>NC_136537.1:15693574-16893574 GCF_910591455.1 Pholis gunnellus
TCATCTTATTTTTTTTTGCAGCCAATGTATCACAGAAAAATACTGTTTTGAAAAAAAGTGTAATTGTATTGTTTGACTTTTGTTTTTTTAGGGAAGATAAAGGTGATCAGATATTGGATTGCAACCTGGAGATTCAAACCATGGAGGACCAGCTCAAGAAACTTCACAAAGAGGTACGGACTGAAACCTGGTGCTCTGATTTAGTTTTTTCTCTGTCAAAGAGAAACAGATACAGAGATGCTTTGGATACAGAGAAAGACTTTATCACACATAAAGCTTAACGAGTTTGGCAACGGCTGTGCTATACTGTATATTAGGCCTAAAAAAAAGCAATACAGCACAGCCAGCAGCACAAAACACAGGTGGCTTTTTTAATATCCAATAAGTAAATTCTCCTAGGTTATGTCTTTAGCTGCAATTAGACAACACACATTGCGGCCAACTGCAATTTCGCCCAAAAGAACATTGTTGTTAAAGTTCATTCTCAGCTAAACTTGACAGTTTAGACGCTCAGAATCCAAAACAAAACAACAACAGGAATGATGCTGGATAACACGAGGCCTTCGCCGAATCATTTCCTTGTATTTTTGTATTGTCGTTTTGCTAAATTTACTTACAAGAGCTTCAAACAATGCTCCCAAATCACACAGTTTGGAAGATTTGTGGACACTGTTTTGTGCTACAACAAAATATGGAGCATATCTTCATTTAAATGACTTGAATATTCAGTCCAATACTGCGTAGCTCTGACCTTAATCTAAACCAAGTCCTAATATTCACTTTGAACAAAAATCTTGGTGATTGTATTAGACTTTGTCAACGTTTGTTAACTGCACATCTTAGATCTGTTCACAACCTTATTTCACCTCATCCCCATTGGTGTGTGTGTGTGTCTGTGTGTGTGTGTCTGTAGAACCG
Organism: Pholis gunnellus; assembly: GCF_910591455.1. Lineage (NCBI taxonomy): Eukaryota > Metazoa > Chordata > Actinopteri > Perciformes > Pholidae > Pholis > Pholis gunnellus. Next base: position 15,694,493 of record NC_136537.1, read on the forward strand.
TTCTCTGCAGGGTGAGGTGAGGGGCATGCGCGCACTGCGGGATGAGCTGGACTGCGCCCGAGAGCGAGCTGCACGGGCGGAGCAGCTCCAGACTGAGCTTCAGAGCTGTAAACACAGATTGCGCAGCCTGGAGCTCACACGCACTCAGCTGAAGGTACACACACACACACACACACACACACACACACACACACCTACACACTCACAGCTCACTACACATACTTCTGAATAAGAAAACAAGCAGCACGGCAACATTTACACCATGAAATACATTCAAATTGCTTTGGCAGTAAGTTACATATTTTAATCTCCCATACAGAACAAAATCAAACATACTCACAATGCCTTTGTACACATCGATACACAAACATATACACATTTATATGAATGTTACCAGCGAAGGTCACTTCAAGAAGATCACCTTTTTTTCAGTACTTTTTTGTCTTTTTTAAAGAAATACCACTTTATCTCAAAAGTCATATATTCCCTCTCACGGCCCTGAGCATTTCAATCAAGAGTGAATATGAACAATTCTGAAGCTCAAAGCCAGATAATTATATTATATTGTGTGACATCATCAGGATGTACAGCCTGAAGCTGCTTCATTGACAAAGAGCAGGAGTAGGTCTTCAGTTATTGGAGCTTTTACACCCAAATGAGATTTATTCTGAAGCAGTATAACTATTCTGAGGCGGAAAATGTGCTCATACTCTTGTAAAGCACCTCACAGTGTCCTCACTGTCACCTTCTCAGTCTCATTTAATTCATTCCACCTCCATACTGCATCTCTGTGACAGCCCACATTAGCTGGCAGGATACATTTTTCTTGTGTTTATGTTTGCAATAAACTTTGCACAGTGATCTCTTGCATAGTTGTTAAAACCAGTACAGCTAATGTTGAATGTTTACATCTAGAGGTGTTCTCTTTTAAAAGAAAAGTACTTCAAGAGTAATTTAGTTTTTATTACATCCTCGGTTTATTCGCATCGTTGCGGTGGTCATTCCTATAGGTAATAATAAAAATGTTAATATATTACTCACCAGGTTGAATGCGAGAATAACGCTAAGAAGACAGAGGAGGCAAAAAACACAGTCCGGTTATTATCGACGCTTTGGATGTGCTCACTTTTGGTTTAACGACTTAAGTCAAGTGTTTAAACTGGTCAAACTGTCGGTTTGTTTACAACCTGTCTGATCGTCCAATTGCTTGTGTTTCTTGCCCTCTCCGACTTTGTTGCAGCAATGTTGCTGTGTTTCTTGAGAAACGGTGACTACAACTGCTTAAAAACGATGGTGAAAACCCAAATTGCCCTTAGCTGCCACTAAAAAGGCAAACATGTGGATCAAAGATAGATTATCTCTGAGGGCTGCAGCAGCAAAAGACACATAGAAACAATCTGATTCCTGAATGTCTACCTGGCTAATGTCTGACTAGTATATAATGTTTATATCACTACATATAGTCTCATGCCTCATGTCTGTCTGTGCATGGCGCCCCCTGCAGGAGCAGCAGCAGCTGTGTGCAGCGCTGCAGGAGACCAAAGTTCTTCTGGAAGAACAGCTGGCCGACGCACGAGCGCGTTGCTCTTTGATAAGGGAGCTCGAGAGGGACAATCTTCTGCTGCGTCATAAAATCATAGACGTGGAAGCGGTTGGTGTAATTTAATAATTGTGTTTTTTTGTGTCGATTTTGTCTAAATACGTATGCTACTGGCTGTATTGGTGTGCGTATGTATGTGTGCAGTAATGTGTGAGGAAATGCCAGTCCTTCTCAAAATCTTGGTATGTGTTTGCACATGTACTTGTATGGCAAAGGGGGAGCGTTTCATGATGAATGAATGTCCTTGTGCGTGCATGTGTGTGTGTGTTTAGGAGCGGGACACCGAGAGGCAGCGGGTTGATGAGCTGCTGGAGATGAACATGAGCCTTGAGGCGGACCTGAGGCACAGCAGCAGCAGTGGCGGCGGCGGCAACCTTTCTGCTCCGGTCGCTGCAGTTCATCGACGTTTCCTCCAATCAGAACTGGACTCCGACGAAGAGCTGAGCGACCTGATTGGTCAGAGCACTTGCCTCTCCGCACCTTGTCATTTAAGACATTTTAATTAACTGATAAGAGAAAATATGTTGAGGTAATACTGGCCCACAGGTTATCAATCAACAATAACCGAGTGAATCTCTTCATATGTCCATTTCTCTTTTCCTCCATTTCTCTTTTTCTGCCTGTCGCGCTTCTCTTTTTTCATCTTTCTCCTACTTTATTCTTTATTTATTTCTCCCTCTCTCTCAGATCACAAGCCGCTGAGCGTGGAGGTGGGCGAGGCTTCGACACTGATGCTGCTGGGAGCGGAGCAGGAGAACGCCGAGCTGAGGAGACGACTGGAGGAGCTGCAGGCCCAGCAGGAGGTCAGGGTTCAGGGGTTCGAGGGTGATGACTGGCAGAAATGATCAATAACAGTTTACCGATACTCCATGATATGTAAAGTAAATAATAGAGCTTTAACATGTCTGTAATGTGCTTTATGATTGATATGATCATTGTGACTTGGTACAAACCATTTCAGGCAAGAATCTTTAATGAAAATACCAGTCGACCCACCTTTCAAGTTAACCAGGCATCACTAAAGTCAGATGTGAAGCTCGTCGCTATCTGAGTAAATGAAACAGGAAAAGCAGGAAGCAACAAATGTAGGAGTTAAACATTCATCTCCTTTTGCTTCAGGCTGATTCTCCAGATGCAAAGGATGAGCTGGCTTGCCTGGAGACGGAGCATCAGAACACACTTGGAGAGGTGAGCTGAAAGGGAAGTAAAAGTTGCTCTGGACCCGACTGAAATAGTTTCTGGCAGACTGCTTTGTCAGACACAGTGTTGAGCAACATTAAGCTTTTTTAAATTCAATTGTATGTAAATAATCAATACATTAAATGATTGCATCCCTATAAATGTCACACAGAGTATGATATAGAAACTCAGTGACTGTTTAAAATGCCAGTTTATACTGTACCTTTCCATAAAAATAATATAAGTGTGATCATTGGATATAACTCAAACACAAACATCTTCAGCAGCTGCGTCAGCTGTATTGAATTGTAAAATGGATGAATCGACAGATCAATAAAAAACACGGATCCCCTTTGTGAAGCTGTCCAAATATACAAATGCGATATAAATCTTTTTTCTATTTTATTTTTTTACATTGTGTTACATATTTTCTCTGGATTTCATATTATTTGTGATGGCTCCTGCCTGTCATCTGTTTCAGGCTGCTGGACTGAGTTTTCTATGGTTGTTTGTGCAGAGTTGTACTTTCGTATACTATTTTTACAACCAAATCAAAAAAATAATTTAAATCAATAACTAATTGCATGTTGTAAGTAAGAACAAGAAGAGAACAGTCTTTATAAACTCCTCTTTCCTTTCAGTTTCAAAACTTGAAGAATGAAAATGCCACTTTGAAGCAGCGCCTTGAACAGCTGCTGACCAAACTGCAACAAATAGAAGACGAGAAGAAGGTGGAAGGAGAGAAGAAGCCAGACAGAAAGGAGGAGGAGAAGGTGGAGAGAGGAGTCCAGGGCTCTGAATCCTGCAGGGGAGAGGGGGAAGGAAGGGTGAGGATGATGGGGGTGAGAGAGAGAAGAGGAGAAATCATTGGAACCCCGAGGGAAGCAGGGGTTGGGGAAGAGGTTCTCCATGTTGAAGGAGAAAATGAAGAACCATGCGATGAGGACGTTGAGTCCAAAAGGAGAGGAGAGGCAGAGGGAGGACAGAAAGAGAAGGAGAAAGAAATGCAAATAAAGAAAGAGCAGACTGCTGTAGCAACAAAGTCAGAGATCCAAAATCACTCAAAAAGCGTCGAAAATAATTCAGAGACCACAGCTGCAGACCAGGATGTTTGTTCCCTGTCTGGTGCTGATGTGGAGCTTCTGACGAACCGGCTCCAGGAGGCCGATGAGGAGGCTGACCGACAGGCGATCGTGGCCCAGGACCTGCGCTCCAAGCTGGGGGAGCAGAGCAAGAAAACCTGGGAGGCTGAGCAGAGGCTGGTGGTCCTGGAGGCCGAGCTGCAGCGTCTAAAGAAAGCAGCAGAGAGTCTGGGAGACGCCCGCAGGCAGATAGAGGTATGGATGGATGGGTGGATGGATGGATGGATGGATGGATGGATGGATGGATGGATGGATGGATGGATGGGTGGATGGATGGATGGATGGATGGGTGGATGGATGGGTGGATGGGTGGATAAAAGGATAGATGGGGTTTGGGTGGGTAGATGTATGGTTGGAAGAAAATGTGCTACTAGAGATGTTAAGATCATGGATATTTGGTTGGTTTGATGGATAAATTAAAGATATATTGTGTTGAATAATATTGGCAAGGGCTGATATTTATGTTATAATTCATAGAATAATTCAGAAGGCAGCTACATGGATTCATTTTAGTATTTATAAAGTTGTTGATCTAAAGAGGAGTTCCTTTGTTTTTAGCCATGCTAGTGGCATCGCTCTACAGATGGCAATGTTGGTCTGATGATTTTCCACTATTTTGGTTCAGACTGAAATATCCCAACAGATATTGGACTGATTGCCATGAAATCTGATGAACATATTCAATGACCCCAGACGATGAAATTAATTAATTGGATTGTTTACCAATCGAACGCTCTACGTTACTCTATAATAAGTTTCAAGTTACATTCTTTGACAATTATATACGAGTTCCTTTCTTAGAAATTATAGCGAACTACGTGACTCATAAAATGAAACCTTGTCCATCAAGTGAGTTTAAAATGGATAAGTACAGACGTCTGTTTTAATAGATAGTTCCCCAGCTCAATATCCTCCCGTCGTGTTCTCAGGGTCTTCAGTCCGAGGGTCTGGTTATGGAGGAGGAGCTGTGCCGCCTGCGGAGCCAAGCAGAGCTTCACAGGATGCAGACCACGATCATCGCCACCCTGGAGGGAGAGCGGGCCGCACTGGAGAGAGACAGGGACACACTACGCAGCACCATGGACGCCCTGCGCACCGCCCAGCGCAAGGTTGAAGAGTACACATGCACACAAACACACAAACACACGATGCAGCTGTGACACCAAACATTTTCATGACCATGGCAGATGTCATTTTACTTCAGGGGAGTTGGATGAATGGCAGGGAAATACATGTAGAAACGTACAAACCAAATTAAAGGGAGCAGAGTTTTTGTGATGTAACACAAGCCCCCAGTAACCAAAAATGTATTACATTTTTAATAGCTGATCTTAATATTCTGTAATCGCTTTAGATACTTACCTGGTTACATTACTTTAGATAGGGGCTCTGCTTGCCAAATGATTGTGTTTTGTCTTGCATTTATATCTGCAGTATAATTATATTATTGCATCGAGAAACTGCTCAGCAGGAGTTGGATTTGACAGCATGAAGTGAAACTGATGAGTCAAGCTGAGAATGAAACAATGTTTTTATAAACACAGTTTTGCGAGAGTGAGTCTGTTTTGAACTGCGATTGTCACATATTGACATGAAACATACCCAGATATCAACGGTGTTGGCACAATTCATTTAGTGCATTTCACCTACATGAAAAACCAAACTAAAATCTTCTGAAAAAAATGGATATAGAATTATGTATTTAATGTGCTATTTGCAGTAAAATTGCAAGACATCAGAGAAATTGCAAGCTAGGGAGAAGAGCAGTGCCAAGTCAGCATTAAAGAAATACCATAAAAGGGATTTGTGAACACCTCCCATTCAGAGAGAGTTGTACTTAATTCTCCTTCTGATGCTGTAATATTCCACTGTATTACCTCTTTTCATAAAGAGAAGATCCACTCTGTATTGTAGTCATTGTGTCTGGACATCAACTAACCTAAACAGTACCGTACATGTTTATACAGTCATGTTTCTACTGTCTGAAATAGGCAGTTTCCAATTAATGTGTTCTGATATTACGCTATCTAACTATAAGATCCCATGTAACTTAACTCCCACTTAATGCAGAATAATGACACAAAGATTGAAAACTGCTCCTTAAAGTAGCTTTAAAAGTTCCCTGTGGAGTCATCTTTACATTTAGTGTAACTCACCAAACACTTTGTGTGTATCCTTGAACTTTAATTAACTATTGACAGGAATGCCGACAGGCATCCTGTCACCTGCGTACTTAAGTGCAATTGTGAGGTACTTAATGCTTTACAAAGGTACTATTTTTAATGCAGGATTGTTACTTTTAATGGGGTATTTTCGTACTGTGGAATTGCTACTTTTACCTGAGTAAAGGATCTGAATACTTCCTCTACCACTGTGCATGAGATAAACAAAGGGGGTTCTGCTCCATAGAGCTACTAGAAGTAAAAAAACAACAACCAAAAAACCCAACCTCCACAGGGTACCTTTAAATCATTTCTAACAAACAATTTCCAAAAGTTACATCAGGAAAGAAGCAGGAGGAGAGTCCAAAAGGGTTTTCAGTGACCGGTTACTGATGTCAAGATGCTCCACATCCCAAAAGATCTTTTGTGCTCACAGCTGTAAAACTTTCGAATTACATGTTTTTGAGAAGCTGGTTGTTTTTTTCTACATTATTTTAAAGGTTTTGTTTCCTATTTGTTGCCTGGTTTGTTAGTCCTGTTTTTAGGTGCATCCCTTGTTGTTTGACCTCTCATTTATAAATTACATCGTTTTTTAAAAGTGTCCTGAGCTACACCAATGTCCTCTTGGAGCATGTGTTAGTTTGTGTGTTAGTGTTATAATATCTCTCATAAGTTGTCTATTGTGACCTGTCTGATTTGTGTTTCATTAATTGACACTGTGCATGTTTGACCAAAATAGTTTCACTTCTGGGCATTAATAAATGTCTCTATTCCAAAGTGGAGAATCAATTAGCATTAATCATCCATCTTGTCTCTTTTCCAGAGTGACCAGCTAGAGCTCTCCTCTCAGACTCTCAGGGCAGAGGTGGAACGACAAGGTCGGAGTTTGGAGACTTCTCGTCGTCGGGAAGAGGAGCTGGAGGCAGAGCTCCGTGAGGCAACTGTGGAGGCCGAATCTCTGGCCCGGGCGCGAGACCAGGCGCTGCTGGAGGCGTCAAGGCTGGAGCAGGAGAAGGAGCTGTGTCAGTCGGAGCTGGACAGCCAACGGAAGGAAGGGAGGCAGAGAGAGAGAGAGGCAGCGAGGCTGAGGCAGCAGCTGGAGAGCACAACCCTGGCTCTGGAGCACAGCAACCAGAGAGCTCGGGCCCTGGACGCTGAACACAGGTACACACACACACACACACACACACACACACACACACACACACACACACACACACACACACACACACACACACACACACACACACACACACACACACTTAACCCTGATCACAAGCTGAGGTACGCAATTAACTTTACAAGGCATCAGAGAGAGCTACTTGGCTGCACCATGTATTTATCTTTAAGGTCAACTCTATCCTCATTCAACCTGTGTCTGACCCATGCTGCTGTGTGTGTGTCTGTGTGTGTGTGTGTCTGTGTGTGTGTTTGTGTGTGTGTGTGTGTCTGCGCGCGCAGACGTGTGTGTCAGCAGCTGTCTGAATCCAAGGAGCTCTGCACTCGGCTACAGGACCTTGAGAAGGAGTTCAGCACTCGATTAACCAGCATGGAGGAGGGTAAACAGCAGCTGCAGGAGCAGTATGCAGCTGCTCAGGCCAAGATTAATTCACTGTCCCAGGTTTGTGTGTGTGTGTGTGTGTGTCGTAGCTGTGACGTGGTAGTTTAGTCACTGACTTATCTTGTCTTCATGAATTCCCACACTGGAACGAAAACACTGTTTTCGGCTGACAATCCAAAAATGCATACATGCTAAATGTGGTGCAACTCTATATCTGTCAGTGATGACGCAAAATTGATGATGATTAATAAATGTCCAAAAAGCTTTCTCCACACTGGAAAAAATGTTTTCTGTTAGTATACATACATTTCTTGTCTACTAACTATTAACTTATACTGTGAGCATTACAATAGTTCTTACTGTATATCATTAGTATGCAGTATGGAATTAGGCAACAACTATAGTTTTAAAGTGATCATATACAGATTATTTTAGGAATGTATCGACCAACAAACTCTTCTGAGTAAAATTAGTCATGTGTAGATTTGTCTTTGATGTAGATCACTGTTTTATTTTCCTCAGATTGTCGTAGAATATTTCTTTGTTAATCGGGAGAAGAGAGTGTTATTCGCAAATCGAAATAATACAAGTCTTCAAATCATTCAAAGTTGTCCTGTTCCATTTATTCTCTTGCAAGAGGGAGAATACCCAACACAGCTCTTCACGCAGTGTGTTGGAAGCATTCTTCAACATACGTTCAAATCTTCACACTCTTTATCCTAAAACAAAACACAGTCTCCGCCTTGAGATAAATCAAGGATGTCTTACGCTGGCTTCTCAGTCTTCCATTTTCCCATGATCTCATTGTCAGATACATTTATGTGAACCTAAACATCCCCAGAATAGGAAGAACCTCCAGTGTGAACCCTTTCTCACCTTCCTGTGTCTGTCTTTATGGCCCTCTAAAGTAAACAGTAACACTCAGTACCTGGCCTGTTCCTAAACCATGTTTAGACAAAGCTAAATGTCTCTAACTCTGTTCTTCTAAGCCATAAAATGTTTCTAAACATCTCATACTGATATATATTTTTGCCATTACAAGATTCTAATCTTGGAGCGCTGCATTGCCTCATATCTCTCTCTTATCAGGACCTTTCCAATGAGCAGGAACGTTCCCAGAAACTATCCACTGAAGTCGAACGTCTGTGCCAGAAACTACAGAAAGCTGAGGCTGAACTAAAGACGACAACCAGCTCTCTCAACCAATCACAGGAGAGAATAGAGTCGCTCTGCCAGAGCCTTAAGAAAAGTGAATCTCTTCTCCACTTGGAAAAGAGAAGAGGAAGTGTGGAGGTGGACACTACGTCAAATTCAGGCTCCTCAGACAAAGCACACATTTCTCAGACACACACCCAGGAGACGTCACATCTGGATCAATCCCCTGCAGCTGGCAAAGGTCGTGATCTTTCCTCGACCCATGCCACAGGAGAGACAGAGAGGCAGCTGAGTGAGCGGTTGATAGAGCTGGAAAGAGAGGTGTGTATCTGTGTTTAATAAATACATGTTTGTGACTGATGTGAGTGGGATCTTCTGGATGCCTGCTTGGTTCGGTTCAGCTCCTGTGTGCTGGAGATGATCTATATTATGTTGAAATTCTTGCTCTGGGGATGCTTAAAGACTACCAATTCACTGTAGGCCGCCACTTCCACAAGTGCAGCACTTTATTTCCAGGACTACCACTTTATCTCTGCTCATCAGTTTTTATAATGTCACCTCGGCTACTGTTAATCTTCCTTATCTCTTCTGCTGCTCTCTTGCTCTAGCTCTTACTTTCTCTCTCTGTCTCAAACACACATAGACACACACATAAACTCTGACATCAAGCTGTGAGGAGATTACAAGTAAAAAAAAGTTCAAAAGTATTATTAGACAAATGTGCTGAAAGTAACAAAAGTAGAAGTACATTCTGGGATTGATTTGCTATTAGATTGTTAATACTGATGCATTAAGGTACATTTTGTTTACCTGCTCAAGGTTGAACTGGTTTTCACCACTTTATTAGTGAGTTAGTACATTTTTTCCAGTGGTTCCCAACCTGGGGGTTGGGCCCCCTCCTAAAGGGTCACAATATAAATTTGTAGGTCATGAGATGATAAATGAGAGGAGAAAGAAGAAAAGGGAAAGTTCTGCTACACAAATTGATATTCTTTTTATAGTATTATATTATATTATTATTATATTATAGTATTGAATATTTTGGGGATGCTTTCACCTCTTTGGGCCTCAAACTGTTAATAAAATGAAACCATCTGAAAGTCACACGCCAATTAAACCACTGGTTTAATGTTAAACAATGTATTGTATTTTATAAGCTCTTCATATGTTCTTTAATGTAAAATCTTAGTAAAAAACAATTTTTTTCGCTCTGAAATGTTGTGGATTGAAAGTAGAAAGTAAAAATAATACTAAAAATTTTACTTTCCAGTACTGGCGTGAGGAGGGAAAACGGTGAAGTGAAAAGTAGGAAGTCTAAAGGAGCAGTGAAATGTAGTAATCCCCGGTGTAGCAGTATGATTCAGTCAGGCGCTTGTAGGAAATGTGAAAGAATGTGAAATGAAAAAGTTGTTGCTGTGCCAGCAATTTAAATTCACACTGTTTTGTTGGGGTTGAGCCGAGTTTTGGTGTGCCTCAAGCTCGTTTTTGTTTTGCATAAAAACACCAGATTTCATCCAGCAATTTTGCAAAATACGACATTGTCTATTCATTTTGAATATATCAATCATATTTTCCAATCAGCACACTTCAAGCCAATAACAAATACGTGTGCAGATTTTCTGATTGGATCATAAATACACATGCAAAAATTCCACTCACTGAAATCTTGTAGAATATTTTGATTATAAACAACATATGTGGACTACTAGTATATATTTGATATGTTGCACATTTCTGCATAAGCACAAGATGAAATTCATCTGTGTTTATACATTGACTCAAATGTCATAAAGCTGCTACCTGACAGAGCGCTTTATAAAGGTCAGCTGCAAATGAGGTTCAAATAATATGGATATTTTGAGGCACACGTGACGTCAAAGGCAGCACAGCCCCTGAAGCAGATGCCTCTGTACACGGCTGTGGACACTCTCTCAATACGAAATGTTTGTCTCCCTCAGAAAGCGGTGGTGATCGCAGAACAGGAGGCTTTACTGTCGCGGCTGTCTCAGTCCCAGGAGGCATGTGAGCACCTTAAGGAGCAGCTGGAGGCTCTGCGCCGGCACTCCCTCAGCCTGCAGGACTCCTGCACCAGACTACAGACACTCAACACCCAGCTACAGGTGACCAAACACGCAGATGGAGAACGTTATTATATCTGAAATGATTTACTCAACTTGGGATTAAAGGAGCATATTGAGACAAAACATCCTTCTTGAAAATTACCACAATGACCTAAAAGAGAAGAGTTGAATCTATTGATAAGAGTTCTGTTAGAAAATGTTGGCACACATTTTATTTCTCCGTTTTAAAACACACACACACACACACACACACACACAGGTGGAGCAAGCATCCCTAAGCTCCCAGCATGCAGCTGTGCTGGCGCGCTGCAGTGAGAGCGAGGCCCGCTGTGCGGCTCTGCAGGCAGAGTCCAAGGTGTGGGCGCGGGAGCGTGAGGAGTCGGTGGCCAGGATGGAGGCTCTGAGGCGGGACCACGATCGGATGACTGCTCTCCAGCAGCGGCAGGAGGTGGAGCTGGAGGAGCTGCTGGACAAACACTCTCAGCTGAGGAGCAACAACCGCAGCCTGGAGGCTCAGCACAGGGAGCTGGAGGCCAGGTACAAACACACACTGACTGCATTCTATTAGACCCTAATGTCTTTTTCCATCCTTGTGAGGACTTTTAGTTCACCCAAGAACAGAAATATACACACAAATCCAACTACACGACCTCTGAAAACACACTCTCTCTCTCTTTCTGTCAAACATTTTAAGACATCATTGTTTCTATGTTTTTTGTGTTTGTCATCTCAAGGTACAAGGAGCTCTTGGACGGAAAATCCCAGCTGGATGAGAGAGAGCTGGAGGTGAAGATGGAGAGAAAGGAGATGGAAGCAGAGGCCCAGAGGAGACTTGAGAGGGAACGAGAGCTGGAGAGGCTGAAAGAAGACAACGAGAGGTAACAAATGCATGAGGAGGAGCAGCAGCATTAATGTTTCTATATGAAGCACAGGAAGCAAAACAGGAATTGGTTTGAATACAAATGTACTTTATGAATGCACAGAATGCATTTTTATTTGATACAAAACAGCAGCACAGACTTAAGTGGCTCAAAACAACAAAAAACAAAAAAATTTAGATTTGTTTGGATATTTTATAACCTCAGTTCCAAATCATCCAAAAGCAGAACATTTAAGGCTTTTAGACACAAGATATTAATTCATGTTAGATGTTGACTCACAGTTTTTCCTTAGATTTTAATTATCTTGATCACGTGTGTGTATTTAAACCACAGACCAGTCTTGCTGGAGCGTCTGATTACATCTCATCTACGGGGTGGTGGGTACTGTATATAATGATGATGATCGTCATCATTATAAGATACTTGTGTACAATAATGATTCATAATCACTGTCATAATGATGTGATTGATTACGCTAGAAACAGGATGGACTCCTCCTCCTGGTTGACAGATGAAACATGATCGAAAATACATTAGTAACATATACAACAAGTCCTTAGACCTGTTTAGTAATACGATGTTCTCGCTGACTTTCATTAATTTTTTCAAAGTGACAATCAGTATTGTCATAATAATAATGTATCAAATGACAAAGTGAAAACAATGTGACAATGATGGGGGTATTGATGAACTTAAAAAGAATGATCACCTTTGTATATGCAGCTCCTCTCAGCTTTATGGAGATTTATAGTGCGTTTCAGCTCATTGTTTAGTCGTCCAGCAGCAACGTTGCTGTTCTGGGTCCCTGTCACGGCATCGACTGCAGCACGCAGCTGTTTTCAATAATACAAACTCTAAATCCCACTGTGCACTCCCTGCTCAGCAGACAGATACAGATAGGACTAGCTGGTGAACATAGTGGAGCATTTAGCAGCTAAAGAGCAAGGTATTGGAGGAACCAAAAAAGAGAAGTTAATATTGGACTTAAACTAATCAGCAGGATATATGAATGGTAATGTTGCGATAGTAACTGCTGGATGTATAAATAAGCAACTGTTCGCTAACACGTACACAATAAAACCTAATTACGTCAATGTTCACAACTTGTTTCTGCTGCCACTAAGTGATCAAAAAATCAGTTCATTATTTTTTTTGTCGTCGATGATTGCAACCCTATTAATTTGGGGTTTTGGACCATTGGTTGGACAAAACAAAGACATTAGGTCACCACGGGCTCATTGTTTTATTATTTGCTTGCATTATATATAACAAATGTTTCATTAATTAATCAATACTGAATGCAATCATTAGTTGCATCTCTAAAGGAAGAAATATGGATAACGGCTGATTTGTTTAATGCTGAGCCATGCTGTACACTGGTCCAGTTTTAACTTTAACATTAAAAGTTTCACTACAAAACATTTTTAATCCACATTGGGAGTATAAAATGTTCGATGTTTAATTACTAGCTATTACCAAATTTCCCCCACAGTGACCGTTAAGAGTTTCATCTACACTCATTGTAGTTCTCACTACAAAATAAAACAAAGGGAACTGCGTAGCTGTATGTTTTTTAAGCAATGGTCCAAAACCACTGACTGACCCCATCATGTGCTCTTCAACCATTTTGTCTGAGATGATATCAGATTTATTTGTTGGTTGTTTTCTGGTTCTGTGATCATGATGTAATATAGTGATGAGCTTCAGTTAAAGAGCACTTACCAAACAAAGGACACACAACACTTTACGGGACAAATAACAGTGACAGCGGTGAGTAAAGCCCGGCTGTGTGTCGGTGTTTCAGGCTGCAGGCCCAGCAGAAGGAGGGGTTGGCGTCACAGGCGGAGCTGCTGGCTACGGGCTCGGTGCTGAGGGCCGAGCTGAGCAACTCCCAGCTGGAACGGACGCGACTGGAGGGGGAACTCAGCGGCCTGAGGGAAACCAACCAGAGCCTGGACATCAGCAGCGCCCGCCTCACCAGCCAGTACCAGGTATTAACCTGAAACACAGAAATGTATTTACACACCTGCAGATACACACAGGTGCTCTGTATTCAAGCTGCCAGCCGACCATTGACATGCAAAAAAGGGATTTAGTGCTTCACAGACACCCTAATACATTACCCTCTTTATATAAAATAATACATTTAGTCTAAAAATTATTGGGCAAAATAAACCAAATGTATTAGGTCTGAATTGGAGGTTATAAAGACTATTTGACATAGTTGTGGTCATTGAGGAACAGCTTGATATAAAAATAAAATTTCAGATTGACTAGTCAGAAAAATGATATAATGGGCCAAACAGAAACTGAATACCAAGTAGTGAATAAAGAGTTGAACCATCTTTGCCTCCAGAACAGCTTTACTCTTCTGTGCAATGCTGTCAAACGAGCGCTGAATATTGAAAACGTTCTTCAACCAGTCGTTTGAGGGGCGAAACAGGTGGAAATTGACTTCCTGTAAAGGGTTTAAGAAGTCAAAGAGCAGATCTCACATTATGCTGCTTCGTCCAGCTGCTCATGAACCCTGAATCAAAAGCTGGTACAGGAGTTCTGGTTTGCAGATAGATGTGAAGAAATGTTGTACAAGAAGAAGCAGATACACAAAATCCCTGCAGGATTCAAGACATACGTAGACCAGTTCTCTGGATTATTGTCACCACAGTTTTCAGAATCATCTATAAAATGTCAAATAGACATTTTTACACTTGCTAATCATAGCATCGCAACCGTGCAACATGCTGTAACTTTACAGGTGAGTAGTTGAGATCAAAATGAAGGCAGGGAGTGCCTGTATTGTTTTTTTTTCTGAATATATTCATTGTATCCACTAAGGCAAATTCCTTGTAAGTAAAAACCCATTTGGCAATAAACTTTACTCAGGTTCTGATTAATGCAACAAAACCATTTTTTGTTGCACTGCAGGTAGTTAGGTTTTGATCCTGGGAATCAGACACCCAGGCTTCTCATTACAGTGTTTTGTAGAGAAGTGGAGAGGCAGCAAGGCTTCGCTTTGATCAAAAGGAAAAGTTAAGTTAGGAGACTGTTAGGTCTCGCAATTAACCTGTTGCAGATGGCGCTGCAGGTGATTAAACAGGACTGCGGCTGTGAAAGGCAAAAATAATTGGAAACAGAATTACAAATAGGAAATTGTGAAAGATGTTCATGCAACGGTGTAGCCGTAAATGATTGTAGGTTTCAAATATTCTAAACTGAGACATGTGTTCAGATGTTAAGAAAGATCACCTGTGTGTAACTTCTTTCACAAAGTAATTCCATTCATAGATGATGTGGTTTTGTGTTAGAAATTTGATGTTATCTCTGCCTTAAACAGCATCTTTGTTCATTTATGAGTCAGTGCTGCTGAGCTCTGACCTCTTGCTTCACAGTTTTGTCAGGTTTCATTAAACAAGTTTGCAGGTTTTTTTGCACCAATGGACCAGCTATTCAGTCACCATCAATTGGGTCTTTAAAAGATGTAACATTCAATACTGCTGACTACTTTTCAACTATTTCTCAATTAACCTGTATAAATATTTCTGCAGGTCCATTGTGCGTTTTCTCTCTTTTACAGTTGCTATTCTTGTCTACATTGATGGATATCTGTGCCCTTACACACACATACAAAAACTAAATATTTGTATCTTACCAAATTAATTATTTTGATTGACATTTATTGTCTGGTGTGTGTAGCTGTTGACTCAGCTGAAGGGCAACATGGAGGAGGAGAACCGACACTTAGCAGAGCAGAACCAGGGCCTGCTGAAGGAGAACCGGGCCTTACTGGAGCAGAGCCTGGAGCGCCGAGACGAGCACTACTCACAGCAGAGGGAGTACCAGTCAGTACACACACACACACCACACACACACACACACACACACACACACACACACACACACAGACACACACACAGTCCGGATAACTTATTTTGTTTGGAATTACTAACAAAACAGAATTACTGGAAACAGAAGCATATTGACGAGGAAATCAGGTTTCCTCACAAAAAGACATTTAACACTGTTGTTCCAATTAAACCTAAGTAATGTGTGTAACAGAAATCACTATTTGTTAACATTGTAGGCGGTAACACAGTCTGTATTCATATCCAGGACATAGAAGCACTTATGTAGAGGTTTGAGACTGCGAGACAACAATTTCACAGTGCAACAACACTTTTGCAGTCGTCCTTTAAAATGATGAACAGACTAATCAGATTAATCCAGAACTAATAGGGAGCATGCAGGGCTGGTTTCACCTGTTAAGTGTAATGAGCCACATTTCTCACAAATTAAATATTTTTGCAGCTTAATTTAAAGCTTTTATTCTTGAAAGGATCTTTTATTCACCAAGGTGTCACTTTTTTTTCTTAAATAAGTGAGAAAGATGTCACTGTAAACATAGCACATTTTAGTTCAGCAGCCTACCACGCAGTCACCTTTAAAGATGGAGTCAGCAACACGGGAGAAAGATTGTTGATATTTTAACGAAACACCCAAACAAACAAAAACAAACGTTAGCATGTGCCCGATTTACCATCCCTCTCGCTCCCCCTGCCTTTCTCTTCATGCTCACGCGATGTAGACTGTGGCTATAAACCTGCCATTGGCCGGGTATTTCAAGCGGCATTCTCCTCCCCTTCCGCTATCGCCGCTATCTATTATGCAAGCAGGTTGGTTTAAAGAAAAACAATCAAGTCATTGCGTTTTTACCCCCTATAGCAGAATGAAAATGTGTGGACCATTCTCCAGAACTGACACAGCGCTGTGGACGTCTGACTACGCATGACTGCCCTTTTGTTTGTTTGTTTCAAATCCTCAGGGCATGCTGGGATAATGGGATAATCAGGATAATTAAGTATTCAAGATGGAAGGATCTTGGGTTTGACTAACAAGAGTTTATATATGCAGCCTTTATTGTGGCAGGATAACACTTCTTTGAATCTTTGGAACAAACGCAAAAACAGTATGTGTCATTTCTATATGTGATTCACGCAAAATAGAGAAATATTGTTTTATCTTAAGAAGAATTTTCGGGTAACATTTAGGTTGCTCAAGGTTAAAGGCACCCTGTGGAGTTTTCGATCATTAGTAGCTATGTGAAGTGAGTAAATGTGAGTGGGTTGTCATTTCCAGGAGGATGTACATGCATGGGCAAGAGCACACAAAATCACAATATTCCTGCCTACAGTTGGCAGTAATGCACCAGGGAGCGTAGCAATGCACCAGGAAAAGACAAGAGGAAACTAACACGCTAGGAAACATGGATTGGAAGAATGCAGGTTCCAAAATGTCTAAAAAAGGAATTGCATTTAACTCATTTGTCGGGCTTTAAGGATACACACAATACGTTTCTGTGAGAAACAATAAACATAAATATAACACAGGGTACCTTTAATAGGAAGGGGTACTGGGGATGCAACTGTATACTATAATTGTCCAGTTTAATTTACATCTTTTCACCTGAACATTGGGCGCACTGAAGGAGGAGTTAAAGTTACACTTTTTTACGTTAATAGACCAAATGTTGATTTGTGAAAGGGGTTGTTTTGTAATGATGAACACAGAGTCATCACCAGACTCTGCAGCTACCCTCAGTTTAAAAAATAGTTAGCTAAAAACTCACAATCTCTAATATCAAGCACTTCTAATGATGTAGACAGGACTCGCTGGTGCTCCAGACTCCCTCTGGGGGCGACCTTAAGTGAGACTTGAATCCATATCAAACCTGACTCGTACCGGTGTCACCCTCTCCACTCCTACCTATTGCAAACATTTGAATGTTATTGAAATAAGAGAGCTGTTCTGTAGACATCACTTAGATTTAGCGTTGTGATACTTGTGAAGAGCGCTTGAAACCACTTCAGAGTTTCAAAAGCTTTAACTGAAACCTCAAAAGATTCCCTGACCAGTAATTTTTGCTTCTAAGTTATTTGATGAGGTATTATCATCCCAAGGTCTGAAATTCAGAACCAAAGGCTTACAGTGCATTTTTAGAGTAGTTTATTTGAACTGGAGTGTTAATTCTTGCAGTTCAGTTTATTTGAGCAGGAAATGCAGGTCTCTGCCCTTAGCCAAGTGAACTGTAGTGTGGTTGATAAGGAATGACAATCTAATCCAAACTAACACTCGGATTCAAGTCTAAATAGGGTGGAAGTTCATCATGAAGAGATAAAATCACAAACTGGATGACTTAACAGCGCAATCTGCTACATATTAGTCCGTGCGATGGCCAAACACAGAAATATACAAAATAGCATCCAGTTTGGCTAAGATTTAATGGAAAATAGTTCTAAGTACTTTTAAGATAAACTGCCTCATTAACACAACGCTTTCTTTAGTAAAACCAGATTGAAAGGCCCGTCACAGACATCTAGGCCTCCTGCCTCTCAGTCAGTCTCGTCTCTTTATTTCCATTGAAGAAGTGTACAAATATATTCCAGACCTTGGTAAGTGCAAAAGACAGTTTAAAATGTTTGCTTTACGAAGTCACTTTTGTTGTGAGTGACGCAGAGCAAATGATGCAGTGACTTTGCCCTTCCGAACTTAATGTTGCAGGAAATGTTGTGAATTCAGTGGGCAGACATGTGAGGAGGCCTCGTAAGCTTTCATGAAATGAATTGAACGGGCCTTCAAGAGTGCTGTGTCAAACTAAACATTATTACATTGGAAAGCATTCAATAAACTGGACTTACTGATCAGAAATATGAAAACAAGATGAAGAGTCTCAAACCACGATAGCGTCTCTGTGAGGCTGTTCAAGGCACAGTGGTGCTTTGAGCTAAATGCTAATGTCATGCTAACATGTTAATGCTAAGCAGATATAATGCTTACCATGTTCAGCATCTTAATTCATGGCCATCAATCCAATAGTGTTTGAGATATTTCTCTCAAAACAACAAATGTGAGCCTCATGGTGGCGCAAGAGGAGAAGTCAGGGGATCATCAAGGTCGGTAGGCTTCATCCTCTGGGGATCACGAATGTCTGCCTTGGCTAAAAACAACACATTTAAGAGATTTCTGTGTTTGATATATAAATAAATAAGGTAACACAGTATCATAAAATGTAGTCAGTTACTTGAAGTACATATACTACTACATGAAGATGTGTTTTTTGTTGCATAGCAACGTAATCCTGCATGTATAGCAGGAGTTCCTGACAGCTTTCCATAACAACAGAAAAAGCATTAACCAGTGTGAAACTGTCATTCTCAAAGCAGAACTCGCTTTGTTACTCCTCTCAACTGTATTTGCAAAAAACAACAACAACTGAATAGCCTTTGAAGAGTTATCCAACAGTTGTTGAGGTTTTACAGTCTGGAGCAAAGCTGTGGACTGACCGAACGATGGACCAACAGACCTCCGTGCCGCTAGCATGGCTAAAAATATACGCGGGCCTCGATGCTGACCGTTGCTCACCTCCATAACCTTCCTGATCTGTTCCGCTCATAGCTGTGTGTCAGTAACAAGCGGTCATATTTTCAGCAACTTTGTGTTCAGTGCTTTTATTCTGAGCCGTCTTCTATGCAGCACACAGGCTATTCATCAAAGTCCTGCTTTATGTCTGTCCACACACGCAGCTTGAACCCTGAACCCTCCGCTCACCAGCAGCCCGTGAACATTAACACACACACACACACACACACACACACACACACACACACACACACACACACACACACACACACACACACACACACACACACACACACACACACACACACACACACACACACACACACACACACACACACACACACACACACACACAGTCTCATTTCTGATCTTCTGGTTTAAAAAGAGTCCAGTTTAAACAGCAAAGCGAGCCCCAATTGTCAGTAGTGAGTTTACAGGAACATGCACATCAGCCACGTTACATACCCACTTTCAGAAATAATCCCATCAATTTGCACGGATAATGAATGCATGAAATTAATGAAACAGACTTTCCCACTCAGCTGATGCTTCCATGTGTTTCTCTTCAGGGAGAAGCTGAGCGAGCTCCGTCGGGAGAAGCAGAAATTGGTGGAGAAGATTATGGATCAGTATCGAGTCCTCGAGCCCAGCATGCAACCTCCAGCCAGCAAAGCCAAGTACTAAATATATAAATATATATAAATACACACACACCTACATCTGTGCATTTATACAATACAATATCCCTGCAAGACAAGGGGAGACAAATGTGTTTGTACAGCACATTTCATACACAAAGACAATTCAAGTGCTCGAAACAAAGAAAAGAAATACAAGTGTACAGATGAATAGAGTTTAGTTCAAACAAGGTTAATAATGACGGAATTAAATTATGTTTTTAGTCAGACACAGAGGAATACAACAATGTTTTACTTATTTATATCAATAAATATAATGTTGTGTAGGATTGAATCCACTCGATTTTATTGCATTATATTGGAAGGTGTTTCTTATATTTCCTCCACCCCATTACCCAAACACCACCTTAACCTCAGCATCAACAAGTCATGGTGCCATCAAAACCTAAACCGTACAAACACAGGTTTAATTTGGATTACTGGTTTTTAATTAATTGTTGCCACTATGTCAATACTTAATACTTTGGCCTTCGGTTTACTGTTTTCTTCTTCTTCACTCTCTTTATGTTGTTGTCGGGCTCTGAGAGGTGGCAGCCTACCAAAGGTTTTGACCTTGAGCTAAATGTTTTGGATTCCTAACTGAATACATTTGGATTAAATGATGATCTTTCATTCAAATTGTTTGTATTATTATGAAGCCTTTGCTTCCAGAGTGTTTGAGAGACACGGGATATTTAATTTCTCCGTTTTGTATTTTGTGTGGCGTTTCGCTCTCTCAAGATTACCTTGTAGTCTGAGTTTTAGAGCGGTTACAGTGCAATATGTGTTTCTATAGTCCTTTCAATGAAAAGCTTCTAATAAAAGCCCCCCCCCCCCCCCACACACACACACACACACGTCTTCGGATGATGGCTTATTCTCTATATGAGGAGGATTTTTTTTTTCCCCTCGCGTTGTGTTTTCTATCATCTCTAAGCCACTGGTTTCTTGTGAGTGTATCATGATCAAATCTGTGAGGACGATCTCTTTCTGTGTTCCTCTTAGTGTGGTACCGCACAATAAAAGGAGAAAGAAACCACTTGTGGTGCTTTCATGAAGGCTTGTTTCAGAGATAAGAACATAAATTGGTAAACTGAGGTGCCGCTATCTCAGTTCGTAAGTTGTTTCGCGGAACAGCTCAATTCGCCGAATTCATTCTGAGGAAGCGTACCCGTCTTTCATTGGTAAGCAGTTTGTACCGCAAATGAAAATGTAAGTTAGGATTGTTGTGTACAAATTATCCAAGTCTCATAGAATTGGATTTTCTCCTTAGTTCTACAAATGAATATAGTAATGACATTAGAACTATAACATTTACAAATAGATTTTCTTGACGTCATGGTACAAAGTGCTTTCGTTGGCACAATAAATGACGGTTGGCTCGCACCTTTAGGGCCATTTTATTCTCATTTTATTCTCATTTTATTCTCATTTTATTCTCATTTTATTCTCATTTTGAAAACATGCAGCCCTTGTTACACTTGGCATCCTCCAAGTGTTTTCTGAAGAATCACACACACACACACACACTCACTCCTAGGTCATTCCTCTTTGTAAATGGTCCCTGTCCTCTGTGTCCTCGTAGGAAATCTAACTGGATTGCGGACAGGATGAAGAAGCTAATCAAACCCCGGGGAGGAGGAAGAGAGGGACGCGCCCTCTTCACAGCCATGGGCAGCGTGGAAAACCTGGCCGACAGCACTGAATTTACGTCAGACACACACACACCTCAGCCTGGTGAGACCACACACACACACACACACACACACACACACACACACACACACACTCAGCCCAGCACACTACCTCTCTTTCTCTCTCACACACACAAACACCAGCCGACTGGTTTTCACAAAGATATGCTCACATGCTCACCCCATCAAGCGAGGCTACAGGCATGCATACAAATCATCTCATGACTACCAAGTGTGGTCTGCATTGATACCACTCTCTTCTCGTTAGATCTCTCCCTATAGAGTGCCAAGACTTACCAAGGCCGGCTTTCTCTGCTAACCACATGTTGAAAGGAAAATATTCACAGGACTTCAGCCTCTTTTAATGCACCTTGACTGTGGAATGCATTTTACTGGCTGAGAGAGGGGGAATAAAACTCTCTGCAGACATTTTCAAAGCCAAGATTTAAGCTCAAACCTGCATTCAGGATATGTTTTCTCTCTTTTTGACATACTGTCATTGTCCTCATTTAATTTATTTTTTCCTCGCATTGCGTTTTCTATTATCCCTCCGTAAACCCAGCCCTCTAAACTGTGTGTCAGGACCAACACTGGGAGGCCTGGCTCTTTCTGTTCCTCAACAGGAGGATTGGTGGTTTTTAAATCGAGCCTGTGTCCCAGGAAGAGTCTCAATATCTGAGCTACACACTTAAGTGGAAGAAAGAGAAAATCTAAAGATGATGCATGTAGCAAACACTGTGTATCCCAGTTAAAAGTAATTTGAATCCCAGTTTAATTGCTCGAGATAAATGATATGTTTTGTAAGAAGATTGTTTGAGCTAGCCAGGACATTTTTCACACTTCCTATCTTGCATGTTTGAGGTGACATTTCCCACAATTCAAACATTTAACCCTGATTTAACCCACTTTATGGTGTCTTAACTTGAGCTTAACCACTGGCATCAGGTCAGTTTTTGCAGCTGGTGTTACAGCTCTGAACAGACTGGGGCACAGTGAGTTCTGCCTGCAGTTCTTTATCTCATTAAGTCAGAATTTATGAATAATGTATATTATTTCAATTTGGTATAATTTACTGTTAAATAGGTTAGGATTGGCTTTTTGAATATTAAGATCAGGGTTCTATCCATGGTAAGCTGTTTAGTTAACTGTGTTTTAAATCCTCTAGAAACATGTACTTAATAAAATGATGTATGCATTTGAATCTACTTAGAAGCACAATTTAAACAGCACTAATTACCAAGTTAGACCATTATGGAGGCACGTTTTGAAAGTAGCATTTTTACCAATTTAAATTTGAGCATCATTAGTATAATTAGTTATTTGAAATGCCACATTGTCTAAGAAAAAGAAGGTTAGGTTGCTACCATTCAAATATATCCATACATGCGATTACATTTATAGCGCGCATTCTCTGTGATGCATCCCAGGAGGAATTGCAGTTGATAAATGCATGGAGAGAAACTCAGCATACGTGCTTGACGAAACTACATTCATGTACTTCACAAAGCATGTACCCTTTATTGTTTGTATACAAGTTATAATTGATAAATAAGGGTTTTAGAAATGAGCACTTATTAACTGTACAGTGCTTTTCTACATCACATTCACACACTCACAGAATGATGGTTGGCAGGGCTGCCGGGCCATCAGGAGCACATTTTCTGGGTCTAATGTGTTGCTCAAGGACACTACGACATGTGGACAGGAGGGGATAGGAATCGAATAACTAATCTTGTGATTAGTGACGGACAAGCTCTACCACCTGAGCCACGATTCATTTATATCCCCAATTCATTTCGGCATCTTTCATCGTCCCTGGAACTGCATTTGCATTGGAGGAAAAAGTACCTTCCTTCCTGGTTTGTGCTTTAAAGCCGTCAGCAGATTTGTCCCACCTGGTGGCACACAGCGAAGCATTTAGCACAGAAGACAAATGTTGAAAACCATCATTGATTATATTATCTCAGCATGAAGGAGCCAATAATTTACTGATGTCAAAATGTTAACATTACTCCCATGGCCTTTGTATGCACATGGAATTTAAGTAATATTAACTTTGAATTGATTTCATATTGTTTCAGACCCCCGCAGTGCTCCCGTCTCTCCCTGTCCCATGAGAAAAGCTCCCTCCCAGACAGAGCTGGACATCTCGGCTCCCGGGACTCCGGCCATGCGCGGGCGTCGTAAGCTGGGATCCCGTCACGGCTGGGGGGGGCTTGGGTTGGTAAGAGGAGGCTCTGGAGTCTCCCAATCCTTCAGTCCTGGTGACCACAAAACACCACCCCGCCTGCGGCTGTGCTCCAGCCAGAACAACTCCGCTGTCCTCTGGGAGGGACAAAGACGCGAAGCAAATACACCCCAGGCAGCGGACGCACTGTTGAGCAGTCAGGAGAGTGTGGAAGGGGATGAAGGCAGAGGTGAGGTGGAGAAAGTGGGATGAGGAGGATGCATGTCCATGTGTGTACTGGCCACCGTAACAAGCCATTTAGTCAGGTGTTCCTTTAAAGAAGGAAAATAGCAAAATAAGTAAGAAAATGCTGAGATTTTTTTAGATTGAATTTGAAATTTATAATTTAAAAAAATGATTTGTTCAGATGGATAGTTTTAAAGTGTTTGTGTGCGCACAGTATTGTGAAAGGTCTGTGAGGTAACAAGTTAATTCAAGCATTCAAAATAATATCATTTATAATAAAACATGTATGCGCCAATTAGACTGTGATCTTCTCTGCCTTCCAGACAATCAACACTCCAGTGACGACACCACGACGACCTGAGACAGAACCGTCGACTCTCAATTAAAAAATAGATATTTTTATGGACTCCAGGCAAAATGTTTTGATATGTCTGACTATTTTAGATATGAGATCCTTCTAATGTATTTTTAATAGCCTACATGGATGAATAAATCCTTTTGGCAATAGTGAGTGTAGTTAGTTGTGAACCATCTTTCTGCTACACTGTATATATAAAACGTTATTAGTCAAGAATAAAACTGAACACATCACTTAAAATATCATTTTTTCTTTACAACAAATCAGTTGATAAATTACAAGAAAACTTAATTTTTTCACTTTATTTATCTGTTACTTGGATCCTTTTTTCTTTGGTTTTGCCACAAATTTTTATCTTTTTCTATTCCCTGTTTTCAAACTGTTTGCTTCCCATTTCCTACCAAAAGTCAGCATACGTTTATTTTAACTAGCCTATAGGCTACTGTAGGAACAATCATCCCCGAACAGAATATAAAGTTGGTTTTGTGCCAAAACTCAACCATAGCTGCCGTAGTTTTATAGTCCTTTTTACACTCCATGTTAATTATTGACTTACAATATTATTTATTGATGTTTTCGGCTATATTTCTGACCTTTTACTACATTATTTTTAGTATCAGGGCTCCGTACTCTACATACAGACCCATGCACCATCTGTGCAGTGTGTGTGGGCCCGCTAAAATACAGATGCTTAGTGAAGACACCAGGAATATCAAAGTAGATTTTATTACACCATGTATTTCTGTTTGAAAGTTCAGTGCTAGAAGTGCTTCATCTTGTCTTCCATAAACCTTGATAGGATTAACAGAAACAATGTTTTTTGGTCCTTCTGATCACCTCCTCTGTAAGTTGGTTAACTGAAAGTCTCTCATATTTTGTAGGATATGCTTCAAGGTAAAAAGGAGAAGCTATTATACTGATACAAATATTGAATATTAGCACTAGCATACCCAATAAAAGGTGCCACAATAATTACTAAAGTTAAGAACTAAGAAAAAATGATTAAGTCATCTGCAGTCCAGTTTGATCGCTCAGAGTCAGAATTATGCAGGAAGAGAAATAAATAAATAAATCTATGATGAAGCTGCTTGTAACCCCGAGATCTGATCTGTGCACAGCGGGATGCACATGGAGAAACCCCTCCATCTGGCTCACATATGGCTATAAATCCCATTTCATTTTAGGGTTCCTGTAAAAATCAAGTCATTGATCTAATGGCAAATTATCTGCACTAGCGCTTTAATGAGAATCCTCGCCAACCCCCTTACACCGTCGCACCAAATGGTGTCAGTGTAGAGCCGGCCGGGCCTCTGCCAACCGACAGACAGACAGATGAAGAGGAGGGGAATTAGCATGCAGCTTTCCAAATGAGCAGACCTGAGAGTTCAGCATGAAGCTAAAGGGCCCTCGTATAAGACGGGCGGCTTCCAAAGAGCTCCTGACTCCCAGATTAGGGCGAGGTGACGTCAGTATTTCCGGTCGGGGTTGTTTCTGAGTGCGTGCGAGTGCAGAAGACAACGCTACGGATAACGACAGGCCGTGGCTCCGTCTCTGAAGCCAGCCCTCCCCAAACACACATCCCTGAATTATGATTTGCAAATGACAAATGGGTCGCTAATACAATTCATGAATTATGTAGTTGTCATGGTGACATTAATCAAAAAAGCAGGCCCGTTCTCTCGGCTCCGAACATTGTGTTTGTGGAATTGAGATGCATGACGGGGGCTGCACACCGAGCCGCCTGAGTGAGCGCAGGGCAAAGCGATAGCAAGATATTGGTTCTGCCAGTCACTCTGAGGCTTATTATGAGTGCAATGCAACAATCACACGCCTTCAGGCACACAGGCAGACGGCGCCCACAGACAAAAAGTGAAGGTTAAAGGCCTTTACACACCGGGGGCGTTGTTTTCGTGCGATAAGTTTGTACGTCAATGTATTTTTTCGAACTGCTGTTTTTCTCACGAGTACTTTAACACACGAACGCGATTACTATGCTGCAAAAAAAAAGAGGCCTATTTTGGCATCAACCAATCTTTTGTGCAGAATGGGCATATTCAAAGACTACACTCAGAGACACTGTTGGTGCGTTTGTAAATAGTCACTCAGAGCACAAACTGGACCGTTAGTAAATTCAGAGTGCTGTGTGAAGGTAGCATTTGGTTATTCAGAGCACCGCACTCTCAGTGAATGTGTGAAAGTTATTGGTTCGCCTTACAGTAGCTTAGGCTAAACAACAATGCACCTCAGACACACCGCCAGACGCTGCTCTGAGTCATAAGGATCCCAGTAGTTGATCTTCTGCCTGTGCGAATTTATACGACTAGTTTTGAGGCAAGATATTTGCAGCCGAGTAAATTGCATTTTCGTGTCGTTTATTCGTCATGTCCCCGGTGTGCAAAGGCCTTAAGACCTTACGTTCTCAATGAGCTAGCCTTGTGGTTACGCACACAGCGAGAGTGCTCGCTGTGTGCGTAACCACAAGGCTAGCTCATTGAGAATGTAAGGCCTTAAGGCCTTACATTCTCAATGAGCGGTTGAGACCGTCTCAATGAGCGGTTATTCTTTCAAATGTTTTGACCCACTCACATTGTCAAGAAATTGTTAAATAGGGGCACTTTGAGGAGGATGAATAAAAACAGTAATGCGATGAATTTGCAACAGGATGTATCACTGAAATAAAACAGTATTTTCTTTTTAAAAGGAGGGTTTGTTTGTCCCTGAAAGCAGAACAGGCAGCAGCAACACAAAATCAGTCAAACAAAGCCTAAGAGGAAAGAGAGAGAGAGAGAGAGAGAGAGAGAGAGAGAGAGAGAGAGAGAGAGACAGCACAAAATGAGTGATTAAGTGCCACCTGTGATTCCTAAAGGGATGCATGATGGATGGTCGCCTTGGTTGACATCATGGTTGGATCTCAAGAGTCCGCTCAGCTGCTTAATTATTGAGCACCTGAGGGGTGTGACACGATCAGCGAACATTACTTTCTCAACCCTCCTTTTCAATGATTTCTGCCTTCCTCCTTTTGTAAACACCTCCCCTCTCTCTCTCTCTCTCTCTGAATACTTTTCCCTTTCTCAATCAAGGTCACTCTTTCTTTCTTCTAACCAAGAAAACTGTCTCCACCTCTGCGGCCCATGTTTAATAATGATAATAATAATAATTTAGAGAGTGCTTTTAATGGAACTCAAAAAAAACTTTACATTAGTAAAACGGATCATAAAAAAACAACATAATAAACGCAACATTAATCACACATTGAAAGCAGGTTCTAAAAAGGTGAGTTTATATTTGGGGTTTGAATGTGGACAGATTGGTTCCGTCTCGGATGTGTTTGGGGAGTTACAGAGGGGGGAGGCAACTATGGAGACGTCTCTGTCGCTCCAGGTCCAGCGCTTGGTGCTGAGTGGTGGAGACAGGAGGTTGGCATTAGAGGAATGGAGGCTGTGGGAAGGAGTGAGATGGTGGAGGGGGCCTGATTATGGAGGGCTTTGTGAGTGAGGAGAACTTTGAATTGGACCGGTTGTGGGACGTGGAGCCAGTGTAGGTTCTGGAGGACGGGAGGGGATTTGATAACGGTATTGGGTGAGCAGATGAGCTGTTCTGAATTCTGGATGTGCTGGAGTTTATTCAGGACTTTGGATGATGTGTCATAAAGAACGCTGTTGCAGTCGTAAATTCTGGATGTGATGGAGGATGAAAGAGAAGGAGAGCGATGGCCGGAAACGAGTTGTGTTTTAGGCGGAAAAAGGCTCTCCTAGTGATTTGATTGACGAGGCGCTTGAAGGAGAGGTTGCTGTCAAAAAGACTTGTTTGCGGATGTGTGTATATCTTCCCTCATCACCCCAACCCATTTACCAACAGTCCTTGCTTAAGCTTAAGCGCTCACATTTCATCAAAACTCCATTAACACATGTAGTATATAGAATAACTATTGTTTAGCTGAAATGTGTTGTTCTTAACAATGAAGTTGTTCTATATTCTACAAGTGTTGCTGGAGTTTTTCCTTCTATGCACCTTGGAAGTAGACAAAGTTGTGCCAGAAACCTCCACTTTGCTTCTATCAAATTTTAATGATCTTTCTTAAAAGCCTCCAAAAACCTTGCTTTAACCACTTAGTCCACTAACTGAACAGGCTAGGCATCCTAAATACTTAGAGGTGCATCAGAGTTTTGTTTCGTCTTGGTCCTTCCCACTGAGATGCATCTGTGCAACGGTTAACTGAATCCAAATCAATGTTGGTTTTTTTTTACTCTTCTCAGGCTCGTTTTCTGCAGTCTGGCTGATTTAAAATCCGTGCACACCACAGAAACTTCCCTCTGGGTTCTAATTCATGGATTGTTGTTTGGCATTTTCTCCCAGCAGAGACACCGAGACGAGCGAGCGTCTTGGTGATCTTTGATCGAAGGTTTGTGGTGTAATTCAATTAATTATATTTTGCTGCGGGCAACAGAAGTCAGGGAGGGGATCATGGAGAGGAAACATAATACAACTAGGTGGAAAAATAACAAGTGGAGTGGTTGCGTGCACACACCGGCTGACCCAGCAACCTCGCCTCCTCACAAAACTGTCAAAATCTCCATGCTTTCACCAGGCTTTTACTCAATGAGGTTGACCCAAAGGTGAGTCTGTTCATCTATAACTTCCATCTATCCCTCCATGACTTCCTCCACACTCTCCTCCCTCCCTCCTCTCTCTCTCTTCTATTTCATCATCCTCCTCCCTCTCTGCTCGGTTCTGGATCGTTCCTCCTCTCCTAACAGTTTGTCCCTGCTGCTCCCGTCTCTGCGCCTCCTCCCTCAGGCACTCCCTTTCTCTCCCCTAGTGTATTAAGGGGCTTTGACGCTCTCAGTAAAAGCTGATTTATTCTCTTGGTGGTATCGATCGGTTTCTGCATTAAAGATTATAATTCATTACCCCGGCCCCTTTTAATACATTAAACACTCAAAATAAAAATAAAATACTCCCCCCACCACCCAGACTTGCTGTGTCCCGAGGGTGCGGGAAAACACTCTTGTCGAGACGTCCGGCCTGTCGTCCTGGGCCCCAGAGCTCCACCTGTATGTGTGTATGTGTGTGTGTGTGTGTGTGTGTGTGTGTCACACTGACTCAGCCGTAGAGATACTCAAAGGAACACACTCCTCCCTTCACCTACGCACTCATGCAATCTGGGGCAAACACACAAGCAAACACATACAGATTGTCACAAACGCTCAATGACAAATCACTAACGAGTGGTCAAAACAGTTAACGATGAATCTGTAGATAGAAAAAATAGAATATATATATATATATATATATATATATATATATATATAGATAAACACATAGATGGAGAACGAGCGGGAGAGAGAGGAATGCATAGATCTCCCACAGTTAACATTTAGGACTAAACGGTAAATGAGAGGAGACTTAATCTGCAGTTGATGAAATACTTGTCAGCAGGTCTGATACATACGTAGGCCGTTTGTTCTCCCTCAAAGTCGTCTTTTCATCATTTAGATGTATTTCCTGCCTTCACAGGAGAAATCACCACCTTCTGCTTTGGCCATCAGCGGAATACAGATTTCTCTCAGTCGGGTCAAGTTAAAGATTTGTGTACGCTCCCCTGTTAGTCAATACGGCTGGCCTCTGTGGGACAGTAAGGATTTAAGAAGCGCCATGTGTCCCCTATTGATTTTACCCCAAATGGCTGCACCAATTCCCTGCACAAAACAAGATTGCCCTTCCCCATTGCCTTGACAGATTGATTTTGTATCAAAGCCGTGAGGACTTGAGGAGCAATCCCTCTGATTTGGCCTCCTTGCACTGTCACCCTGATGGACAATTTCCCTCTCCAACCTTACCGCGCCTTGTCTCTCCTCTTTCATTAAAGGACTCTTCTACCTCTAAGCTCTAACTTCTCTGTCTGGCCTCCCCCCCCCTCCTCCGGCCTCCGTCTCCCCCCCTATGCCTCCCTTTCCCTCTGACAGGCTTTCAGACAGTAAATCAGAGACATTGATCCAGCGCAGCGCCCAAGTGTCCTGGATTCTGCTAAAGAGCCATTTTCATTTCACAAGCAGTTTACTGGCCTCGCTACCCCCCCCCCCCCCGTAAACATCTCCCTCCTCCCTCTTCTCTCGCTCTCTCCATCATGGCCTCATCCATACACATCACCCATCTCACCTAACTGCTGGATCCTCATCCTCTCTGAGTGCCGCTGTTTTCCTCCCCCTTTTTGCTGTCGACTCACAATTTTCGTAGATGAGAAATACCTTGAAAGGCCTAAAACATTTCACTAATACATAGTGATTGCTCTCTCTCTCACACACACACACACACACACACACACACACACACACACACACACACACACACACACACACACACACACACACACACACACACACACACACACACACACACACACACACACACACACACGTATATCCTACACTCTTCCACAACAAGGGTCCAGAGCTCGGCAGGGTTTCTTGAATTGGTTCCAAGAGGTTTGACTTCAGCAACATCAAGACTAATTTAACTTCCCTATAATTTGTTTGACATCAGCACAATGAATAAATGTGTGGGTCTACTTTTCAAACAGGTCTCCCTGTCCCCCAATATAATCTGTTTTGACCACATTTCTTTTAGGTTGTATTTTAATCTGGGGGGGGGGGGGGGGCTACAACGCCCAGAGAAGCTGTTGCCTTTTACATATAAAGACACTTTATCATGCAAACATCAGATATCTGACATGTATCAGACTCTGGAGGATTATCTATGCAGTATGTTAACATTTTATTTGTAACCTGGTATTGCAAGTTTCTTTAAAGAAGTGCCGATTGCCTGGCTCCCAGTATCTTCAGGGGTCATGTGACCGTTCGGAGCCTTTTGGAGCTGCTGGTGCCCGTTAGTAGCAGGGCGGTTGCTCAGCGCGCGGTGGGATTCTTGAGAACCGCTCATCTCTGGTCGACTCCGCGGAAGTAACGTTAGTATATCCAGCAGCAAAAGTGAACTGCAGTCAATGAGCCGCACCTTTTAAAAGGCCGGCTGTGGACGACATGCTCAACTCAGTCCGCAGAGCCCTGAAGCCCCGCTGCTGTACAGAGCGACATTCCTCAGATTCAATGAGCTTTTATGACAGGAGATCAAATATTTTCATTGCCAAAGAGTGCTTCTATGGAATTGGTGTGTATAGGAATATAAAGAACTTGAAACGGTATATTTTTTATGGCATCCTATACTATGACATTTTTTTTACGACATCCTATACTATGGCTTTTTTTATTGACATTGTTTTATGATGTACTATCCTGTGATCTTATTATGGCATATTGTACTATGGCTTTTTTAGGACATGTAGTGACTTTTTATGGATTTGTTTAGGACACAATTAAGTATACTATTATTTTTTATGCCATATTATTGACCTTTGTTATACCATTTTCATAGCAAACTATGTCTTTTTATGACATACTTGACTGTGGCATTTTTATTTACATATTGTGTGACGTACTATCGTGTGATTTTTTTACGGCATACTGTAGTATACAATTACTTTTATTATGACTTGTTATTCTTTGTCACACTATACTTTAGTTTTTTGTATTATACTATGATATTTTCAAAGATTTATTTTATGGCATACTTTATTATACAATTTTCAAAGCATAGTATATTATGACTTTTTTATTACATTTTTTTAAATTATTAAAATTGTATTAATTTATTCATGTAATACTAGGACATTTTTTGCCATACAATACTTTTTATACTATTTCATGTAAAATACTATAGTGTGATATTTAGTATTGAATTTTTATTATATACTCTACTATGGCATATTTTTTTATGCCATAGTATACTAAGCTGATTTTTGATGCCTTTTCATGACATACTATACTGTATAGTATGTCATGAAAATAGACATTCTTTAATACATTTTTTTTACTATATTGTAAAAACATGTTGACATCCTAAACCATGACTTTATTCTGACATACTATACTGTGCCTTTTTTATATGTGAACCTTTTATATGGCATACAATACTATGCTATTTTAATATATACTTCACTATGATATTTTAATGACTTTTTATGGCATACTACACTGATATTTTTAGTGTCATACTATTGTATGACTTTTTCATATGACAACGTTTTTTTACATACTATTCTAGACATTTACCATATACAGTATATAATATCCCATTTGTATGACTTTTTCCTGAAATATAATACATGGCCTTTTTATCACATTTTCATTACACACTATGACATTTTTAATGATACATGATACTAAAAAATATCTGACTTTTTTATGTAATTTGTTTTGACAATTTTATTATGACATACTCTACCATGACCTTTTTCTGACAGACTATACTATGACATGTTAAATGACATATAATACTATAACATTTTCAAAACAAATTATATTATAACATTTCTATGGAATACTAAACTACGACATTTGTTTTATGACATACGATACTATATTTCTCTTCAAACCATACTAGGACATTTTGAAGACCTTTTTTGACAATTGTATTTGATGCACTATACTATGATATACATTTTTTTGACGTACTTTCCCATGATATATTTTGCTATATACTAAACTATGACATATATATGAATTCACGAGTATATGAATATATACGAGACAGGGTGAACAGCACCGCCCTCAGGCAGGGAGGTAAAACAGCAGTGTGTCGCCTCCCTGCCTCGGCTGTGGCTCAGAGGCAGAGCTTCCAATCAGAAGATCTGCGGTTCGATCTCTGGTCCTCCTGTCCGCATGTCAAAGGGTCCTCGGGCAAGACACTGAAATGTCTCCCGCAGGCTCTGCCATCGGTGTATGAGTGTGCGTGACTGTGAATTACTTTATGCAGATGCCACCTTGCTTGGCTGCCTCTGCTGTCAGTGTATGAATGTGTGTGACTGGGTGAATAATGTAGTGTAGAGCGCTTTGAGTGGTTGGAAGACAAGAAGGCTCTATACAAATACAAGTCCATTTACCTTTTTACTATTCATACTTCGGCACACATTAGATCACAACAGTATTATACAACGACTCTATTGTTTCGTACGATGCGTTTGGCTAACCACTGGTGGAACTACCAGCACACACACTGCTGTACCGCTCTGCAACTCAGCCGTGGGCAGACAGCTTGGTGAGTTTAATTTTGTTTTTGGCAATATTGTATGACGTGGCATTCATCGATGCTTGTTTTTGAGTTCAAATGGAGTGTGTTTTACGACGCTTTGGCCATTGGAGTCTAGACTGGGGGTTAGCCAATTGGCCGTTGTATTCATTCAATCACACAATACAGAACCCTGAAGCCCCTCGCCCGCGGCTGCACAGAGTGCAATCGCTTGTTTATTCAGAGTTTATCCGAATTGCACCAAATTCAACACGACACTTCCTTGGTTCAGTCTATCAGTTTTGGGGCAGCGACACATTTCTCTATTGTTTTGTTTCCATATAAGCACATTTGATGTGAAACAGTGACAGAGTGTTCACATCCATATGGGTTAAACAGTGTAGGAATCAATCTGTATCATACATATTTGTTTGAACATTAAACATAATACAACTAATATGAGATAAGACTTTCACATACTCACATACACAGGAACTCAAACAAACACAATCCTGTTAGAAGGTAAGAAGCTTACAGGGTTATAGTTCCTACACTGTTCAAACAGTATTGATGAATATACCTCTTCATAGTCATTGTTTTATTCCAGATCCAATGTGCTGGAGTACAGAGCCGACACAACAAAAAGTGAGTCACTGTTCAAATACTTACAGATGTATACTGCAGCATATTTGACGGATCTGTCTATGTTGAAGTAACTCTAGTTTATGTATGAAGTGTATTTTTCGGGATGAACAAACAGACCGTAGCAGTTACAGACCGTGACATTTTACAGTAACTTTGTGTTGAGATTGTCTTTTTATCGTTAGTTCCGAGGTCAACAATGAACTTTGAACCTCACATTTTAAGTCAACATGGACAAGTGTCTGCAGAAAAACAGAAGTTATTGTGTCTGTCTGTCATATGCTGCAATGGTTTTTCTTGCCATATGTTAGTTTTCTCATGTTGAAAAACTCATCTCCCACTGTGGTGATTGTCACTGCTAATTGGCTTTTTGTCTAATATGAGCCACCTTTGCAGCAGTGTTTATTTTGATTAAGTGTGATTAAGTAATTGTGATTAATAGCGCCCTTACCCACCATTAATTTAGTGGTTTAGTGCCGTTTTATCCAGCTGCAATAATACCTCATCTTGTCATTTTTATAAAGCTGTTCATTTCAAGCTCTTAGCTCAGCTTCCCACCTTCAATGTGTCACAACCCGAATCTCAACAGCAGCAGCCATAACCCTCTGCCTGCCAGCAGCCTGCAGGGTTGTGAGGCCCTTCAGGGAGATAATATCCCACAACTGCAGATTCAGAAGCTTGCAGGCCAGAAGTGTCAGGCAGAAAGATGTCTGCAACAGGCAGTTACACAAATAACTGAGGGACTGGAGGACGACTGTTGACAGCTGTTGTTGTTTCCCTGTTAATGCACTGGTTGATTTACTTTTATGTTCAGCAGGGGTGAAAAGAGTAAAAGAATATAATACTCAAGTACAAGTACTGTCATTTTAAAGAAGTACTTACTCAAGTACAAGTACTGTTATTTTAAAGGAATTTGACTAAAGTGCAGGTGAAATTGTTCAGATAAAAGTAACCAATGGGACAGTTGAAATGTAGTCTGAGTAAATGTTACTGCGTTACATTTTCAAAAGGCGGGTGGTGGTAAAAAAAAAAAAAAAAAAGCATTTGATTATGATGTTATAGCGCTATTAAAATACAGAAAACATTTCGGCTACAGAATAAAGGACATTTCCATGTCAAAGTATCGGCTTCACGTCACACCACAGAGCCTTTATGTCTAAACCAATTATAAATTCATTTTCACTAGACGGTGCTTTGCCGCCTATGCATACAACTGATTATCAATTCGACAAATAGAAAAGAGGACAAATATAGACCATTAAATGGAAATGACCGACAGCCGCCGCAGCCACGAACGCGAGTGCTGAGCAATGTTGACATTTGACTTTGTACAGTGGGTCAGCATACTGCAGGTTTGTCATTGTGCTCACCTGTCTGAACGGCATCCTGTGGGCCTCACGCATCCTTTGCTCCATGGTTCAACTTCTCTGCTCGTTCATTCTCAGCGCACAATATGTAACCGGTCCTCTGTCCCACTGCGATCCTTACGCTGAGCTGACGGAGGCTCTGCAGTCGCATCGGAGATTCTTGTCACAAACAGCAGAAAGGCCTCACGCTCCTCACTGAAGGTTAGAGTTACTCAGTCAACGTAGAAGTCACTGCTGGATGATCCACAATTAGCAGAACACGGTTTTATTCAACTGTGGGGATTTTTTAGGGCACTATATGGAGCATAAAATATACATAAACATTGATTTCTGACACAGCTGAAGTCTAATCAGCCAATACAATTAAAATGTAAAAGTGTTTGAGATGGCTGCTATCTGAGCACATTGTATCAAATAAAAACCGCTTACCGTGTAACTTTTGTAACACACACACTGTTTTATTACACCGTATGTGATAACTGACATGTTTGTGCTACAGTACTATATAAGACAAAACCTGAATATAACTGAATTAGCTTAACACTCTGCAAATTAACTGCACTGCCAAGGCA
Organism: Pholis gunnellus; assembly: GCF_910591455.1. Lineage (NCBI taxonomy): Eukaryota > Metazoa > Chordata > Actinopteri > Perciformes > Pholidae > Pholis > Pholis gunnellus. Next base: position 15,730,510 of record NC_136537.1, read on the forward strand.
ACACAATGCACCGCTGAGACACAGCATGAGGATAACCACATCGAGAGAACCAGCTGCAACTAGAAAAAAAAAAAAAAACATTCAGCAAAATATCAAAAGCACCCATTTTCCCCATTTCAGATACAGTAAAAGAGCACTTCAGCCCCAACACAAATAGTGCCACAGCAGAGAATTACAGAGTCGGAATAAAAGCCACTTAGATTCTAAATTGAAAAGCAATAATAGAAAATACAGACTTACAATTGGAAGTTTGGTCTCCGTCTCCCTGCTGAAAGAAACTCAAGCACAACAACAGCAAATATGTTTAAGAGCCAAGAAAATGTTGACAAGGCAGTAACGTACTGTATTAGACTGAAAGGAACACAGTCAGCAACAGCAGTCATCAAGCCTGAAATTATTTTTCATCAAACACCTGAGAGTTCACTGCCGTCGGATACTGTCAACCTAACAAGCAGTGGACATTTTTCAACACACGTACACACAGACACACACACACACACTTCCACACCCTGTTACACACAAAGTCTTTAACTATTGAAGGTATTAAGGTAACACACACTCACAGGTGCGTTGGTGGGCCGCGTGCAGCAAGTCATTTCCTGAGCCAACCGGATTATCAGTGTATGTTCAAGGAGATGGCAGGGAATCAGCCTTCAAGTTAACGAAACAGTTAGCGTATATAATAGTTCTTCATCTGTCATTTTCAAAAAGAGCTGTGTCCCACAGAGAGAGAGAGAGAGAGAGAGAGAGAGAGGGAGACACAGACAGACAGAGAGAGAGATTACTGACGGGACAGTGATGAAAATTGGTCGGAGGATAATGAGTCTCGTTGTCTTTTCATCCTCTCTCTCTCTCTCGCTCTCTCTCTCTCTCTCATTACTCAGAGTGACTGGTCGGAGAGTAGCTTCACAGTCTGCTGCTTATTAAAAAAAACAGAACGCCTTTAGATGAATTCATCATGCTTTCCATCCCTCTTTTCCCCCTCCATCTCTGCATCCTCCCTCCGGCTCTGCATCCTCTCATCCCCACCTTTTTTTTTTTCCCTCCCCCTCTCTCTGTTTGAACTCCTACATCCTTCCTCTCTCTCTCTCTCTCTCTCTTTATCCCCCCCCTTCTTCCATCTGTTTATTTTCCACCATCCTGTAGAGTAAAACAGCGAGAATGAGCGATGAAGAGGAGGACAGAGAAGAGACGGAGTCCCAGACAGAGAGGGAATCAAAGAGCTCCGCAGAGGAAAAGACAATCCCTTTGAGGCAGATGAAGCTTTTATTTAAAAAAAAAAAAAAGGGAACTTTCTCCCAATTTCCTGTTGATTTTCTTTGTAGCCTATTTTCCCCCCTTCATCCCCTTTACTTCCTTTGTCCCAAAACTACACACCCCTCCTCCCTGTACGTCTGCAACACCGTGGCAGATTGTTTGGAATCAATAAAGATGGTTGTTGGCAGATGAAAGTCGAGGGGTGGGACGGTGGCTTGCTAAACTCTCAATTTCGCTTCACGCAAATCACCGCCTGCGTCCCGCCGACACGTGACGGCCACATCCTGCAACAGACACTTAACAACTCATACAGATGCGCTGTATGGAAAAGCATGATGGCGCTTGCATAAATACACATATGGTGAGTTCTGACAGAGAGCCAGACGGGGTGGACAGCATGGAGACAAAACGGAAACGCAGAGAAAACAGGAAGGATTGATGCTTGTTGTTGAAAATGAACAGGTGTTGGGGTCGTCCAAAAAAGGGGAAGACATGCAAGTGAAAAATTGGCAGAGGAAGTATTCAGATCCTTTACTCAAGTAAAAGTAGTAGCCGAATATATTACTACTTATAGCAAAAATATAAGATATGTGTTCTGAGTTTGTCATACCACAAAAAATGCATTATAATATATTATTAATATAAAGTAGAAATACTCTTGGAAACTACAGTACAGCTACCTCAGTAAAGTACTTCCTCACTTTCCACCACTGCTGGCAGATGAACAAAGTCGCTCTTTCTGTCTCCTTCACATTCAGATGGAAGAAAGCTAAAAAGTAAATGTTCATGTCCTCGTGATGCCCCAGTTCACTGACTCGTATCGCATCCCTAGAAATAATCAAATCATACACACTAGGAGCCTGTAAGATTCGTTTTAATAAGCTTTTGTCATCATCTCACACACATGTACACACACACACTGGAATCCCAATATTTAAATAGCTCAGGACACATAACTCATAGCTTGATGCAAAGCTGATCACAGACAAATAAAGGTCAAGTTAGAGTGCAGCTTAAGGTCACATTTTTCACGACATCACTCTCAATAATTCGTAGGAAAAACAGAGGAACTAATCAACATCTGCAGAAGAGCCAGCGTGCACTTCAAAAAAAAAAGCAATCATCCATTTAGGAGTTATCTTCCTGCTGAAGAAGGTCTTGATCTGCGACAACAACAAGGAGGAGGCATCTGAATGTTGAGCGTAGCGGCGTTTGTATCCACAGCAACCAAATCTGACCAATCCACTCTCTCAGAGTTTACTCTTGACTGTGGCCTCTGTTGGCGGTGGGAGAGAAAAAACAACAAAAAAAACAACTTGTAAAACAAGGGAAGAGAGCACTTTACCTTGGTCATGCAGCAGTTAATAGCATTTTGGCTTGTGGAGCGTCTGGTTGCTTGAGAGGGATCTATTAATGCGGATTAGTCACTCTCAGTCCAGCATGGCTAAAGACACACAGAAAACATGCAAACACACACACACACATCACACAGACGGCCAGTGTGGGTCGATCCAGGTGTTGGCGACACATCAGGTTTATAGTGGAGACTTGGAGGCCTGCCTGCAGCAGACAGTTCCGGTCCATCTACCAGCCAAGCACCGCTACTGCTCGCTCACTGCTGCTAAAATCTGCTGTACGTCCATTAGAGGAGAAACACACCAACAGCCAGTGCAGGATTGTTTTTTGTTTTTTAAGGGACACACCTGTATTTTTGGAAAACAACCTCTTTAGTCAACCAACCCAGTGTGAAGATGTGAAAGTGTTGATTTCATGCTTCAAGTGAAGAGTTGATGCTGTGTCACAGTTTGAACCTGTCGCTTGTTCATAGGTATAAAAATAGGCCCTCTGAGTCTAAAGCTGGATGGATTCTTGTTTCAGTATTCATTATATATAAAATACTCAACTTTACAATCTGACCATGAAATCAAAACTAATATTACACACAAGCCTTTAAAGCAACCGACTGTAAACCGGCCAATGCTCTGTGAGTTTGACACCTTTCACTTTTATTATCGCAGCTTCTAAGTGGATCAAGAACTTATTTGGTAAATTCTGTTTGTATGGACACTTTGCCAGATTTCGGCCAATGAGTTCCGCCGCTCTGGCTCTCCACATGAACCGTTTACCTGCAGTCAACCACAGCCTGCTCGATTGGTTAATACAATCGAGCTACAAACAGAAACTAGAACCTTTCTGATGCCAAAAACCTTTCATGTTTCTTGCAGATTCTACATGCGAATGCAGATGTTCATAAAGATGAACTGAAGACAAACTGAAGTGCAAATTGCCTTTTCTTTGAGGCCAAATAGAAATCAGCTGCAACAATATTTGTATTATTAATTTGCCGCTTATTTTTCCCAAATTCTTGGGTTTGGTGTTGTACAGGAAACTGAGGTTTATTCCAAAAAGTTAAAGGACGAGGCCGGTGTTATTCTATTTCTCCTCATTGTCAAGAAATCTCATTAAAAGAACAAAACCAGAATAAACCAGCTTCCCTATCCTGCCTGTGGCACCCAAGAAGACGATACAAACCCGTCAAAAAAGTTACAAATATGTAGTCTTGTGTTTTAAAAGGCTAAATCATTTCCTAAAACAGCTGTAGGCGAACTTCAGCAAACATTTAGAGGGACTATTTTCAGCAGTGGATTAATAATCACTCAATGCTCTAGTGAGTATTACCGGCAGCAAAACAGTGTATGATGACTCATAATAAACTACAGCGCCCGAGTTCATGTTGATGAAGGAACGTGCCACCAAGTGTGGCTCATTGATATGTTTTTAATAGTTTCTGGACAACAATGGAGCTCTACGGCAGGAAGGGCTTTGGCTAAATACTTGAGTGAGTCGGGTCAATTGTTGGTTCCGGCGTTTTCATAGGATTTATTGAGGATCAGAAAATATAGAATACCATCATTATTATCCTTTCAGCTCACATTTTATATTAGTGTGAGGTGGCTACTTCTGCTTAGTCATTGTTACATTTTATCTACAAAACACTTTCTTTGTAAACTTCCTTCATATTTAGATTTTTGTACAAAAGTAGAGAGTACAAGGGCATCGCAGTTTGAGATCCCATTATTTTTAGCTATTGATCTCCCCTGAGGCCCCGATTGAAATGAGAGAGAAATCCTTCCTGGTATTGGCCACTACTGGTCGGATCTGTCGGCAAAAAGATAAAAAAATTAAGACTCTTAACCCAATGTCTGTCTGTAAAGCTTATGTGGGAGATACGGCTGCAGAGTTGATTGGATTCTGCTCTTATTTTTAATAGGCTGCTCCTCTTTCCTCTTTTGCTCTTCTTTGACTCCTCGTCTGTCTGCGCACATATGTGAAAAACATATCTTCAGTTCATGGTGTCTTTTTCATCTCGTCTGCTGCTTTTTTGGCAAAGGTGTCTTCAAACATACTGAATTGTAAAGGTGAGAAAATGACGTTAAATGCATAATGTCTATGTATAGCCTTGAACTGTTAAGCAGCATGCATATTAATGATATACCGGGTGATATATCTAAACCCCAGAGGCATTTCTCGGTTGCTTCGGCTTTACTGCCACTGAGACCATGAAAGTCCTCCTTCCATTTAAAATTAAACACAGCACTCCTCGCTTTAGTTTCAATGTCAAACTTCACTGCATCGTTTCTGTTGTTCATACTGCAAGATTTCGTTTGTTTATTGTGTTTTATTTTATCTTTGGTGTTTCCCTCTTCATTTATCAGTTAATGAATAGCTTCTATTTTATGTCACACAACTCTGTAAAATGTAAGTATAAACATGCCCAACACTTGATTATTATAATTGCTTTGTAAGGTCTAAAAGCAAAGACAGAGGCAGGTTATAAAGACACTAATTCAGATCCACAGTTGTTTACATCGCCAACTGTTTACACTGAGAATATTAGAGTTTAAGTGACCCTGCTTCCCCTGAATAATTCAGATAAATGTAAGATTTCTGCCAGATGAGACGCAGGAACGAGCAGCTGCGCAAAACTTGTGGAGGCGAAAATTTGCAGCAACTTTCTGATTGTTTTGTAGCGCTCGAGTTTGGCTTTTGCAGCAGCTGCGTGCCAAACAAAAGCAAAACAGTTTTAAAAAAGCAGAAAGCACGAAATGGTTGAGACCTCTCTCTCAAAATGTTCCGGAGGCGAGAGGTGAGTTTGATTTATAGCAGCGGTAAAGCAAGACATTAGAGGTTAAGGCTGCAGTTGTAAGACCAATGCTTAATTTGAATAATTGAGTGAATGACTGATCATGTTTAGGAGCCCAGACTGCTTGGCATTAGAACACTATCAATCACGAGTGTAATCAAAACAAATGGGTGAAGTCATCATGTCACAGCTCGAGCCAACATAAAATTTACGTATTTACTAAACTTCATTTAACAATGCAGATCAATCTGTAATGATGGCACACAACTTTCGTTTAGTCCTCTTTGAAAAGCAGGTGAGGCAGGACTTCCCGATTGAAGGAGGAACCTTGGAGGCTAGAAATGTGGTTGTTATTTTTTCATTCAAGCCAGACACATTTCAGAGGAAGAGCTTTTTAAATTTTCCTTCCTCACCAACTGTTTCATTAACTAGCTAGCTTGAGGCCAGCGCAAAAAGCCATTTAACTGAGGTGCAAATATTTTCAACCCCGGCTGGAGGAGAAGTCAAGGTTTCCCCTCTGAATATAGCACTTACATTTCACTCAGGGGTTAAGACTGCCCATCTACAAGCAGACCAAACGTAGTTATTCCTTTTGCTAGAGCAAACTACACATGTTGACACACACCATGCTGGTTACCTGAACAATAAGCTGTCATTGGTCAGGCTAAAGGGGCGGACACAGAAATGAGGGCAAAGCACAGATGACTGGCTAAGAAATGTACACAAGTTCTCAAATGTCATCTTGCACACTGTACTTGGAAAAGAAAGGCACGCACACACATACACACACACACACACACACACACACACACAGATTCTCACTTGCTCACTTTTTAAGAGTCAGATCAGAACAACCGCAAGGCACAATAGGTTTTCATCAAAATGTAGCACAAATTTTGACCACATTTTCAGAACATCGGCAAAAGAAAATGCAAATGAATGCATGTTTCCATCCACTATGCAAATATTAGGAGTTGACTCACCACCATAAGCATTAGGTGGTGCTAACTTTCCAGTCAGCTACCATTATACCGTTGCAGAAGAAGAAGAGTCGCAAAGCGATGACATAATTCAACGAGCGTATCTCTGTTAGCCAGATCACAAATCTGATTGCATCCGTCTTGGCTCTCTGTAAATCCGTGCATGTACTCCTCCAGTTCAGAGAGGTGGTGATTATGTGCACATGTTTTTTGGTAACGGATGAAAATCTTTAGGAGAAGATTAACTTGTGCACCGTAGCAGTTTAGTTAACAATAAAAGTTAAGATTGACCTCAAAGAACTATCCAGCAGCTCACAATTCCACCAAATAAAAAATAATATATTTCTATATTTCTCTTTAGTCAGGCTACGTGTTTCCCTCTGCTTCCAATGTTTAAGCTAAGCTAAGCTAACAACGTCCTGAGTCCAGCTCCATATTTACCATACAGAGATGTGAGACGTATCGATCTTATAACTCTCAGAAAGAAAGCAAATAAGCACATTTGCTAAAGTGTTCTAACTTTACTATTACGTTGTTTTTTATTTAAGGTTCTAATCCTTAAATGTTTTGTCACAAGCTACTGTCAATAATGAACACGTTTTAAATCCTCATTGTGTTCTTCAATCTGGTGATGCATATTGGACTTACTACAATAACAAATACGTAGTCAGGTTGTCAGCTATGGAAAAGGCCATGCCAATAAACAGAATAAATACATCACATGGACTCTATGTCAGCATTGTATCTCTGAACATGCTCACTTGTGTGTGCATTTGTGCATTTAAATCAATTGTTGCCACTGTGCAACTTTATGTGTATTAAAAGGTTTGAAATGTGACTGAATGCATGTGGGTCTGGGGAGCAACGTACATGTTTTGATGCAATTAAACACAATTAAGTGTGCTATATATATACACATACTATTATGTGTCTAATGACCCTGGTGTATGTGTGGATGCATGGATGTGCAAATAGCACACGAAGTATGAAGCAGCGTATTTATCACACCACTGTGTGTGTGAAGTCATACTGAGCTAAGCAAAGCTGTCATCCCTGTATGTATGAAAGTGTGAATGCGTTGGTGTGTGTGTGCGTGTATATGTGTGTATATGTGTGTGTGTGTGTGTGTGTGTGTGTGGGTGAAAGACTACTCACCAGCAGGGAAGTAGAGCGGGAGGGTCTGCAAATACAGCTCCTTATCCGTCGGCAAGAACACACAGAAGATGACTCTGTCCAGCTGACACACACACACACACACACAATGACCTTTATTACAAGCATAATACAATACACGTGAATTCATCAACAGCAGGAGGGAAACAGTGTAACAGTGTGTGACATTGTGTGGCGGCAATATCAGGAGAAGGCAGCTAATGCATCAGTCCATTACTCCCCTATTAGCCTCCTATTATGATCATGCCACAACACAGCGCATATTACACTGTGTGCTGAGGACAGAGTGCTGGAAGTGTACTCTGTGTGTGTGTGTGTGTGTGTGTGTGTGTGTGTGTGTTAGAGAGAAAGAAAGAGGTTAGAGAGAATAGAAGTTCCTGTGTAGGATGTGTGTATAAGGGAGAGATAAGCAACTCTGTAACTGTGTATTTGTGCATGCCCCTAAGTGTTACACTGTGTGTTGCATCTTTGGCATAAGGCTGACACACACACACACACACACACACACACACACACACACACACACACACACACACACACACACACACACACACACACACACACACACACACACACACACACACACACACACACACACACACACAGAGATAATAGCTTTCAAATATTATTAAGACACTGGCTGAGTGAGTGCAGCTATTTCCAGCAATAAACAATCTTTATGCTCTGTGCTCTTGTGTTCTTGAGATCTCTGCAGTCTATAATATTTACATTATATTCTGTAAAGCTGCACATACAGTACAGAGCACAGCGCTATATGTAGCCTGATGATTAAAGTTACTGTAGCTACAGTAAAAAAAAAAAGAAGGTGTTTCCAGGGATATCAGCTCCCCAGTGTACTCCCTGGTTCTCAGCCTCTAACAAACATTATTACCTCCCTAATGTCTCTACAAAGGTTTAGACTTTTCCGTTTTGGTGCGAAGCAGGGCAATTTATAGCCCCGCTGTTTCTATCACTTCCTGCTTGGTGTGGAAGTTTAACTGCCATTGCTCTCAGCAGCCTGCTAGCCTGCAGCCAGTGTGGTTCAGCCTAATGCTTGTTGCACAATTACCTTCACTCGCCAGGATTTGAATGGAGGCTAAAAGAGAAGATATGGAAATGTGCGGTAAGTAAACTACATCCCCTGGGCTAAGGTTGGAAATCTCCAACCTTCACACTGCGTTGCATCCACTTGTGCAATTTTTCAGCCTCCCCCATTCAAATTAAAGCAAATGCTTTGCGAAGAGAGATGCGCAAAATGGTCTCCAGAAGAACGGTGGCAGTGGGGAGCTAATTTCTTATACTATTGTAACAGGGAGCCTGGAGAAGCTAACAATAACATCAAGTGAATGTAATTGGCTCTCTCAGAACTGCCTTCAAAGCATAAACACTCTCTTCTCAAACAGGAAAGCTGATTTTGCACATCTTGCACAGGTTTCCCCTCATTGACCTTCTTTTCATAATTAGGCAATTCAATGTACATGTGAGAATGTATTTTGCTAACTTTTAGTCTGCATTAAGCAAATTAGATATAAAATGATTTTTAAACTGTTTGAAAAACGACCTGAGGTCCATTTAGCAGCTGCTCTGGAGCTTTCAGTTGTATCACAGGATCCTCGGCAGCAGTTGGACTTTGCCCTTCTTATAGAACCGTAGATGCTAAAAATGTATCGTTTTTTCTGAGGCCAAGAGTTAGGAAAACGTGACCTAATTTAGTTTGTGGGATTACTGGTAAACTCTGTCATGACCAGCACATCCACCGTGTAGGGTTTCCCCATCGGAGAGCCTGTCGAGTGCATATAAGATACCTTTGACAAAAGTCATGTTTTAAAAGGAATCAGCACGAGACTGTAGCTGGTTATGTGGCTGGAATTAGCCAGCTAGCTCATCTGATCTTATTCATTTTATTGTCTTTAGTTCCTCTGTGCTCATATCCTTTAGCCTTATTCACATTATATCTTATATCTTGTTTGGTTTTAATATCTTTAGTGAAGCATTTTGTAACTTTGTTTAGAAAAGTGCGTAATAAACAAAATGTATTATTATTATTATAAATCAGTTGTTTCTAAACTTTCAGGTCAACTGGGAATCTAATTTGTAAAATATAACATTTATAAAACTCATGAGCTGCCCAGGGTTTTACTTCCTTGCAACAGTTTAGTTGGAGCTTTGCGAATAAATGATTCATGGTATTTATTATTACACTTGGGTGTTGGGCACATTGCCCCGTGTCTTGAGTCCATTTGGTTTGTCTTGCTTCGTGTGTAATTTTCAATTTCATTTTCTATATTACAGCTCTCCAAGCCAGAGTGAGACCAACACAACACTGTGTAAAAAAAAAAAGCAAAACGGAGCGGGTTAAACCTCCTCTGGTGAACATTCGGCTTGCAAATAAACTCTGTTTCACCATTTTATTAGTTCAAAGTAAGAGGCGCGCTGATTTGGCTTTCTGGTCATGTAATTCAGCCGTTTAAGTCTTGTTGACTGTGGTCCTCCGCGGTGAGACGCGTTTAATGCTCATTTGGCTGAGCTCGGCGCGGCTGACGGCATCAGTCGACTGGTATTGCTACAGAGACTCTGGAGACGCCAGCTTTAACAATAACATCGTCAACACCCTCTCTGGGAGGTGATACAGCACGGTGGTTAGAGACAAAAAGAACGATTGAAAAGAAGAGTGAGAGGAGACCTGAAGATTAAAGGAGGAAGAGGGGAGGAGAGTTTAGAGCATGTTAACGACTGATTGGAAAGTTTCCTCTTTGTTCTAATCCCCCCCCCACCTCCCTTCCCCTCTCCCCTCCAGTCATCTGTTCCATCATTTTGTCTGTTCTCCGCCCGCTGTTTCTCCGGAGAGAAAGTGTGTGCGTGTGTGTGTGCGCGTGTGTGTGTGTGTTTTTGTGTTAGTCGGGTTTAGTCCCGCAAGGAGCCAATTAAAACGCAGACTTGGCCATGAGCATGAGAGCCAGAACTTTAGAGTGTGTGTTTAAATGTATGTGTGTGTGTGCGCGCGCGCGTGTGTCACTGTGCGCGTGCATGTATGTGTTTTCTCAATGCACCCATCTCCTCGCTCCCACCAGAAAACAAACACAACAGCTGTGAAAGGAATAATACCTTGAGGAAATGGGAGGGAAAACTTGCCAATCATGCAGACACAAACACACACGTACACACCTCGTGGTGATGTTCATCCAGATACTCCCGCACAGTTGCTAAAGCCTCGCGCACCGCCTGCTCCGGTGGATATCCTGCACAAACAAAAATATACAAATAGTTGCAAGAACAGGTGCAGTGTCAGATCTGGGTGTTTGCATTAGGTCGTTGTCTGCACTGTTTTTATTTTCCACTATTCCATCACTCGGTGCTCTGTGTATTCTCACTTCCTGTCATCCCGACTCGCCTATTCCGACAAGGTGCAAACATGACGCACGTGTTGGTTACGAGCAGACAGATGGAGAAAGACTACCGTGTTTCTTCAATATTCATTCAGCGACCGAGACCTTTCTGTGCTGCGAAATCACCCCCACTGCTGGAGACTCAACACAAAGGCAGTAAAAAATCATCATCAGGCCAAACTCCTCAGCCACAAACAAAACACATACTGTGTGATTATACAGTAATTATTCTATATATCAGGAGAGTGTTCAACGTGTGAACAAAAGGGGAATACATGAGGGCGCAAATTAGCACTGAACAATGCAGTGTTTTAGCACCAAATACACACACTGCAAGGGATGTAATGTAATCTTACGTTACGCTATATAAACTATTTCACAGCAAAGTTTTCCTTCCATAGGTAATAATGTCAAATAGTGTCATTCATCAGATAAATAACCGTCTTTAAAATGAATAAACAACGTCCGAGCATGCCGTTCTGCGGCGTAACAGTTAACAGGGGTCCCATCGCAATACACCACAGTGTTTATAGCGCACTACTAATAAATAGGCCCTGTAGATTTCAAGAGCTCACACGAGACACTGCGCTACTGGTTGTAGAGAAAATTAAAGGACAGAGATACTGACAGAGATAAAAGATCATCTTCTTAGTTTACAGTAACAGTTTACTGTAACACGTGCTCAGTGGCCCTTATTGAACCTCCCGCGTGACTCAGGATGCAAACCCTGGACTACGGTGTCACAATCCTGCTTTCTGTTTGTCCACCATCTACCCCGACCACTTACTACAACGCCTGTGTAGCACAACACTTCCTGAACGGGAGAAAAACAAATGTAAAAATGGGATTACAGCATGTAAGTCGCATCGCAGGTCTCCCCACCTAAACTTTAACGAGGTCTAATCAGCCAGAATGATAGAAAACACATGTGTGGTGACTTAAATAGCCAGTATTTGATAAACTGGGATGACTACTGTGTGTTTGTAAAGCACGTTCCTCTGCAATGGTTCCTTAATTTAATCAACATATATTTGTTTTGAAGTGCTTCACAACAGGCTCTGAGGAGCATTGTATAAAAACTAGTATTCACTGGCAGAACTGTTGGCATCTCCCCTCCATTATCTTATAATTTCATCAAACGTTGGTTGACACAGCTGCTAAATCCATCTCACATTTAGACAACTTTGTTTGTTTTTCTTAATTAAGGGCAAAAGAAAAAAAGTTTGGATGTACTCTTAAAAAGACGAGCTAAACAGAGAGACAGTCAGGAAGACACGGATAACACACTGAGTCAATCAGAACTTTGGCCTTCTCTCAAGCAACAGAGGAGAAGTGTTTACAGCCGGCCCTCACACCCAAACGCACCCCAGGGAGTGTTTAAGCACTATCCTTAACTCTCTCCTGCCAGTGTGAAGGGGGATTACAGTCAATCTGACACGATCTCCGGCCTAATCTATCTTAATCTGCCGGTCTTAATCCAAGGCCTTAATCTGAGAACCACCCCTGGGCTGCAGGAGATAATGTGACAAGTGGCGAAGGGCGGCTCAGCACTCTGGTTAAACAGACGGACTGATACTGGGAACAAGCATGTGATGGAAAACATCCCCGGCAGTGTGTACAGCGTATAAACACAGGAACAAAGAAATACTGTTGTTGGATGAAAATTGATTTTTTTATTTTTCTCACTCAAAGAAAAAATATCGAGTATAAAGCCCTGAGAAAAACAAACACTTGAGGTACAGCTATGATGATAACACACACACACACACACACACACACACACACACACACTGACCGTAGACTCCAGTGGAGATGCAGGGGAAAGCCTGCAGGGTGGAGATGACAAACAAAGTGGTTACAGTCTGTTGTTGATCACATAACAGTCTGCTTTCATCTCACACACACTCATAGAAACGACTCTCTTCTGGATCTCAACGGAGTCTTTCTCCTAATTGTTTTTACGGCAGCTTTCCTTCTCTCTCTCACTTTCACTACTCTGTGAAGACCAAACTGTCGATCATCTTTTGTTAAGGAGACCTGGTGTGAAATGACATTAACCAGACATTGATATAGTTATAATAACTGAGACGTGGTGACCATCAATGTTGTTGTATTTATAATGTTATAATCTACAACATTCCAGTCCTGGTGGATTTGGTAACACCGGCGGTTTCTTTTGGTAACAACAAGTGAGGTTTAAAAATAAACCTGAAATAGAAAAACATCCTAACAAACCACGGCCTGAAAGCAATAACTGTGTCATATAAAGACAATTCATTTTTTGTCATCATGCTGTGAGTGACCGTGATCCATTTTCAGGACAGACTTGAAAAAGGAGTTGTTTAAATTGACTGACAAAGTGTTGGAGGGGTGCTGGAGAAGTAAGAGCCGCTCGCCTGCAGCGCAATGTTGCTATTCCACAGTAAAAGTCACCTGTTTCGGCAGTTGAGTTAAAAAAAAGAAGTTTGTTTCGAAACGATTCTCTTCGGGGTCAAGATGCCGTGAACCATGAACCACCAAGCCTCCGGTTCAAATGTTTTAATTGTTGTTTTTTATCCGGTTGGGGACCTTTCATTGCAGCCTCCCGCTCCCTTGTTTCCTGTTCATCTCTCCACTCTCCCTATGTAATAAAGGCATAAAATGCCCAAAATAAAATTTTCGAAAATAGTCCTCACATGTCTATATGTACTTTGAAAGCACTGTCATTGTTCTTCCTATGCACACTGGCCAAAAAGAGATATCTCCTTCAAGAATTTCAATGTCTTTTTCGTACCAAAATCCCTCTTTCTGTGACAAACCCTTGAACGCATCTCAGGAAGTGAACAAAGTCTAGAAACGCAAAGAAAGAATAAAGTACTAAAAGACTAACTGGTGGATATATTTTTGAAGCTAAGATGAGGCTTTTTTACACAGAAAGAAGGATTTTGTCCACCATCACTTACGTTGAAATTAATTTACAAAGATGCCTTTGTGTGACCATAGACAGCAGGAACTGTGTGAGGAGGTCATTTAGAAAGGAAAGTCAAACTTTACCCTAAAACAATGAAAACTGCTAAATGGTGAGGTATTTACTGAATGTACATTGAATCCCTATTTGTGAAAAATGTCAAGTTTCAAAAATGTTTTGTTGCATAAACATCGTCGGCATCACAACTTTAAGTCATTGAGATCCATGTCAGGCAGGTTCATGGCACACCGCTGGAGTTGAGAATAGCAGCCAGTAGACTTCAAAGCAAATCAAATCTGGCAGATTCTCAAACTGCTGTCAATTCGTGCAGTACGAGCAGATGCCAGGAGTCTCCGTGTCTCCAGATCTCTTCATTTCACCAGATTGCAGAGTTGGCAACTCGGGGTGAGAGCAGACAACTCACAGGCTCCTCAAGGCGAAAGGTAAACAGAAGTCAACAGAAGTCAACCAATAACAAAAATGAAATATGTGATTTTAGGCTAAACCAATACAAATTGACTTGACTTTACTTTATATCACAGTATAATCAAGATGTTGTGATCACGCCTCTACGTTTTTGAAGGTACATGTTGGGCATGTAATAGAAATGAAATGAAAACTATTACAATAAATGCTCTAATTGCTCGTTTGCAACGGATAAACTTGAAGTGTTTTTTAAAGGCTACTCTTGAGTAGTGAAACTACACACTCAGCACTATTCTCTCTTCTACTGTACCGCCGACTGTATTATCATGTTGCGTTGGTGTTTTTCTTCGATTTGAACACCTCATTCTGCTGTGAAACCACCGCCTGGTGTGTATCATAAAACCTTTTTACGACTCAACAGTCTTACCAGCAGCTCCTGGTCGACTCTCTCTAACTATCTCCGTCTGAATGTAGTGTCCTTTGAAAAGTCTACATGTGATGAATCTTCTTCTCTCTTTTACAGTCATGACTCCCTCCCTCTCTCTCTTACTTCTTTCCTCTCATCTGTCCTTTATTGTTTTTTCTTGTCCCAGTCTTCGGCGGTTCTCTTCCTTTAACCTCTGTTTTGATCTAATCTCTCAGGTTTCTGCACTCCTTTGTTCTCTCCACCTCTAAAACAAACAACTCCGTATCTCTTCATCCTTGCTCTCAACCTTCCCGTTTTCTTCCTAGCAACCATCCCCAGCTTCCATCACCCCTCCGTCCTCACCACAGAGCGTGCAGCGTTCTTGGTAGCTGTTGTCAGGCTGTTCTTGTAACACGACCTCAAGGCTTTCTTCTCCTCCTCTCCCACTCCTCCTTGTGCAATCGGGCCCACAGTGTGGATGACATCTGCAAAGACAGCGAGAGATGAGAAGATGAAACACTTCATACTACAGGGTGACACATATGATGATAGAAGGAAAATATAAGTAAAACACATGCCGAGTTTAATCTCCCCAGTCAAACATCACATTTATTCAGTGTTTATTATGTGGCAGCAAAGTTAAAACTAGTCTTTTATCAAAAATGAATACAAAATGAAGACAAATCAGAAACATTCAGCCCGAATGTTCACATAAAAAGTCGATATAAATATTTAGTCCTGAACCGTTTCCCACTAGATGTTATTTTAATATCCATCCCATCGACTAACATTAAAATGTTAATCAGCTGTCACACCTGGGTTTTATAAGCTGCCGTTTCCTGAAACCAAACTGCTCCTGATGATGGGTTTTCAAGTCAAATCAAAAGCTTGAGACTAAAACAATGCTTCTGTCAACAGCTCACTCTTATACGTGTTGAATATCAGAGATCCTCTCAGTCACAGGTGAGTGAAAGTTGTTCCCCCTCAGGCCAGGGAAACAGAAAGCACTCACGAAGCAAAACAGGAACCCTCACATCCAAACGGGCTCCTATTGTGAGCATGTTAGGTGGGCCATGTTTTTCACATTTCACCCAGCTGTGTTTTGCCACATAACAGACTGAATTCATATTTACATCTTCATTCTCACAGCCAAGTCTGTAACCAGGTTGCAGATTACATGCCCTTATCTTATCTCCCATATGTAGTAAAGTAATAGCATTAAATGTTAAACGGGAAGCCATTAAGGCACTGCCGTCACTGGTTTAGATGCTGCACGCAAGTCGTTTTAAATATTTAACTGGGCAGAAAACGCTGAGACATCTGTAAAAGAACGTCGTGGGCGTTTGTCATTAATTATGAAGTCAATCATTTGGATCCCAAATAATGTTTCTAGCCAATTAGCCCACAAGGTACCTGACCAAACGGTACCATAAGCTGCCACTGCCAAGAGCTGATGACCTCCAATATGGCTGCCAGAGGATGTATTATGTCCTCTACTCGCTGATTCTAAATTAATCTCACATAAATGTTTTACTCTTTATAGAACTACACACGTGTGTCAACTTGAAAATCACATTTCCTTTGCGGTTGCTAATTCTAATAATATCATGTTTTTCTGTTATGTAGCTGCTGGAACGCCGCATACTTTCTTTGTCAGGTTAATGGATGTACTCTTTTGCCCAGGTCTCTGAAAACATATTTAATTTGGACGAATTGATTAAATAAATGAATTGAAATGTATTGAACGGAAGGCAGAGGAGAGAGAGAGAGAGAGAGAATACAGAGGACCTCACAAACAGAAGCTGAGTGAGAACAGAGAGAAACGTGGTTTACTCTGCCTCTGTATGCCAACGACGCCGATCCCACACGTTCTGATGAGGCTCAGCGTGTCGCTCTCAGTGTGAATACCAACGCTGCGATAAGACCTAGTCAAATCACCACACACACACGCACTGAATAAAATGCATTTCAACAACACGTTTCATTTAGTTTTGAGCCTTCTTACAAGGAGCGTAAGGAATAGGGGTGAAATAATCCTAAACCTCTGCAGATCAATCCTGACACCTTAGTCCTGAACCAAGTGATCAGTGATATTACTGGACGGGTCTGCAGTGTTGACACCAAACAGCCCAATCAGAGCCTCAAACCTGCACAGTCATCATATAAGAAGGAGACCCCACTAACAATGTAACGTACTTTGCAACAGTTTCAATGGAGAAGAACCCACGGATACAACAGATATGAACACATGCGATAGCTTTTAGAGGGTCTCACAGAAGTATTAACCAATCACAATTTAGGATAAGATTTGGAAGTACAGTTGCCATGACGCTTCGGGGAATGTAAACAGGAAGTTCATTGATTCAGTGAGTTATGCTGTGGGCTACAGCTTTCTTTAGCCTGCATTTGTTAACGTTGTGGCACATTTAAAAGTATTTCAAATGAGCTTTTATTAGCACCCTTTGGTATGGAGTGAGATTGATCTCAAAATAAAAGAAAACCAACATATATACAAAGATGCACATTGCCCGCTTCAGCCCGTTGCTGCGATACATCAACGTCGTCGCCATGCTTGATCGGGGAGGACTGGCCTGTAAACAAACACAGGTGAACAGGGAGCTGCCTTTTATCTGGATAAAAATGATTTCTCAACCGATTTCAACGAGTCATTTTTATACTCGAGGGTTTACGATGTTCACGCTTTGGCAACCACAGTTTGGGCCCTGGAAGCTGAAACATGGAATGGATTTCAAGTGTTTGTGAGGTTGAGTGTGGATGCATGTGGTCGCAGCTATTGCGAATTTGTGCTCGTTTTCCATTAATATGCCATAAATTCTTAGTGGATTTATGGACGACTGCTTGCGATGGTCATCTGTGATAATATTTTCCGGAAAGTGTAAGTCACACTAAATCTAAAAGTATGGGTATTGTGTCTGTGTGTTCAGATTTGACTGAGTTATGATGACAGCGGCACTCAGGCATTTTTATTGCCTCTAAACTACAATAACTAACTTCTTGTTGTTTTTAGATGCTGACATCTACCTGAATATTTCATCTCACCAGTATCATTGCCTCAAGTCTCTCGCCCCCCTTGAGTGCCAGATTTATCTCTTTTACAAAACAAAACAATATGAGGCTAATGATTAATTAGATTAAAATGGACATTACTACAGCACACACTTACACACACACACACACACAGCATATAAGCCGAAGACGCTGCAGCCCAAAAGAAGCCCAGAAGCAGCTCTTTAATCCAGCCCTCAGACGATAGGAGGCCATTAGGCAGAAACATTTAACACAGTGCTCGGGATTTTTTGAAATATGATCTGGTGATTATATTTCAAAACCATAAATTCATAACAGAAGCATGAAATGTGTTCTTGTGTCCAATTCCCCGACACCCTTAACAGGCTCGTTTGTTGTTAGAATGTGTTGTGGTTGTGTCCATTGACGAGGAAATTGTGCCATCTAACCACAATCAATAGAAGATATTTGGTTAGCGATGCAGGATCAGCTCATTACACCCAGATAGTAGAACAGAGCTCTGGGTGTCACAAACCTATTGTGCTGTTTCTTCTGAATAACAAAGCCTTTGTGGTTGAAAGCTTAAAGAGAGGAAACTCTTGGTTCGGAGGAAACTTAGTTTAAGCTTCAATCTAAAACCACTTTTTGTTAAATCTTCTGAAACATGAGTGCGGTAGGAAACAGTTTGATAATATGAAATACAGGTTTTACACATAACCGTCTTTGATACGTGTTTGATATCAAAAACCTGCTTCATTATTTTGGAGTAGGTTATTGTAATAAGAGACATGACCCATAAAGTCAAGTGCAGTTACGTTTTCCTCCTTTGAATATCTAGTGTTACACTTTAAAGTATTTTTAATCGTTTTGCTTTGCTAAAAATAGAGTGCCTGCTGAAATTCTCTACTTTCCTTTGCATTAACATTAAAATTAACATTATGCAGACTATTTTAATTGTTAAAGCTGCATTAACTGACTTGTTTTGTCCATGTTGGCCATTTGTGGTGAGTTATAAATATAAATAATTATACATAATATCACCTTATAAGGCTGATATGGCAAACATGTTAGAAAACACTTGCACAGCCACCAGAAGTGGAATTTATAGAGCTTTTTTGCTGAAAACAGCTGCCAGCTGCGTTAGAAAATGGCACTGATGAGAACTGTGAAACGGAACACAATCAATAAGAACCGTAAACCGAAACAATAAGCTGAAAGACATTAAAAACACTGCACAGAGCGGAAGAGATCCGCATGAGCATAATATTTGCCTTTCTCCTGCTCCTCTGAATACAGCAGCACTTTCAGCAGAGAATACTCCTCCTGCAGCCATTAAACTGGAGATGAGGAGCTTTACACCAACGGAAACTTATCAAAAACTATATGCTGGGATGCCTCTGTGTCCCCCTAAGACCAGAAGTGTGTGGATGAAAGAGTGCACCAAGGACTGGTGCTGCTTAAAGTGGAATCCACAGATGTAGATTGAAAGGAACTCGTCTGTGTACTGTGACAGTCCTTCATCAAACTCGTAGCTGATGAAAAAGAGTGCGGCCTCTGAGAAATCACTTAGTCTGAGTGCATAAACCCACACAGAAAGAATAATAAGTGCTGCAATCAAAGCCTGTTCATACATCGACGTGGCTATTTGACACTGATATTCTCCAATAGCATAGATTATCAGAGGTTTATGCTATCTCGCTTCATGGTGGATATCCATGATATATTGATTTCTCCCCATTGATGTTGTCCATAGACTATATTAACGCAACATTAGGCTCTGTGAGAGAACAAGAGTGAGAGTGTTCTCCAGCTTCTCAGCATTAATGATCCTCCTGGAAGTCGCATGGGGCTAATTCACACAAACATCTGTAATCTGTAATCTGTAGTGGGAGGATCACTCTCACCCTAATGACTCTCCTCTCGGTCCACATCTCTTCCAAATCTGAGCTCAGTGTCTATGCAGACGCTCCAGCTATGTTAATCCTCCTCCAGACCCTCTTCTCAATGAGCTGCAGGCCAATTAGATGTCAAGAGCCACAACATCAGCCAGCTACTTCGTTTTTTCTTCCTCTTGCACCAACAACAATGTGCTCTCACTAGTACCGTTTCTACGTTATGGCTTTATTTTCATTACGGACTAAAGTGCAAGTTCATCGATTTATCTTTTATTTATTTTAGTTTTTTTAAAGCTCACGGTGACATCTACATATTCCATGATTTGTTTGACCAACAATCCAAAATCCAAATATACTAATTTAGTAATAATAAAAGAGGGTGAGAGCTGTGAGCTTTTAATTGTTTCCACTCTATAAACACTTTTGTTATTTGTTTAATCACAGCTTGCTCAGAATTATTAATTTGGACAACAGGACTTTGTAGATCACATCATCACTGTAGAATTTGAAATTGAACAAAGAATCATCACCTGGCCCTACTTGATGTTCATCGGGTTGTTTTAAGCTTGATCTTTAGTGAACTATTCTGATGATAATAGTCAGCTTATTACAGACACGGGCCTAAACCAGTCCACATCAGGGCGTCCTCGTACCTTAATGACAGCTTAATGTTGCATTTTGTACAAAACCCAATGTTCTACTGTCACATCAGGAAACAAAACACTGGTTTAAAACTGCCAATTTAAGAGCTCCCAAGAACAAGCAAGAAGAAGATGAATCACTATTGTGATTCACCACATGGTGAGCAGAGCAACATTTTTATTTATAGTGTATGAGAAAGCTGCTCTTTAAATAGAAGCTTACACAGATTGAAACATGTGAATTTGCGGATGAAACACTCACAGAAAAAACGGGCGTAATTACCGTGGTCAAACATGCACACAAGCATGAAAGAACGCATTAAAAGAACAGTACAAACTCAAAATGAGTCCAGTGTAATCATCATACAGCAGTGTGGGACTGTTCATGTTGTCACGTGTGTGGGCCAGGTTCACAACTCATGTGTGTGTGTGTGTAGTATTGTGTGTGCTATGCTGGTGCAGTTCAACAGTGGGTCACTTGGTGGTCATTCATCTACATTTCATCTGTTAAACTGCACACACACACACACACACACACACACACACACACACACACACACACACACACACACACACACACACACACACACACACACACACACACACACACACAGAGTGTTTCTACTAAAACTGAATTGTAATCTATGATTGGTAATTGTTCCTCATTGCTAACCCAATTATCTTTTCGCTTCTGTTTCCTCCCTCTCCATCATCTTTCCACCTCTCTGTGTCTCCATCTCTTTTCCCCTCCATCCATCTCTCCTCTCACTCTTTTCGTTTCCCTCTCCACGTCCTTTGCCGTCACTCCTTCCCCTGCCTGCCTCCCTCACCATTACCTCATCCAGTCATCCCACCTCTCCTTTCGCCTCATTGCCCTCTCCCCATCCCTCCGTCACCTATTCCTTCCTCCCTTCTTCCATTTCATCCTCCCATCATTCCTTCCTTTTCTCATTTTCAAACCCCATTTGTCCCTCCCTCTGCTACCTTGTCTCTCTCATCCCTCCATCATCCACCTCCCTCCCTTCCTCTATTACATATTCCTCTCACCCCCTCTCCCCTACTTCTCCTCTCTCTCCGTCACCTGAGGTAGACAGTTCTGTCAGGAGTCGGCCTTATTTACCGCCTCTCTTCGCTCCTGTTTACATTATCGATCGGCAGGGTTGCTTTAGTTCCACCATACATCAACACCACCCCTTCCTCCTCCTCCTCCTCCTCCTCCCCACCCCAGTGTTACGGCTGCTGGCTCACATTACCCTGAAACACAGAGAGAGAGGGAGGGAGAGAGGGAGGGAGAGAGGGAGGGAGCTCGATGGGGAGATGGAAAGCTAGCAGAGCATGTTAGGATGTGTGAGGGATTTATGTGTGAAGGAGAGTGTGTTGAACAGTGTGTCATGGAGCGTGTGTGAGGAGCAGTGTTAATGGAGAAAGTGGATGTGTGGATGTGCTGAAACTGTGTGTGCAACTGACAGTAAAACTATGTGTGTGTGTGTGTGTGTGTGTGTGTGTGTGTGTGTGTGTGTGTGTGAGAGAGTGTGAGTGTGTGTGTGTGTGTGTGTGTGTGTGTGTGTGTGTGTGTGTGTGTGTGTGTGTGTGTGTGTGTGTGTGTGTGTGTCTGTATTTAAAATGATGATATCGCCCTGTGTGATTTGATGAGGCTGTTGTTTGGGTTTGATAACAAGAGAGGGATTTAATTTGAATCCTCTCTCTGGGAATAGAAAATGTAGACAGTATACACAACAAGGCCAAAAGTATGTGGACACTTAACATTATCCACATGTGATTGTCGAACACAAAGATTTGCATTAATATGCTTTGAAAGGTTTTCCACAAGATGTTGGGAGCTGGCTGCAGCCATTTGCTCCCATTCAGCCACATAAGCTGCTGCTGCTATATGGACGACCAGGCCCGGTGAGCCGACCAGCCGTTGGCGTCCCAGATTATCTCAAAGAGTTGGACGGGGTTGAGGTCAGGGCTCTGTGCAGGACAGTCGAGTTCTTCCACCCCAAATTCAGAAAACACTATCTGTACATGGACCTGGCTTTGTGCACAGAGTTAAAAGGGGAAGTCCACCAATTATAAACATCAAAGTCTGTTTACAGGTCTTGTAAACTACTGCAGTACTACTGCATATGTTAAATACGTTGTGTAAAGCCTTTTGTGGCTCCAGAGGGAGCTGCACAAAGTAGAAGATAAATTGCCTCAAGTGACTAAAAGAGCCCGCTCCTCATCTCTGCTTGAGGCTACATTAGCCGCTTTAACATACCCAAATCTCTCATCAAAATTTTGGCAGTCAAGTTGTTTTTGTGGGCCATTGTGGGCCATTGTGGGCCATTGTGGGCCATTGTGGGCCATGTCAGAACAAAACGTCTTTAGTGTTCTGTTCTTTATTTGTGGAGGCTAAATACTGTGTTTTGAGGCTCAGTGACAAATTATCAGTTCATCATTTCAGCACTTTATGAAAAGAGAACAAAACACATCCTCAGGATAATAGAAAATGCGATAAAGTAAAAGGCCAAGTTGTATGCTCCTAGGATTTTGAATACAAGTATAATAAAATGTCCCCAAACATAAATGTTTTAAGGACGAGTGCCAAAAGGTATGTAAAGTCGTTTGCCAACTGAAAAGAAGAACACAGTTTACCTTTCACTTACAGTTAAGATCAGGCGGCAACCTAAAGGTCTGAAAAAATGAAGCCAATGCAGAAGTGCCTTAAACTTGCATTTTCTCTACTGGCCATTATGGGGCGACTCCTCTGGTTGCAAAAAGAAGTACATTGTATAGAAGCCTACGAGAAAATGACCCGACTTCAGTTCATGAAAGTTAAGAGTCACATTTTGGTTGCCTGAAAATTTGTCTTGTTCAACGTTTGGTTGTACTGTACCCCACCCTCTCATGTCACTAATGGTTGCAAAAAGCCAAGATGGTGACGGCCTAAAACCAAGATACTGTAGTCCACAAAACAACGGGTGAAGTCACGTGACTACGTCCATGTCTTATGTACATTCTATGGTTTAGATGGGTTTGAAGGTGAACAGGTTATATTCAGATAAATGCCAAACCCACATGGACCAGTCAAATTATGCCTACATCATCACATCAGTACTGTGGAGTTTTTCAGTTTATGGCTCTGTTTGTTGATTAATGAGGGAGAAACTTAACAGACCAGCTCCTTCATGCTGATTTCGTACGTAACCGGCAAAATATTTTACTCTAACAAGCAGTTTTCTGCTGTCTACCTAACAGCAGCTATCATTGTGGTAGTTGCATACAGTGCAAAAAAATAAATAAGCATGTAATGGCCACATTTTATCATCCTGCTAGAGGTTGAACATTTCCAAATTGTCATTACAGGAACATGCACACATTTTGAGTGTGTAGCACGTCTGTTGATATGAAAAGAAGACATTTAAAACTGCCGGCAGATGAACATTAGTGTGCAATATGAATTAATGGCCGTCATTGCTCTGTGGTTGTGCATTACGGTGACGTATTGTGTCTTTGCTCAGTGGGGCTGAGAAGGTCGATCTTTCACACAGAGGAGGGAATCGTGACCTATTGTTAAAGAGATGTCTTTTGATTTCTACCCTGCAGACCGCGTTTCCAAAGGCTCTGAACGACAAGTCTCATTGGATTGTAATGAGATATTCTGTGTAATGATTTGATTGTCACCTTATCTTATGTAATCTAACTGTGCCGTTTTCTGGCTGGACGTCCAATTCTTACTCCTGTTCTTCCCTCCTCGTCTCCTGCTTACAGACTTATTTAAAGCAACAGTTATTTATGTTGTATTGATTTCTGGCTTTTAACCCAATGAAGGAATCACTATCTACGGCACAGCTAGTTACAGTACTCTATTTACGTTGTACTGTTTGTGTGTATAAGGTTTATCCTGCATGATACTCCCAAGTGTCTCTGTTTCTTCCAACATTGTAGTTTTATTCTTTTTAAAGAATGCACCAGCGACATTTCTGGTATCAAGCCTTTCCATTTGTTCATACTGAATAATCACTTATTGCATATAAATAAATCATATTGCATATACTCACATATGAATCAATTTACATATGTCAACATTTCCAGAGTTACTGAGATCTTTTACTTAAATAATATAAGAAACACTACAAGGTAAATTTATCTGTTATGCATGTAAATGCAATTAAAGTATTGCAAGTTTACAAACACGCTATGGAGCCAAATATTGATTGTTTTTATCTATTATATTTATGGATTACTATGACTCATGCATTAATAACCAAGCAGCATTTTAATGTTGCGGCTGCAGTGAGACACAGCTCGAAAATATAAACTCATAAACTTAATAAACTCATCTTTTAATTAAACTCTATTTCTCTGAAGCCAACCTGCATAGAAATGTAATTAATGTATGTGTGAACAATATAATCTAAAGTAAAGTGCAAGAGCTTCTGCCTTTTAGTTTTCTTTCAATGCTGACTATTTCCATCATTCTCATCTGAAACGTTCTCTTCTATGTCAGCTGTTCTCTCCCACAAAGTGTGGAACGTCCGCTGTGGTTTCATCCCGTTTTCCACCTGAGAATACTGTACTTTTTGTCAGATCACTTAGAATAAGATGCGCTTACTTTATCATGTTAGTCTGACCTAATTATAACACAAAAGCTTGTTTCTAACAGATGGCATCAAGACACTGTCATGAAACATATTGCTACACTTTACTGAGGCCCCATCACACTGTAAGATCTTCTTCACACAAAAAACGCAATATTAAACAGGCTGAAGAACTACATGAAAGGGAAGCAAAGTGAAGGTAAAAGTAACAGATCGGCCAGACCAGGAAAACAGCAAATAACACAGGAGAGAAGCAAAGTCAATGTGTATTTGAGTGCAGCTCAAACTATCATCACACACCTGATTTGCTATGCACATTTAGCTTGCAAAGAGACTGTGTCTGTGTGTGTGTGTGTGTGTGTGTGTGTGTGTGTGTGTGTGTCTGTGTGTGTGTGTGTGTGTGTGTGTTCTCTCTCATAAGTGGGCGTCACTGAGCATTAAGAGAACTTGACTGAGTGCCATCCGGTGACACCCGCCCCGGCTTTTCTTTTTGTCTGCCATTCCAGCTTTTTTCCTGCCAATTGTCACCATCCCTCTTTTTGGCTATTCTTATCCTCCCCCTTCCTCCCTCTCCTCCACCCCAATGGCCTCACACCATTCTTACCTGGGAGGCCACGAGTCGCTGCTCCTGCTTTTCATACCCAACCGTCCTCTCCTCTCCCCTCCCTTTTCTCTCTCCCTCTCTCTGTTCTCATACCTCCATCTGTCCCTCGCCTTTCTTTATCTGCCTTTAAAGCAGGACAGGCAGCAAAAAGCCGAGCTGGTCCTTTGTGCGCTCGGCCTCAGTTTGTGCTCAGTCAAGCGGACACAGCTCTTAAATCCAGGCCCGGGCCTTTGGCACAAAAGGAAGGCTCAGGTCTTGTAAAGGCCCCTACAGCTCTCCCTATCTCTTTCCACCTTTCTCTGAAAAAGACAGAGAGGCAGTTATTCTAAACAGGAGGACAAGAGTGGACGGAGAATGGAGGTACAAGATGCCGATGCTAAAAGGAGCGGACATAATTCTCTTCATCAAAGAGCAAAGACGTTCTTCAACTCCAACTGTTTCCCTAAGCCAAGCAACACTGGAGCTTTTTAAAACATTTTTTATCCCTTTTCCTCCTTCAAGGTGAATGAATTAACTGAACGAATTAACACCAGGCTGCTGTGATCATCATCATCACCACGCTCCTCCTCATCAGCAGAGGCAGCTTTGACGGAGCTTTTTAACACCTTGAAGGATCACACTGCTGACGCCGAGGCAGGAAGAAGCAAAGATGTCGACAACCTTGTAAAAAAAACAAAAAAAACTCCCCAACTAGCAAGGTATCACAGTCTGAGTGCAACAGTCTTTAGCCCAGAGCCTTGTCAAGTCTCTTGGCACTACTAAAGGAACCTTACTGCTGATGATGATAGGAAAAATGGGGGAGGGAGGGAGGAGGTGAGATGGGGATGAAAAGTAAAGGTGGGTAGAGGATAGGAGCGACATACGAGGGAGAAATAGAAGAAGAAGAAGAAGGGGGGGGGGGACCCAAATGTAGGAGTGAGGAAAAGAAAAAAAAGAGGATATAAAGAGGTAGAAAGGTGAGGAAGAGAATGAGGCAGGAGGAAACAAGGTGTTTAAGTTGTTGATCACGACAGGCAGAAACACCACGTCTTCAAAGAAAGGGAAACAGACAAAGAGAGAGCGACAGGGCAATGGGCGAAGCAGAGAGATGGAGGTCTGGGAGGAGAGGAAGAGCTGCAGCAAGGATTTTAATTAGCGTTAATTGGCCACCGAGGGAACTGAAACTAGGAGAGGGGAGGCAGGAGAGGGAAGAGAGGGCAGCATAGCCAGTTTTTGACAGAGTGATATCTCTCTCTTGCTTTGTACCTCTCTATTTCCTTCAGCACTTTTTCTATCTGAGCCTTTCCATCTCCATCTTGTTTTCCCTCCATCTTTTTCCACCTCCAACTGTGCTACTCCCCAAACAGAATCCTTCACTCTCTACCAATATCCCCCGAAATACAAGACAATACAAACAGACAGTATTTGGGCCAACACTAAAGCGATATTTGCAATTATGCTTAGAAGCTTTTTTTTGCACACTTTACTGAGCGACAGGATCATTTAAAAATGCAGTTAATTGGGATTTTCTTTGGAGGGGGAGCTCAAATCTGGAAAAAGATGCGAGAAAGGTATGTTTGACCGACAATTGACCTGCAGAAAAAATGTGACTGCAGAGCTGTACTGTTTTGGGATGAGTTGCGCATGTTCTTCTCTATTACATATTTCATTACTACAGTACTTCAACTACCATAATACATATTTTCTTATTGACAAAAGATCATTATCACCCTGATCTGATGATCCTCTTCAATTTTGGCCGAGACCAAAAATCGAGCTAAGAGAATGAATATTGCTCCGATGGACATGAAGCTCTAGCGTAAGTGCAGTCAGGAAGACAACACTCTTGCATGTCTAAGCCCGTAGTTTATTTCTCAAACATGCTCACTCATCATGTCATTGCTCGGGGCGCTCAATCATGATATCAGCTGGTCTCTTCTATCCAACAGCACAAAGAAACAATGACATCGTTAGCCTCATCTTCTTGTCTCTCTTAAATATGATTGTCTCTCTACCATCAGTATGTTCATGCTGCTGTTACGCGCCCCTCCACCGCGCCGCAGATTCATCAACTCATCATTCTATCAGCCTTATCAGACACCAGTGTCTGGACTCCACGGGGGATTTATCTTGCTGCTGCTCAAGGCACACGCCCAATTCCAACTCCAATCGCCAAAGACTTCATCATCACATATCATCCGTTAATAATAAACAATTATCTTTTCTTCATCTGACTTGGATTTGTAACCTTCTTATTCATCACCAGAATAAGTGTGCATTGACGTCACTAAACCAGAGTGCTGCCTTCACTGGATGTAAAAATGGTTCTGCCCTCACGTCGCCTCTCCCTAACTGTCTTTAGACCCGCCCCCGGCACCTTCCCTCTCCGGTGTGGCACGCTTGTTGTATCTCGATGTGGTCGGCGGGGGAGCGAGGGCCGGCTGGGGAACAGGTTAGCAGCGTTACACCTGCGTTCATCGGTACACAGGTGAGCTCTGGGGCGCTGGGTTGTCCGGACAACACTTTCGGACCACGCTCCCCCATCTGGCAACCAAAAACACACGTGTGGGCACACTACACATTGCACACAAACAGACTGATCTCAAACCGTTCCACTCCTAATCCAGTCCTCCTAATTACAGCGGCTGATATGCCCCAAAGTTGACAGATTGCTGATTTAACTGCCTTTGAGTTTTGGTTAATATGTGACAGGGCCTGCTTGAAATTGTCCAGCTGTCATTTGTCAACATCCCCAAATTGCATGCGACTCTTGCTAAACAGCAGCGGTAGTGTGCCATGCACTCCGAGTGTTGCTAGGCTACGGTACTGGGATGCGGCTGGCTAAGTGGCAGCGGGATCATCGACGGACTCTCTGCATGGAGGGCTGACAGCAGGTCCTCTGGACCATTTGGCAACTCGTGAGTCAGACGCTCTTTAAATACCACATCTGGTGGCAAGCCCATACAAATCAAGATCAAAGTGTTGGCTTTGAGATTGGACCTGTCTCTCAAACTCCCTGCCTCTCTCCTGTCGAGTTTCATTTCCATTTCTTTCTCTTTTCCACGGCGGCGCTCTGCCGTCACACAGAACTCTGCCTGCTTTGTTATCCGTCCTTTGCTTTCTGTGTGTTGCTGCTGTCTCGCCTCTCCCCCCTCATGCTGAGAGGTAATCAAGCCCTGTTGTGAGTGTTTAAGCATTGGAGTGTTGAATTATTCTTGAGAGTTAATATTTTGTCAGGGAAGAAAGACTCCATACCACATGCTGGGCAACGGCCATGCGCACACACAAACACACGCACACACACAGTTAGTCAGTCAGTGAGTCAGAAAGACAGTCATACAGATTCCACGCTGACAGATAGTTGCAGGTAAGAGATGGATAGGACCTGACAGGCGACTCGCACTGTATAAACTGATATACTACACTTGAAGGAGTATGAATGTTATCTCCTTGCTTTACATCGCCGCGCCAGCCACGGGTGCTTTTAGTGCATATTTGTGCACGTGAGCGCGCCCCACTGGTTAGCTCGCAGCCGCCGCTCTGCACTGCGCTCATAAGGACGGTTACAGTCGATAACGCCGTCAGGTGAACACCGTTAGCTCTGTCATCACTTTTGCCGTTGTTCGCACTGTTCGCACTGTTGGCACTGTTGGCGCTGTTAGCAGCGAGCCGCCGGTTCGGCCGCCGCCATGTTGAGAGCCATTAAGAGGCAATGGAAATGTTACCAAGTGTCGTAGCACCTTTAAAGCAACACAGACACAAGTAAACACAGTATGCTCATGTACACAACAAGACTCTGAGATCAAGTGTATATCAGAGTGAGAGAGATACAAAAGCACACATAAGGACAACTGTGACAAGCAGCAGAATCCTCTCACAAACATTGCAGCTAAC
Organism: Pholis gunnellus; assembly: GCF_910591455.1. NCBI lineage: Eukaryota > Metazoa > Chordata > Actinopteri > Perciformes > Pholidae > Pholis > Pholis gunnellus. Next base: position 15,759,855 of record NC_136537.1, read on the forward strand.
ATCCACAAAGTAAACCAACAAAGGGAGAACAGACAACTCATCTCCTCACTAATTCCCTCCTGTCTTCAGCTTTCCTCACGTTGGTCTCCTCCCCCACGCTGCTTCGTTTTATTCTTATTTCTTTTACCATTCTCTCACTCCCTCCTTATCTTTCTCTTCTACTCCTGCTCTCCATTCTGCCTTGAGCTCGCCTTCATCATCGCTTCTCTTTACTTTTTTCTGCCTTCCTTTCACTGTGAACTTAAACTCTCCGTGGAACCATAAGCTGATATCACACAGACTCAGTGTTCTTTTAATCTCTCTCACTCGCACACACACGCACACACACCTGGGTGGTCATTATATTATACAGAGCTTGGCGAGAGCATTATTGCAATAACTATTGGCGTCATGCTGTGTGTGTGCCATTACAGTGGTGGGCACGTATCATGGGAATGTTTTGAACTGTGTGTGTAACGCTTTACAGAGACAAATAACATTCTACGTGTATCTACTGATTCAAAGACTGATGATGGCCAATCTGATGGACAGTTAGAAAAAGACGCCAATACAGAGAAGTCATCTTTATTATTCCACACATTATTCTTCTTTGTCAAAACATGGCGCTTACATTACCCACAATGCACCTCTACCACCAACAGAGATTCGAGTGTGTTATGCTAGCAGCTAATGTAGCATAGAGCTAATGTTAACCTCAAGCTGAGATGAGGAGCGACTACAGAGGTCTGACTTCCTTCCAACTCCAGCCCCAATTTTTTTTGTAGTTTTCTTGTAGTCTTCAGCCCCAAACAAAGATGACATCAAACAAATTAGTTTCACATGTTGTGTTTTAGACGTCAGAGAAGCGGGAGGAGAATTATTTTTCCCCAGAACTAAAACACCTAGAAAAGCTTTTTCTATCACGTTGAATCTTCAGTTTCGTCACATTATACACGCCGCAATGGAGATCCACTTAATAATTGAGTGCCATTTACTTTGCTATAAATGGAAGGAAGTAAGTGAGATTATTGTGGATACATATGAGCTTCTTGGGCTGGAAAGGAAAACTGATCTACTTTAAGTAGAAAGACAAACTGTTCAGTGAAGTTATGTACTTTTATGTAAATTTAAATGTTCTTGTTTTTCAGTCATGAGGTTGTCTAACCTTAATTTATCTCTAGAAAATAAACTGTGCAGTTTGCTCTTTTTCAAAAGCACCCTTCATCACTATCACACTTTCCTACACGTTCACATCTGGAGGCAGTTACACAAACATTCACACACTTTATACTCACACTTTGCTGGGAGGCCGTAGCCACAAGTGATCTTGGCCTCTCCGGTCTCACAGCCGTGGAGGGAAGCACATTCCTTCTTTAGCATTGGACCTGCAGCGCGGTGGATCGCTCCGTCCACTGGAGAGGAGAGGACAGGAGATTCAGAGAGTTGGCCTACTTATGGGAATCCTCTGCAATCTGACTTACTAAGAGTCTAAATGTTTGAAGTCCAGCTGACACATTTACAGGTGTCAAAGCTTAGAGCTGAAAGGACCCGGATGATGTCGGGATTAGTGGTAATAAGTTGCATTTCCCGTCTTCTGCTGGTTGCTAACTTTTCTCCCCAAATCCTGCTTTTTGTATTTTTAGTAAGTCAAAGAATCTTTCTCTCAGTGTGTCAGTCTATTTAATGGATTTTAGGGCCACTGCCTTAGTTAATTACTCCATTTAATGTGTTATTAAGGACTCAGCTGACTTTGACTTTCTGGTCAATTAGTCTTTATTAATTACATTTTCATAAATCTGTATCTGTCTTTGATCCACACCACATCTAAAGACCGTGACTGTGTTCATTTCCAGCAGGGCGATGATGCAGGAAAAGCAATTTTAGAGCTGTGCCAATTACCAGTTTCATTTCAATCTTTGCACCCATTGCAGTGAGACACATTTCCTAAAAGTTTATATTTATACCATCTCAACCTCAACAGCTTTATTACCATTCTCTGCCAAGAAGGCAGCATTTAACTTCAATGAACTCACACTTGAGACAAATTAAGATTTAAAAAAGGGACAACAGGTTTAAATGCTAAAGTGCAAAAACAAAAAAATAAAATTATTTACCATTAGGAAGCAACTCTTTAAAGCCAAAATATTTAAACTACCATTTCTAATAGAAATACAGAAACTATGTTATAACAAGAACATTATTATTTACGAGTCCTTTAAAACACTTGATTAATAATACATCATGCATTGACATTGTGTTTCGACTAAGACGAAAAGAACAAAACCTATTCTAGTGCTGGCTTGGAGGTCGACATCAAAGAACGGAAGCAAAAGATGCACAATCCTGATTCAGATTAAATGTTTTTTATATTTAAATTCTATAGAAAGCAAGGTGTGCTGAAGTGTAGAATAAATGTAAAAAAGGATGCATCTGGGTTCCTATTGCATGGTTCCCCCTCTTTCCTGTCACATTCAATCAGGTTTGTTCATAATCAAGAAAGAGAAACAGAAGTTTAGCCGTTGCCACTTTGTCAGGGAACTTTTAAAAAGTCATCCTCAGGCATTTTAAGCATTTATAAGGAAGTTATCAGTGTAGAGTTGACAGGAAACAAGGGGAGAGAGAGATGGAGAATGACATGCAACAGAGATTTGGACTCAAACTGGGGATGTTGCTGTCTTCACTTTATACCCCTATCCCGAGGATACTGAATTACGTGCAAAGTTGCAAAATGTTACTGAATTTATCTGCAAAATGTCCACTGACAACATATTTCATTTGTTTTCCCTGTAATATGTTCAACACCTACATTGTACGCCTAACGGCTGAAAGGATGAATCATGTTTTTATGGTTAATCTTTATGCAGTCAATGCATTTTGGTACGGTTAAGGAAGTATCCTCCTCTTGGTTAAAGCCCAAGACAGGATGTGTTCACTTTACTTTTGTTTTCCTCAACTCAACCACATGCAGGACTCTGGACGTGAACACGTGCATCCTGAATCATGCATGGTGTCAAAGGTGTAAGCTTTGAACGCACCCCCCTGTTGGCCCTGACCTCTGCACTGCAACCTGCATGCACAACATAACTGGCGCAATGCCTACATTTGAAAACCGCATTGCAACTCAACATAATACTCAGAGGAATTATGTTTCCCTCATAATGTAGTTGGCTAAACAAATTCATTGTATAAACTGTAAATGCCATAGGGGTAAAATACTGCGTATATTTAAATGTTAATGTTACCAGCCAACGTGTCACCAGCATTTGTAGCCTGGTAAGATCGTGCTTTTCTTTTGAAATAATTCAGAGGTCTAATGTAGGAGTGTGGCGTCAATAATTCATAATAAACCCAGAATAAAACACATCTGTCAGAAATGAAATTGTCGCAGCACTGTGAGACTTGTCAACGCTTGTTGAAAATAGTACAATAACACCCATCCATATGTCACAGCTCAGCGTGTTGGCCTGTGGCTCTTATCTCCGTCTGACTGTATACACACCAGCTGTTACAGCGGTGGGTTTCGCCAAACTGAGGAGCTCCGGGCGGGGGTCCGGTGTTATCTGAACGCTATTGTGTTAAGTTGGCATATCGCATGCCGTGCTGAGCTGTAGTGTGCCATGCCATGCTGTGCCATGTTGAACTGGGCCGCACTGTGAGCTAAGCACAAGTGTGAGGTTGTGAAAGGCGAGCTCTGAACACTGGCTACCTCCTCAGGGGGCACAGAAACAAGCTCAGATACCATGCTCACGCTGTGTGTGTGTGTGTGTGTGTGCACACAACTAATGCTGGTGTGTGTGTATCCTTGTCAAAGCACATGTGCTACCATGCACAGATGTATTCATGTGTGTCTGTGTGTGAGAAGAGTCCTTGAGGTGACACACACACACGCTGCACACTCTAACTTTGAAGCAGCCCAACTTTGAAATAGAGAACAAGTGTGATAAGATGGAGAGACAGAAAAGAGAAGGAGGGAGGAAGGGAGGGGAACAAAGGGGAGAGCAGCAGATGTAAGAATAGTGTGGAGGGAGATAAAGAAACAGGCAGGAACAACAGAATCAAAAGAAAGGGAAATGGAAATTGAACTGAAACGTAAACCAACAATACCTTTTGTGTTGTTTCTTGTTTGACAGATACATGAATGTGTGTGTGTGTGTGTTTGCGCCGTGGGTGTGTTTGTGTTTCAGTGTGTTAAATGGTGAAAACTGTCTCCCAGTCTTTATGAGAGGACTGCACTTCCTTTAGCTACAGAAACTCTTATTGACCCGACAACCTCTCTGCTCAGGCCCACACATGCACAATGCGTGGTTACAGATGCATACACAGTTAATCTTCTACACAACACATCTGCCTGTGTGCACATACAGCTCAATGCCAAGATTAAGTAACACGTGTCCTAGCATACAACAGCCGTTTGGAGGACAGTAAATTAAGTCTAACCAGTAATCGCTGCATGTTGCCAAGACACTTAGACAGCCGACTAATGTAATGTTTGTGCAGCGTCATGCTTCCTTTGACATTGGCATTGATGTCTCTCAATATCAGGATAAACTATCCCAAATTAGTTGTGCTTTATTCCTCAACAATCCACCAAATTAAACAAAAACACACAGTGGTTAAGCGCTCGGGTTTAGGCACAATAGGAATTTGTAAGGTTTAGGGAAAGAGGATTTGGTTAAAATAAGGACTTTTGCTTGAATTGACTTGTTATTGGAAAAGAGAAACAAACAACTGTCTTCCATTTTAAAGTCCAATGTTTTGTGGACTCATCCATCTAACCTGGCCTCCTCCCTACCTTGGATGTACTATATTAGAGAACTGGATACCACGCTCAAAGATAGCGCCATTTTGTTTTGCCGATCATAGAGCATGCATGTTCGGGGCCAGTGTGCGTCATATTGAAATACCCCATTCGGCCACTATACCAAAACAGCTCCACAGTCCAGCACTGTTCATGCCACGCAGGCTCTGTTGCTCTGTAATACCGTACCCTCCCTACTTTGTTCCCATCATAATTGCTACACCCATTGGGGGACTTTGTCACTTGAATGTAAACGTGCAATTTTGAGGTACTTGCCGAAATTAATGTTCGTCTTTGGAGGGCAGTCTCGGATATACGTAGACACATCACTGCAGTGTCCTTCATGACATTTCACATTTCAGGTGGCGCACAACCTTCAAATGCAGCCAACACATCAGAGACAGAATAAATCACTCTCTCTCTAGAACCTGGCGAGCAGGGTTAACAAATATCCATCCACCTATTGAGTCTCTCTGTGACTCCCACCTCACTAATATAAAGAGCTGTCTCTCTCACGACATTCACTGAAAACAGCCAATGTTGGCTTTCTATTCGGACTGTGGTAACTTCTGGCTCTGTGGGAGCCGGTGTAATAGCCCAGCGTGAGCGCCGCACGCTACTGAGTAGATTCAGACACCGTTCTGTCACTTCAATGTGGCCCGAAATATGAAGGGGGAATTCATGAGCAGAGGGAGGCGCAAATGAAAGATCGTTAGAAGTAAAGCTGCACCAGCACTTCTTCATCGCAGGCACATATTCAGGTCAATTTATGCTCAAGGATGGCAATAAAATCTATTACTTCTAGAGAACAACATCAACCGAGTCCATCTGTAATTTAAATGTCATTTTTCTTTATGAAGTATTTCACTTTTTGAAGTGAAGAATTAACGGGATAATTAAGGAATACTCTGCATTGATTTTCACACATTTGTCATGGCTCTAGGGCTGACAAAGTCGGTCTGTCCTTCCACCAGCGACTGTGTACAATATCTCTTTGGATTGCCATGGAAATTAGTACACATTCATGGTCACCAGGGGATCAACTGTCATAACTTTGGTGATCTAAAACATTTTATCTTGTGCCACCATCTAGCTAATAAATACTTTGTTTTATGACTAAATACATGCAAACCATGCAATGACATTCCTATCAGCTGTACTTTAAGTGTTTAGCGCTAATTAGCAAATGTTAACATGGTAATACGCTAAACTAAGATGGTGAACATGGTAAGTATTATACCCGCCAGACGTCATCCTATTACCAGTGTTACTTTAAAACATTTTAGCATGTTGACATTAGCATGCAGCTCAAAGTACCCCTGTGCCAGTAGTAGAAGTAAGCAGTGTACATGTTGCCGACACTATTATTTCATTAAATTGTGGAAATATTAGGCCACTATTTAATGCAATAATTTCAGACACACCTAGTCTTGTTTTTAACATTTTGTGAGGTACACACGCGCACACACAAATATGTGTGTGGTATTGATGCATCCCTCATTGAGTCCGGGAAAGCCCAAACTAAATTAGCATCACTGCAGCGTCGGAAGCTTGTTCATACTCCACTGACTCCGTCACATGCAAATGGGGTACCTGAACTACTCAACAATCAGCCGTGATTAGCGTCACCTTAATGCCACCAACAGATATCAGCATGAATTAGTCATGAATTTAACTTATATTAATAGACACAAAAAAAATCTTTTAGGAAGTGTCAAACTCATTTCCATATTAAAAAAAAACAGCATTCATTATTTAGGCTTCATTACCATACAAAATATCACATCAACGTTTTCTGGCACTGTAGCAAATATGAGATGGGATAGAGATATTAAAAAACACATACAATGGAGAGACTCACATAGAGGCAGAGAAAGACGAGACGAGGGATTGAAGAGCACAGTTGGACAAAGAGAAATGGGTTTGGAAGGAGATCAAGAGTAAAAAAATAAAAGGCTGTGTAGGTGAAGAGAGTGAGGGATAAAGGGGCTTAAAACAAAAGGGGAGGAGATGAATGGTAAGCGGTGGTTCAGAGAGGAGGAAGAATAAAAAGGAGGCAATAGATGGATGGATGCAGAGAGGGGATAGAAATGAGTGTTTTGGCTTCTGTAGACCAGTGACCAGCCAGCTAAGCAGGCGGCTGACCAGTTTAGGTGTTATCATTCCTCCCTCGCAGGCCCAGTATTGACCGACTCTGTGGGGAGGCAGGGAGGGACGCAGCCAGGGAGGTAGGGGGACTGGGTGATAATTGGCGATATGCTTACCTGGCGAGCAGCCTGCAACCCCCGGCAGGGCACACAAACACACACATGCACATGCTATATGCCAGCACAAGCTTTACCCCCACCCTCACAGACACACCCACAAGAAAAAGGACACACACACACACACACACACACACACACACACACACACAGGTAGATTGACATTAGAGTAAAACCAATCCTGAGGTCTCTCCTATGGAATACTAATATGGCTGCCCTTGCCAGCTGACCTCTTATAGGCCAAACAGGCTGTCCGTCAAACTAATGGGGCGGAACGCTGGCATATTGCTTTCCCACAATCCCTCAGCAGAGCCAGGACACTCATTTACTTCAGTCAGCTTGTTGCCAAGGCAACATTTAGGATGGGTCTGGTGTGGTGGATGCGCGCACACACACACACACACACACACACACACACGCACACACGGCTTTGCACACTAGCACACATGTACTTGTATACACAGAGTTGACATGCAGAAACCTGTTAAATGCTACTGTGAACTTCTCCACATAAACACTGTCGTGGTGAAACAGTCTGTGTGCGAGGCAGAGACACTGACAGCACTGTTTGTGGAAGGTACTCTAAGTGCTCTTTGCCTCTCGTCTCATCTGCGCGCCCCAAAACCAATCTCCTGCTCTCTCCCTTTATTCACAATACATGCTCTCTTGTTCCCTTGTTCTGAAAGTCAAGCAGACAAGCCTGTCCACTGCCGGCTTTTATTCTCCTCATCCAGACAAGGGAGAAAGCAGAGGAGGAGGGCTGCACTGCAGAGCACGGTATCAAACCTCATCCCCGTCCTGGAGGATTGATTATAGATGTCAGCACACACAAAACAAGCTCGGCAAGAAAATCCAGTGCGCAAGAGGATTTTGGTCTTTTTTCCGCCCCACCAAATTAAAAAAATGTAAGTGGATGAAATTTTAATTGGGATCGTGCTCATTTATTGTGAGCTGGGTCCGGATATCTTAAGACACCTAAACCAATCATATGCAGGCACTGTCTTCATGGCTGGTTCACATCCTGAGCACTCAGTCCCCACAGACCCAGAACAGGCTCTCTGATACCAGCCGCCTGTGTTTGTACCTTCGTGTCTCTATTTGATCAGCAGGTGTTACACACATTGCATTGCTGATTTCAGCTGATAAAATCCAATAAATTCTAATTCAATTATAAATCAAAATCTACGCCTTAAGCATCTACGACAAGATTCTTGCTAACCCCTTGCATCAAGTATTAATCCGGCTTTACTCCGAGTCAAATGGTTTGTCTATCATCATGTCGAGAAGATGCACAACTCCTCCTTTACAATGGTGATTATCACCCGGTCTTCAGGCTCCGTCTTGTGTCAAAATCTCTTTGTTATTTCAGTTTTTGTGTTGAATCACATTAGCACACTGCAGATGGTATTCCTGCAATGAGGACAATTTCGTTGTCAATGTCATAAAGGGTAGTGTCTTTCAGATTTTGGGACCACAGCAATTCTTGGCTTCATGGTTCCTTACATAGCAATTATTATTCCATTGAGTTCCACAGAGCGTGATATTCAGATTTTAAATAAATTTGGAGGAAAGAGAGTACTGGTATCAGATCAGTACTTCAGCTTGGCTCAGATACCCTGAGTTCAGGTATCGGTTTAAGGAAACTGAGGAGCGTACTCTCTCTAGAGAGAGGTCTCTTCATAGCTAGTATGGAGAGATGATGAAAGTGACCAGTAACTCTTTCAATGTTCCGATGGCATAGAGTGTTCTGAACATATCCTTTGAACATAAAAAAAAGCATCTCAACTGAACCTTTTCTTTCCTTACAGAGCACGAAAACAAGGTACCTCAGTATACTAGAGAAGGTTCACATGTTGCAATAAAAACTTCGGCTCTAAATGGAATAGGACATTGCAGACTTGTAATATTGTTTATTGTGCCTCGAAATGTGGTAAACAGGTTCAGCCTCCCAACCTTATAGATGGAGCAGACCACAAACCCGTGGAAGAAAACACTTCAATGCACCACACATCCCAAAGGTACATTACTGGCATATGGTGACCTACATATATATATATATATATTTATTAATACACACACTGTATGTATAAAGCTCATGGTAACTGTCTGGCTCACTAAACCTCCAATCATCCAATCATCATCTGGGATTTCTTTTCTATTTGGAAAATCAATCAAAGCAGTGAAACGTTGAAATGGCAGATAAGCTCCGGAATAAATGAGCAACTGCAGCCAGTGGACATTAAAAAAAAAAAAGAACGTTAATTTCCTGCCCTTGAGTTTGTTGTTGATGCGCAGCCGGAGCTCAGCACCCCTCCAGATTTAAGAAAACAATGTTGGCAGGTGTGTGTTTGATCTAAGTGAATGACATTTACGCAGGTACCCTCGAGACTGAGTAGTAATGCACTGTAGTAAAGACCTTTTGTTGCCTCACCGCTGATGAAAAACTAAGCTGAATGAATGAATGATACTCGGTGCAGAGTGTGATCTCGGCGTATGGAGTTGAATACCGAATGATTTTTGTGTGTTTTTTTTCCCCCACTCGGCTCGGCTTCTGCATCTGTATATTATCTCTTGGACCTCCATTGCTTTCGTCTCTCGTCTTCTCGCTCCAACCACCATTTCCCTCCCGTCTCTCTAGTTTGTTCCATTCTCCCCCTTGTCTCTACGCTTAACTCGCTCTCTAATTAACACCTACTGTAGCCTCTGCCTTAGCAAACCCCCGAGGACAGAGCTGGAAAGGGAGTCAGAGAGGAGGAAATACATACAATAAGAAAGAGATGAAAGAAACCAAAAGAGCAAGAGCGTGTTAAAGAGTGACAGAGAGACCGAGCTTAAAAGAAAATTAAAAAAAACACAAACAAACACTGATGCAGATGGTGGTTGTTGGATATTTAGCCTCCTCCAGCCCGTCGGTGGACATTTTTAGAACGAAAACAGATGTTGTGGATAAATTTAACTAAATAAAAAATGTAAAATATCTAAGCCAATGCAAACAGTTTGACTCGTACACACATTCACGGCCTCTCTAGAAACCATCTGTCTCTATAGAGCCAACAGAGACTTCAGGACAACATCAAATAATGCTGTAGATCTCCAGGGGCTTGACTGACTGTACTGAGTGTGCGAGTGTGCAGTCCATTTTTATGGCTTGAGGCTCAGCTGGAGTGTATCAGTGAGGGTGGAGGACTTACTGCTTCAACACAACATTTCAGACAAGCAAATACAGTTTTAGAGGCAGGCAAATGCACTGAACTCGCATTCGAATGCACATGCACACATACAGGTGTGTCACCATGGAGACTGGAAAGCCAAAACTCGTGCACACACGTACCCACATTACATACAAATTGAAGGTTAAACATTTCAGTTTAAGTGAGCTGGTCTGAGCGGCTAAAGCGGTTTGGCCAAATGAAGGAAAAGAAAACAACCACAGGCAAACGCACCAGCACCCAAATTTGCAAGCATTAACAAACACACACACAGGTGGAAAGGAGTGTGTGTGTGTGTGTGTGTGTGTGTGTGTACAGGTTTTAGTGAATGCGACTGCCGCATTAGCTGTACAGATTTATTACAAGTATCGATTAAGCCTGGACGTCCAACATCACACGCATGCAGCAAAGCACTGAGTCAACAATACACTGAAAAATGACTGTTTATGTCCACAGCACTCCACACCCATAAATAATGAACTATCGACTTTGCACCTGCGCTCACTCACAAACACACAGAAACACGGGCAGACGGACACACACGGCGCAGCATGCAAACGCACCTCGCACACCTGCCACAACAGAGAGCTACCAAACAAAGACATATACAGACAGACCGCACATGCGACTCCACACTCTCTTTGTCTAGTACGCTGCACTGCATCATTTGATTAAAGGAACATTTTGAATGGTTTGGTGTCCAGGGAGGACTATTTGCACCACAGCGCTGTACTATTAATAACAAGTGAGGCCTACAGGTGCCTTGGCAAGCAAACACAAACACACGCAGCCAAAGGATCAGACGGGTTGTGACTTACCTCCACCTCCGCCGAGCAGAGTGTTGTTGGCTGAAAGACAGAGAAGAAAGAAGAAATATTCATGAAACAAAAATGCCTAAAAACAACTTGAGTTGAAACAACAATCAAGTGGTGGATGCTCAAAGAATGAATGAAACTGAACATGGACCACGGCTGAAATCAAGGTTTTGATTTCTTGTTTGCAACAGAGGTATCATTTTCTCACTACATCCAATCTGCATAACACCATGAATGTAGAGCTGAAACTATTCAGTTTAGTCAACTAATCAATCAATCAATCAATAGAAAATTAATTGGCAAATGTTTTGAAAAGAATATTTAATCTTTCCTGCTACAAGCTCCTCTGATGAGGTTTTTTCTGCTTTTCTGTAACTGTAATTTGAATATCTGTTGGCTGGCACGTATAAAAACATCACCTAGGGCTCTCAGAACTCGTGAGACATTTTTTTAATTGAATAAGTAATCAACGGTTTAATCAATAATGCAGCCCAAATAACAACTAATACTAATTGCAGCACTGACCCCTGCCGAATTCAAGGTTGCATCGGTAGTTTTGATCGCTTTTTGCTTCAGAGAAATTCATATTTCTCTCCTCCTAATCAGTGTAAAAACACTCTATTGTGGTCGCAGACAGACTGGGATGTGCACTTACTTGAACCTTCACCGAACACATCATCAACGACACCTCATCACTGTATTCATTAACAACCGAGTTCAGAACATTTCTTCATTGCCACTTATGGTTGTGTGGGTGTGATGTTCAGAAACTCTGATCTCATTTTGTGCACTAAAATAACTGTTATTTGTTAACTTATATTTACGTGTTGGAGGGCGAAAAAAAAGGCCCCACATTTGCCCTTCAACGCATCATTTATTGTTGTTGTCAGCATTTCTCAATCCAAGTCCTCAGTGCTCACAGTGCTGCTCGGTTTGCCAACCAGCAATTAATTGCATTCACCTGGCAATGCAGGTGTAACTCCGTCCCTGATTAGATCGGTAGAACGAGAACCAGCAGGATCGGAGTCCCGTCAATGAGGACTGAGAAGCATTGCACAATCACAACGAGTAGCTTCACTGCCTGCAAAGCTAATGAGTAAACTCATGCTGAGGCTACAGTCCAAAGGAAAATAAACAACTCTGTGAGAAACAGGCAGGCAAGATGGTTTAATTTGTATTAAAAAAAAAGTCTGAATAACAAGGAGGCGATTGTAGCTTAAACACAATAACAATATAATGAGCTCTCTGTTTCTCTCTAAATATGTATATATAACTGCACATGCTTAAAGAGTGTAAACTGCTGGCAGGGTGATGAGGCTGGCTGCTGCTTCTCCTGACATATGCGATATCCTCGTGTTTTCCTCACTCGCATAGCCATAAACGTGTGGAGTCAGCAGCGCTAGCCCGGGGACATCTGCAGGCTGCCACGCTTCCAACTCCAAACCTGACCATAAACTCATAAAAATTATGTTTTCCAATTCTTTCCCTGATCCTGGAACAAATTTAGGTTGCTGCAACCAGGTTAGGAGAATCTGATAAGCACATAATCTCTGTGCCAGGGACAGTGACAAAGTTACGTCAGAACACATGGGAGACGTCTCTAGTTTTAGTTAGTTAGCGTTTAGGCATTGTGCCAATTGGGTACGCACTCAGACAGTGCATCAAGCAAGTTTAAAGAGGGGAGCAGAGACTAAATCACACAGCTGTCTTTCCCTCTCAAGAATCCGCTACTCTTGAACATTTTCACCATCCCCCACTGCCTCATTAATGGCAAATCCCACTTAACTTCAGCCTTTCAACACACTATACTTCTCTGTATGTGTCTCACTAACATCTCCCAAAGTGGATATCTCCACTCTCTAATTAGAAAATGTGCAGCTCCATACAGCATGAACTGGAAAAAAAAAGAGGACGTTATTTCAATGTGAGACGATTTGAGGTGCACAGCTTGTTTAAGAGCTGATGGATATTATGGTGAACTGAAAATAAAGCTCATTGAGATGTAAAATCCCAGACAAATAAAATGTCTCCATTAAGTCTCCCATTCATCCTCTGCTGATTAGCTGCAGGCTGCACATAAGAGTGATGTCACATAATGGGTCTTGTTAATACGCGTCCATGTTGAGAAACACACCCATCTGAGTGGTGAAAGGTTTCTTTTTTTTTTTTTTTTTTAAAAGAAAGACAAATGTGCCTGAAGGAGAGACGACGCAGCACCGACGTGGAGCGCCGGACCGGAACCACCGTCACCGCGGTGTTGTTGGTGGCGGAGTAAACTGGTGACAGCAGAGGGCTGCACCATGAAGCTGGGTTAGTATGTTGAGCCTAAAGCCAGAGTTTTGAAGATGGCTCTCTTTTAACTTGGCTGGATCGCCATGATAATTTATGTTCAGAGTTTCGTATTGAAATGGACTATAAAACGCGTAGCTGGACCTGCTGTAGGTGCCAGATTGGTAAGAGATTTTCCTCGGAGAGCGAGAGTGCTTAGAGACTAAATGGATCCATTGGCGTTTACTAACAATATTCTCTATTAACTACATAGATTCTCAGCTGAGGGAATACGTTATAAATGCAATTAGCCGTACGTTACTAATGCCACAGAACCAGCGGTGCAATTACAGTCGTGCAAACTGATCACATCGCCACAAGAACTTAAAAAGGCATTCAGACTGTGATGCCGAAAATCTGAGCAAGAACACTCTTTTATTGTATGTTAAGGTTGTACTTGCTCTTGTAGTGTTTGCCGATGTCCATTTACACTGCTGGTATTGCAGCTAATAAGAGCACCGATTAGAAAATGCATTAGTCATTTGTATGTTTAAACATAATTTAATATGGATAATAATGGCCTTAATGTAAGCTTACATTTAGTTAGTAAGACATTAGTAATGTGGAAATGGGATATCTGTTCAATCTAAAGTAATAAATCGTGTAAACAGTCCCAACAGCGTCACAAAGCTGTAATGTCACGGCCAAAAATACGTTTTACAAAGAATACATCAAACTTATGACAAACCTATATAAATGTATACATGATTGTTTTATTTATACCTGCATAATATGTGTTTTAGAGTTAGTAGCATGCACTTTAAAATGAGTGTGAATATCCGATCACGCTAACCTAACAATGCTCTCTGGTCATCAGACTTTGCCATATTTAACGGTTTAAATTAAAATAATATGAGCAGATGGCAGATGTCATTTGGGACCAGCGGATGGTTAAAAGGTTGTCACAGTTGGACCAGGTGAATAAAACCTGGCCAGGAAAACGGCACTAAGTAGTTCCTTCAGTGCACTTTAAATGGAGAAAAAAAGCCGGTGGATGCTTTTACTGTTATGTGCCGGTCTATAATGTTTGATGCATTTGAGGACTTATCTTGAGGAAATGTCTTTTTTTCAGCCACTTTTCCAGCTCCCTGCCTTGTCTACATGTCAGTTGACGTCCAACATTTCCCATAATGTCATAGCAATAAAGCCCAGAGAAGACACTCACACAGTGATAGTGAAGTTCCTCCACTCAAATCACAACATGTTTTATGACTGAATTGCCTTCTGGATTACTGAGGCTGCCGTCAGTGGGGATGCCAGGCTTTGGGGACTGACAACAAAGCCTGGCGGAAACTGATGTTTTAGATTGCTGAAATCTTTTCTTTCTACAATCATGCTCCATTGTAGCTGCTGGAAATGTCTCCATGAGAAGTGGCACTGTCTATGTCTGGACAGCTATCATCAGAAATAAGGACAATATCGCACCAAATGTTAACAAAATAGCCTCAGAAACTAATTTTTCCTGCACACTGCCAGCTGGGGAAAATGAAATTGTGTTGCTGGGGCTGTGATGCTTCGGGTGAAGTTGAGACAGTGAAATACAATCCAAGAAGTTGAGTAATAGATCCATGACTTTGTCAACAAACACAGCACCGTGGTTTATAAGACTATGAGTAGGGAAGGTAAACAGAAGGAACACGGCTCACTTTACAAGGTAATCTATCAGGAATGTGGGAATAAATGTATTTGATTGACTACGTCCAGCTAATTTTTCTCAGTCACTTTTAGTGTACTACCGAGTGCTACAACATGAATGCCTGTCACTAATGATGGGTTATAATAAACAGGCAGTTCAGAAGATATAATCCCAAAATAAATTATTTTAGCCTTTCAGAGAAGGAGTGCGAGGTTCCCTGTTACAAGTACAGGTTTAATTTGGGTTTTATTTTTCCATTTTTAATTCTTCTTAATTGTTATCTTTATTCATGGGCTTATATGGTAATTAAGATTGTATTATGTAAGGTACAATAGACCTGTGTTACACCATCAATGATCCCATGTAATACCGCTGTTCTCTGTGTAGATACATAGGCGCTTGAGACACGACCAGCCTTCTGAGCCCTGTGGGGAAACAAAGGCATCAAAGCAACCAAAATACTCATGTGTATGCACAATCATGCAGTCACACACACACACACACACACACACACACACACACACACACACACACACACACACACACACACACACACACACACACACACACACACACACACACACACACACACGGGTGTGGACACTACGACACCTATGCTCGCACATACGCCATACTTGTCAGCAGTCACACACACACAAATACAGACTGTAGCATTTCGGAGTTTGGGTAACCATGGCGACGGCAAAGCCCAAAGGTTTGATACTGAAACCTAGTTAATTAGAGAGAGAGAACGAGAGAGGGAGAGAGACAGAGAGAGACAGAGAGAGAGAGAGAGTAATGTCTGTACTCGAGGGAAATTGATTCACCATCTGTTAAAACCAACATGTATCCATATTTCGAGCATGGACCGAGTGTAACTGTGTGTGTGTGTGTGTGTGTGTGTGTGTGTGTGTGTGTGTGTGTGTGTGTGTGTGTGTTTGAGGTGTGTGTGTGTGTGCACTGGCCACAGTGGTTGCATGGGCACAAAACAAACACGCACACAAACTCCCTTCTCCCGTGGTGCCGACTACTTGAAGGCAAACTGTTTCTCTCTTCTTATTGGTATTAGATGACTAATTGGAGCCGCTAATGCTGCGCAGCTAAATAAAGCGCGCTAGCATCTTCTGCCGAGACACGCCAATTATCGGAGCGGGGAAGGGATCAAGGTGATAAGTAATACAACTACATACAGAGCTAAAGAGGGTCGGAGGAGGGAGGGAGGGAGGGAGGGAGTGGAGGAGGAGGAGAGCGCGAGGTGTCAGGGGATGGAGGGAGGGCTCGGGGAGGGGTGACGAAGAGTGAGTGAGAGAGACAGACAAAGTGAAAGAGTTGAGGGTGGAGGAGCGAGACGCAGGACTAAATTTGCTGGGAACATAAAACAACAAGATGGAGTGTACTTCTTCTTCTTCTTCTTCTTTCTGGGGAGGTGAGTAATCACACTGAGGGGGTGAAATGGGGAGAGACACACATGGAGAGAGAGAGAGGGGGGGGGGGGGGGGGGGGGGTGTATTGATGCATCAGTGAAGGACGAGAGCTAAATGCTTACAACCTGGCCAGATGGAAGAGGAAGAAGTTGGTGAAACTAAAGAGAGGACGAAAGCATTCAATTGCTGTTTGGCTGAGTACAAAATTGATGTTTAACCACCTGTGTGTGTGTGTGTGTGTGTGTGTGTGTGTGTGTGTGTGTGTGTGGGGGGGGGGGGGGGGGGGGGGGGGGGGGGGGGGGGGATTATACTAGACGTCAAGAGCTATGATGGTCATGATGACGAGTAAAATCTCCATTATGCAAAGCTCTGTGTTGAAGCAGTCCTCTGTCTTTGCTTTCTGTGGCCCTCCATCTTATTTTTCATTCTCTCTGCTCTCGGTGCTCTCTCCCTGCTTATTCCCCAGGCCCCAGTGCAACCTGTTTGTGTATTCCTCCCTCTCCCGCCTTCTCTCTCTCTCCATCTCTCTCTGTCTCTCTCTCTCTCTCCTCCACCCACTTGTCCTAACCACCATCATACCTCTTTCAGGCATTTAATTTCTAGCCATCATTTAGTCGGTCCACTTGAGAATGCCAATCAATTCACTGGCGTCCTTATGGGGGGGAAAACTAAGCTAATTATACAGTGCAGGATAAAAGCAGACATGGTGCTACACCTTTAACTGAGATTAAATGAGATTATAGTACGGATACATTGATCCTTAGGAGGAAGTAAAACAGGTTAGACGGAGAAACTGAACATACTAGAATTAAGAAATTACCATGACAAAAGCATTTGACGATCCATCTTGAGTACTGTATTTATTAAGCAGTTAAAGAGTTATCTAATGGTGGTCCCAGATAGATCAACGTAGGGATGCCTGATTACTGGAAGGCTAAAAGGAGGATTTTAAAAACACTTAAGTCTCTCAATGTTTGTGTGTGTTTTGTTGGCTTTTCTTGGCCTTTGAGCAAATGTAGCTCCAGAGTCTCCCTGTGAATGCTGTTTTCTTGAAACCCACTATGATATAAAAGGCCTTCATTTCACCTCAATGCTGAGACTTTGACTTACAAAGACAAAGTGAACAGAGAGAAACACCGATTCATCGTAACACAATCTCCTCCTACTCGACTCTGTGATGGTGCTCTTCAAGAATCTACAAGTGAGGCGAAACACAACAACCGGCAGCAAAGACTGTATTCATTTGAGCTGAGCTGGTGTGAAAGTAGATTTCTAGTTGACAGCTGATGAACCCGTCGTTGCTAATTACCTTGACATTCTTTATATGCGTTCAAACCTGCAGAGACAATACGACACAGAGACGCTGTGTGAACCCTCCTGCGACTACAGTTTGTGTACTTCCTGAACAACTCCACGCAAAACAGCAGTCAGTCAAAATGAAAAAAAAATAAAAAATTTTAAACTTTTTTCTTTTCTTTATATTTAGTAATGCTAAAATGAATTGAGGATTAATCAATGAAGACAATCTTAACTGATTAAAGTTTAGATAACTCCTTTGTGTTCGTGTTTTAAGCGTTAATGCTTGTAATTAAGGGCTTTGCTGATTTGCTACAGACGTTTGTCATTTCATAAAGTAAATGGTTCATTATTTAATTCAATATTTAAAATCTTAATCTAGGATGAACAGTTTTAGTCACGAATATTTTTGTTTGATAATACTGACCCATCCTTCAATGAACCTACTCAATAAACTAGGCAACTCAGTGACTTAGTAGCCAATTTGTTATTTGGCGAGTCACTAAGGTCTTGTTTACACGTGCACAGGTATTTTTCTAAATAAAATAGCATTTTCTAAGTATTTTGAGCTTTCGTCCAAACACGTTTTAGGTCACTAAAAAAACTGAGCTTTTGCAAAACTTCAACCAGAGTGAAGATTTTCAGAAACTCTGCTTTCAATGTTGAGTTTTGGGCTTTTAACTGCTGTATTCATTTAGTAAATCCTAATATGGATACAGGAAGTGTCACAATGCAACAGGATGGAAGGTGATACCAGCCTGTTGCCTGACAGTCTTAGCATTTTGTCTTTGGACAAAGAAATTGGAAGAAAAGTAGTACTTGACATTCAGGTGTTCAATGGGTTAGCTCTTTTTCTTAACATTTACAGGTAATATTGGACCAACATGCAAATATGTGACAGAGGAAGTTTACAAAGGTTGTAGGTTGAGGCTGAGGACAGCTTGGTGATAAAGGCTTTATATCACCTTGAACATCCACTGGGCGTTTGGTCCGGTGAACCTAACCACAATTATTTTACTTACAAACGTTACAATCATCAGTTCAAACGTTCTGCTTTTTAATATAGAGAATGACATACGAGTTTAACCTTGTTGCAACTTTCTTATCGAGTGTATAACAAAGTATACTGAATCAAATCATGAGGAATCTCATCAACGTCCAATTCAAATAATGTTTCATGAGTTGTGACCCTCCGAGTCCAAATCATGTTGTATTGTAAACAGATTTCCATACAAACCAGTTTTTCTAACTCTCATCTGCACCATTAGACTATTTTCCATTTTGGTTGTTGGTTACATCAATAGTTTGCATGTTTTTTTGCTGGAAATTTCAAGGGATTGAGCATCGAACATGTTTTAACCTACTTTTACTTAGACAACAGTTAGCCTGCACAGGGCTATTAAACTGATACCACGAGGGATAACTAGACCATAAATTACTGTAATTTACCGCAGACGCACTAATAGTTCCTGTAGGAATACGGCTGCTATTTTTCATTAAGTTAACTAAGAAAGGAAAATGATCCCCCATTATATCAGTCTGCAATTAGCATCACTGTCAGTTTTTGCATGTTGGGGAAAAATATTACAACATAATGTGATACAATGCAATCAGTGGCCATAAGAGCATAAACCCCTGTAGAGATGAACGAACACTCCTAACAAAGACCGATTACACAAGAAATACTGGATTGGATTAAACCGCAGTGTCCAGGTGTTCATGTTATTGTGTCCATCCTCATTTACATTAAAATGTCAAATGGTCTATATACAGCACAATTGATCAGTGGAGAATGACCAATACGTCAGATATTAGCTTATTGCAGATACATTGTATTAGTGAATATATTTAAACAGTGATGCCATTATAGAAACACCGACAGGTTTGTAAAACTGCAAAATGTCACATATCATGGTCACAATTCTCAGGAAAACTATTTGAGGGATCAGAAATGTTTGTGATATCTGTTCATGTACAAGAGTGAATATCGGACGAGATATTGATACTTTCTCCGATTGTAATACCGATATCAGAACGAGAATCAGTTCAAAAAAATTCAGTATGGGCATGTAGGCTGGCGCTTCTACTGTAAAACTACCTCATTCAGATTGGGACTGTGAATCTGACTGTCACTTGAATTGAATCAGACTAAATAATGGGAAATTATCTCTGGAAGAGCGCCAGAGGGTGCTGGTGGTGCAGCTGCACCCGGAACCAGGGCCCCAGGGGGCCCCTACACGAGCCCTAGGTGCTCTGTGTGGTGACGAGCTGTGCACATAAAAGTGTGTACACGAGTGCGTTTGGACGGAGAAGAGGTGTCCCGTGTCTAACGCCCATGTGAAAGCTATATTTAATATCGCTGTGTATGCAGCACCAAAGGGCCAAGCAGTGGTAACTCGTTTGTGAGAGAACTGCCCTGCAGGTAATAAATGCAAATTAATTGTGAGGTGTGCCCCTTAGGCAAATAAAAATCATTGGTCACAAAGTTGGAATTAAAACAGTTGAACCGGTGTGTCATTAGCTGAGAATAGACTCTGGAGGAACCTTGTCTTTGACTTTCCAGCTTGGTTACAGCAAGATGTGCGTGCCTTTGTGTTTTAAGTAAAACTCAAACTGACATATAGAACCAAACTTCTTTTTCTACTTTACTGCCAAGTGTGAGAAACCTCTCTCAGTCTCTCTCTCGGGGACTCAAATTCACTCATTTTCCATCTAAAAGGCCCCCAAACTGGATGCATGTAGGCGGCCCCAGAGCACCACGTGCTACAGTCAATGTAGGTGTGTAGTGTGTGTGTGTGTGCGTGTGTGTGTGCGTGTGCACCTGTCAGTCTAATGCTTGGTGAGTTGTCGGTAATTGCTGGACCATGGCGACCTGCTGAACCCCTGTAACGGAGCTCAGAGAGCCTTTGTAAAGAGTATAGTACCACCACACACACGCACACACACACACACACACACACACACACACACACACACACACTGACAGACAATAACACTGCGCGCAGGCTCCGCGCGAGACGGAGAAGAGGAGGAGGAAGATAGAACGTGCACTGGAGGCGACACCTGTCAAAGCTTTATTAAACACAGTTGGTTTATCTAAAAAAAAAATAAAGAAAGAAAAAAAAAAGAGCGAGGCGCCCTGAAGACTTGCGGGATAAACCGATGTGGAAATAAAGATTAGTCGCACATTTTGCCGCTATTCTGCGCTCAGGCAGAGCCACGCAGCAGAGAGAGAGAGAGAGGAGAGAGAGAGAGAGAGAGAGAGAGAGAGAGAGAGAGAGTATGTGATGTTGCGTTAACGTTATGACAAGACGTTTTAGAGTTGAAGAAGCGAAGTTGACGAAGGTTAGAGGGGAGCGACCTGACAGCGAGAACCGGGAGGTTCTTTATCAGAGGTTAGTCTCTCTCTCTCTCCTCCCTCCCTCTCTCTCTGTCGCACACACACACACACACTCGCTCCAAACACATTCACCCACAGCAGAGTGAATCGACAGAGTGGGAGATAACTAGCGCACATCGCGGAGCTTCGGGTGCGGGCAGAGCCGAGCATCCTTTCCCCCCCCCTCTCCCCGGTCCCTCCTCCGCCCGGCTGCGTGTAGCCGCTTGCTGCTGCTGCTGACCGGGACTTAACGGACGCGCGTGAACGTCTATTTAAGTTGAGAGGATGATTTGACAAGGATGACTTGAAGGGAAGCGAGCGGGAGAGAGAGGCAGAAGATGGATAACAAAGGTATGATCTGTGTCGGGGTTGATGACTGTGCGTTCGTAGAGGGGAAAAAACAAAAGGTGAACGGTTCTTGCAGGTTAGGCTGAGGGACTAAAAACATATTGATATTGCTCCTGGTGGCATGTTGGTGCTAACAGGCTTTTTTTTTTTTCACTGTTGAAAAATGTGTGCTTGTACTTTATGACTGCGTGCTCATTTTTGCAGCTATACCTGCTGGACCAAAAATAAAAAAAAGTCAGGTTTCAAACAGCAGGGCTTCAGAGAGTAACAGGCAGAGAGGGAGATTAAAGTGAGAGAGATTACACTTTGTAAAGAGATAGAATTAACTTGCATGTTTTCTCTCATCTCTCCCGTCGCTCTTTCCTCCTCCCTCCCCGCATCCCCTCATGTGAGCAGTGTGGGTTTCGTAAATGCTTGGGGTCTTTTTTATTGTATGCGTGTCAGATGGGTCAAGATTGTCTCTCTATGTCTCTTCTTACATGACAATATCCCCCCCCCCCCCCCCCCCCCCCCCAACATAAGGGCCTGCTTCATGTTGTGCAGGAGACACCATACACACCAATCAAAATGTTGTGTAATTTAACTCATTTATATAAAACTGCCTAACATCTCTCACTGGATGTAAACACACACATGCATCTGCGCACACACACACACACACACACACGTGAATATACAAGGATTAGCTGTCATACAGGGCCATATTGAGACAGCGGATTAGAATGGGATTCTCTGGGCCAAAGCAGCACAGAACATGGGATTAAAGAAGAAAGGCAGCGACGGACGGATTGATGGATGGAGTGATGAACAAGGGAAAGGAGCGAGAGAGGCAAAGAGACCAAAAAGGGGGACACGAGAGAGAGAGAGAGAGAGAGAGAATAAAGTGAGAGAACATGAGATTAAAGTGTAACGTCCTGGAGAGGGAGAGAGAAAGAGAGAATCCAGGGCAAGTCATGCAGTTAGAGGGAGCTGCACATTGGCATAATGTGGAGGGAATGAAGAAGAGACGGCAGCAGACACTCTTTCTCTATCGCCTCCCTTTTGATCTCCTCTCATTCAGCCATACGACAGCAGGAGAGGAGCGCTGCTTATATAACGCTTCATTTGAAACACGCAATAAACCAGGCAGGGGCTGGGGGGGAAAAAACACAATAGGCATCTGACAGATTGTTAAATTGCCCAACAAAATTACACAAAGTGAAACCTGCAGACATCCGTATCGTCTCGGAGTCTGAATGGCGGTATCTTTTTTAATTTTGTGAAATCTGTTCCAGGCATCACTCTTCTTAACAAGAGGCCCTGCTTTCGCCCGAGAGGCGAACTTGGCTGTGTAAAAATCCCCAGCACCACCTGTGTGAAGCTCAGCTGACTGAGCTTCTGTTATGTCTTTCACAGCATATATGCTGAAAGACATGTTGGTGCCAATGCGTTCAGCACAGCATGCGTCGGCTGTTAACACACCTGTAGACCCTCATTGTGTGAGGTTCTTAATTTAACTTCATTTCTGACAGATTAATTTCGTCTTTTAAGCAGCTTTTAGTCTTATTGTATTGGTAGTGCTGACGTAGCTGTGAATTCAAGTTGCTGACGCTAAAATGAAAGAAATAAGATCTTCAACAGAGTATAATCTGCCAAAACAATAGTTACATTTTAAACCAGTTCTGTAGGAGGACTGGACTGATCCTCCATGAAGACTTTGCGGTATTACAGCTCAGTACTGCTGTACTGGCAGTGAACAGTGGCATGGATGGATGAAGTGGATTTGATTTACTGGAGAGCACACATCCTTGCGTGGCGTTGGTCCTTGGTGTTGTTTTTTTCCGTCTGATTCTTAAATCTGCACCACCCAATTTTCTTGAGGGCCAGTGCAAAACACAACATTCACATATTGTGGAAACTGATAAAAGGAATATGTTATCAAGCCTATTACACTCCCAGAAGACACGGAGCAAACTTAGCATTCATTTGGTTTCTGGCAGCTCGGTGAATGTAATTTTGATATTCACTTTAATTTTAGCTCGGTTTAGGTCTTCATCGAGGGGAAAAAAGACGTCACGTATGTTCACCAGCTAGTGGACGGCTAGCTTCGTCTGCCTGCTGTTTGGTGCTGGGCAGCTAGAGAACAACGGGTTTATCAAACCACTGAGCTGAAAGAAGCAAACTGCGGAGTTGTGCGATATATTTCTGTCATTTCGTCCTTTCACTTTACATGTAGTCGTTTTTTTTCCATTGCTAAGATGAAAATCTAGGTTAGTGCAGCTGTCTAGAACATGATGAATGACTGAAAACTGTACATGCATGCAGGGAATTTCTTCCATACTGTCAACGGTAAAAAAAAAAAAAAAAAACACACCAGCAGCATGACCCCGGGGGTTAACACTGCACTCAGTTTTTCTTCAGTAGTGAGGACATTTTTCCCTGGTGGCAGTTTGTTCAGTTTACTAGCGAGTGATTGCGTGTAGTGGAGAACAGTGTTGGAGGCCCCGGGTCAGTGCCCTGTGGCAGAACAGCAGGTGTCAAGAGGAAGACATGACTCTCTGCTTCATGTATCTAAGCAGTACGTCTGCTGTCCAGAGGCTGTTTGACCTACTTATCTATTGTGTCTAACTGAATGACATCTGACTCTGTTCATCTATTAATTCATTATTTTACATCAGCTTTACAACCTCAACCCCGTAGCTTACATCTATAAGAAATCAGGGATCGATTAACATGCGTTTCAAAGACTGTCCCTCAGCTTTGTTTTCAAGCCTACAGTCATGAAATTCAGCATTAATGTTTCACTGCGAAATGTAAATAATTCAGCAGTTTCAAACAAGGTCTGGACTGTTACTAAGCACATCAATGCTTGTGAACTTTGGCACGCTGTTAACATTTCCTGTTATTAATGATTCAATATTGGAAATCAATGTACGATGGTAACAAATGGAGGATGTCGTTGCTGCTCTTGACTGACTTTCGGCCTTTTCATGGCTTTTATTGAAAAGAAATCCACTGATCAGTCAGATGAATTAAACCGTGGGGCTTCATTGATCAGCACATATGAACTCGTCCTGTCAATTCATGGCACACATACAACAAATGGAAAACATATAGTATAAAGAGCCCAATAATTAACTAGAATACACAGTTTAGAAGTATATCTAAAAGGTAGGCTCAGAAATCTTTGCATACATGTAGAACAAACCAAAAGAACAGAGGTAAGAGGGGGAGTGCCTGATGTATAAATATGGGTCTCAAAATATACCTACGCATTAATGTTGCCAGGCACCCCACCCTATTAAAGCCTGTGTGTGGGAAACACTGCCGTTGTAGCCAGATTTAGAGTATTTCCCGCCCGCGAAACAATGATTTCATAACCGCGTCCTGAACAGCTTTATGGAGACAGCACAGGAGGACTACGGCACATTTTCTCATCATTAACAAACGGCTCATTTAAATATAAACAGTCAAACTGACCGTATGTAGTCAGTCAACAACACCAATCTCATCTTGATTGTTACATTGCAGTTTAGACTCATCTTAGTTTTTCAGACTCACGCTTTCTGTCGTGGCAAAAACAACATGTTTGGAGATAACATTTGCACCGTCACAGATTATAAGAAAATGCAGCTTTAACTCTTACACAACACATAGAAAATCATGTCATGTAAAGGGTGGGTCAGCAGGCTGAGGCAAATACTATGAGCTTATGTGTCGTGGATTTCAGCCTTCCTCATGTCTCTGATCTAATCCGTTTCCCTACATGGTAAGCTATATACTGCACAAAAGGAAAAAAAAGACTTTTCTTTACAGTGAAAATGTAAAGAAGAGAAAATCCTATCTGCGAAAGGATAACGAGCAGCCTCACTAAATGGAATCGGCCTCATTTACACCTAACATGAGATCTGTATCTATACATTGCTATAAGGGCCTTTGTTCATTCTTGTTACCTCGATTCTGCAAGTGTTGTCATCCGATCTCAATATGCAAATGTGTGAGGTGGGTCTGATGAACAAAACACAGCACACGTAGAGCTAGCTTTTGCTTGTTAGGCAATCTTGCAGAGTGATTTTCTTTTCCCCCTTTTTACCGGCTATAATCAATATTTCTATTATAAAAATGTATCAAAGGCAATGTGATTGGGTTCACTCGTACAAACCTACAGAGAATTATCACCTAAATCTGCAGCTCCCCTCCGCTTTACAGAGCTTTATAGTGAGTTTCATCTCGTTTAGTGGTCATACAGTCAGCTCACATCACCCAGAAAGAAACAATAAAATGTATATACTTAATTCATTATGCAAACAAATTGCTTTCTAACCCATAAACGAGAATATATAAGATAAATGAATATAGATCATTTGCTTTAAGAGTAAATTCAACTTTTCTCCTCCGTCTTTGTTTTTTGAAGCTAACCAATCTGTAGAGTTTAAGATGAGAAGATGTAGCTTTTGTTATTGCCTTAGTTTATGACTTATGCAATCTACTGTAGGAGGCAGTGTGGCTCTGAAACAAACTGTGCTTTTATATAATTGAGGTTATGCCTTGACTGTATCGATAATAAAAACACGATCCCAAGAAAACCTGAAAGGAATATATCCCACAGTAGATGCCAGATACGGAGAGAGATGCATTACACAAGGGAAGGTTTCAACAATTTAGGAGGCTCACTGACACAAAGCCACGAACACACAAACACAATGCTTTAACATTAGGCTGTGTTATATTGCATTATGTCCGTGTGTGTGTAGGTCCATTTGTTGGAGCAGAGGGATAGTGTGTGAGGTCAGAGAGAGGAGCCAAGTTCAGAGATGAGCTTTCGTTTGAGGAAGGATGACTTCAGAGCGGCTGCACTGGTCCCTGACCTAGAACTTCATACTGGTGAAATAGTGCAAGTTAAAATAAACGAGCTATGTTTGATTCATTAATACTTTTTCACTGATGCAAAAATAAACGAAACGAAAGAATAAAATATTCACCTCTAGACGGCAGATACAGTTAGCACTTGTTATCTCCCTCGTGAAAACCACAACTGAACGGTTGTCATTAAGCTTTTGTGCTGCAGGTTAATGGAAGATAATTGAAATGTATGGGGCGGTATCGCTGACAGCTGAGATTTCTGTCAATTTGGGGCTGTTACTGTGGAGGAGGTGTCACAAATGGATGTAGAACGAACTAGTTGGTAGAGAGAATAAAGCCAGTGATGAAAGGAAAGCAAAGACCAAAGATGAGTTCATTTGATGCAAAGCATGATTTCTTTTTGATCTCTCACGGATCAAAAGGATGAGAACGCTAATGGAGAGGGACATGTATAAAAGTATTTATGAATAAATGATGCACCTATGGCCAGGGGTTACTGATTATTTTGGGAATAAAGAGCCATTCATCATGTCATTTCTGAACATGTTATTTTTATGTTGTGTTACATTTGTGTCTCTTTTACTTCAGTGTATATTTGTTGTAAATAAATGACAGATTTCATGTTCCCCTCAACAGTAGGACTTCAGGATTTTGTTAATAACTGCATTTGAATGAGAACCAGAATAATAGGAAAACAAATGGCCAACACTTTTTGCAGGCCCGCTCTCATATTAGCCCAACGTGCAGAACATTTGTAACGGCATCAGTGTGCTGCGAGCTCCAGATTGTCGACATTTTCTGATTTTGTTTCAGTTGCACCACAGTTGAGTGTGTTGCCTGCAGCACAAACAAAATAATACTGCAATGACATGTGGTGCATGAAATTCATTTGGAACTTGGATTTTTTTTTTTAAAGCTCAATTTGAGATTTTGGGACTTGCACCAACTGTGTGAACTGTTTTCCTGACTCTTAATGACAAACAGTGGGCGTTCAAATGTAATGATTCTGTCGCGTATGTAGGATAGTGTCACATTTCTACCCTTTACATGTTTGTTGGTATATGTTGCAAAGCTCTTCTTTGTTTCACACTTTGACACGCTGGTGCATGTTGAGGGGATATTTTAGGGCTTTTCTGTGATCAGCTGGCTTTTCGTTATTGCCTGTGCTTCTTGGTGAATGCCTGCTCAAATGTCTTTACAGTCAGTTAACCACTGTTGCAAGAAAACTGAAAAAAAATGAACTCATTTTGATCATTCACAACAACTTTAGACCAAATATCACAGAAAATCAGTATAATAACGCAACTGTTCTTCATATCGACAACCTGAAGGACCAAAACCTCTTAATTTGGACCAACACAAGTGTGTAAGTCGAACCAAATGTCAAATCACAATCTACTATGGCAACAAAGAATGATAAGCAAACACTGCCACGCCATCCAAAATGATCAAAGAGCGATGTACACAAGCCAATTACCAAGCCGTGTTCACAGAGTGCTACACCCGCTGCAAAGAATGTCAAGATGGTGCTCGATTGTGAGGGCGACAGGCAGGAATATGTTTGACCCGACGTATTGAATTCCAATAGATCTCTCAGGTATGCAGGGACCGCGCTCGACTCCGTGCATGAATAAGCTTTGATAATTACCCTATAGCCTTTCTGGAGTGTACTCATCGTCTCTTTATAATGAGGAACAAAAGTAAACACCGCCAAAAACACAACGTCTGACTGACTGACTGGCAGGAGATGCGTCGGTTTTAGTTCACTCACTTCTCTCAGCAACAGCACCTTTCGCACAGAAGTTTGTCTTTCTTTTTCAAAAAGTTTAGCTCCTGTTGAACTGTTTTTTTGTAAGCGAGATAATAATGAAATGGAGAGTGACGGGAAATAATAGCGGGAGCGAGAGAGAGAGAGATGAAGTGTTGGTGGGTGAGAGGTAACAAAGCCTGCCAGCTGGATTCAAACCTTCAGTACCACACCTTAGCTTTCCACCAGGAGGCCACACGTACTTCACATCTTATTGGATTTTAAATGACTTGTTTCGTCTGTCATCACACACACACACACACACACACACACACACACACACACACACACACACACACACACACACACACACACACACACACACACACACACACACACACACACACACACACACACACACGCACGCACAGGACTCCAGGGATTCTGCTCCAAAGGCATGAGTGCCAAGTTCAACCTAGCGAGAGTTATTGTGACCTATCTAAGAGTGCCTTCTGGTGGACTGCTTTTTTGTGCGAGTGTGTGTGTGTGTGTATAGGTGTGTGTGTGTGAGAGAGGGTGTCCGGCCTGTAAATTGCCTGTCGGAAGATACTTCCTGTGCATACCTCATTCTGAGCAAGACACTGAGTGAGAGAAAGAAATGGAGAGAGAGAGAGAGAGAGAGAGAGAGAGAGAGAGAGAGAGAGAGAGAGAGAGAGAGAGAGAGAGAGAGAGAGAGAGAGAGAGCGTGAATGCTTTGAATCGGGGAA
The DNA here is from genome assembly GCF_910591455.1 of Pholis gunnellus. Lineage (NCBI taxonomy): Eukaryota > Metazoa > Chordata > Actinopteri > Perciformes > Pholidae > Pholis > Pholis gunnellus. The sequence continues at coordinate 15,788,687 of NC_136537.1, forward strand.
AAAAAGACCCTCAATCTTATTTAATGGGATTATTTATCCACACACCGTCATGAGACGATGTGTATGCATGCTGGGTCGTGTGTGAAAATGTGTGTTTTGCTGAGAGATGGGGTATATCATAGCATCTCCTGGCACATAATATTGCAGGCAGATGGGGGTGTATTTATTTATTTTTTGTGCTGATAAATTTAATGTATTCCTCCTGTGCTGATAGAGAGCCGCGTTAGCCCGATACATCAGGCCCATTTTAAAGCTGTTTATGTTTCATTTAGACATTAGCCAGGTCACATGGTAAGCTGCTGATGTGATACAGGCTACTTTTTAACCGCAGCTACTGAATATGTTTTTATGAATATCACTCCTTTTATCGCAGATGGCCTAGCAGAGGAATCGTCGCAGCGTGGTGTGGGAGGATTTTACTCACAGTTTCAGGGGTGTCAGTCTGTAAAACCTGCCTCACCCTGCCTTAAGGAGCTGCCAACCCACCTAAAAGCTTTCATCTGGGAGGGTTCCACTGGCTTTTTAGTGTCCCACGGTCTAATTACCGTTGCAGAAGGCTCTTCAGAGCTGCCAAGATTAACATGCTGGCAGGAACAGTGAATCGCTTTAAATCCGAAGTTTGTGTTTGCTATTAAAAGTAAAAGTAAAAGATAGGAATGTTTTGGTCACTAAACCTGCATAATTCTCTAGCTGGAGGTGAAGCGAGGTGCTGAAGGGGCTTCACGCTCACAGCACTGTGAAGATGTTGTCAGCACCCAAGGCCGCAGCCCTCACGAGAGCCCCCAGAGAGATAATATAGTTTATTTACCGCTTACGCATAACAATCTCTGTGCTGTCTCTGTAGCCCACAGTGTGAGGTCTGACTGTTTTAATTATTGACTGCTGTGTTCAGAATGAAGCCGCCAGCATTTTCATTATTCACACCATATTTATGCAAAACACCTTCACTCTCTGTGTGTGTGTGTCCACCCATATCTACCACTTCTTTTTTGATTATTTTCTCATGACTACCTCTTCTTCACTGCTGTCCTCCCTTTTCGCCTCCTCTCCTCCACTCTTTAGTCCATCCCCATCCCTCCTCGTCCTCCTCAGCTCTCTCTTCCTCTCTCCAGCAGCGCTCTCTCTCTCAAAGTCTCGTTCCCTCCCTCCTCTGCTGTTCATTCCCTCTTTGGAATCCGGCTTCCTCCAGGGCAAAAACTCTACAGCTCACTTTGTCTCCCTGTCCGCCTCCATCTATGCTCCCCTCCTTCCATCTTTCTTCTTTATCCGCTCTCTCTTTCACTCCTTTTTCATCTCCTCTCTCCTTCTGACAATAGGTTTCAGGAAAATTCCCATTTGCACTGCGTACCTCTCAGTGGCTTGCTCTCATCTTATCAGCGTTGGAGTTTTGCCCTGGCTTTAGTGTTCAGAAGAAGTAGAGGAGAGGTGGAGGGACAGAAAGAAAACAAAGAACATTGCCACCACACACTGAGGTATACATGACTTTAACATTAACAACTTTGAGAAACAGTTAATAAGTTGCATTGCTTGACAACGTACTAATAACCTAATCCCAACACAGAATCAACTTTTAATGTATCAAAAGTCAGATAGTTAGATGGTAAACTCGTCAAGTCAGCACATTAAGCGACAGAAACAGTCACAACAACCTGAAATGTGAAGAGCTGTGGTGGATGAATTAGGTCCTAAAGTCCGACACAAAACACATGCTGACTGTTGATGCACACTGTTAACAGTATTTAAATAGTTTAAAATATGTTCCAACAAAGAGGGCAAATAATATGAAAATCACCTGAAGCATCACGTGAAGTGACCAATAGCACACCAGCAGAGTGCAAATGAGGGATTTTAATTGATGAGCATAATATTTAGACTGACAGGGTTGAATATTTGTTTTTTTGTTCTTTACAATTTATATATTTAAAATAGATTTTATGTTTGCTGCTCGCACAATTGTTGATCATTTTGCAGATACGTTCAAAAAGTATTCTAAAGCTAAACAGAAACACTGACTCACTCATCTTGTGATAAACATTAACATCCTCTAAAATGAAAAATAAAATATGAAATAATAGCATTAAAATCGTAATTATTAGAGAGAGAATCTGAGACAAAGACGACACCAAAAAAAAAAAGGGTGGCGGAAAAACACGGAATCTAAATGGAAAAAGGAAAATAGCAAACAGGAGGAGAAGGTGTTGAAGGAGCATGGTTAAAAAAAAAAAACATGCCAGAAACCCTCTAAATAATCTCAGAGGCCACTTAACACCTTCCAGCAGCGAAGAAGTAGTCAGCCTACTGGGTGAGCAAATTCAGAGATAATTGACCTCAACACTATTTCTGAGTGAGAGGAGAGAGATGGAGGGAAGCAGAGAGAGACAGCAGCAGAGACTGTACCACGGTGTGAACCGCTACAGAGAGTAAGTGGGAGGTAGTGTTGTCACAGTGCATAATGGTGTTGCTATCGTTATCACTGGCTAGAAGAACAAAGAACAGAGAGCTGGTGTGTTTGCATGCGTGTGTTAGCGAGAAGGAGAGAAAGTTCACGGGTCAAAAGAGCAACAGTGTGTGTGTGTGTGTGAGAGTGTGAGTGAGTGAGAGAGTGAGTGAGTGAGTGAGTGAGTGAGTGAGAGCATGTAAGAGAGACTGTGAGGGTGTTTATTGCTGCAAGTGTGCAAAAGGTGTGGAGAACTTTGCATGTGTGTGTGTGTGTGTGAGAGAGAGGTTTCCATTATAAGGGAACAGCTGCTGACGGAGGCTGGCGGTGCTCAAACCACCCCGGCACAGATCTGCCTCATGAAGCTGATGATACCAAAACGTTATTGAGTGTGTTAAACACGTTTGTCTTGACATTTATCAGCACTCTTGGCTTTTTATTTATTTCGCTCTCCATGTGTGCGACAACAAAATCATATTTTTTTTCAGAGCACTGCCTCACATTTTCCGCAGAGATACTTTAAAGGATTTCAGCACTTAGCTTTAAATGGCACCAAAAAAAAGGAACATTTCACTGTGGATTACATTTTACAACCACAGTAAAACCTAAAAATACTGTTTTGTCACATCAGATGGATCAAAACGGGATAAAAGTGATAAGAACATTAGTACATCACTGCCACTTATAAGCTACTGTACCGCAGTGTTAAAGGAGTGCACTTACATTTACATTTCTCTAAATATATTTGTTCCATTTCTGAGCGACTGAGGGGATTAATGCTCAACTTACTAGAAGGCTGTTGGTAAGGCTTGTTGTGCACCCATTTTTTTTTTTTGGGGTGATATTATTTTCTGCTCCAAATCTGGATGATGCACTAAGCGGTTCCAGTTTCGTTGGCGCAAGTGTCCACGTTTCGTCCAATCGGATTATCGGGGACAGCCACCTTTGCTTTGCATACAGCCATCGGTGGACTTCCATTACCAGCCAATCCTGCAGAGGAGGTGTTTGCTAAGCTGGGAGCAGGAATGGGTTAGAAATCATCACAATGTCCATAGTTTGATGGAAAAAATGTAGCAATATTAATATTGTAGATCTTTACATTCAATGACATTCATTCTGCAGACGCTTCTGTCTAAAATGACGCGCGTAGCAACAACAGCTAGATGTCATAAAAAAAATGTTTCAGCTACATTTTTGTCGAAAATGATTAAAAACAAAGAATTTAGACACTTTTTTCTTTACAATAAACAGACTTGTTTATTTTGGGCCAATGCCACAAACAGTACCCTGCTGCTGTAAATACTTACTATTTAAAATACTCACTCAGCTGTTTAAGGAAATGACTGAGCCTTTTCTTTTTATTAAACTATATATCTGGATCAGAGACAAATGGGCTTTGGGCAAAGAGCCACGGACAGGTTAGAAATAGTAACACATTGTTGGTTTTGGTCTTTTCTTTAGAATTTGTCCAGAAAAATATAGAAAAGCAGCATTGTCCTTTTAATAGTTTGCCCACTGTAGCTAATTGATGAGGGGCCCGATTAGAAGTTAGTGGCAAAAATAAAGCCAACACACACCGAGGGTGCGTTACAGCCGAGTGCCTCCCTTCAGATCTTTGCCGATTATCCCCGTCTGTCTTCTCCCTCATCTCTCTCCTTCTCTGCCCCTCCCTCTCATGCTAAATGGAAGCTGTGTGTCTCTGTGTTAGAAAGCCAGTCACATCCCGCTCGCTCTTCTTTGTAGCCCCTCTTCGCGTCTCTCCCTCTCTCTTTTTCATTTTCCCACCTCTACCTTTTTCTCCGTCTATCCTTGGCACACTCTCTCTCTCTCTCCGTCTTTTTCCTCTCCAGGACTGCTCCCTCCAGCCTTCGCTCCGTCCACGCCGACACCCTCGAATAAGTCTGCCGGAGTCACGGCCTTCAGAGCCTGACAAGAATTCAGTGCCTGCATCTGTGTGTGTGTGTGTGTGTGTGTGTGTGTGTATGTGTGTGTGTGTGTGTGTGTGTGTGTGTGTGTGTGTGTGTGTGTGTGTGTGTGTGTGTGTGTGTGTGTGTGCCAGTGTCTTCAAGCATAGATGAAATATGAGCTGTTAAATATGAATGCAGGGTTATGTTCCGATGCCGATCCCACTCATGCATGGAGGAGTAGTAAAAAAAAAAGTCCGTGCACATACACATATATATATATATATATATATATATATATATATATATATATGTGCACATACATACATACATACATACATACACACACGGTGATCAGTGTGTATGACAAGTAACTGCAGAGCTACTGTGGTATTATTCTGCATCACATTTGCTATCCATTTGTCTGTGATACTTGCCACACACACACACACACACACACACACACACACACACACACACACACACACACACACACACACACACACACACACACACACACACACACACACACACACACACACACACACACACACACACACACACACACACACCCTGGATTCAGGCTTCACTGACTTTAAACCTTGCTCAGGCTGACAGTAATTTCTGCCTCCAAATTACATTCCAATGGCTTCATAAATCTGCTGCCTCCTCCTCCGCCTCTTTCCCCCCCCCCCCGTCTTCCTGCCTCTCTCTATCTCCCCCTTCTTCTCTGTTGTCCCCCCCCCTCTCCTTCCTCTCTCCCTTTTACTCCAGCCTCACTTCATTTTTCCTGTAAACCTCCAACCTGCTCCTTCCCTCTCCGCCTCTATTTCACCATCTCTCTTCCTCCCTTCCTCTCCTCCCCCCCCTATCGCTTGTTTCCTCGTTTCCCCCCCCCCCCCACACACACACTCCTTCTCTCTGGCGCTCGCTCAGTAAATGAGAAACAGGGAGGCAGAGATGGGGAAGTTACGTGTGCGGGGTAGTTAAACAGTCCCACACACACATAAATCCATACAGATACATACGCACACCTACATAAACAAAGTTTCACACACACACAGTCACAGATGTGCTCGCAAACACACAAGAAATGTGTAAATACACACATACAGGAGCACACATCCAAAGTCAAACATCATAAACAGCACATTACGCTTTGATTGAAAGACAAGCATTTGTGCTGCCATATATTTGCCGTGCCTCTAAATTGACTTGCGGGCATATGTGTGAGCGCTCTCACACACACACACACACACACATTTGCATGAATACACCCGTGCACACACGCGGACGTTTTAATGAGAGTGTTCATTTTACAGATAGTGCCTCTAGGTGAAATAATTGCCAATGTTGGGCCCTGATGGCTGGTCCAAGTGTTCTCAGGCCAGTTGTGTTTATGGGCCATGGCGGGCCATGAACACACCCCTCATCTCCCTCACTGCCGCTTTAACTACTGCTCTGCTGCAGCCGACACACACACACGTGATGACGATATGGGCATAATATGCATAAGCACACAATCTAGGCACCAATTTACGCATTAACACTAAACACGCACATGCACACACGCCGAGAGGCCAGCAGAGAACAATAGGGCCGTCTGACAATGGGGCTCAGAGGAATTCTCTCCTCCATATTAATATTCAGCAGAGTGGATGTAGAGAGAGCGTGTCAGCAGGGACGCATGCTCATCAACCTCGCTAACACTGGGGTTAGGCAGCCACATGATTACAAAGTACTCAGACTTTGGTCCCCAGCCCCATAACTATTAATCCCTAGCTCCTACTCCCTCACTTCCTATCTCCTTGCTCCCTACAGTGCACAGAGCGAGCACTCTGCCAAGTATCACAGCTGTCACTTTTCTTTGCTTTCCATTTTCCAAATTATTCCGAACAGCCTGACGGAGCAAAGGGTGGATGGAAAAGGAGATTTGATATTGTCAATTTCCTGCTGACGCCCACGACGTTTCAAATATGTGAAAATGCAGCTCGAAGGTCGTCTGGAGGAGAATTTTCTAAAAAGATGTTTTCTTTCTGGTAATTTTTTTATCAAAACAACAAAAAACACCCAATTACGCAATTTCTTTTTCTGTAACCTGAGGCATCGTATTCCTTAGTCTCATTGCCATCATTTCCTCTTGTACCTCAAAGAAAGACGTATTGGTGTAGACACACCTGTAGTACCAGTCACCTCCATCTATAGACTATCTAACAACGCACAAACACTCAACGCTCTGGCCATACTTCTGTTCATATGTTGCCTCCAAATCTATAAGAACATGCACTGATTTACACATCTGTACACTTTTCTGTTTCTTCTGCAGCCCTGCGCTCAGATGCAAATGTATTGTCTTTATATGTGTATTCTTGTACATTTCTCGATGTGTTCTCGGTTTATTCAGCTGGTGGTCTTCACCAGCCTTCTCCCGCTGTCCCACAAAGGAAAGAAAAAAGATGCTAATATCTGATCGTTATAGTCCAAAGCAAAGAGGAAAACAAAACAGCGAGAGCATTTGGAGTGCGAAGAAGCCACAGTGAAAGTCACATTTTGCCGCGTGTGCCTGTAGGCTACAAAGTTGTCATTGACTGGCTCACAAGAGCGGGGATTTCTGTCCCCAGTAGGAATGAACAAGCACAACAGAGGAGACGGAGTGAAGAGTCGGTCAGGAATGTTTATAACCTCAACACTAAGTGGGTCACCTGCCCAAGTGTGGGAACTGCTCTCTGTAGTTCTGCTACAGCTCCTCACTGGTGGTGTTTAGATGGGAAAATACTAACAGTAGTAGTGTGAGATATTTTACATGTATTACTAAGCAACTCTAGTATGCTTCATGTATGTACTCCTTTTCTTACTGTTTTACATCACTGAGGGTCATTTCCCAGCGTATCTTTAGTCTATTTTTCTTAATGTACTTATGTGACCGGAGAACAGTTACTCATTTGACTGTGGTTTCACTTTGTAAGGATACAGGACATTAATTAAAGAAATTTCAAACACACCAAAAAGCAATAGACTGTGGCCTGAACACCTGTTGGCCAACAGATCTCACACTGTTAACGAAAGTAAAAAATAGTTTGTGTATCCACCCAGTGATTCGGATCTGCTCCAAAATGAAAATTGGGCCAATACTTTCTGCAATCTTTCTGACAAGCAAATAAACCGGAATGAAAACACAACATCCTCGGTGGAGGTAAAAAATGCTCATCACAGTTACAAAGTTTAAATGTAAATTGCTTGTTTTGTCCGACCAACGGTCCTAAAGAGAAATATTTGCTATCATAGAAGAAAAGCAATAAATACTAGAAGCTGGAACCATTGACTTGTTGGCATTTGGGTTTAAATCATTAAATCAATAAATAACTGTGGAGCACTCAGAGAGCAAACACCTCCGCCAAGGCCTTTTCCATAAGTGAAAAATAATGTGTGTATCTCACCCGTGATACAGATCCGCTCCAAAATTTCATGAGGTTTTCTTTGGCCCATGTTACAACTTCCTACAAAATTTCATGGAAATCGGGCCAGTAGTTTGTCTGTAATCCTGCTGACAAACGAACAAAAACAAAATCTCCTTGGCGGAGGTAAGCGTCGAAGTTGTTGGCAAGATCTTCTGTCAAACTACTCATCGATGTATTGACTTAACGTTTCAGCTCTACTGTGTTCTCATGTTTTGTATTTATTCTAAATACACATAGAAAACGTCTAACATCTAACATTTTTACCGCCTGATATTAGAGACTTAATGAAACTTCATATCAGACGGTTGTTGACCTCACGATGAAGTACCTTTACCACGACCATTCACAGGCCAGAGGTTTTCTATGCTGTCTGAATTTCAATGTGTGAAAGGACACTCGACTACGTCAGGTTTTATAGATTCCAATGAGCATGCATTCAAAAACTGCACCATTTAACATCAAAGGCATGACATTTGCATAACAGAGGAAATAAACTCAACTCTTTGTGATCCAGCGAAAGATGGCTGGTTCCATGTCAAGGTGCATCCATTCACCATTAACAGCTTTTGTAATCTCCTTCTTGGAGGTTAACTTCTAAATTCAGATGATGTATTAATGTAATACAATTAATAAGGGAGATATTTCCTTTGAAAACCTGTGCCTTTGCTTCAGCAATGTGCTGAAACACGGTTATGACGAACAGAAGTCGGTAACTTTCTGTACCTTTTCTTTGACCTTCCTCGATACTCCCCTCTCCTAAATGACTAGAGTCTAGCTTTGCTCTCCTAACTCTCTGCTCTAAGACGTGCTCCCTAATGCTCCCTATTGCCTTCGTCTCCTCTTCCCCATCTCACTCCCCTATAGCCAGGCCTCTGAAAATCCATCACAAAAGGTTTTTGAGGACAGCCTCGACATTATACAGATAGAGCTTCACATATTGATGTCTAATGGGTGATGGCAGGGCGCTGTTGAAATGCTGCTGATGTTCAATATTCACGTCTTGTCCAATGCAGGCAGACATTTTGCCTGCGGTAGGCAAAGATTAGTGCCGAGTGTACGGGTAGTGCTGGACCAGACATTGCAACCAATTAAGGGGGACTTGTTTTAAAACGACAGTTACCGTCATTAAAGGTGACGTCTGCTTTTAATACATGACTGATGACATCCAATTAAAAGTCTTCATTCGAATTATGATTTGACTTCAAAGCCACTTAAAAGCCTTGCCCTCCAAAATACCAACATGAGAGGAGTTTGAAGTATTAGACGTATCAATCCATGAATTACAAAGGGATGGAATAAAAAGGGTATAGCAATTTGTAATGCTCCTACAGCGCCAAACATAAAGCTCTGTATACATCTAGACTGTCCTTGAACCGACCATTGTCTCGTTTCTCCTTAAATGCCAATCACTAAGTCGATGCATTTTGCAAACAATGTCTATTTAGCATTCTCTCCCATCTCGGGCCGTTTTCATTACGCATGTTAGCCGCACTCCGCACATATAAATCAGTTTACTACGCCACAAACTGGATATCAGTCTGGAGCTGTTTTATTAAAAAGGACAGTTTATCTCACCGCACGCTGCACAACTTCGTCCCACACCAGCTACCCTACTAAACTGTACACCCAATTAAACACATTCCTTTCCATTTGTGGAACCAGTTAAAACAGCAAACCTAAAATAGAAACACAAACTCTGTGTCTCAGAGTTTAGGATACATGATGCACAATTCATGGATGATTTTAAAAAACACCCTTTCAAGCAAACCTCCAGGCACGGACACGAGGCTGTTGACCAACTTGTTCTCCGCTGCAGCATGTGTCCTTTGAAAATGAAAATGAGGACGTCTCTATTTGTCTCCATTTGTGTTTAAGCAAACTGCATGATAATTTCCCAGTTGGTTATGTAGTCTACTTACTCTGGGATGAAGTGAACAGGCGAATGTGAGCAGCGGAGCAGTTAATGGCCTTGATGAATCTGTCTCTGTACACTCAGTATGCCTGATGAAAACCTTATATTTCTTAAGCCAGTTTTCACTCGGGGGGGTTTGATTCTGCACACAAGATACAGGCACTTAACGCATGGTGGTTAATGAAAGCTCAAAAGCTTTGTTTGAAGAAAGGAAAGAAAAGAAAAGATACAAAACATGGAGTTACCTTAATGGGAGGGTTGTGTCCGTTGGGAGCTTAGTGTTGCGCATATGGAGCTCTGACCTTCAGGAGGTATTTTCACTAGGTACTTAATTTTAAAAGGCATAACCGTTCTGATGGGGATAATTATTTAGCCCGTACCTTTTAGTATTCCATACTGTGCCAACATTGAAATCTAAAAGCACATCCTGGCGTCACTAAAAGACAGCTGGTAAAAAAAAAAAAGACAGCAAAGCATTTCATTTATGCAGCCCCATAAAAGCACCTTTATTCTTATTTATTTTAGCAATAAACACGTATAAGACATAAAAACTACTGTGCCAATATTTCAATATTTTTCCAAGTTGAAGTATAGAAGATCCATGACAGATTTCAGAGGCTTACGGACCTATTCGGGCAATATTATGTATTATTCTTGCCATTGAACCCTTAAAAAAATGTGCCAACTAAATAATAAAATCGAGTTAAAGGGCTCAAAATGGACAGGGTCTGGTTTTGCACTTTTGGACCATTTTTGATCTGTGTGTGTGTGTGGTAGAGAAGGACTTTCCACATGTTCTGAATTTCTCAAATACCTTGTTCCTCAGATTCACTGCATCTCCGAGTAAAAGATTTTTAAAACCGTATTTGTCTGCTTTCTCCTGTTAGGGTGGTGCTCAGCGACACTCAGCCAGCTGTCCTGCTGAAGCAAACAGCAGTGAAGTCTACCTTGAGGATACTCGACAGCGGCCCATTTCTGCTGACCTGTGGGGGAACTTTTCACACTTAAGCCACGTGACCGGTCATCCCAGCGCCGCTCAGAGCCAACGACATACAGCCTCTGAACATCATCTGTGTGAACTGAAAAGGAAGCGATTAAACATTCAACAGAGGAGAGTGAGGCAGAAAGGGAAGGAGAGAGAAGCCTCTGAATCAAACTCTTACAGCCTGCACCGGTCCAAACTGTCCATCACCGCCTCAAACATACTCATTACCATCACTGAACTGCGAAATTGATGTTGTAATAATTGTTATAATACAACTAATAATTGCAAAGACTCTATTGCTGGATTTTTCTGAGCTGTGGAAATCCCACTTATTCTCTCCTTGCAGCTCATTAATTAAAAAACACTACCTGGTTATTAGAAGCAAGTGCAACACGGCACTGAACTATTTTTGCATGACCCACTGCTTGCAAGAGTATCCAGGATTGCTTTTAACTTCGAAGAAGGACCCTTGAGCCCTCAACCATCTTCTGACTGACTGTCTGCCCAACTGTAGCATCTGGGTGTGGAGCGGTGGGTTCAGAATTAGGCCCCCTGGACGCTCGTTGAAGATGACTTGAGTTGGCAGGCCTAAAAGCCCCTTACCCCAGAGAGAGAGAGAGAGCTTGGCAGTAGGACACACACACACACACACACACACACAACACACAGATGTGGGTGCCGAGGCGGCTTTGAGCCATGCTGGTGTTGCTACTTGCGCAGCCCTGGAGTACAGGCTATCATCATCCCTACCATCATTCACCCAAGCTGAGGAAGATTCAACGGCCCCGAGGAGCAAGGCTGCACTTGTGAACGATTCAAAGAAGACAGAAAGAAACTGCGCCAACACACGGAGATCCGCGGCTACGTCCTCAATCACACATACGGACACGCTATATACTCCTCTCCACAAAACCTGTGATACGGGGAAAACAAAGCTGCGGCTGACGTGAAGGGCACAGAGACTGAGCAGGTTAGCAAGCCCTCTGCAATCACAGCCTGGGTCGATCAGACCTTACACGCAAAAACACACTTTCTTCCTGCATTCTCCGCAGTGAAGAACACCACACTTACATCTCGCTTTCAGCTACATGATAGGTGGGGGGGGGGGGGAGACACACACACACACGCACTGGCTCTGTGCTCACACAAAGGCTTTTATTTCAGAAGATGATTGAAACATTGGGGGGGGGGGGGGGGGCGCCGCAAAGGGAGAGGAAGGCGAATGCGGAGGCGAGAAAGCTGAGGACGAGAGGGAGTGAGAAAGAGAAGGTGGGGAAAAATAAGAGGTAGGGGGTCTCTGCTGCATCTAAATGAAAAAGAGAAACTAAGTCGCCATGAGGGAGAGAGGAGGTCTGGGCAGGAGGCTGATTGATCCAATCTCAGTGTGCAGGAATCCACAGACAACTGGAGAGGAAACGATAAAAAAGGATTAGAAGGAGAAAAAACAGAGAGGGGAGGAGAGGACGACTGCTTCTGTAAACAAACCTGAGAGTGAATATAATGAAAGATTATGAAGGGGTGGTGGAGGTGGTGGTGGAGGTGGTGGGCGGATGGGAGAGGTAGATGGCGTGAAAGATAAAGACACAGTGAAGGGGAGAGCGACTTAAGGGAGAGCGGCAGTTTGAGAGAGTGAGAGAACGAGGCAGGAAGGGAGAGAAGACAGAAAATGTACGGATCATTAAGAGGACGTTTCGATAGGAAACCTTGGCATGTCGGCAAAAAACACTCATACAGGTTTGTGCCAAGAGGTATTTATGAAAGGGAAGCGGGGATAGTGTAGCACCAAAGCATATGCTAGTTGATATTCATAAAGCATTCCCAATATGGTCTCAGCTCCTACCTTGACACTCCCTCTTGTGTGCATATGTTCCTCTCCCTTACGTTCTCTGTCTCTCAAATGCTGGCGACGCTTGGAAATAGTTTTAAGATTTAAGCTAAAAATACCATTAAGTAAAGAGAAAAATAAAATCTGGGTCCGTGCCGAATTGCAAAGCACAGACAGTCTTTTTTACCCTTAAAAATCAAATACTACCTGTGTCGAGCTGAGACAGGGGCTGGTTGTTGTTGATGCTGATCTCGTTCTCTTTCTTTCTCTCACACACACACACACACACACACACACACACACACACACACACACACACACACACACACACACACACACACACACACACACACACACACACACACACACACACACAGCTATTTTTTAAACCCATTTTACAAGCAAAAACAACACCATTCTTCTTTTTGCAGCAAACTCAGCTGATACGGACTTGAGTCTTCACTGCCAGAAACTCATTTCCTCTCTCCTCCACTGACTGACTGTCCAACTCTCCATCTCTCTCCAACTCCCCCCCCCCCCCCCCCCCCCCCCCCTCCCCCCAATCTCATCTATTGTTGCCATCTCTTGTTTGCTTTGCATGGATTTTGACTGCAGCCAAGGGGCCATTTTGCATCTATCACTGAGTTCACATACGAAAAAACACACATACACATGCATGGGTGTGTGCGCAGAAGGGGAGGGTGGAGTGGGGTGGGGTGGGGGGACGACGACGACGACGATGACTTGCCTTTAGAGGATTTGTTTATCAAATGTGCTGTCAAATCATGTCAGGCATTTCACATCAGGGCACATTTTCTAGCCCGAGGCCACCAAAAAGAAAGGATTCAAACAAGAGTACGCCACAATGTAATTTCCACAACTTTCACTACTGTACATTGTTCATATTCTATAAATAGTATGACGTGAAAGTGAGAGCACAGAGATCATTTTATCTGAATTGTAAATTCATGTTATTGATGTTGGTGTCAGGAATTCACTAGAAGACGAGTCATAAAACACAGGCCGAGGAACGTATTAATGTTGCAGAAAAATGCTTCTCTGTAAAATATCTCACTAAAACATTTCTGGGGATTTCAAGACCACTTGCCTGAATAATTTATAGAAATTTCACGAACAATAACAACCGAGAGAAAACATGCATTATACATGTCAGCTTGTGCTGAGACTGTTTTGTGTAGGTTTACTTATTTGTGTGTGCATTTCTTGTTGTGTGTTTTTGGTCACAACGTCAAACATGTATTCGCTTCGTAGTTTAATACGAAGGTCAAATATAGTGCAGTCACAACAAGTTCACCACTGTCTTCAAAGAAATCAACAACACTGTGGGCAATTAATCTGATTTCCTTCTCCCCGATCTCTCCTCCATTTTAGTTTCATGTCACTCACTCCGTTTGAGTTAATCTCCTTGAAAAAAAAATGTCACCGTCCAATTTTCTCCATCTTTGTCATCCTTTTACCAATTCTTGTAATCTTCCTCGCCTGCTCACTCCACCCTTCACCGCACTTTCTGCCTCTAAGTGTCCGTTTGTCTTCTGCTTGGTCGCTCTGACCCATATAATACTAGACAGCCCCTATAAAGTATGTCTGCCCATTCAATCCCCAAATCTTCTTCACTTGAGATAGAAACATAACATCAGGTACAAATTACAGCACATTAGATGTGGTTTGTCCTGCACTATATTCAACTCTCTCTACTTTCTCTTTTAAATGTAAAAGTGACTTTGATTTAGAACCAGTGAGTTGAAGCCTTTGTAGTTGTTTTAATCCAGTTTCCCTTTTTCTGTCTTTCAATCAGGAGCTGAGCACCAACATGGCAGCTGAGAGTATTGCCGAGCTCCGCGATTGGCTCTTTCTGCTCCTCCTGTGCCTCACTTTATTGGCTGAGGTGCTGGAACTGGCGGCAGCGGCAATTGCCATGGAGACGGGCGAGGGAGACGAGGGCATTGTTTGTCCCTCGGTGTGTCGCTGTGATGAGGGTTTTGTCTACTGCAACGACCGTGGCCTCAGTATAATTCCTCCACTACCATTAATGGCTGCCATCCTCTACTTGCAGAGCAACCGGCTGAGTAACGCTGGCCTGCCTCCCTCACTGGAACGCAGCACTTCCATACGAGTGATTTACCTGTATGCCAACCAGTTGGATGAATTCCCTATACACCTCCCGCCTTCGTTACGTGAGCTCCATTTGCAGGATAATAATATACGAACGTTACCGAGATCAGCTTTGGCCAAACTACCATTACTAGAACGTTTGCACCTGGATGATAACTCTATATCCACAGTTAGCATCCAGGAGCGAGCGTTTTCTGGGACTCCACGGCTTCGACTACTGTTTCTGTCTCGGAACCACCTATCAAGCATCCCCGCAGGCTTGCCGGCATCCTTGGAAGAGTTACGACTGGACGACAATCGAATCAGCACGATCCCCACACACGCCTTCCGTGGGCTCTCCTCCCTGCGACGCTTGGTCCTGGATGGGAACCTGCTGGCCAACACGCGCATTGCAGATGACACCTTCTCCCGTCTCTCCAACCTGACTGAGCTGTCACTGGTGAGGAATGCGCTGCAGTCTCCGCCAGTCTACCTGCCTTCCGCTCACCTTGTGCGACTCCATTTGCAAGACAACGGAATGACTCACATACCACGGGGGGCGCTGGACGGGATGCGGCGACTACAGAGGCTGGACCTGTCAGGAAACAATCTGACCACCCTGCCACGAGGACTTCTGAAGGACACAGAAAGCCTGGAGCTGCTACTGCTGCGGGGAAACCCCTGGTACTGTAGCTGCAACCTTCGCTGGCTCCACGCATGGCTGCACAGCCGGGGGGCAGCGGTGACAGTCAGGGGTCTGACCTGTCAGGGGCCCGAGCCTGTAAGGGGACAGGCCCTCAGAGAACTATCCTCCCTGATGGAGCAGTGTGAAGGCCCTGCTGCTGGTCCCAGTACTGGAATGGGGATGAACCCAGCAGAAAAAGATGGAGGAGGAGGTGAAGATGGTGTTGGAGGGGGCCAAGCAGTGGCTTCAGTCCCCCATGGCAGCACCACCACTACCTCCCTGCTGGTCCCCACACAAGGTTCCCTCTTCACCCTGCGAGCCAAGCGGCCGGGCCTTGTTATGCCTCTGCCTCCTGGTGAAGGGGGACAGGTGTCTGGAGAGGCCCTGGAGCTGACTGTAAAACCTCTCTCTTCGGAAAGTGTACTGGTGAGCTGGCTGTGCCCAACGCCGGCACCCTCCTTCCGCTTGTCGTGGCTGAGGTTGGGTAGCAGTGCAGCTCTTGGCTCCATAACAGAGACTCTGGTACCTGGAGAGAGGAGGCAGTACCTCCTTACCCAGCTTACCCCACGCTCCCATTACCTCATCTGTCTGCTGCCACTACAACAGGAATCCTCCTTTGGGGGTTCCAGCATGGGTATATCTCGAGTTGGCAGCATGGACACAGACAGTAAAGACTTGACACCGTCCTGCGCTCAGATAGAAACTGGAGAAGCTCTGGTCAGCACAGGAGGGGAGGGTTCAGATAAAGAGGGACAGGACTCAGAACTAACAGCCCTGCCATTGGCTGGGATCATAGGGGGTGCCACAGCATTAGTAAGCCTGCTGTTAATCTTTGGCATCTTCTGCTGGTATGGACAGAGAACAAGTTACGTGTCCGGGGACTCAGGCACATACAGCAGGGGCCGGGGTGGAAAACATTATGATGACTATGTGGAGTCAGGCACCAAGAAAGACACTTCCATCTTAGAGATCAGGGCCCCTCCTGCAGGGTTTCAGATGACAGCTATGGCCCATCAGCCCCTGCAGCCTAAGCTGGAGGATGTCACCTACATCCACACCATTTTCCCCTCTTCTTCCTCTTCCTCCCAAGCTAACGGGACCTACCGGAGCAGCCACGGAGCCGGCAGCCTCAATGGCACCATCCTCAGCCAAACCAGCCACCATCATGCCACTTATGGTACCAACCGTGGCTACAGAGAGGGTGGCATCCCCGACATAGATTATACCTACACGTGATGATACAGGGACACACTATCTGAGCCACGAATGCCGGGAGCCATTTCTATGATGACGACCCCTTGGCTGGTGGCCATGTTGTCCTTGGTTTCCAAAGTACCCTCTGTGCCTCTGCTGGTTCAATTCTGATTGGTTTGCTATGTAGAAAAGACTGATTTCAGCTTGTTGATTGGACATTGCTATTGAGTTACAGAAGTAACAGTCCTACTATACTCTACTACTGTATACTACATTATACAGTAGATCCTTCTTTCAGCCCTTCTTGTAGTTATAAATGGTTACGTTTTCCCTTTTGGATATCTCAGTGTCTTTCAAACCTACTGTTCTTCTCAGCTCATAATAATACACAGTAACTTATTTGAGGTTGATATACTAGGCTTAGTTGATTTAGCAGGAGATATATTTATGAGGAAAAGACACTTGATGTGTATAGAGATAGCTCTCATATCTTCCTACCAACTGTAAGCTCTGTGCTGTATAGATAAAAGGGATGACAGAGGGAGAAATCAATGGTTGTTATAACCCACAGATGACAATGCATCATGGTTGACATGAAAAGATGTGTTCCTAGCCCCCTCTCTTCCTCTGGTTTACTCCCTTTTTTAATTTTGCCTCCTTTCAGCCTCTTTTTTTTTCTGGCGGAGGCTCTTTCCTTTTATTTCTCTTGTGTCTTTTGTGGTGCCGTGAGCATAGGACTTTGTTCTCGCCAAGGGAGCTGACAGCTGTGATAAGAGTTCTGACAGAGACAGGAGACAAACCACAGCATGGGGAGACTAATGAGAGGGAGAGAGAGAGAGAGAGAGAGTGGGGGGGTGATGGATAGATGGGTGGTTAGAACAGAACATAAGACAAGGGGAGAGGAGTGCTGTTTGGTGGATGGAGGCCTTGAGAGAGGTGTGATGGCTTAACGCAAAGAGCGAGGACAGAAAATGAAGGAAAAAAGGACGATAAGTGAAAAAAGGGCGTGTGACAAATTCAGCGGCAGGAGGTAAAAAAAAAGCAGACAAAAGGAAAAGAAGATGGGGGATCGAGAAGGGTAAAGAAGAGGGGTGTCAACTGTAATAATGTGACATCATAATTCAAAAAATGGCTTAAGTTTTACCACCAGTGTATCCACTACTACACTCAGCTGCACGTTTCCTACAAGAACTGATTCAGTTGCCTGTGATCATTACAAGTGAAAGACTCAACCTTATGCGTCATGTATCTTCATCATAAAATGGACCCGTTTACATGCCAATGTTTGTAGGAACACACAGAGAAGAGCAAGACAATCAAATGATTGACGAGACCGTAGGACAAACGAGTAGCTCAAGAAGAACGGCTATTAAAAACCTCCCCGACAGAAGTAAGAAAAAGTATGTACCCATTCACCCAATTTCTTTGGTGGTCTGGTCTCATTATTAAATTTCCTTTGCAAATGAAGTGGGAGAAATCTAATCATACATCTTATAATAGTAACTCTTTATCATCTAGAGCCTGGTTAAATCTTCTTAATTGAAAAGAAGTTTTAGCAGCTAATAATATTTTGGTGGAAGTTGGAACTACTACTACTACTACTAACAGAATGGCTTTAAAACTAGAGATATTAAAGTGAGAGCTGAGACGAAACGATTAGTCTATTAAACCAAATCGTAAGAAAATCAATCTACAACTATTTTGATGAATGATTAATCATTGAAGTCATTTTCTAAGCATAATTGCTAAATATTTCCTTCAGTTTTAGATTCCCAATTGTGAGTATTTCATAGTCTTGTGACAGTTGACTGAATATTGGATGAAACACACAATTTTAAAACATCACCCTGGCCAGTAAATTGTTGTGATAGAGACGGGGCATTTTAATTTTGAGTATTTTAAGTCAAATGAAAAAAATTGTACTTTAAAACAACTGAAATGTCAAACTTGATCTGATGCATTCTGTGAGTAGGAAGTCGACTCCATCAGTTTACTCAGGTCGTCCATTTTTTTTCTCAACTTCCTGTTAATTGGGCAAATTTAAACAAATACACGTTCCAATTATTATAAAAATAAATCTTTTAAATTCTCCTGAGTAAAAGTCTAAAACTTGCCTTCCATAGAGATGTCCTTTACTTAGGTCGTCCAGCTTTAGGCCACACTACAGCATGGACACAGGGATCACAGCCTGACCGCAACACTGTGCAGTTTAACAGGCGAACAAACATATAAACACTGCATGAAGCGGGAAGCGGCACCGGCTTTCTGCCTCTCACTGACCCCACTAATATACTTTATAGGGAGGAGGGACTTCAAAGGAAAACGCTAACAAACAGCCAGAGATCAAAAGAGGACGAGGAGAGAGTACAGACAACTAAAGAGTGAGGCCGTAGAGGGAAGGATGGAGATTAGTGATATAAAAGGAGAGAGAGCTCTCTTTCTCTTTTCCAACCTGTGTTACTGTGTACCAGTAATATTGGACGAGCTCGGTGTGGGTTTTTTTTTTAGGGTTGTTTTTATTTTTTGCAGCATTTGTTTTTTTCTTTTTTTAAGTGCACTGAAGCTTCCTGTCATTCTGTGCAGAAATCCTTTTTCCATTAAAAATGTCACCCTCAGACGTGATAATAAAAAAAAAATACTCTTCTGTATAAACATAAAAATGGGTGCAAAATGCTATTCCATTTATCATCTTTTTTTCTACACAGATGAATAAAGACTTCTAAAAGGAAAAGTAGTTTCAAGAGTTTTCTTTATGTGTGTGTGTGTGTGTGTGTGTGTGTGTGTGTGTGTGTGTGTGTGTGTGTGTGTGTGTGTGTGTGTGTGTGTGTGTGTGTGTGTGTGTGTGTGTGTCTGGAGTTCATTAAATCTGAAACAAAGGCTGGAGATATCAAATAATGCACTGGGATGGCTTAAAAAAATGAAAATCAATGGAAAGCTCAAGATTATTAATATGATTTATGACGAGACGGATTGGACCTCGTTAAATCACACACACTGGGATGAATACATCAGTGGCTCCGTTTGGATATGGAGGAAAGCCCAAAGCGGACGCGTGTGTTGTCATCCTGAGAGGTTTGCGTGTTAGCGTGTGTTGTATGTTTCACCAAGCAACATGAGAAACTGTGTGTGTGTGTGTGTGGATGTGTTTCTGCTCTGTGCTTCTGAAGACATGTACATCATTCCAAGTGAGTGCTAATACTTGTGTAAGCATGGATCAATATAACGAGCGGGGGAGTGTATAAGTGTCCATCTTGGAGTAACTGCTTGTGTCGGGCGTTTGTGAAGGAGAGGGTCAGAAAGAAATGTACTCTTTGTAGACGGAAATGGGCTTTTGTACAGTGTGTCTGTGTATGACAGGGAGATAAAAAAAAAAAGCCTTGATATTAATGTGCATCTAAAGGATTTGCGATTACAGGTCTGGGTGTGTGCTCTAAATGTGATGCAGCTGTATCTCCACGTCTGTGCTCTTACTGACAATGCCCCGAGTTCTCATCCGTCATTATGGAGGCCTTTCACTGTCGCAGTCCATTATCATCTCCGGCTTAATTATTCACATTACACCCAACAAAAAGATGTATACTCAGAGACTCGAGCACGTCGAGTCTGAAATGTGCCCGAGCACAGCAACAAATGGGATCAAAGTGGATTTTCCAGACATGCCCCCATTGTGTTACTGCAAAAGTAAAACATGCTCAAGATATCAAACACGTTCCACATGGATTGTGTAGTGTCTTTAGTTGCAATGCCTTTCCTTTTAATTCAATCTATTCATGAATACCTTGCTTCTATTTCTTTTAACAATTGAGCCCAACTCACCAATTTACAATAAAATGGTCAGTTGCATTTTAAAGTCCAAACTTGTTGTTTTCCTCACCGCAGGGCTGTTAAGAGTGATGTAAAGCTGCATCGCACGATAAAGTGCCTTCCAGTGTTTGCATGCATTATAAGCTTATATAGCAAAAGGTCACTTCATTCCTATAAATACATGCATTTGGAGAAATGTATGCATGCATATATTCATTACCCAAACTATGCACAACAGAACAGAAGAATGTTCACGCCACAATGTTTTTTTTCCCCCCACATACAAATGTTCCGAAAGGTTTCAGTTGTTATTCAGGTGAAAATCAAAACAGACTGGACTGTAAGCTGCAATCACAAGTTCTTGTTCGTTTCAGACTGCAGATTGAGGAGAAAGGCATAAACGGATGCGGTATATATGGACATTAGTGTGCACAGCGGCACGTAGCAACCTGTGCGTCAGAAGGTCCATATCTGAATCACACATACGGCATGCATCAACAGCATTAATAAACTGGAAACAATATCTCACAGAAAGAAACCCTCTGACCCCAAACCACAACCTCATCTGTAAATCCAGCCGTGGTTGATGGACACACACCTGTACACCTTGGAGTGACACGGGGACTGGTGGTCCCACTGTACGGCGGAGCTGGATAACAAACGCCCCGACACATTTGTCTCCACACACACTGCAAGAAACCGGTGAAACACCTCAGAGGTATGGACCGATCCAACAATAACAACGGTAGCGATGGATGGAGGGGACATCGCTGGAGAAAAACAAGGCAGAGAACGAACTAAGACAACCTCTGGGGGATTATAACGACACCATCTGTATGCATTATGCTGTCTGTCAGAGACGAGAGAGACACACTTTAGTGCCTCTGCAAGACGACGCGAGTGAGATGGAAGCGAAAGAAACCCCGCTGAAAGCACATATAAAAAGATAGCCAAATTGCCCTTGTACTGCAATTGTCCTCTATTCAATTTCCCAGCCTTGTGTGTTTTTTTTATCTTTTAATTTCGCTCAATTATGAGCCTTTACACCACTGGATCTTTTTGTAACCTTGATTTTAGGAAAAAAAGAACTGAAAATGAAGAAAATTAAAAGCATTTATAAACTCAAGTTGCCTCATTTTTGCAACTGGCATTAAGTGAATAGTTGATGGATTCCTGCTCTTCACATGATAAACCGTCAGGCATTCAGTTTCATCACCTGCCTTGTGAAGAGGAAAGTGAAGAGAAACAACTCTGAGCTGAGGAGCGCTTCAGGCGTGGGGGTCCTCCAGAGCTCTCAGCCTTCACTCATGGTCGGCTTACTGCCCGCCTCTCCGGGGCTCTACACTCTGGACCGCACCGAGACCGCAGCACTTGTAGTTAAGGCAACTTGTGATTTCTCAGGAGTACCGACTCTCGGCCTTTCTTCAGCAGAGGCAGACACATCGCAGCCAAAAAAATAAATGAATTCTAGGAGCACAGTAAATTATTCATTACTTGGTTGAAAATTCCACAGAGTGGTTTGTGATCACACCAGAGGTCCAGCACACACAATGCGCCGGTGGTTCAAGGCTGCATAATTTAATGACGCATATAAAAAAAAACATCGACAAATATTTCACAACCATTAATCAACTGTAAATTATTTTGCTGCTCTCTCTCCAATTTATAAGACTTGGATGGCGGCAAACAATAACAAGATAAAGCAGGTGATATTCTATCATTTTCTTTTCATGCCAAATACCTCTATTGTTATCCAAACACTGCTTAAAGAAACATGAGAAGTCAGGGCTTAAGGTGCCAAAAATGAATGAAACATCCCTGGTTCGAACAAAGCCCGGGGACCTTGTTGATGGATGTCATTTCTCATCTCGATCCCTTCATTTCCGGTTATCTTTCAACTGTGAACCTGGCAATAAAGGCAAACAGTGCCCAAAAGATACTAATAAAAGAAAATGTTGGCTGATATTAGGTTGGATCAGGTGTTTGGAGACGTATCGTATCAGCGAATGTGTTGGCCAATAAAGAAAGAAATTACAGTAGAAAAATGCTGAAATTGTGTATGTTTGAGGAAATGTAGAAACAGTCTGCATTGCATAGTTTTTCCCACCAAAAAGCATTAACTTTACTTTTCAAATGCAAAATGTCCCGATCAGTAATTACCTCACGATTCTTTAAAAAACGAAAAAAACAATGGAAGGTATCGTCATCAAAAATATTTGTGCATGTAATGTGTTTAAAGTATGTGAAAAATATTACCTAAAAACGACATGATAATTAAAGTATACATTGGTTTTAAAAGACTGACGTCTTAAGTATGAATGAATAGGCTCAGAGCAGAGTGCCATCCACAGGTTGAAAGTCAAAAAGAGACACATTGCTTCAGAAACAGGCATTCTGTTGGTTTTGGTCGTTTCATGGGATTTGTAGGCAATAAATACAAATATAGAAAAACACCAGCCTTTAACTTTGCAGAACTTGCTCATCAGAAACATGTGAAATCTGTATTTTTTATATAATCAACTTTAACCTTTAATAAAACTTTGAGACCGACTCACAATACTCACACCCACACAATGAAGTGCAAAGATTAACAACACACACACACACACACACACACACTCGCAGATAACTGGCTGGCTCATGCATGAGGAGGCAACGAACCCATCGCATGCTGTTGATGTTGCAGAAGACACAGAGAGTAAAGGGTGTAATAAATCCTTTCACTGCTCGACGTTACTGAGATTGAAGTGTCCTTTGTATCTCAATGCATCTCGGTGTCCTTGACTTTTTTTATGACAGAGAAATTCACCTGCACTTTGCTTTCAGTTTACTTCATATACAACAGCAACCAAACAACAAATAGTAATTTCAGGGATAAATATTCTTAATTTTTATTCATCAGGGTGTTAAAAGTGAATTGACCAAAGAAATATTCTTGTTGGTGTAAAAACAAATGTTTACCAGGGGATTTACAAAACAAAATATCATGCTTTAATTAACTAAAATAATGAAAATGGCACTAGTTGAACGGATTACCAGTTTAACAGCTTAATAAATCTGTAGCTCGGATATAAATCAGGTAAATGGGGGACAATAAAATGTACTGTGCATTAAAAGCTACAACCACATGTCCATTCTCTCTTCACTGGACTTATAACATACTGAGAAGCTGAACACGATGTTGGAAACACTATGTTACCTCCACTACATCCACCACTTCACCGTCCACTTTCAGCAAACATCAGATACTGTACAAACCGATGCGCTGATTGATCAACCTCTCCGACGGGGCCGGGTCTCACCCGTGGACAATGGCGACAACAGGATAAGTGGATAAATAGTCCCTATAAATAGTCTTGTCATTTCCTCAGCTCTGATAATGCAGCCGGGCCGGCAACATGCTCATCGGGCACCACTTCACAACAACGTCTGATAGATCGCAATTACAAGATGGTAATTCAGTGCAGTGTGTACTCGCTGTACTCTCGTGTCGGGTGTGTGATTATGTGACAAAAGCATCGTCTGATGAGGACATGTGAGCAACAATGCCGGGGCCCTTGTATTTGCTGGTGGAGAGAAGGGAAGAGGACTCTGGGTTAGATTAAAGCCCATTTTGGAGGTTCCAATGATACGCCTTTTGTACTTTGCTCACTAAGCTATGATTGCTAAGATGAGAGAAAGTGGCGGCTTTTTGTCAAGCTGCATTACACTTTATTAAAATAACACTGCCCACAATGGAGGATCATTTTCCCCCAATGTGCTTTTAATTTCCACATCTAATTTCTTCTCATTCCATCTTGTGTGTCTCAGTTCTAGTCAACATCGCTTGCATGGCCGGTTCACTGAAACAGATTTTGGATTCAAATGCCAAAAGTCTAAATTAATAACATCCATCCTCAAGGGTTGATAAACTCATTAAAAACAGCCATTTATCAGGTGATTGTGGACGCACTTAACTTGCTTCTTCAAGTATTCGACCTGAGCAGCCAAGGAGACGAGGACTTTGGAGGCACAGCCAAAGACTTAATGCTCGGCTGATTACTGGCACTAAAGCCAATATTTGGAAAAAGGTGCACTATTATTGTCATAAAGAACTGGGAATGCAAACGATTATTGCTACACTGAGGACTGCATTAAGTGAGAGAGCACAGAAAATTGAACTCTGTCCCACACAAGGGAAGACATACACGTCTGACAGTTGGCCGCTTTACAAACTGCACATTATTGTCACGCTGTCACAACCTCGGAGGACTGGTCACATTTAGCCTGCCATTTTGAACATCAAATGAAGCGCCTGTCGGCTCGTCTGACAGCTTCTGAAACACACTGATTTGAATTTTTCTAAAGCACTGCAGGGACGAACGTGGAAGATTATATTAAAATGATTATGGTGGGATTTTTGCGGCGATCTGTACCAAAAAGGATGTTTTATCAAGTCTGTCGAAAATGACATGTATAGGCCAGGACATGATTTGATAATTGCAGTAAGCCAAGCTACGATTTAAATAAAATCTTGATTGATTGTGCAGCCCCAGTGGTAACGCTAAGTAGGATTTGAACTCTTAACACTGTTTTTTCCATGCCTCACACTATCACTGCAGTTGCTTTTTGTGCCTTTGAGGACAGACTTCGTGCTTATGTTAGCCGATTTCTTGTTAGGTAAGGTTATGCTCTAACCAATCAATAGCAAGCGACGAATCTCTCAGTCCAGTCGACATGGAAGCTATTGTGGCAGTTGGTAGGGAGCAAGAACTAACTTAAGATTGAGGTCTGCAGCCACGGCGGTCATTCAGAACAGATGTAAACATTCCTGTGTACACTTTTGGACCATCTATTTCAGCTGAAATTCCTCGTCGGTCCAGCGTTGAGACGGACCGTCTTTACCATAGAGGGAGCAAGATGGCTAAAGTAAATCCAGCAACAGCTTCTCATACGGAGGATCCTCTCCCGGGCCTAGGAGGAGTCACAACGGTGCACCACAAACCAACACGTTTGATCGTAGCACTTGTCCTGATGACAGAAGCTCTGATGGGCCAAGTGCTGATGATCAAGCTGACTCCTTTCCCTCTTTTACTCCCTCACTCACTCCATCTCCTTCAGTCTCCCACATCGGCCCAATCAGGCTAATGACGCTCGCACTTCCTCCATCCCTTCCTGCTCACTAAAGTGGCAATTGATTGGAGGGGTGGGAAAGCTTTTAACAAGGGAGGGGTGGGAGAGAAATAATTAGCACGAATGAGATTTTCTGCAAACTCCTCCAGTTTGGCTTTTCTTTCTCCGTTTATTTACTGACCCGGACAACATTAGGGATTAACTCTCCAAGGGTATGTTAACTTCTCAATGTCAGTGTGTAAATCAATCTGAAGCTGTAAACTGAGGCCCGTTTGTCTAATGCCAATGTCTCACTCCTCTCGGGTCACATCCCTACGATGATGTCTTAATGGAAGCGGTAAAGAAAAAGGACGGGGAAGGGAGAGGATGAAACTCTGGAGATGTACCATAAAGAATCGTAGCTTTTCTTCCGTCCTCCCACTCAAAATTGAGACACAAACTGGACATCAGAGCATCCCGCGGAAATTCGGGCACTGAACCTTGAAAGCTCAAATTTTTCAGCACACAGAGAGCATTAATGTTGCTGCCCAAATGACCAGTAAAGTGGTCTTTCTGACAGTTGTAACGTAATTAACTCGGACAGATCTAGACTGGAAAAACTAGAGCAGTAGCACTGTCGAAATTCATGCTGCAGCCAATTCACAGAGTCACTGCAGCCTCCAAACTTCGCCCGTGGCAAAGACACAGACACAAGAGGACAGAGTGGACATAACGTGACTTCAGCGCAGTGATGAAAAGTCTGAGATACAAGCGTCTAAGATTCAAGCTAGGAAAAGATCAGGGTTTGTAGTGTGCGTGTTAAGAAACCTCAAAAACGCGCTAAAGAAAACTAGCAGAAATCTACAGCTGAACATTAAATTACGTGTCAGTCACAGACAGTTTTGTGTACTTTTTAAAGTGAATTTGAAGCATATAGACCCCGATTCCTTATATATTAAATACGCCTATAGCCTTTCATTTACATTACCAACAAAAGTGAGCCACTTGAGAGCAATTTTCTGTTCCTTCGTTATGTATTTTTAAATCATAAAGAGGATTAAGTGAAAAACCTCAAAACAAATCGAGAGGAAAATTACTATAGCTTAGATAGGAGCTCTCTTCAGAAGCAATATTACTGTACGGGGACCAAGGTAATTATAGAAAGCACGTCTCTTCAGTGACAGGCTATTCTATTAATATTAAATGTTTTTATTTATTCCACACTAACGGGTCTATAAAGAAACTTTTTTTAATATGCACAGCTTCCTAAAGTCCAGACTTCACTACAGAAGAAAAATATCATATTGAAGCCCATTAATGGTTGAGAGAGTAGCTTTGTTTACACATTAAATGCAGTAACTTAAAGGTCCCGTCACCGCCGTCTGTGGCTGTGAATCTAAGATGAAGCCCAGCGGTTCGACACTACAGAAGTAAAGCGACTTTGCTACAGACTCGAGCCTTTAAGCACGTATTAATGGATTACTCTTTCATTTGATTAACTGAAAATTAATTGGTTACAGTTTAGATAATACCCCAAAATGTCTTTTTCCAGGCTCTGAAATGTGAGGGTTTCCAGCTTTTCTTCGTCTGGCACGATAGGGAACTGAATATTGTTTTTTAGATAAGTGAAGCAGTTTGACAGCTGTCATGATACCAGTTTCTAATATCGGTTATCTTACCCATTGCCTGTTTGCTTGTGGTCATTAGCTCTTCCCATCCTTCTCCACTCACCTGATCGTTACCTGCCCCTCATTCCCCTAATCAGCTCAATCATTAAAGGCCACTTAGGGAATAGATCAGACTCTTGTTTTAGCATCCAGCCCTCCTGTTCCACCTGCCTGCCTACTATTTACTTAAGCACTGTACTTAAAGTGGCAACCTCGAAGATCTTTATTTAAATGAATTAACCTCCTTAGGCAAATAAAAGTAACACAATGACGATCGAGCTCATGGCCTACTCATGAAAGAATTGCAATATTTATGTATTTGGAGTATTATGGACTGGGTGTCCGCGGTGATGAAAAAGTGCTGTATTACAGTTTTTCTCCATTGTATATATATATATATGTTTCAGAATTGTGTGCATATTTCCATTTTTTGTGTTAGTATGCTTAGAAGGTAGAAAGTGTTTGGATGTAGAACTTCCAGAGAGGGTTCAAGGTGGAACCATCACACCATAGAAGGGTTCTCTGTAGAACCTCTCATAGGGTGGAACCTTTCACAGATGGTTCCACTCTAGGTATAACCCTTTATGTTGGGTTCTAGGTTGGTTAAAATTAGCTTCACCTCATCCAGCAACATTTAAAATGTTGCTAACATGATAGTTAATCAGTAATAATAATACTACAATATTACATGATACTATAAGACACTTTAAGTACAATGTTTTATAATAATTGTGTACCTGAGATTTGAAAGCAGGACTTTTACATATGGTGGAGATATTTTTCAGTGGTATTGCTACTTTTACAATCTCAAACAAAGCATTCGGCAGATTAATCAACAATGAAAACAACTGTAAAGGCCAACTGTAGGCTAATATAAAATGTTCTCAATTTGAGAACTAATCTAATTCTGCACTAAAAAACCAGCTGCTACATTTCCCAAAGACATATTTTGCAATAAAAAAAATCATTTTTCATAATCAATATGAACTTTTTAGTATTCTTTGTAGTACTCCATAAGTAGTGGTCCCTGCCTTTGACCCTGCCTATCACTGCCACTGCTTACTGTTGACCCCGCTGATTAAAATCCATACAGATCACACTCAGATGGATTTTACCCACAAACTCTGTTATTGGATTTTGCACAGCAAATCCTCTTTCCACTAAAGATAAAAACGGGTTAACGTCACACGCTGCTCGATGCCCGCCGCTGTATTTTTTCGCGGCTGGTAGAGTGGTGAGGTGATCATGGCGGGGATAAGTTTTGACAGCACATCGTATTTACTCTGAAACCGAGGCAGCATCAGCAAAGCCAATTTGCCTCTGTAAGTGCATGTGTGTGCGGACAGTTGACAGGCATATTGTGAGAACATGTCCATTAGCGCTGCTTCACAAAACACAAAGTCAGCGCAGTGGGGATACTTCTATAGGAACTAGAGCTAAGGAAGTACTGTTACCACGGCAGGGAGAAACAGTGCAGTTCATGAGGGATCGGTGACCCGTTGTGCTCCACAGCAGCAGCATGTGAACCCAATTGACTTTCGAGTAAACAATACAACTCTAAATTAATTCTTACAGAAGTTGAAAGATCGGCTGAGAGGTAGAAAGTTATATTTCATCTTCCTTTAATTCAAGCACTCAATATGCATCAAAACACACACACATAAATACACTCAGGCTCTTTTTATGATATCTGTTTGGAGGTTTTCTCAGAGCACACACACATGTGAAATATCTGTGTGCGATAGCAAACTTGGTGTGACATTTTGCATCTTGTAATATGAGCCTGACCCTAAGAGGAGCTGACAAGAGCTCGAGGGCAGGTGTATGGTAACGGCAGCACAGAGAGTCACAGGGAGCCTGTGGGACCTCAACAGTCTCTGTACTGGGCTTTCCATCAGCTCCTCTGACCCCCGTTACTACCGGGGAGGCTGGGTGGATCACAACAACACGTCCCCCTTGATTAAAACCTTGGATAAGTGACTTGATGAAAAAGTGGCAGCCATCTACAGATGAAATGCAGCCTTGAAAACATTAATTCCTCAGACAGGAGAAAGAAAAAAAAAATGCTACAGCTGGCTACAACATGATTATCCTCTAATAAGTGCTACATGATGTGCATACTTAAAACAAACAGACTATCAACAGCTTAAGCACTGAGACCGGAGTAGATACTGAGGCATTCAAAGTAGATCTGTGACAAAAATCACTTAATCCTTGGCCCGACGCTGTAAAATCCCTTATAAAATGGTTGAGCATGCAAAGACTTCCACACTATGTCCCCTATTACTCCAGTCAAATGAGGAAAATGCAGCGAAGGTGAGATCTGAAAAAAAAAAACATTAACCGCTCTGAAGCAATTTACAACAAGCCAGGCCTGACAATCTTCCATACACATACAAACGGATGTCTGCCAGGCTGATTTTGGCGCTAAGCGGGGCGCTAAGCTCCGTTGAGAAAGCCAGCACAGAATCAGTGAAGCCCTGCAGGAGGAGTGTGCCGCTGTGCCACCGTAGGGTAATGCTCCTGTGAGGGGTTCTACCTGCAGAACCGAGGGGTCGCCTGTTTTATCCTCTTAAAATCACCAAACACGATCACTGAGCACCTCTCTGTCACCTTTCTCCTCCAGCTGTTCTAGTCGATGTCTGTCTGTCTGTCTGCACTCATCCATGCCATCCCGAGGCCGCGGATCCTTCATCCTCGTCATCCTCTATGACCCCCCCAAACCCCACTACAGCTATTGGTCATCATCCACCACAGACTCCTCTGGAATCAATAAAAGATGCTCCTCCGCTGGGTTGAATGTATATTGCACACGAAGGAAGGAAGCATCCGAGCTCAAAAAACACTGATGTTCAATTATTGATGCTCGTCCTACACACCCATCCTCATGTAGAGCATTGTAATAATGAAACGTTAAGTTGACGTTGGAAGGTTTCTGCTGCACTGATGTGTTCAATTCAACTTTTTAACCATTGATTGGTTTCAGATCAGTCAGTCGTTACATTTCATACAAAGTGCCACCTCCGCTAACATTCACAACCTAAAGACATTTAATTGATTGTTACATATGAAAATGAATAAATCCTCACATCTGAGAAGCTTGAATCAGAGAATGTTTGATATTTTTGCTTGAAAAAGGACTATGAAAATAGTTGCCCATTAATTCAACTAATCGATCAATAGATGTATTATTGCAGCTCTAAAAATATATTACAATGCATGTACATTTTACAGGAAAAACTAATAATCAATTAACAAGGAAATAACCAGCAGATTTATTGATAATAAATGTAATTATTTGGAAACTAGATGTGAAAAATTGGAGTTGTCTTCAAGCACAAGACATTTAAATGTTGCAACGCGTTCACAACAGCAGTTTGTGCCACTAAAACAACTGGAGCGAGGCAGCGAGGCGCCATCACTTGACAACTCAAGCACCAGGAGGAACCAACGAGGCAAACATCAAACATCTGTCAGGCAGTCGAGAAGTGCTGTGTGTCATAAGAAGCTATGAAGAGATCCCGAGGAGAAAAACGTTAACACTCTCAGAAAAACCTTCCACGTTCCCAAAACAAACTGCTTCACAGAAGCATGTTGAAAATGTGAGTGAGTGAAACAGAAAAGGAGGAAAAGAAATCCTCCTAACAGTCAATTAAAATTGTGATTTCATGCTTACTGTATTTCCCCTGAAGCAACACAATTCAAAATATGTGAACGTTAGTGCTTATTTATTGATTTAGTGTTTTTTATGTTTAAATAAATATGACAAACAGTTGTATTTTCCCTCACAGTGTTTTATTATACATGCACCTCACCTGAAATAAAGAGCACCTCCTTTAGTGTTAGAAGTTACAGTTTAATGAAATATAATATTATACTCTTTAGGCTTCAGGGGAAACGCAGCAAAGGCCTCATATTTAATGACTGATCGTTGAACGTTCACTTTGCAATAACTAATCAGACCGTATCCAGGCTGAAGTCGGTTTGATAATCACCGGTTATTAGACGAAGTTGGTTTGAAGTTCATTTTTGCCTGCTTCATTGTCACTATTAGATTGGTGCATTTTAAATAAAGCACCTTGTTTTACGGTGTCTTCAGACAAATTCAGGTGTTGCCGAAGGGGCTAATTTTATGATCAGTGTTGTCTCACGTATTCACGAATATGACGCGTTTGTGATGATGTCTCTACGTCATTTGACTTCAAACTTGGACCTTCTTATCGACTTCACATCCAAACTTTCATTACTAGACTCTGATCAGCGAGTTAATCCTGCGAATATCACAAAGCTTCCCAAGTCTCCCGTGAGTCATAACTGGCTTGTTTGTGCTTGGATTCTCTGATAAAAACGCTCGTCCTTGGACCTTTTTAAAAGCCTACGTCACAATGACGTCACACCGACGGTAAAATGGCGCATTCAGTGGAATCTGTAGGTGAGACAAAGTGTTGCTGCACCTACATGTTCTTCCTGTCTGTCAACACAGCGCCTCTGCTATCCTTCCCCTCATCCGTCCAGCTCTCTTTCTAGGTTTCTTATCTGTCAGGAAGTTAGGGTGTAGTCTACAGACACTTGCTCTCACACACATCCTCTCTGCACCCGCAGGCCAGAAAAACTATTGGCTCTAATCTTGTATCTCTCAGCTGTTGCCACGGTGAGTGAGTTTCCAGCGCCAACCAACAGCTTTATCTCTGACCTGCAGAGGGAAACCTGGGAGACCCTATCTCATGTGCACACAAACATGTCGCACACCTGCACTCAAATCACATGCAAAAGTACGCCACTCACACACACCGCGCCTCCAGACGTTGCACCACACACACACACACACACACACACACACACACACACACACTCATAGAACCATGGTTCATGTGCGCTGTCTTATTCTGGCACAAGCAGGTGTAGCTGTGAAAAGGTGTAATCATGCAGAAATACACATATGTAATCTTGTCAACACATCCAAACAAAAGGTGTGAAATGGTTTAGTTCTGACTAATCGCATAATCTCTCTCACACACACACACACACTCTCTCTCTCTCTCTCTCTCGCTCTCTCTCAGCAAGCAGAAATTGTGACGATGACAAGTAGTTGAAGCTCTAAAGACTGAGATAGGACCAGAATATTCTTTATCACTTGACGGTGCACGGCTTAATTTTAGGGACAGTTTTTTATAGTCTAGCCTGAAAGATTTATCAGCACACTTTGCCGCTGCATTTACTCTCATGGACTTTGCTCCACTGGAAAAGAAAGGAAGACTTCACAAAAAATACTGAGAGAACTTACAGTATATGTCAAGTTTTTAAATCTTTTTCAATTACATTTTAACTCTCCGCGGGAAAAAATGAATAGCTTTTAATGTCAAACACGATAAACACGGCGGCGGCTGCAGAGTGCTGGGATGGAAATGAGGAATAAAACTTTTGCGAGTGAAAATGCAGCTCAGTAGAGCTAAGCAAATTTGCATTTAATCAATTTGAAAAAAGGTTTTAATGCAAAGTTAGTTGCAGAGACGTCGTATACACACACACACACACACACACACACACACCAAGAACTCATCACTCCAAAGACATTTCATTGTGCAATCCATCTTAATCAGCTAGCCCATCAGAGACAATATATCCTCCCCTCCATCTCTCTCTCCTTCTCCGGACGGAGTGATTGAGGGGTGTAAAGAGGAGGATGTTTCTGCCTGCCGTCTCCTCCCCCAATGCCTCCCCACCCCACCCTCCTCGCCAGGACGGCTCTTAAGTGCTTGTGGGTTTTTATGTTTGTAGTGTTTTATAGGAGTGGGCAGGAGCCAGGGGCTGTAAAAGTGTGGAAGGAAGGAGGGAGGGATGGGAATGGGGGCGTAGGAAGGGGAGGAGAAGAGGAGGAGAAGGGGGAGGAGTGGAGAGTTACTGTAAATCCGATCTTTATTGAGAGCGACGCAAACGACAAACAGCGGCTGCCCAGCCTCCCTGCAACGTCCTCCTTACCTGATCAATCAGTGCTGACGGAAGGAAGGAAGGAAGGAACGAAGGAAGGAAGGAAGGAAGGAAGGAAGGAGGGAGGGAACAGGGTGGAGCAGCAATTTACTTGGTTTCCACCTGTTCAATCACAGGTCTCCGGTGCTTCTGTGTCTGTATCTGCATGGATCCACATCTACATCAGGTGTAGATGTGGATCCATGCCTACCCGTCTGCCAGTATAGCGTATAATTGGCCGCAGTTGGATTCAATTGAATGTCTGCTGCGTTATGAGCTAAATTATTCTTCAAGGCCTCTCATAGCAGCCAGAAAATAATCCACAACACTCCCCTCCACATGTCAAAAACCACAGGCGCTGATTTGGCTGCTCATGCTTTGCCGTTAGATCTGCAACAGGAGAATAAGCTTGCAAGCTATTTTTTTGTTTTTGTTTTAAATGAGCGTAACTAACCGTCTCTTCTCATAATTGTCGATGTCTGTTTGCTTCTCTCTTTAATTCTAATGTCATATCTTTTTAAGTGCGACCGACATCGCTGAAGGCCTCTTAGTCACTCAGTTAGTCATCGACTGAAAAGGTCAGACGCTTAGTCGACGGAGTGACTACGGAGACAGTCAGCTGGCCAGCAGGTCAGTCGCACAGAGAAGGATGATCGAACTCTGCTGACCGAAAACCCCTTTGTGGGTAGCCTGTACCTGCTTGTTGCCATGGCAATGCAGTCTGAGATTTAAATACTAGCCCGTGTCCTCTCCCCGCCTCTCTTTTATCTCCTTCTTTTCACTCCTCCAGACTCTCCCCTCGATCTCTGTGAGTCGGTGCGCTGAGTGTCTGTCACGCTCCGTCTCGTGTCTCATCTGCCGTTGTGTTGTTGTTTCAGCCTCCCTCCCTCACCTTCCCTCGTCCTCTCTGCTAAATGACACTTTACTGGCCGTTTCCTCTAGTTAATTCCATGCTACTTTGCATCGTGCCACTCTGTAAAAAGCTCTTGTAAAACACACAACGGGACACAAAGTCGCCTCTACGGACACACACGGGACAAATTACAATTACTTACTGTGTACACACACATAATGACTTTAAAATTCACAGGCAGATGCATGAATGCTTGCAAACACACACACACACACACACACACACACACACACACACACACACAGTGATGCCACAAATGAGAGTGAAACATCAACATATTCACTGGATGCTGGCACAGCGTACACCTGCTGACAGTCAGCTGCCAATGCAGATCTATCATTATCTGCTAAAGCCTAATCATCAAGCATCATTTAGGCCTGCCTCACTCTCCACCGATGCACCGTCTGTGCCAATACGCCGATTCAATTTCCCCCAAATGCACAAACAGCCTTGTGGGAAAAGGTCTTCAGTGAATGAACTGGCCTTTGGCTCCATCTAGAGGTCACTGGAAAACGCTCTAATCCCACTGGAAAGCACTGGAAAACAACTGGTGGGAGGAAGTGTGTTATGTGACCAAATAGTATACGTGTCCTTACAAAATGTGATTATATGACTCATTTGATCAAAATGTATGAGGTTAGACTAATACAGTATACATACTGATATAATTAACTTGGTATCATCTTTTGTAATTGTATAACTGGCCGATAGTACAAAGGTTTCTCTGTGGAGAGCCTGAATAATTACATTTCAGTATTAATAGATATGTTTTCCTCATAGGCATTGATATTTCTGCAGAGGATCATTTTAAAAAGACAATTCTCTTCGTTAAAAATGATTTTCTGAACTCAATTCATGTATTTGTTGTTCAGCTGAGACAATTAGTCAATATATCAATTGACGGGAAAATATTTGGCAACAATTTTGATCGACAAGTATAAGTTATAAATTGTTTAAACAAAGAAAAAATTACGAAGACTAATACTTAAAAATGTATATCTTTGGGTTTTGGACGGTCAGTTCAACAAAATAAGTAATTTGAAGAAGAAACGTTGTGCTCTCATAACTTGCAAAGGCCTTTTACACAACTGAAGTCACTTCACCGACAGCTGATTTGACCGAGGAGTTTCTCTTGGCCTTTAAGAATCCCTTCTGGTTATTTCACACAGTTCCTTTTCAAAGCAGTTTATCCATAATCCGTTCAGTACTGAGGCTTCACATTAAAGCCACCTCTGCTTTCAGGTAGCTTTGCCTACTTTTGAAGTTTCCAGGGGAGCCAGTCAGCAAATCCTACCGACTCTAAACCCTTTTAGTGTTCTCGTATTCTTGTGTACTCGCTACTTTTAAGAAAAGTGCACCATGCAAACCTGTTGGTAACCATGTAAAAGCCTGTAGCCGTCCCTCCCACACACTGAGAAAACATCAGAGCCATAATGAGCACAAACCACCCTCACACTTCTTTTGTGCTAAATTTATGTACAGTACATTCACATCGATGCAGCAGGCTGGGCGCTGTATTCACTTTAGCACCAACTTTTTTAAATCTGTAATCCTCCATCTTATTTCATCCCTGGTTGGCTTTCCTCGTCATATTTTACTTGTTACAAAATAAAAAGGAAATAAAATGCTTTATCTGGGTTTTCATTTGACTTGATCATGTGTGAAAATAGATCGTTGGTCACCATGTTGAATGACTAATCTACACACTGGTCCAACGAAAGAAAACACTCAACTCATTCACACCCACACACATACCTGCATTGACAATAGCATCCACCTCCAGCTTGGTGATGTCACCGCTGTAGAGCGAAATCTTCTGGTCCAACTTTTCATTCCTCTGGTAGAGAGGTTGTTCAGAGCCGCCTGATAATGAGACACACATTCAGACTCAGGATGAGTTGTATTTACCTCGTTAACTTGAATATACTGTGTATAATACACTCGAATGGATGGTGGCCGATAAACAACATGGCCTTTTAGTCTTTATTTAACAATTGTGTTGTTTTGTGTGCATCCGATAAAGCTGACATTACATATTAATATATTACATTTTGCATGTGAGTTGCTTCCAGCTCTTTTTATGTTGCTCAATAATTTGGAAATGTTCTTGATGTGATTTGATCAAATATCTGATACCACTAGTGAAAGTATTTATGTGCAGCTGCATCTCTCCGGTTAAGTCTCTGCAGCACTACCACCCAACCCTGAGTGACCTCGACGGTGACTCTGACTGATGTTGGGTGTCTGACCTGCAGTGGGAGTCCACACCGACACGTCGTCCAGTGACACAAAGTTAGACGTCCTGTAGTGCTGACGCCTGTCCTTCACAGACAGAGACAGCAAGGAGTCTGAAAGAGACAATGGACAAAGAGGACAGACAGTAAACATGTCAGCGAGATGAGAAATAAATATTTATTTTTATATATATATATATAATATATTATAGTACACTGAAGGTACTTATTAGTCTTTGTGCAGCTTTCGGGCTTAAGTCCCAGTTTGTTGTTCTATTCATTACAGTCACCAAATATCTGCAACTTCTCAAACGCAATAATTTGCTTGCTGTTCTTCTCATATTATTCTTAAATCAATGTCTATTGTTTTTCAATCTGTAGGTCAACCAAAATATAGTTTATAGCTTTCCCTTTGGGATGTATTATTAATATAAATGACCATTAGCTGAAGCCCAAATGCATTTTCATAAATGCTATAGTGATTTACTATAGCTTTATAAATAATAATATATATTATATAGGGTGCATGCACTATATATGGTGCATGCACTGCATATTGTGAGTTTATGGTGTAGCCTACACTGTAGGCTACTAATGCTACTTTGATATTACAAAAGACAAAATGCTAGAGATCATTTTACTCTTTCAGGTGAAATGTGTGTGGACTTGCTGCTTTGCTGTGATAACTGTTTGGTATCATACATTTTAAGAGCAAACAGTTTCGCTGTCCAACCAACTGTTGGGCATGTGACAGCACACACGTTTCCCTCTTGTTTGTGACAAAGCACACTTTAAAGTCAAACTAAAAATCTCCTCGGCTTGGTTGAACAGTCTCACCCTTGGTTTCCTTCCAGTCTCCCTCAGCGGAGTTCAGGTTAACTTTGCGGGCCATGGCGGTAACTATTCCAGTGTGGAGACACTGGACAAGTGCGACCGTGCTCGCTCCGAGGGCGGCACCGAGGGCTACCTGGCCCA
Source organism: Pholis gunnellus (assembly GCF_910591455.1). Lineage (NCBI taxonomy): Eukaryota > Metazoa > Chordata > Actinopteri > Perciformes > Pholidae > Pholis > Pholis gunnellus. The sequence goes on from NC_136537.1 coordinate 15,825,850, forward strand.
GCCAACCTCTCCTCCCCCGGGGTGAGGAGGAACCGTTACTCTGGCTGGACTTCGTCGCAAACTTTTCAGCTCGGAGGCCACTTGTAATATGGCCGCGGACAGGACTTGTCGCTGGCTTCCCTCCCAGCTGGAGGCTTCCAGGACTTAAAATGTGTTTGAACCTGACACCTGCTCCCTGGAAGTCTGCACAGACTCGCGACAGAGAGCCAGTGCGCAGTGGGGCTCTGATGTATGAAAAGAGAGCAGATATTTGCAGTGCCATGCCTGAATGACGCAGAGGGGGGCAACGGTTCGTGTTACTACGGCTTCTCGGCTCTCAGTGTCGGACACACCGTGGTTAGGTTTCGTTTTCGCTACGAACACACGTTAGTGAAGAACGTTAGTTGGTTCCTAGTTCACATGTGCCATTTTTGTTTTGGACGTTCACATGTGGAATGTACCATTTACAAGGGGTGCAAGGTAGCTGTCGCTAGTTCAATAAAGTTGTGCCAAAAAATGAATAAACGTGCCAATAAGCGTTAGTGCGCTATGCAGGCCGTTAATTACGATTCAGTATTATTTCTGGTGAAAAGGCTTCGCCCCAATGTGACCAATGCTGCTCTATTTTTAAATCAGACACCGACTCTGATGACGTGGGAAAGCCGAACACCGCAAGCTTACGCCTACTTCAAGACCGTCGGAAATATGGGAATTATAAAATGAAGGCATAATGAGCGCCCAAAGAAGCTATAGTATAGTTTGTTAAAACTTGTTTCTAAGTACAAAGAAAATGAAAGCACGTTTGGGGACAGGAATTATTATTCAAGGAAGGTTAGATTATTATTTTCAGTTTGAATTATTTCCCCCCCCAAACCAAACTAGTGAGCCAATCATTTGTGTTGACATTAAGATATTCCTTACTTTGTATCTGACACCTTAACATAAACTGATACTAAAATGTTGGACACACCACTCATTGCTGTTTTTGTAACACACAATATGATCACTAATCAACCTTTAGTATGTGTTCTTGCAATTATTAAATAAAAGAGAGGAGAAAGACAGTGTGTGTGTGTGATGGGGGGGGGGGGGGGGGGGTATGCAGCACTCACTCCATCTGTCACTCAAAAGCCCTTTTCACATTTCCGCCTGGCGGAAACTGACAAAAAAGGAACAAGCCTTTCTTGACAGAAGTGACACAAGCAGCGCAGAAACAGCTACACAGACCACAACCTGCCCAGCCCGAGAGAGGAGAAGCTTCTGCACAGTTTGATAGAAAACCTGGGAAACTTCTTCAGAGATCTGACAGAGGCACAGGGGTCCCCCCAGTTTCCATCTCTCAAAACCTGAAGGTATGGTCTTTCAAAGTTTGTGTGTGTGAGAGTGTTACGTGAGAGGAAGGAAGAGAGAGAGTAAGGCCATGCAGAGAGAGCACGTTAAGGCAACATGTGTATGTGTAAGGCTTCTAAATTTAAAGATTCAAGATCATTTATTAGCTCACAGCTCTAAACAAAATAGCATGCCATGAGTGAAATGGTCACAGATCAGAACTGAGATTCAGCAACATTCAGATAAAGAAAGTTTTGGCCTCCAACAGAGGTAAGACGGGTGAAAGCATTCATTGTTATACCATTGTCTGTGATACAAGTCTTTGAAAATACAGATACATGGGGCAAAGACTCACATTTTAATCCTTGAATTTAACACATTTCAGATGGGCTCACATTTTCATACACATGCAGTGGGTCTCTGTATTGGCATTGGATGAGCATCTCGTCTGGGGCGGGTCAGAAAGCGGAAGTGTGTGTCCCTGGTGATAGTTCAAGTTAGAAACAGGAAGTGCTCATCAAACTGGACATATTACCAGAATCAACTCACCCATCCAGTGTGTGTGTGTCAGTGTTACTCAGTATCATGTGATATTGAACCATGAGTTGTTTTTTTCTCACAATTGATTGGCTGAAGTGTGATTGACAGGTCATCTATCCTCTCTTTTTTAATATCTGAAATATTCTGTAAAACTCGAAAGCAGGATTTTTATTATCAAAACTATAACGTTCTTTCACACATTTTGAGAGTGTATCACAAGTTGCAGCATATGTAACTCAGATTTTCACTGCAGTTTTATACTTCTTAAAATGACTTATAAAGGCATGTTCGGCATTTTATGCTCTGATGTGAAATAATGCAGAACACGTTAATATGTAGTAGGACTGAAATCGATTTTCATATTTTAGGTGTGGAACGTTATACTGAAATGTGATAGTCTTGTTTTAGACAGTTTTTAATGTTTCCTCAGACATTATTGTTGCAGGCGATTCAAGTGCATAATTTCTCACTTGTGACATATAGGCCCCTAAAATACTAATCGCTAAAACACTCAATTATTGAGTTTATAATGATACATCTGAACATTTTTCACCAAAGTGGTGGATCTACAAATGAAAGAGTAACCTCATTGGGAGAGATTAATTATAAGTCGTGTTCATCTTCTTCCTGTCCTTGACTGCTTTGTCTGAGCTGTGGAGCGCCAAACAAAAAGTAAAATAATGACCTTTGTCACACAGATCATTTAAAGAGCATTTGTTGTGCAGCTTTTCACAACAAGTGGTTACCAATTTGACAATGTCTCATTTCTTTGTCTCTCTCCCATGTTTGTCTTTCCTACTTTCTTCTCCTTTCTGTCAGACCTTCTCCCAGCATGGCGGCATGGGACCTTTCAGTCACAGTGGAGGACCTGGGGTCTGACGCGCCACCTGTCACCCTCAGCGTGGCCTCTGACCTCCACGTCGGAGGGGTCATCCTGAAGCTGGTGGAAAAGACACGTGGGTCACTGTCTGTCTTTGTTTGTCTCCGTCTCCCTCAGTGTCAGTACACAGACTAAAAATAGTTACATTTGTTTAGACATGTAATAATTCACAAACAGTGTATAGGTAACACTTTAACATGATTTCTTGATACATCCTGTATACATTAAATCATCATAAGTCATTAAGTAACATAAACACACCTCTGTTTGCCCAAAATATGCTTTCGATTATTTTACTTTTAGTTTGCATGTATACATTCTCATACCAAGCAATAACCATCTTCATTATGAGTCTTAACATTGCTAACATCCTGTCCTGTTTTGTCTTTTTGCATACATGTCATACACTCAGTTATTAAACTATATTACGATTGCTTGTCTCATACAAGACAAGCAAATCTACATGATAAAGCTTTTCAAATTAAAATACTGACGAATAATACATTTTTCAGAGACATTGTCTCAATCAAATGACCATACATCTTTTATTTTGATAGCAGATTTTTTTAAACTCCCAGTCTAATTGCTAGTCGAAATGGCTTACTGTTTAGTAATTTAAATACATTACCAATTGTTGAATGAGCCCTATGCTACATAAAACTAAATACCAAATAACGAGTTTCATAAACAATAACATTGACCCTGACGTGATTTGAACACGCAACCTTCTGATCTGGAGTCAGACGCGCTACCGTTGCGCCACAGAGTCCGTTACATAATCCTGAGGTGGGTATGGATTAGTACCTATGTCGTTGTTACGCAACTGTTCATGGGAGGCGGACTACAGTTCGAGGTAATATTATTAACTGATCACCATCTTAACATTTGTCCCTGGTTTCCAGTCATAGCAGCTTCAGCACAGCTAGCTGCTGCACCAGTCTGTCCACTGAGACAGCAGGCTAAACAAGACCACCACAAATAGTTTGTGTAGACAACTGGAACGCTGGCTTGCTGGATTTTTATGAAATAGGATTAAGGAGTGAAGACGAGCACTTCTCCATGTCATTAACATGTAGGGTTATGCTTACTTTATGGAACCAGCTGGGTCAACTAACAGTACCCTACTTTATGTGAGCAATAGCTAACAGTAAAACAATGGGTGTTTCTCAATGTTTGCAGATTATAACTTCTGTTTAGCAAACTGATCAACCATGCTTAGAGCTAGCAATTCTCAATACAACTGGTCAGTTACTTGGTAACGTTAGCTAACGGCAAAGTTGGTGGTCCACTTCACCACAGCATCATATCTGCTTTAATTACATCAAAACTTTAAAAAGTACGAATAAAAACACCAGTAACATCAGGACTTCTTAATACTTCGGTAATTTAGCACCAAGGCCCATTTAATACTAGGTTTTTGGAATGCATCCCTGCCTTCAGATAACGTAATACACGGATTGCTCTCGCTAGAGCCCATGTCCGTTCTAGGCTGCTGTAGAAATATGGCTGTGCAAGATGGCGGACTGCGTGCAAGACGACCTGCTCCCCAAGTAAATATAAATAGCTTTTTCTAAGCTAATGAAAACACTACGATTCTTAGTTTCAGGTGATTGTACACTGAATAAAACATAGTTATGAATATTATATTCCATTGCTACCAATTAATCCCCCTAATTGTTACAAACATTTATTCTAGTTGTCAGTTTACTTACCATTACAATAATTTAAGTTTACATGTCCAGTGGTTCAGAGGCCACTTTCGAGTTCTTGATGTGAAAAAATGTCTAAATGGGAAGAGGACAACTACAGATCATCTCACACTTAAGAGTCCAAACTAAAGGATGTTCTGTGTTTCAGTTTGCAGCAATATCTATTTTGTGTCTGTCCTCTATAGAGATACAGCGTGATTGGTCGGATCATGCGATATGGTGGGAACAGAAGCAGCGGTGGCTGCTGCGAACAGCCTGGACTCTGGACAAATATGGCATCCATGCAGACGCCCGGCTGGTTTTTATGCCCCAACACAAGGCCCTGAAGCTGGGTCTGCCCAACGGCACTACCCTGAGGCTCAAAGCCTGCTTCTCAAGCTCCGTCTTCCAGACCGTGATGGGTGTCTGCAGAATGCTCAGTGAGTCTCAGCCTATTTTTTTTATTTAATTCCTTTCTGTCTTTCTGCTTTCATTTATTATTTTGTTCATTGTTTATTTATTTCCTTAAATTCTTTGCCTCCTTTGACTCTTCTTCGATGAATGTCTTCCTTCATCCCCTCTTGTTTTCTTCTTTGTTTCCACGTTTGGTTTTCTAAACTTGTTAATTTTCCTTGTTTCCTCACTCTTTGCTTTTTCCATTCCTTCCTTCCTTCCTTCGTGCCTTAATTTGTTTCCTCCATTCCTTCTTTTGTTTCCTTTTCCTTCCCTTTTCTTTGTTCCTTGTTTAATTTCCTTCGCTCTCCCCACCTTGTTTATTTATATTGTATAGCTCATTCCTTTCTTCATCCCTTCCTTCTCTCTTTCTTGACTGGCCTTATTTCCTTTCTTTCTTTCTTGTGTCTGCACTACAATCGCTGACTATGCATGCCCTACAAAAGTACACTAGTTCTATGTACTGTATTGTGCGTCCTCGGTCCAATTCTCCTGAAGCAGTCTAAAACACAGGTTTTTTTCATGAACAAAGAAAGGTTTGCACCCTGACTTGATTTGGGAATGCAAGCTTCTGAAAAAAAGTGTATTGATTGTAACACTTACTGGAAAGGGTACGTTGATAAAAACATTTTCTAGTCATTAGTTTAATGGCCGATACAATTTATGTTTAAATCGTCATTGGTTCAGGAGCTACGACCTCAAGTACTTCAAATGAAAAATAAATTTGATTAAAAGTTGTAGTTAATTAAGAATTTATTAAAAAATGTGTTACTAAATATTTTGGTTAAATTATGTTATTGCCGAGTAATTCAGAATTCAAAAAACATGTTCCAGTTTCCAACACAGTGAAGACTGGATGTGAGACTCTGATTAATATCAAGAAAATGTAGATCTCAACTCAATGTCCGTTTTCGAGGCGATAAAACATCTAGAACTTGATGAAGAAAGCTTTCCGATCGGAGAATCACTAATTAAAGCAATCCTGAGGATCCGAACTATTGACCCTGACGTGATTTGAACACGCACCCTTCTGATCTGGAGTCAGACGCGCTACCATTGCGCCACAGGGTCTGTGAAATCCATTCTTTTAAAAAAGTGAAGACTGGATGTGGGACACTGATGATTCTCAAGAAAGTGTAGATGTCAGTTCAATGCCAGTTTTCGAGATGATAAAACATCTAGAACTTGATGAAGAAGGCTTTCCGATCGGAGAATCACTAATTAAAGAAATCCGAACTATTGACCCTGACGTGATTTGAACACGCACCCTTCTGATCTGGAGTCAGACGCGCTACCATTGCGCCACAGAGTCTGTGAAATCCATTCTTTTAAAAAAGTGAAGACTGGATGTGGGACACTGATGATTATCAAGAAAATGTAGATGTCAGTTCAATACCAGTTTTCGAGATGATAAAACATCTAGAACTTGATGAAGAAGGCTTTCCGATCAGAGAATCACTAATTAAAGCAATCCTGAGGATCCGAACTATTGACCCTGACGTGATTTGAACACGCACCCTTCTGATCTGGAGTCAGACGCGCTACCATTGCGCCACAGAGTCTGTGAAATCCAATCTTTTAAAAAAGTGAAGACTGGATGCGGGACACTGATGATTCTCAAGAAAATGTAGATGCCAGTTCAATACCAGTTTTCGAGATGATAAAACATCTAGAACTTGATAAAGAACGCTTTCCGAACGGAGAATCACTAATTAAAGAAATCCGAACTATTGACCCTGACGTGATTTGAACACGCACCCTTCTGATCTGGAGTCAGACGCGCTACCATTGCGCCACAGAGTCTTTGAAATCCATTCTTTTAAAAAAGTGAAGACTGGATGTGGGACACTGATGATTCTCAAGAAAATGTAGATGTCAGTTCAATGCCAGTTTTCGAGATGATAAAACATCTAGAACTTGATGAAGAACGCTTTCCGATCGGAGAATCACTAATTAAAGCAATCCTGAGGATCCGAACTATTGACCGTGACGTGATTTGAAGACGCACCCTTCTGATCTGGAGTCAGACGCGCTACCATTGCGCCACAGAGTCTGTGAAATCCATTCTTTTAAAAAAGTGAAGACTGGATGTGGGACACTGATGATTCTCAAGAAAATGTAGATGTCAGTTCAATACCAGTTTTCGAGATGATAAAACATCCAGAACTTGATGAAGAAAGCTTTCCTATTGGAGAATCACTAATTAAAGCAATCCTGAGGATCCAAACTATTGACCCTGACGTGATTTGAACACGCACCCTTCTGATCTGGAGTCAGACGCGCTACCATTGCGCCACAGAGTCTGTGAAATCCATTCTTTTAAAAAAGTGAAGACTGGATGTGGGACACTGATGATTCTCAAGAAAATGTAGATGTCAGTTCAATGCCAGTTTTCGAGATGATAAAACATCTAGAACTTGATGAAGAAGGCTTTCCGATCGGAGAATCACTAATTAAAGCAATCCTGAGGATCCAAACTATTGACCCTGACGTGATTTGAACACGCACCCTTCTGATCTGGAGTCAGACGCGCTACCATTGCGCCACAGAGTCTGTAAAATCCATTCTTTTAAAAAAGTGAAGACTGGATGCGGGACACTGATGATTCTCAAGAAAATGTAGATGCCAGTTCAATACCAGTTTTCGAGATGATAAAACATCCAGAACTTGATGAAGAACGCTTTCCGAACGGAGAATCAATAATTAAAGAAATCCGAACCATTGACCCTGACGTGATTTGAACACGCACCCTTCTGATCTGGAGTCAGACGCGCTACCATTGCGCCACAGAGTCTGTGAAATCCATTCTTTTAAAAAAGTGAAGACTGGACGCGGGACACTGATGATTATCAAGAAAATGTAGACGTCAGTTCAATACCAGTTTTCGAGATGATAAAACATCTAGAACTTGATGAAGAAAGCTTTCCGATCGGAGAATCACTAATTAAAGCAATCCTGAGGATCCGAACTATTGACCCTGACGTGATTTGAACACGCACCCTTCTGATCTGGAGTCAGACGCGCTACCATTGCGCCACAGAGTCTGTGAAATCCATTCTTTTAAAAAAGTGAAGACTGGATGCGGGACACTGATGATTCTCAAGAAAATGTAGATGGCAGTTCAATACTAGTTTTCGAGATGATAAAACATCCAGAACTTGATGAAGAACGCTTTCCGAACGGAGAATCACTAATTAAAGCAATCCTGAGGATCCGAACTATTGACCCTGACGTGATTTGAACACGCACCCTTCTGATCTGGAGTCAGACGCGCTGCCATTGCGCCACAGAGTCTGTGAATCCTTTCTTTTAAAAAGGTGAAGACTGGATGGGGGACACTGATGATTATCAAGAAAATGTAGATGTCAGTTCAATACCAGTTTTCGAGATGATAAAACATCTAGAACTTGATGAAGAAAGCTTTCCGATCGGAGAATCACTAATTAAAGCAATCCTGATGATCCGAACTATTGACCCTGACGTGATTTGAACACGCACCCTTCTGATCTGGAGTGAGACGCGCTACCATTGCGCCACAGAGTCTGTGAAATCCATTCTTTTAAAAAAGTGAAGACTGGATGCGGGACACTGATGATTCTCAAGAAAATGTAGATGCCAGTTCAATACCAGTTTTCGAGATGATAAAACATCCAGAACTTGATAAAGAACGCTTTCCGAACGGAGAATCACTAATTAAAGAAATCCTGAGGATCCGAACTATTGACCCTGACGTGATTTGAACACGCACCCTTCTGATCTGGAGTCAGACGCGCTGCCATTGCGCCACAGAGTCTGTGAAATCCATTCTTTTAAAAAAGTGAAGACTGGATGCGGGACACTGATGATTCTCAAGAAAATGTAGATGCCAGTTCAATACTAGTTTTCGAGATGATAAAACATCCAGAACTTGATGAAGAACGCTTTCCGAATGGAGAATCACTAATTAAAGCAATCCTGAGGATCCGAACTATTGACCCTGACGTGATTTGAACACGCACCCTTCTGATCTGGAGTCAGACGCGCTGCCATTGGGCCACAGAGTCTGTGAATCCTTTCTTTTAAAAAGGTGAAGACTGGATGGGGGACACTGATGATTATCAAGAAAATGTAGATGTCAGTTCAATACCAGTTTTCGAGATGATAAAACATCCAGAACTTGATAAAGAACGCTTTCCGAACGGAGAATCACTAATTAAAGAAATCCTGAGGATCCGAACTATTGACCCTGACGTGATTTGAACACGCACCCTTCTGATCTGGAGTCAGACGCGCTGCCATTGCGCCACAGAGTCTGTGAATCCTTTCTTTTAAAAAGGTGAAGACTGGATGGGGGACACTGATGATTATCAAGAAAATGTAGATGTCAGTTCAATAACAGTTTTCGAGACGATAAAACATCTAGAACTTGATGAAGAAAGCTTTGCGATCGGAGAATCACTAATTAAAGCAATCCTGATGATCCGAACTATTGACCCTGACGTGATTTGAACACGCACCCTTCTGATCTGGAGTCAGACGCGCTACCATTGCGCCACAGAGTCTGTGAAATCCATTCTTTTAAAAAAGTGAAGACTGGATGTGGGACACTGATGATTCTCAAGAAAATGTAGATGTCAGTTCAATGCCAGTTTTCGAGATGATAAAACATCTAGAACTTGATGAAGAAGGCTTTCCGATCGGAGAATCACTAATTAAAGCAATCCTGAGGATCCGACCTATTGACCCTGACGTGATTTGAACACGCACCCTTCTGATCTGGAGTCAGACGCGCTACCATTGCACCACAGAGTCTGTGAATCCTTTCTTTTAAAAAGGTGAAGACTGGATGGGGGACACTGATGATTCTCAAAAAAATGTAGATGCCAGTTCAATACTAGTTTTCGAGACGATAAAACATCCAGAACTTGATGAAGAACGCTTTCCGAACGGAGAATCACTAATTAAAGTAATCCTGAGGATCCGAACTATTGACCCTGACGTGATTTGAACACGCACCCTTCTGATCTGGAGTCAGACGCGCTACCATTGCGCCACAGAGTCTGTGAAATCCATTCTTTTAAAAAAGTGAAGACTGGATGCGGGACACTGATGATTCTCAAGAAAATGTAGATGTCAGTTCAATACCAGTTTTCGAGATGATGAAACATCCAGAACTTGATAAAGAACGCTTTCCGAACGGAGAATCACTAATTAAAGAAATCCTGAGGATCCGAACTATTGACCCTGACGTGATTTGAACACGCACCCTTCTGATCTGGAGTCAGACGCGCTGCCATTGCGCCACAGAGTCTGTGAAATCCATTCTTTTAAAAAAGTGAAGACTGGATGCGGGACACTGATGATTCTCAAGAAAATGTAGATGCCAGTTCAATACTAGTTTTCGAGATGATAAAACATCCAGAACTTGATGAAGAAGGCTTTCCGATCGGAGAATCACTAATTAAAGCAATCCTGAGGATCCGACCTATTGACCCTGACGTGATTTGAACACGCACCCTTCTGATCTGGAGTCAGACGCGCTACCATTGCGCCACAGAGTCTGTGAATCCTTTCTTTTAAAAAGGTGAAGACTGGATGGGGGACACTGATGATTATCAAGAAAATGTAGATGTCAGTTCAATACCAGTTTTCGAGATGATAAAACATCTAGAACTTGATGAAGAAAGCTTTCCGATCGGAGAATCACTAATTAAAGCAATCCTGATGATCCGAACTATTGACCCTGACGTGATTTGAACACGCACCCTTCTGATCTGGAGTCAGACGCGCTACCATTGCGCCACAGAGTCTGTGAAATCCATTCTTTTAAAAAAGTGAAGACTGGATGCGGGACACTGATGATTCTCAAGAAAATGTAGATGCCAGTTCAATACCAGTTTTCGAGATGATAAAACATCCAGAACTTGATAAAGAACGCTTTCCGAATGGAGAATCACTAATTAAAGAAATCCTGAGGATCCGAACTATTGACCCTGACGTGATTTGAACACGCACCCTTCTGATCTGGAGTCAGACGCGCTGCCATTGCGCCACAGAGTCTGTGAATCCTTTCTTTTAAAAAGGTGAAGACTGGATGGGGGACACTGATGATTATCAAGAAAATGTAGATGTCAGTTCAATAACAGTTTTCGAGATGATAAAACATCTAGAACTTGATGAAGAAAGCTTTGCGATCGGAGAATCACTAATTAAAGCAATCCTGATGATCCGAACTATTGACCCTGACGTGATTTGAACACGCACCCTTCTGATCTGGAGTCAGACGCGCTACCATTGCGCCACAGAGTCTGTGAAATCCATTCTTTTAAAAAAGGGAAGACTGGATGGGGGACACTGATGATGCTCAAAAAAATGTAGATGCCAGTTCAATACTAGTTTTCGAGATGATAAAACATCCAGAACTTGATGAAGAACGCTTTCCGAACGGAGAATCACTAATTAAAGCAATCCTGAGGATCCGAACTATTGACGCTGATGTGATTTGAACACGCACCCTTCTGATCTGGAGTCAGACGCGCTACCATTGCGCCACAGAGTCTGTGAATCCTTTCTTTTAAAAAGGTGAAGACTAGATGGGGGACACTGATGATTATCAAGAAAATGTAGATGTCAGTTCAATACCAGTTTTCGAGATGATAAAACATCTAGAACTTGATGAAGAAAGCTTTCCGATCGGAGAATCACTAATTAAAGCAATCCTGAGGATCCGAACTATTGACCCTGACGTGATTTGAACACGCACCCTTCTGATCTGGAGTCAGACGCGCTGCCATTGCGCCACAGAGTCTGTGAATCCTTTCTTTTAAAAAGGTGAAGACTGGATGGGGGACACTGATGATTATCAAGAAAATGTAGATGTCAGTTCAATACCAGTTTTCGAGATGATAAAACATCTAGAACTTGATGAAGAAAGCTTTCCGATCGGAGAATCACTAATTAAAGCAATCCTGATGATCCGAACTATTGACCCTGACATGATTTGAACACGCACCCTTCTGATCTGGAGTCAGACGCGCTACCATTGCGCCACAGAGTCTGTGAAATCCATTCTTTTAAAAAAGTGAAGACTGGATGCGGGACACTGATGATTCTCAAGAAAATGTAGATGCCAGTTCAATACCAGTTTTCGAGATGATAAAACATCCAGAACTTGATAAAGAACGCTTTCCGAACGGAGAATCACTAATTAAAGAAATCCTGAGGATCCGAACTATTGACCCTGACGTGATTTGAACACGCACCCTTCTGATCTGGAGTCAGACGCGCTGCCATTGCGCCACAGAGTCTGTGAATCCTTTCTTTTAAAAAGGTGAAGACTGGATGGGGGACACTGATGATTATCAAGAAAATGTAGATGTCAGTTCAATAACAGTTTTCGAGATGATAAAGCATCTAGAACTTGATGAAGAAAGCTTTGCGATCGGAGAATCACTAAATAAAGCAATCCTGATGATCCGAACTATTGACCCTGACGTGATTTGAACGCACCCTTCTGATCTGGAGTCAGACGCGCTACCATTGCGCCACAGAGTCTGTGAAATCCATTCTTTTAAAAAAGTGAAGACTGGATGGGGGACACTGATGATTCTCAAAAAAATGTAGATGCCAGTTCAATACTAGTTTTCGAGATGATAAAACATCCAGAACTTGATGAAGAACGCTTTCCGAACGGAGAATCACTAATTAAAGCAATCCTGAGGATCCGAACTATTGACCCTGACGTGATTTGAACACGCACCCTTCTGATCTGGAGTCAGACGCGCTACCATTGCGCCACAGAGTCTGTGAAATCCATTCTTTTAAAAAAGTGAAGACTGGATGCGGGACACTGATGATTCTCAAGAAAATGTAGATGCCAGTTCAATACCAGTTTTCGAGATGATAAAACATCTAGCACTTGATGAAGAACGCTTTCCGAACGGAGAATCACTAATTAAAGCAATCCTGATGATCCGAACTATTGACCCTGACGTGATTTGAACACGCACCCTTCTGATCTGGAGTCAGACGCGCTACCATTGCGCCACAGAGTCTGTGAAATCCATTCTTTTAAAAAAGGGAAGACTGGATGGGGGACACTGATGATGCTCAAAAAAATGTAGATGCCAGTTCAATACTAGTTTTCGAGATGATAAAACATCCAGAACTTGATGAAGAACGCTTTCCGAACGGAGAATCACTAATTAAAGCAATCCTGAGGATCCGAACTATTGACGCTGACGTGATTTGAACACGCACCCTTCTGATCTGGAGTCAGACGCGCTACCATTGCGCCACAGAGTCTGTGAATCCTTTCTTTTAAAAAGGTGAAGACTAGATGGGGGACACTGATGATTATCAAGAAAATGTAGATGTCAGTTCAATACCAGTTTTCGAGATGATAAAACATCTAGAACTTGATGAAGAAAGCTTTCCGATCGGAGAATCACTAATTAAAGCAATCCTGAGGATCCGAACTATTGACCCTGACGTGATTTGAACACGCACCCTTCTGATCTGGAGTCAGACGCGCTGCCATTGCGCCACAGAGTCTGTGAATCCTTTCTTTTAAAAAGGTGAAGACTGGATGGGGGACACTGATGATTATCAAGAAAATGTAGATGTCAGTTCAATACCAGTTTTCGAGATGATAAAACATCTAGAACTTGATGAAGAAAGCTTTCCGATCGGAGAATCACTAATTAAAGCAATCCTGATGATCCGAACTATTGACCCTGACATGATTTGAACACGCACCCTTCTGATCTGGAGTCAGACGCGCTACCATTGCGCCACAGAGTCTGTGAAATCCATTCTTTTAAAAAAGTGAAGACTGGATGCGGGACACTGATGATTCTCAAGAAAATGTAGATGTCAGTTCAATAACAGTTTTCGAGATGATAAAGCATCTAGAACTTGATGAAGAAAGCTTTGCGATCGGAGAATCACTAAATAAAGCAATCCTGATGATCCGAACTATTGACCCTGACGTGATTTGAACGCACCCTTCTGATCTGGAGTCAGACGCGCTACCATTGCGCCACAGAGTCTGTGAAATCCATTCTTTTAAAAAAGTGAAGACTGGATGCGGGACACTGATGATTCTCAAAAAAATGTAGATGCCAGTTCAATACTAGTTTTCGAGATGATAAAACATCCAGAACTTGATGAAGAACGCTTTCCGAACGGAGAATCACTAATTAAAGCAATCCTGAGGATCCGAACTATTGACCCTGACGTGATTTGAACACGCACCCTTCTGATCTGGAGTCAGACGCGCTACCATTGCGCCACAGAGTCTGTGAAATCCATTCTTTTAAAAAAGTGAAGACTGGATGCGGGACACTGATGATTCTCAAGAAAATGTAGATGCCAGTTCAATACCAGTTTTCGAGATGATAAAACATCTAGCACTTGATGAAGAACGCTTTCCGAACGGAGAATCACTAATTAAAGAAATCCGAACTATTGACCCTGACGTGATTTGAACACGCACCCTTCTGATCTGGAGTCAGACGCGCTACCATTGCGCCACAGAGTCTGTGAAATCCATTCTTTTAAAAAAGTGAAGACTGGATGCGGGACACTGATGATTCTCAAGAAAATGTAGATGCCAGTTCAATACCAGTTTTCGAGATGATAAAACATCCAGAACTTGATGAAGAACGCTTTCCGAACGGAGAATCACTAATTAAAGAAATCCGAACTATTGACCCTGACGTGATTTGAACACGCACCCTTCTGATCTGGAGTCAGACGCGCTACCATTTCGCCACAGAGTCTGTGAATCCTTTCTTTTAAAAAGGTGAAGACTGGATGGGGGACACTGATGATTATCAAGAAAATGTAGATGTCAGTTCAATACCAGTTTTCGAGATGATAAAACATCTAGAACTTGATGAAGAAAGCTTTCCGATCGGAGAATCACTAATTAAAGCAATCCTGATGATCCGAACTATTGACCCTGACGTGATTTGAACACGCACCCTTCTGATCTGGAGTCAGACGCGCTACCATTGCGCCACAGAGTCTTTGAATCTCCCTTTTCCAACACAGTGAAGACTGGATGTGGGACTCTGATGAATATCAAGAAAATGTAGACGTCAGTTCAATACCAGTTTTCGAGTTGATAAAACTTTTAGAATTTGACGAAGGACCTTATCCGATCTGACAATTATTGATTTAACAGAGATTGAGTAAAATTATTAAATTGCCCCTAATATTTTTTGGTTAACTGTTGCTCGTAAAAAAGGTTAAATGTCCTAAAAGTCCTATCATTGTCTAATAATTCAGAGGCCATTTTCCATTTCTTTAAGTTAGAGAGTCTCAGATTTTAAAAGGACCTTATCCCCTTTGTAAAGCGCGACCATTGCGCCACAGAGTCGGTATATCCCGATATTTAAAAAAATGTCCATATTGGATTGAGGACATTGAAAAAATAAAGAATTTAGAATTCAGTTCAATGGCCATTTTTCGAGTACTTGACGTGAAAACATTTGTAACTCCTTGAGTTGAGAGAGTCTGTCGAACTTGATGAAGGACTCGCGCTACCGTTACACCACAGAGTCTGCAACAGTAGTGCAAGGGGGGGAATTGGTAAAGAATGTATCATATCACACATACTGGCGACTGGCTGATGCACAGTTGTAAAAGTTTCATCAAACATTTGTGCGCATGGACTGTTGGTCAATGTGCCGTTCCCATAGTGATGAGGCTGTCTCATATACATATTTATTTCTGTCACTATTGAAGCTAATAACTTTTGTACCATTTTCTCGCTCTTGCCTACACAGATATCCGTCACCCCGAGGAGCTCTCGCTCCTTCGGCCTATCGAGGAGAAAAAGAAGAAGAAAGATAAAGACTCGGCTGAGGAGATCTACGACCTGACCGAAGTGCCCCTTTCCTCGGGTACACTCATCACACTTCATTCACACTGCTTACTTGACATACACATTTTATAACCAGGGGCTTAAGACTTAGAGTAGATGCAGAAAAAATACAAATCATCAGTCATTTTGGCCTCTGATGAGCGTATGATGATGGGGTCTGAGACCAGTACTACTCAAAAGGCTTGATACTTACAGAGAGTCTACCTGTAAATCATCCAACGGTAGACCTGAAGCTTGGTGGAGAAGATTAATCAAGTTTGAAATACACCCAAAAGCGAGGGGTCAGACGCTCTACAAAATCCCTTCCTTGGAAAATTTGACTGTAACCCTCCTATGCTTGCTTTGCAGCATCTCGGCCCTGTCTGTATAATGGCATGCCTGCTCATTTTGCCGACTCACCTCAGATGGAGGCCGTCTACAAGATGCTGTCAGTCACCCAGCCTCCCCCCTCCCCCGAGGTCATAGCCAAGCAGTACCGCGCGGCCAGTGTGGTGGACAAGGCACACATCAACGGCAGGTATGCCTTCACACATATAAATATGGTAAACCTCTCCTTTATGTCAAGACCAACAACAGTCTGTGGATACACATATAATTACATCATCTTGTTTAGGTTCTGCTGTGGTCACCCACAGAGTAAAAATCTCAGCTAAGTTCTCCTTTTTTGTCAGAATGAGCACTGTACTATCCAGCTCACGCAGGTGCACATTGCTTGGCTAATTAAGACTTCTCAGGAAGAACGAGAGCTTGCAAACCAATTACCCATGAGGCATGTTGTGCCAGTGGTTAGAGCTGTTGAATCTATATTGCTGGGAATGGTATTGCTTGTTGACAAATGTGCTCCTTTTGTCACCACTTACCACGGTCTTGATAATTGAAGTTGGGTTACTCAACATAATTTTCAGTTTTTACCAGATCATCATGCACTCACATGGGTTGGCCAGTATATATATAGTGTATGTGCATTGCATATAAACATATACTTATTCTCTTTTTCCTCTCAGGTGGTTGGACTCATCCCGTTGTCTCATGCAGCAGGGAATCCAAGAAAACGACAGAGTCTGGCTTCGCTTTAAATACTTTTGCTTCTATGATATAGATCCCAAGGTTTGTGTGAGTGTGTGAGTCCATGTTGTTTTTATAGAGACAGTATGTGTGTCTGGTATTTCATTCCTCTCTTGATTCCTTCCTCCGGCTGTGCAGTATGATGTTGTGCGTCTGAGCCAGCTGTATGAGCAGGCGCGCTGGGCCATCCTGCTAGAGGACATCGACTGCACCGAGGAGGAGATGATGTTGTTTGGAGCTCTACAGGTACAAAACCCTGCTGCTGACATGGGAACATATCTGTCAACGGGGACGCAAACACTGAAAACAGCATGTTACAAAAATAAAGTTTAGGAAGTGGGTATTTCCTCAAACATGAAACTCTTTAAATGTCACATATTACAGGAAATAAAGTGTTACCAAATTTATATTTTTTATTGTCAAAGACATGTGATTGAATACTAATTTTAAATTTACCCAAAAATCTTTTAATACTTTTAATTAGTCCAAATCTCTGGGTTAGAAACTCTGCATTTTAAAAAGATGTTGACAAACCAAATGTCAAAAAACATCTTTAAATATATATATAATATATTTATTAAATGCCACCTAATCTAAACTACATTATTTGATGAAATAATACAGCAACATTTGCAGTCTAAGCAACAATACTGAAGTGAAATGAGTACCCACTCAGTTGCTTTGGCTAAAGACTTTAAGCTATAAACTTCCTTTTAGAACTGATATTTAAAAAAAGTATCCAGATGATACAATCACACACATATTGAGTTGTTTTTCTCCTTTAACACCCAGTACATATTCTTCTCTCTTACACTCAAACTCCTGTAGTACCACATCAGTAAGGTGACTCAGTCGGAGCCCCAGATGCTGAGCTCCAGTGCAGCCATGGACGACCTGGAGTCTGCCCTGCAGTCCCTGGAGGTCAAGTTGGAGGGAGAGAGCAGCTCCGCGTCCGAGATGCTGGTCAGACATATTGGATGTTGTCTTACCTTAATCTTAATCATTTTAATATCTCATATTTTGACAGTCAGAGATGTGTAATAATTTAAGTAAATTATTTAATGATTTAAACAGACTATAAGTGTTTCAGCACCGTTTCTAATTTTTTTAAAAACATACAGAAACAACCAAAAAGAATCCACAAAAAAACATTTAAGAAGGCAGGAGAAGAGTACTCTTTAGTCCACTGAAAAACTTCTTTGTCTTTCATCTAGGAAAACATGACCGCACCGGATCTCAACGACTACCTGAAGATATTCAGGTAACATTCACTTTCCAACCACCCATCGGCATCAATAACAGATGTTGGCCTCTTCTGTCTTTGATGTGATGAGTTAAAAAAGAGCAAAGTACATACTTTCTGAAAAATAAAAAGGTTTTAAGTAGATAACATGAGCAATGTGATTGCATGTTTCAGGCCAAAGAAGCTGACTCTGAAGGGATATAAGCAGTACTGGTTCAAGTTCCAGGATACCTCCATCTCTTATTTCAAGAGCAAAGAGGAGAGCATCGGAGAGCCCATTCAACAGATTAACCTCAAAGGTACTGAATATATTATTGCACTTTTCATTATTAAGATATGTTCTATTTCACCAATGTATCATCAGTTATCGATAGGTTTGTACGAATTAGTGGCCAATGTCATCTTTAACCTGTTAATTGTGTATCTTCTCTGCTTAGAAATGGCCACATGCTACAGTATAATGTCATGCTTACAAGAAAAGATAAACACACACAAACAGGGATTTCCTTATATGGTAAAAAGTGAGAGTGCTGCTCACAAGTCTGTTTTCCTTCTCAGTCTGTGAGAAGTTAATGAAGTCACTGGTAATCCTAGATCAGTACTATAAACCACTGAAGGAACACTGGATTCTGGGCTCAAAGAGGAAATAAAGCATTAATTTAAAAAACACGAATGCAGATGACTGCATAAATAGAGAAAATGATCTGTGACTCAGCAGGCTTAGTCATGGACCGTATATTCAAAATGTCATGCAAGCCTGGCTTAGTGGTCTTGCTTCGTTTCTATGTCCAACCCATAAATGTCATATTTGTCCTGCACACAGGATGCGAGGTGGCTCCGGATGTCAACGTGACAGCACAGAAGTTCTTAATCAGACTCCTGATACCAGCGCCTGAGGGCATGAATGAGGTCTACCTGCGCTGCGAAAACGTGAGGACATGTGTGTGGATATGTGACATCCTGTCATTTCCACCACCTCACTTTCAACACCTCTATCTTTATGTCACCTCTCTGACCACAACCTCGCGAGTCTTACTCTCTCTCTCTCTCTCTCTCTCTGCTCTGTGTGTTTGTCTCTCGCCCTCCAGGAGCAGCAGTATGCTCAGTGGATGGCTGGGTGCCGACTGGCCTCCAAAGGCAAGACTCTGGCCGACAGCAGTTTCCAGAGTGAGATCCAGAGCATCCGCTCCTTCCTGGCGATGCAAAAGACCAGCTCCGGTTCCCATGGCAACGCACCTACCAACGATGAAAGCATCAACACTCACAGTCTGGTGTCGCCACGCTACCATAAGAAGTACAAAGCCAAACAGGTGCAGGATGGGTGGAACAGGCACACAAAACAATGAATATAGGACATGTAGTACTCATTTATCAGGAGGCAGCTGGAGTACAGAACTATTCGATCGCACCAATCTCTCTTTAACTGATCCTGAGTACAGTACATGACATTCAGCAGTGGCCCGAATCTCCAGCTAGAATGAACTTAATCATTTTTCGGGACTGCAGCACAGTGATTTTGCACAATTGAGCTACTTGAACAGTTCTGCAGCTGAAACTCCTGCCCACTTTGTGCATGAGTCAGCAAAAATATAATTACGTCTGATCTTTTACCCTGCGCATGCTCCTCCAGCTGACCCCTCGTATCCTGGACGCCTACCAGAACGTGGCTCAGCTCTCACTGACAGATGCAGTGATGCGCTTCCTGCAGATCTGGCAGGCCCTGCCCGACTTTGGGCTCTCATACGTGGTTGTCAGGTTTGAAGTTCAATTTGAAACTTTTCAGAAACTATTGAATGCCAGCTAGCATTCATTTGGGACGTAAGAAAACTAGAGCAATCAATTTAAAAATATTCGTGTAACTCTAACGCAACATAAATGTAGAGATTAAATTAAGGAACTCAAAACATTTTTGGTTTTTAAAAAATGTTTTGAGTTCCTATCAAAAATGTTTAGCTGTTCTAGTCCCAGTCCACAAGACAAGTCCCAGTCAGACATAACTCTGATCCAGCAAGCACTCAAGTCAGTGTCACAAAGTTTTTAAGGATTACGGTTTGTCTTTTGTCTGAGCAAGATTTTTAGAGGAAAGAAGCTGAAGATGTTTTTGCCCAACAGGTTTAAGGGCAGTCGAAAAGACGAGGTACTAGGCATTGCTCCCAACCGTCTGATCCGCATCGACCTGGCCGTGGGTGACGTGGTTAAGACCTGGCGCTACAACAACATGAAGCAGTGGAACGTCAACTGGGACATACGACAGGTGACAACAATACTTCTGTCTGAGCGAGCAGTCTGCAAGGTCTTAACGTTTGTTTCTGGGAATTTGTGGTTGTGAATTAGCTTAAGAGGCCGTACAAAGTTTCTTGAGTTATTTTTTTAGCTAAGGTTTCCCAGGCGTGTTTGTTCTGCTTATAAGGATATCTTATAAAATCTTATCAAAAAACATTTGTTAAAAAACTTAACACAAGGTATTCCTTGCGGTATTCCTCAAACCAGGCTGCCGATGTGAGTGACCAAAGAGTGTTACAGTTCTTACAGTGCAGAGCTGATCTTTAAAAGGAAACCCTAATGTACCTTTCATCTCAAAGGAATCTCATATCTGCTCTTCTATTGCTTTGTTTCTGACTCCTCCAGGTGGCCATAGAGTTTGAAGGCAACATCAACATTGCTTTTGCCTGCGTGACTGCCGACTGCAAAATCGTTCATGAGTTTATCGGAGGCTACATTTTCATGTCGACACGCAGTCGTGCAAAGAGCGACACGCTCAATGAGGAGCTCTTCCACAAGCTGACCGGCGGCCATGAAGCTCTCTGAGACTAACACACACAATCGCAAAAGAAGAAACCCCACATCAGATCTCCTGGTGCGTCTCAACTGTGGAAAAACCTGGAATCGGATTTTACGTTCCATTCAGGCTAAGATAAAAACATCACAATTGTACAACAAATGGACAAAATGAGATAATCTGTTTCTTGTGTAAATGTGTTACAACCCACCTGGTCATTCTATCCAAGTTTTTATATAGTCTCACACACACACACACACACACACACACACACACACACACACACCCTCTCATAATCTATCAGTAGGTGGACAACATGTTCAGACAGTTCAAGACTCCGGTGGTCCTCCTGCTGACTTCCCCATTACTTCAGGATGGACCGCTGCTGGGCCAAACTGCTGGGCCTCAGGTCCTGGATCAGCAGGCTTGAAACTCAAACTCACGGCAACGTAAAATCAACAGTTGCATCAGCCAACAGCAACTTTTCTGTTTCGCTTCACTGCATGCAGACTTGCTGTCGCACAGGATAAAAAGCTTTGCTTTGTCCAGAGCTGCAGACTTATTGCCAGCAGCCACATTATCACAGCCAAGAATCAACAGCAAATAGTAGAAAAACGCAAATAAACTTATAGAGAATAAACATTTATTAAAATAAATACAGCAATTTACTTTTCATTCTGTGTTGTCTTCATTCCTTATGGTCGTGACATGTGGTGGTAATTTCTGATATTTCCTTAACAGGAAGCTTCTAACCATTTATCTCCCCTCACATGCTGTGTGTGTGTGTGTGTGTGTGTGTGTGTGTGTGTGTGTGTGTGTGTGTGTGTGTGTGTGTGTGTGTGTGTGTGTGTGTGTGTCCATATCTTACAGTTACAGTTAACAGTTACAGCAATCCGTTAACTAAAACCACAGTGTCTGTATCCTCTGCATTCCTATATCAGTCAAGAGACTATCCACACATACAGTATGTCTTCAAACGACATTTAAAGGCCCAGCTGGTTGTTGCTAGCAGTCTGATTGCAACCAGAGTTATATATTTTAAAACTTATGGTGAAATTACCTCGGTTGTCAATGTCTGCCTTAGTTTATTTAGCACTTAGAATACAAAGGAGAAAAAACAGCCTTTATACTTTGCCAGCATAAATTGATTGACTTGTCATTTAAAATAAAATATACCTCCTTAAAGCCGTCTTGATGCTTTCAATAACGACACAAAAATGAAAAGTTTAGCAATTAAGTCCCATTTCGGATGATACCAAGGGAACTAGAATCAGCATCAACCAACCATGAGATGCTAGCACAGTTAGATGAGTCCTGCTATGACCAATGACTCAGCAGTATCCTCTGATGCTACAGCAGTGGTAGGATGCTCCCTGAAACACAGGAAAAAAGTGACTTTAGTGAAGTAAATGGCTCTCGATCCAAGTTTTAAAAGAATCTAAACTGAGTGAATCCATGTGTTTTTCTTACTTGTAGGTCTCAGTTTTAAGGCTCGGCTAAAGTATTTAGGGAGAAGTTTTCCCTCCGCGTCACCTGCAGTCAGCAGCACACCGTTATCTGACCAGAAGAACTCAATGCCGTCTGTACAGATACACACACACAAAACATATAAGAGATTCTTGCCTAAACATACAGACAGAATCAAGTGTAATGGGTAGCAGTCATTAGTGGCTGAGCTTACCAGCGAGAGCTTTGGAGACATCAATATACACAGCTAGATCACAGTCTTTCCTCATGCCTGGTGGACAAATGAATAACACCCATTAGTCTAAATGTTCAGCTGACTTCTCTCCGTCAGACACACGCACATACATACACATACACATCTTACCGCTGATGACGCCTTCCTCCCCTGGCAGGCCCGGTGCCAGGTGGATGTGTGTCCTGCTCATGCGGCTCAGGCCCTGCTGCTGGATGGAGCTCCAGTTGCGGAGGTAGGAGCCATGGACGGCCTCAGCAGGGCAGTCTGGTGAACCAGCCAGGACCGGTTTCAGCTCCAAATCTGTTACCTGACCACAGCGATGCAACCAGAGTTAACGCAGCATTTAGGAAGTGTTTTCCTTTGACAAGAATGAGTGCAAATACACAGAAAATAACTAACCTGCCTGAAGAGAAATCTGAGTGGTATCAGAATGCATTGCTTAACTCAGTGATTTTCAACCGCTGTGCCGCGGCACACCAGTGTGCCGTGAGAGATCGCCAGGTGTGCCGTGGGAAAATGTCCAATTTCACTTAATGAGTCCAAAAAAATATTATTCAGTTGTTGCAAATAGTTTGCCACTGTTGAGCGTCTGAGCTGCAATATCGTGGCTGGCTAAGTAATACTCTTCCATGCCAGTGGGTGGCAGTAGGTAGCGCAATAATGACTTTGTTCATTTAAGACAGTAGAATTAAATGACGCGGTGACAAGAGGTTGCAGTGACAAGACGAACAGCGATGGAGAAATATTTGAAAAGGAAAAATGCAGACTCTGACCTGGGCCCTGGATAAATGACATTTTGATATTCAGAATTTCCCCATATTTGACAGGTTATAAAAACAAATCCATGAGGTTATATTACCCTTTCACTGGATTGTTGTTTGAGGACCCCTATGTTCATGTCAAATTTCATGAGATTTTACTGTACAGTGTCTTAGAAAATGAAAGGCAAAGTCAACTCAAATGAAATTATGATATTCATAATGTCCTCATATTTGAAATGTTTAATATACAGTTCCTTAAGAGGTTGGAGTACATTTTCAATGGATTCTTGTTCAGACAGACACCAATTCCATACAGCACTAAACAGGTACAGTACACACACATCAAATGTTCTCGAACATGAAGGATAACAGAATATATAACTGTAAGATTGTCTTAAAATGCTAAACGTTATTAGCCTTGCAGTTCTCTCCTGAATGCTTAGTCACTTGAAAAGAAGGATTTCACATCCTGCTTCGCTCTTCACGTCCCGCTAGCTTTCTCTGGAGCACAGTGCCTTCTAGTGGCTTTAGTGCAGAGGTCTCAAACTCAAGGCCCACAGGCCGAATCCGGCCGGCCACGTCATTTTATGTGGCCCGCGAATCCGCCAGCAAAAAAAAAAGTGCAGATGGACACCAATTCCATACAGTACTAAACAACGAAAACAAACATTATTTTCAGAGAGAGAGAGAGAGAGAGAGAGACAGACAGAGAGAGCGACAGACAGACAGAGAGAGCGACAGACAGAGAGAGAGACAGACAGACAGAGAGAGCGACAGACAGAGAGAGAGACAGACAGAGAGAGCGACAGACAGACAGAGAGAGCGACAGACAGAGAGAGAGACAGACATAGAGAGCGACAGACAGAGAGAGAGACAGACAGAGAGAGAGACAGACAGAGAGAGAGACAGACAGACAGAGAGAGAGACAGACAGACAGAGAGAGAGACAGACAGAGAGAGAGACAGACAGAGAGAGAGACAGACAGAGAGAGAGACAGACAGAGAGAGAGACAGACAGACAGAGAGAGCGACAGACAGACAGACAGAGAGAGAGAGAGAGACAGACAGAGACAGACAAAAATACATAACACACATGTGACACACATTGGTGAGCGTCACACTGACAACATGTTATCTTTGTGCTAATATATGATCTATTGCAGGTTGAATACTCCAGTCTCACACATTAAAGTTTTTTCGCTATTCCCAGTGCAGCGACAGCGATGCCAACAACCAATCCTGCAGTCAGTAAACCTTTGGCACAGCGATGCCACCAACTTCTGGTCTGAGTCTCAGCAGCTGGAGCCGGCAGGAGGCTCTCTTCAGGACAAACCTCATGTATAGCATCATTAGATGTATTCTCCAGGATGCTCTCATTTCTCTGATTCTCAGATGAGAAATTATTATGGCCAGCAATCTGCTCCTCCTGCATCAGCTTGTCTTTAAGTTCATGCACTGTTTGTTGAAAGTAATTTAGATGCTGCTGAAGGTCATTAATTTGGGCCGAGTTGACATCATTGTCCTGCTTAGCCCCCTTTAGAAGCTGCCCAAGGTGATTTATTTTGGCCGACTTGACATCATTGTCATGCTGAGCCCCCTTTAGACGCTGCTCAAGGTCATTCATTTGGGCTGACTTGACATCATTGTCATAATGAGCCCCCTTTAGACGCTGCTCAAGGTCATTCATTTGGGCTGACTTGACATCATTGTCATGCTGAGCCCCCTTTAGACGCTGCTCAAGGTCATTCATTTGGGCTGACTTGACATCATTGTCATGCCGAGCCCCCTTTAAACGCAGCGCAAGGTTATTCATTTTGACCGACTTGACATCATTGTCATGCTGAGCCCACTTTAGACGTTGCTCAGCCCACTTTAGATGCTGCCCAAGATCATTAATTTCGTCCGACTTGACATCATTGTCATGCTGTGCCACCTTTAGATGCTGCCCAAGATCATTAATTTCGTCCGACTTGGCATCATTGTCATGCTGTGTCACCTTTAGATGCTGCTCAAGGTCATTTATTTTGTGCGAATTGTCATCAATGTCATGCTGAGCCTGGATTAGGCTGAGCCTAAGATCATTCATCTGGTCTTGAGACATATTTATATTTCTTCCTGGTTTGGAGTAGTCTCTGGGGTATAGAGTTTCCTTGCTTTGATCTGGATAAATGATTGTGGCTATGATCTCTTTGTGACGTCACGCTGACGTCTCGATCAAAGCGTCGAAGGCAAACTTGCTTTGATCTCACAAAGAGATCAAAGCAAGTTTCCTTGCTTTGATCTGGACAAATGATTGTGGCTATGATCTCTTTGTGACGTCACGCTGACGTCATTTGTGACGCTTTGCCTTCGATCTTGACGAATCATTGCGTCTCTGATATTTGTGTGACTTCATACCATTCACATGAGTTTCTTCTGTTTAAACGTATGAGCACAACTGCAGATGTTTAGCTAAATACTGTTGGTCAAAGTGCCAATATACTATATTAAACTGAACTAGGCAGCCATGTGGCGTTCAGTGCTTTGTGCAGCACCGAGGACCGCAAACGCGCTGAGTTCACCTCCGCGGCCGCCACATAACGTAACACCCACCCAGATAGCAGTCAGTTCTGGGCCGACTCTGGCTGTCCTCCGCCAGTGTCGGCTGACTGATTTTCTGTGTATATGCCAGAATTGGCCCAGAGGTGGACACAACACTGACTGAATGCAACTTGCTGTGAAGTATACATGTCGTTGCTGGGCCAGAAGCAATTACACTATGCAAGGTGCAACAGGGAAGATGACATTGTTTTTAACTACAGCCTGTCCCGAATTTACGCACTCATGTCTATATTTCACAAAATGCAATTGTCTTGTCCAACCAACTGCCAGTTAAATACACATTATAAAATAGGACATCTACCTAGTTTTTATTCCATTAGTTTGTATTTAGTCAATCACAGTCGTAAAAGAAAGTAAAGATTATCGTGTGAAATCCTTCGGAGGACACCAGCAAACGCCACCGCCCGTGCGGGAGACCCGCCTTTTGATTATACTAAGCGCTCCTCAAAACCTCGCCGTGATTTGGATTAACGGCAGTCTGCCTTCAGTACACAGTGAATTTCATCAGTTGTCAGTCCACATATTTGTTAAAAATATATTTTTTATTTCCCACAATCAAAAGGTTGTCTGTTAGTAGTGTGTGTGTGTTTACACTTCTGTTTCGATCCCTATTCTTTCTCAGCTGAAATTGTGAACTAACTAGCTAGCTAGCTGAAATAGCGGCAGCTACTCTTGCTAGCTAGCTAGCTAGCTAGTTCAGTACTTACGTACACTACCTCATTAAAACCTGCCGGTGTCATGCCAAAATGTGAGCGTCTGCCAGGAACTGACCATCGTTTGAGACACCGGTTAGCTCACGATTATTTAGTTTGCCATCGGTAAAATTCAATACTTGTGAATCAGAAATGAAGGTTAAGTCATTAAGTTAGCAGAGGGCTACTTGGATTTGGCATGACATTATAAAACGCTAACTGATTTAACTAAAGTTAAATCAAATCTCAACTGCTTCAGATTCATCAGAAAATATCTGCCATTCAGCACAGCCCAGCTCTACATGCATGCCATGATATTCTCACACCTATCATACTGCATCACTACCTGGTCACAAGCCTCACAATCAACTATACGACCCTATCACTGTATAACCAGACATTAGAAATTATGGATAAAAAACCAATGAGGTGGCACCACTGTCAGATCTTAGAAAAACACAATATGTTCAGCTTTGAAAGCTTCATAAGCTATTCCAACCTAAAGCTTATTTTTAAATGCCTACATGGTCATGCTCCTTCACTGCTTAATGAATTTGTCACAAGACACCAGCACACCAGTAGAGTGAACACACGGGCCTCAGTAAACGGGAACTGTCGCATTGCTTTACGCAAAACCTCATTTGGACCTCATCAGTCTTCTCTGTTAAAGGAGCAAAACTATGGAACTGTCTACCAACTGAGTTGAAAATGCAACAAAATGTAATGTTTTTAACAGAGGTATTAAATCTTGGCTAAAAGAGAAACAATATTGTTCTCACACCTAACACCCCTATAACCACACTTGTACTTTGTGTATGTATCTGTATTTGTATTTGTGTATGTATCTGTGGATATATTTTCTTTCTTTGTTCCTATTTTAACTAAGCCTCCTGTGGACAGGTGTTGTAAATTAGCATTTTGCTACAAACACTTAACACAGTGCATCTGGGCTTTGTGCATAAATGTATGTTACAATTCTAATGCTACTGTGATGTCCATATCAAATAAAATAAACAACAACAACTGTTGTGGAAAGTTGGCGCGAGAGGGAAAGACGTGTTCACGCCAGTGATTGTTTGTTATGGTTAGGAATAGGATTGGGGATATTTTTAACACCGATCAGTTACAGAAAATA
Source organism: Pholis gunnellus (assembly GCF_910591455.1). Taxonomy (NCBI): domain Eukaryota; kingdom Metazoa; phylum Chordata; class Actinopteri; order Perciformes; family Pholidae; genus Pholis; species Pholis gunnellus. The sequence continues at coordinate 15,853,566 of NC_136537.1, forward strand.
AAATGCAGATAGTTTAAATATTAATGTAATATGATCATTTTCCAGATAGTCAGAACATTTCATTGAAAGCTGTACATGTATAGTTAAATGTGTAAAAGTGTCTAGTCATGCAACTCAGCAGGCAGGCTACAAAAATGATCGCAGGACTTTCTCATATGATTTAAAACTTCATTAAAAAAATGAAGTGCACATCTGCAATTTTGGTCACATATTTTTAACTAATTTGCATATATGTTGTCTTTACAGATTCCTTTGTCCTTTATGCCGACCCGGAGAGTTTGTAAAAGTTTTGCTGTGTAATGTACAAGTTGCTGAGTCACTGGACCGGAGGACGCGATTGCAGACCGAGACAGACTGTTGGTGTGTTTCCTGGTGAGGATTTTGCCACCGTGGCCCTCACCTCCGCTGTCGGCGTGGTTTTTGTGGACGACATACTGTTTTTTTCTCAAGGACTGACATTGAATTGTGATTTTGGATTTGCTGTGTAACTGTTTCTGCTGAGGACGATGATTCGGGAGGCAGCATCGCACCCAATCTACACAGACCTTCAACGTTTGCTTATTTAAATGCGAGTGTGTGTGGGGGCCCATGAGTGTTTTAAAGTCAATTTGAGTATTGTGTCAGTATGCTGTAAGGTGTTCTTGTTGTTTTCTTGTCCCCCGAAAGAGTAATTATTATTTGAACATTTTCAAAAGCTGTCAGTAAACTTGTATTTATCTTTTCATCCCAATCAGTTGTCTGTGGTCAGTTAATGAATTATTGCTAAGTTTGACAGTGTCTTTGTTATTCGGAGGGTAATATAAATTCACAATAATCCGGTAAACCTTCGTGGTAACTACCTTAAGAGTTCAGAACCCAAACACCCCATAATTCCAGTGTAGGTCTCCTCTAGAGAGTGTTGGGGTGCTACATGGGTGCAACATATTTGTGTACCTATCAGGAGTAATTTGTGTTGCACTATCCTCTGTTCCTCAATGTGTTTTTTCTTTTTCTTGAGTCTGTCTATGTGAAAAGCTGAAATATGATACTGGGTATTTTCCTTATATTTTAAGCAAGATGCAATCTACAACGTATTAGCACTTTCTAATGTTTCTGTGTGTATATAAACACATCATGGCAATATTTTAGCATTTAAAAACTGCAGCTCAGCGAAATTGTATTAATATCAATGTACAGAAAAAACGAGTATCACGTTTCAGCTTTTATGACACATGATGAAAGAAATGCAAAAATACCCTGTGGAGCAGAGGTTAGCCCAGAGGTGGGGTGGGATTTTAGGTCTCCATGGCAACAAGACAACCCATCATGCAGTATATAGGCCAGGTCTGGGCCAGCAGCACATTCGTAATCTGATATCAGTATTTGGGCTAAAGCTGGGGTTAATTATAAAAAGTTAGTATGTGGGCCAGAACTGGGCCACAGCATTTTACAATATGTTTAAACGCATCGGGCCAGGTCAGGCCCACTTACGTTTCATCTGACAGTACATGCTGCTCAAATGCTCTGCATGTTTGGAAGCACATACCTGTGTGAGCAGCTTTTCTCTGTGATGAAGATGAACAAAAACCCACACAGGAGTCATCTCACTGATGCACACCTTCACTCCATCTTGAGGGTTTCCACAGCACAGAACCTAACCCCAGATATTAATGAACTGGCAGCCAAGAAAATCTGCCAAACCTCTGGCTCTGGCACATATGCATAAAATAATGTAGCCTACCTAAACATGTATTATTTTTGCACTTTGTCCAATATCCCTTCTATCCTGTTTATTAAATGTTGACCCTATTTAGCCCTCAACGTGGTCCCAATTTTTTGTTTTGTCCCTCTCTGTGATTGAGTTTGACACCCCTGTCATATATGCTGTATTATGCTAAAAGGTGTCATTTTGAAACGTTTTTGGTTGTTGGTGTGCCGCGGGATCTTTTTAATGTAAAAAATGTGCCGTGGCTCAGAAAATGTTGAAAAACACTGGCTTAACTGTTTGTTACGATCTTCTAATCAAACTACTATCAGGATAACAATGTAAGACAAATGGGGGTTTGTACATCCCATGTTCTGCTGACATGTCAATATTTGCAACGCACGACAAAAAAGATAACATCAAATGAAGTCAATGTAATCAAAGCTGACGATGCATGTTAGCATCAGAGTTGCTGTTATTCCCCAATGTTCTTTTTGTACCTTCATCTAGCACCGATTTATAGGGCTGAAATATTATATTTCCCTTTTAGAATGATTGTCAGAGGACTAACAGCCTCTGTCATCTGAAAATTAGATTTATATTTTGAAGGTGTAAATTGGTTTATTACATTTGAATGCACTCAAGAGTTAATTTTCCTTCTGAAGGAAGTAAATTGAAGTCATTGAAATTTAAGTAAATGTTTCTAACTCAAAGCAATTTTGGTGTAAATTGAGTATATATTGAATATAGAATCTACACAGGGGGATAATACATCCTGGCATGCTGCTTTTGCTGATGAAATTAAATATAAATTAAATATAAATATACCTGTAATGAATGGCCCTGACTGGCTCGAATCTGCAGGCGGCCGTCCTCCGGGTGGGGGCAAAGCTTAAAGCGCTGCTTTTCATTGGTGGCCACGACTCTTTCGACGTCTTTCAATGAGTATGAGCGGAACTGCGGGTGAGCCAAGAGTTCCTCCACAAACATGAAGCCATCTATGAGGATAACAGTTGACTATGGTCACATTTCCACAATGGATTCTCTCTCTTGTACTTAACTCTTTGCCATGCACGCTGCATTGAATTACATTTACGGTATGCAAGCATTTTATGAAACTGAGCATACAGATGTTGGGTTTACAGAAGCCCAGGTAAGGTAAGTCTTTACCACATTATCACCTTGGTTTTTATAAGGTACTTTGACTATTGAGTGGGTAAACGTGATTTATTCAAATGAAGCAGTCAAATATATAATTTTCTATATAGTTTTATAGCTGTCAGTTTGAACCAGGCCAGGTCCACAATTTGTGAAAGTATCAGAGAAGGGACACTTGTGCTACCTGGACCAGGTTGTGAGCAGCTCACCTGTACCCATATGAAGACCCATCTGGTTGGCTCCATGGCGAAGAGCATACGACATGGCTTTAGACAGGCGGACATCTCTGTCCTTGTAGGGGAGAAGGCGTCAATCAAAGTACACACACACACACACACACACACACACACACACACACACACACACACACACACACACACAGATCTAATTATAGCTCTGTTTTAAATATAGGACTGTGACTTTACCATACCTAACAATTCATACTGCCTGCCATGATACAGGGGTGTCATGAGTAAGATATCAAGTCTGTGAACTATCAAAGAAATGGGACAATATAAATAACATATTGGGCTCCAGTCTCTCACCTCTTCACCACGACATCCTCTCTTTCTTCTCCCTCCTCTTCCTCCTCTTCCACTGTCCATTTAAATGCAGGCAGCTCAGTTATTCAGATCATAATTTGAAGCTGTTTGATACTTTGCCAATAAATTGTAATTATTTTTGAATTCAGCAAAACATCTCACCGGATCGCACTGCTGTAAACAAACGTGCAGCTTTCTACACTTCCTGCTTATTCTCATGTTTTCGCCTGTAGGCTGCGCTGTGGCGCGCGGAGCTGTGGTGTCGCGGCACCAAAGAAGAAGAAAATTCCAATTGTCCTGCAAGAAAACGTCACTCAGACAAACAGCTGCTACAGGTAAGAAAATACTGACCATACTTTCGAGAAATATGACGTATCGCAGCTCAGGGTGTATACTGTACATTTCACGGTAACTAAAGCTCATGCCGATATAACCAAACAATGAAAATTGCGATTGATGGGGTGAAAAAATCTGGAATTGTACACAGAGGCAGAGCTAAGTTTGCTAACTGGTGTTAGCATAGTTGAGCTGGAGCTGCCTGTTGTTCTCGCTGGACAATCTCGTTTTGCTATATTTGTTGTTTCCTCACCTGCATGCCTCTGTCTGTTCTCTTCTTCGCGATAAAGAGTGTTTATCACCTGGACGAAGTGGCCAGTGGACTGAAGACGTCGGGCATGTCACCATGGAAACGTAACGTAACACGCGTCACCGGGATGACTCTGAACTGTCAATAAACATCGTTTAACGAGAGGACGGAGCCCTACTTTCAGTAAGTGTGCTGTTAAAATGGTTATTTTAGAACTTGTGCCCTAACATCTGTATTTTTCTTTTTTAGTCGTTGTGTGTTATTGTTATTCTCAATTACTAGTTCACCCAAAACGTGTGAAGGAGGTACGAGAGGATTAACAACAAACGTGAACAAGTGCACTCAAGAGTGTCCCTCCAGTGGAGAAAACACTGTATCACTAACATGGAGGCTGTGCTCTGGAGCCCCACCGAATGCAGCTGATGCCCTTTTTCTTTTCTTTGCCCCTCAGACAAATTCTAATTACTTAATGTTCCCTGAGGAACTTCATATATATATATATATATATATATAAAAATGTCTGACCATTTAAAGTGTTTGTCATCACTGACCCATTCACACACTGATGGCTACAATGCCACCTAACATCAGACGAACTAACATTCACACAGCTACGGGAGCAATTTTGGGGTTGAGTGTCTTGCTCAAGGACACATAGACTAGTGGAGCGACTAGTGGAGCCGGCAGTCGAAGCGGCTCCTCTGATTGAAGGAAGACCCTGCTCTCCACTTAGCCACAGTCACCCCAAATGTGTGCAGTGGACAAATAAGACAAATACAAGCAATCACAAATTAAGGTAAACTGCTGTGGATAAACCTTTGAATTGGCCCACTCGTCTGATATAACGGTAATAGTGCAACAGTGTTTCTAGCGTGATGGATGGTTGTTTATGACCTGTGTGCGGCTCTCAACGATGGTCACACTCATGTACTCCGTAATATTTGAATAGGTACTGTTACAACCCGGCTCAAAGGCTGCAACATAAGGAAGACGAGTTAAAAGTAATAGACATTTATTTAAAGACCATGTAACCAAACTAACAAATAAGCAGCCGTGTCATCCAAAGAAGAGGGGGAGCCTTTATAGCTGGGACCAAACGAGGCTCAGGTGTCGCTCATCAGTGGCCAATTAACATCCTGAAAGACAAACAGCAAAGAGGACAAAGACCCCTAGTGGAAGGGAGGGGTCGTCACAGTGCCCAGTACTGACAACATAAGTTCTCTTTAATTCCTCTCATATGCCAAATTGTTGTTCAGTCGGGCATATAGGGTACCCCATAATAATGGGACTGTTTCTTCCTTCATCTAAGAAGAATACTTTTCAAGATACTTTATGCAGCTCACCACAGAGCTGTCTGTAGTGATTTATTTCAGTGACAGCAGCATTGTCTCTTTGTGTCTCTCCTTTCTTTCATTTTGATTTCCTCTGTTCTGCTCAGGTGATGGAGTTCCCTCAGCATTCCCAGCAGCTGCTGTCAGCTCTGCGTTCCCAGCGCCAGCGGGGCTTCCTCTGTGACTGCTCCGTCGTGGTGGGCTCATCCCGGTTCCTGGCTCACAGGGCAGTTCTGGCTTCCTGCTCGCCTTTCTTCCACATGTTCTACTCGGACTCTCCAGGGGTCCTCGGTGGAAACGGCACCGGCAGCAGCTCCGTCACACTCGACAGCGACATTGTCACGCCCGCTGCGTTTGCCTTGCTCTTGGATTTTGTCTATGAAGGCGTGCTGCAGCTGGGCGAGTCTCCGCCAGTGGAGGACATATTGGCGGCTGCAAGCTTCCTGCACATGAACGAAGTGGTGAGAGTCTGCAAGAGACGGCTGCAGAGACGAGGGCCTCTCGCAGAGGCCGACAGCACTCGCTCTGAAGAGGGCGCTGGTGCGAGGAGGGCAACGGAGACAGGGAGGGAGGGTGGGGGTGACGGTGCAGCTGAGCCTGCGGTGGCCATGGCAGGTGATCTCATGAATCCAGTCGCCATCGCAGCGCCATTCCCGTCAGTATCCGTCATGACGGGGAAAAGCCAGTTGGGGTCTGTGAAGTCTGAACGGAGGACAAGTGGGGGGTCGTCAGAAGCACGAGTTCAGACTCCTCTGAGCCCTGACCTCGCTGATACCACGCAGCCAGGCATGGACGCCGCTCCTCTGCCTCCAGGCGGAGAGCTGGTGCCGGGCATCATCACAGGCCGGTCGGCCCCAGTTGCAGGAGGTCATGCCAGGCTGGGGACTGGAGGTCATGGAGAGGTGTCGGCACTCTGCAGCCCTTGCAGCACCACTGAGACATACAGGTACGGGTTTGATTTGTATTTCTAGACTGTGATTTATTGTTACTAAGAAGCTGTTTAGAATACATATTTCTTTCTTTCCCCAGTTACTGCAGTAACCAGCAGCCCTCCTCCTCGTCTTCCTCTCTGGTGCCAGTGAGTCAGGCTAGTAGTCGGTCAGTGGTTGCTTATTCCCAGTCAGGATCCACCATCTCCCCAAGCCCACAGCAGGACGTACCCCGACTGACACGTGATGACTCTGTCAGGAATCCCTTCGAGGCTGACCACGGAGGGACAAAAGGTGCAGGACAACAGACGGTCACGTTATTCCAAGCATCAGCACGAACCTCACAAAACCCAACACAATCAGCGCCACAGATCCGAATCCAGAACGCTGTGTCGCTCCAATGCCAAAGCTTGGACTTCCACTCTGCTCCTCAGACCCAAACCCTTAAGGGGCCTGAGGGGAATATGACAGCTTCGCCCACCACTAGAAATGAAGGATCTCACCCTCCTATGGGCAGAGTGAGGACAGACTACAATGACGGAGAGAATTTGAAAGTCAAAGTGGAGGCCATTGTTATATCTGACGAAGAGCTGGAGGAGGAGAAAGAGGAAAGCAGAGAGAGAGAATCAGTGATGGAAGTAGACGATGAGTTTGAAGAAGAGGAGCTGCACAGTCCTCAGTTTCTGTCTTCACACCCACAGGGCATCTTACAAATGACCTCCCATTCAAATGACTACTCCTTTCCCCTCTCTCCCTCCTCTTCGTCCTCCGGTGCCGGCCCTTCCTCCCAGGACACTTCCTCCTTCGCCCTCATTCCTCCGTCCACAGCGCAGCAGCATTCAGACCCTCCGTCCTACTTCCAGGACTTTCAGGACTCAATGGGGAACTTTGTAGAGGACGTCCCCACGTGTGGAGTCTGCGGAAAGACTTTCTCGTGCACATACACACTAAGGCGCCACGCCATTGTGCACACACGTGAACGTCCCTATGAGTGCCGCTACTGCTACCGGAGCTACACGCAATCAGGCGACCTGTACAGACACATACGGAAAGCTCACGACCACACGCTGCCCGCCAAACGCAGCAAGGCAGACATGGAGCCCTCCCTGCCACCACAACCACCACCTATTAGCTAACACTCACACACACACACACACACACACTGTTGTATTTCTGTACTCATGCACACATAATTCAGACATATAAACAGACTACAACATGCAGAGATGAGCTGGTATTAAACAGCCATCTCAGTTGTTTTCAAAAGTGCCTTAACGGCGCACCATTTAACAATATTTGTCTCAAACACGACCCATATCGGATGAATGGCTGTGATTGGCCCAGAAGCATCTGCCAGAGCGAGAAAAAAAAAACAAGAGCTGGCAGATGTCTTTTTCCCCATGAGTGCAGAAATAGCAGAATTCACACACACACACACACACACAAACACACTCACAGAGTAAACACCAGCGATGTGGCAGTGATACCACTAGTCATTCATCATACTAACACGCTTAATGTTCATGTGTGACTGTCTCCTTAAAATCCTAAAACTTATCGGATTTTTTGCTATTTTGCTACTCTTCAAAAATGTAGCAGAGATTTTACAATTTAGGTTTGTCATTTTTTAACACCTTCATCATTATTCATAAGTATAAAAATGATTTAAAACCTCATTGTTGTACGACGATTTTGAAGATGTTCAAAAGAGTTTCAACAAGATATGTGACATCCTACACTTACTGTGTTATATTAACTCAAAACGCAAGTAAGGGAAAGCTATTGTGTTAAGGATTTTATTAGTTACAATAATTGTAATTCGTATGGCTGCCTTTTCAGTGTGTGACCAGCAAAGTTTGACAGATTGTAAATGTAGTAGCGTTGTACTGTCTAGTGTTTTGTTTACAGGATGGAACTATCAAAGCAGATACCTGCACCAATTCTATAATTAGAATCAGAGTGTGCCATTTTATAACTTGTAATACAAGATTTTACTTGCATCAGTTTTAATGAAGCCACTTCATCAACAGCAGATGGATACAGTTTATTAAACTGTGCCAAAATGTCTTTTCTTTGTCTAGAAGTATTTGATTAGGAATAATTCCAAAGTGAGGTAACTGACCCAGAAATGTCAGTGGCAGCCAAATAAACTGATTCATTTTATATGACCACCAATTTATGCATTTCCAGGATTATTTACATGATTGTACTGTAAATTTGGTCGGATCATTTTAGCATCTTCTTACATATAATCTTGCCACATATTTCATAGACTTTGTTTAGCATTCTCCATCATGGTCAATTCAAAGTAGTGAGGTATGGAAAATTGTTCAACTACTCATGGTTCATATTGGAAGTATTGCAGTGGAAGTGAGAAAGGAGTAAGTCAGGTTGGGGATCCACCCTTTGTGTGTTTGGCTTTTCTTATTACCCATGTGACCTTACCCCCTGTAGTGTTTCTCCTGTAATGTGACTATACAGTAAGAGCACACTTGCACACACACAGTAATTATATTTTGTATACTCAGAAGGGACGGTTGAGTCAGTGATCATTTCATCCTTGTGTCAAAATCTAAATGTTACTTTGTGAATAAACACTGTGTTCAAAAGAAACAAAGTGAACATGTTGTTGTTTCGATGAATCACATTATCACACAGGTTGGTCAGTCTTTTTTTATTTCACTACAAAAGAACATACACAAATATAAACATCACGTCTATTACTCAGCAATCGTAACACAGTAACACTGAAGTCATTAGCATTTCTCTGACTGTAGCCAGTATTCAGCAAACTGTACGTTTCACTCGTGACCTCTGAGCAGAACGTTTTCTCTCTCCTCAGTCTTCTACTGGACCGTGGATCTGTGAAGAGACAAAATATCATCGTCCACCTACAGATCTGTCTGTGTCCTTGTGTTTCCGACCAAACTATTTTCTAATAAAATATTGTTGTCAATGAAGCAGCTTTTGACAGTATTTGTTAAACTGAAGAGAAACAATAAAAATGACCAACAGCACATTTACAACCCACACATCTATTTTTAAATGAATAATATTGCATCTATAAATCGTTAGTAAATCGGTCTACTGGAATATCCTTTGTTCATCTCCTCACAACATAAAACAGTATGCCAGGAAACCACAATTTGGGGACATGTAATGAAGAAAAAGGCCGCTGATCATTTGACATTGTTCAAACTAATAATTACTGGGTGACATGTTAGTTTTGTCTTTGGTCAAACATCCCTTTTAAAGTCAGAAGAACTCACCGCCTCAGCTAACTCGGGCCAATCCATCGCCATCACGACTGTGTCGTCAGAGTTTGGAGGCGTCTCCAGGTTCCAGTAGGTCAGCTTGTCAAACACAGAGGAGACCCTCAATGTCCTGTCCTGCACACACACACACACACACACACACACACACACACACACACACACAGTTTACCATCATGACGATAGAGATCCCAGAATCCTCACCCGGAACCAGAATGCCGGTCAGTGTAGAAAGTTTTAGTGACGTGAACGACGACATCAGCGATGATGTTTACCTCGTGGTCAGAGCTGGGCTTGTTGGTCTCTTTCAGCACTAAGCCGGTGTAGCCCTGTGGACAGCTGAGCTCCTGCCCCTTCAACCCACGCCCTCTGAACGACACCGTCTTCTCTGTCATGACAAAAACACACAAAGGACTGTTGTTAGAGACGGTTAGGGTTGAAAACTAGACCGGTAACAACACGCTTTACTCTACTGGGAGAGGCTGGGTGTACCTAGTTTGCTGTCTTTGGTGGTAGTAGTGAGGTATTCTGAGACCTGAGCCGGCCCATTGTGTTCAATCTCACAGGGCAGGAAGTGGACCGGGACTCGCTGTGCCTGAGCCACAGATGACACATTAACACGAGTAACACTGGTGTTACAGGACATCCTGCAACCAGACAGAGAAACACAAAAACATGAAAACAACAACTTACACTATTTTAATTAAACCTACATTTCTTGCTGTGATTTCACACATAAACAGGTTGTCTCTGAAGTACATGCTGGCTCCAACAGATTTCCCCCAATTACAGTAACTATGATCATTTATTATTGGGACCTCTGACAACAACCAGCACTTTCCCTTAAATAAACAGCATGCCACCTCTATTAAAGATGTCATATTAGCGTGTTTTCTAAGTTCCTCTTCAACGTTATTAAACGTGCTGTTAAGTTACTTAAATGTGCATTCGAAAAACATAACTGCAACATTACCTTTAAGCAGTTTTCCAAACGATTATGTGAAATGAATGTAAGATTTGAGTGTTTCCGGTTTGCGCCAGTCGCAGCGTGTGATTGGACAGAAGTGTCTTCTTCTACGGTGTCAGATATTTTGGCGGGTTTTTTCTGTTCCGCCGGAGGATGTCGCCTCCTACTGGTGACAGATTGTTGTACTTTCTCTGCCTTTCTTAGATATTGACATGTTCTTATTTTAAATGTAGTTTGTATAGTATGGGCTACATATCTATCAAAGTGTAATTAATAATTGGTCACTAAATATTCACATGTGCACTTCCACCCCTCCATTCATTATCTAATTCATTTATTTTGGTCAAGGTCACAGACATTTCTGAAATGTCCCTCTCTTATCAAATACTTATTATTACCTATTATCCAAAATACTGCTTTTCTAATTGGAGATTGTATCTCTTGCAATTTAGACTACTCCATAAACTATTCTCTATACTCTATAAAATCAAGAGTCCAGATGCTTTCTATGTGATAAATACCACCAATTTTACCACATTATAAGACCAAGGTCTATCCAAGTAAATTGTGCTTTGGTGTTTATTCAATTGAGGTTCCTTTGCACAGACATGTTAACATGTCTGTCATCTAGGGGGCGCTATTGGACATTATTAGAAAATCAGGAGCGATATATGTATGGGGGAAATTAGAGCTTTGCAGCACATTTAGCAACAATGGAGGAAAAAAACAAACTCAAAAACAACAACAAATAAATAATTCAGCAATTAAACGTAAGTATAATATGGATTGTGCTGTAGGATGTGCAAATAGGAAAGAATAAACCTAAAATAAAGGCTGCCCAGGTCAAATCATCATCCAACGTTGTCACTGAGGGCAATGTATCCGTTTAACAATTACCAAAAGAAAATGATAAGCAGATATAAGCAGTCTTATTTCATTCTCACGTGGTTATGACATATATAAACTATATAATGGGGCTTTAGTACTTTAAAGTATGAACTCCAGGTCTCAAGCTTCGGCCCTGTTGTCAGTGTCATGTTCAACACCAGGAGCTCTGCTCCAGTTGGCAGCAGCATCTCTCTTCATGTGGGATGGACTAAAGCCTGTCCAATGGCAGCTTTTCAGCAGCTAAAGTTATTGGGGGGGGTTCTGTTGACACCATTTCATCCAGACAGTATCAAGCTGTGGACAAAGAGACAGAGGAAGGAGAAGTGATTTCCTAACAACTCATAGTTGGCCAACAGGAACCAGAGGTGAGTTTTTTCTAACAAGACTGAGTACTGTTGGGCCTGCTGCTGTTGGATATCACATGAACATTAGACAAAACAAGGTTTTAATCTGGACATTGAGTAGAAAATGCTTTAGGGTCCCAAACTATAATCCTTGCCAGCATAACTCTTAATCTGAAAATCTGCATGGCAGTGTTCATTAATGTGTTGTGCAAATCGCAACTCCCTTCCTCTTTTAACGAGTTAAAACTTTAGCAGTGTTGGATGAAGTGTTTATAAGGAAAAGTCCGGCATTGGAAATATTACTTAAATAAAAGTATGTACAGTAAGTATAATCAGGAAAAAAAAGTATGAAAAGTAAAAGTACTCAATACAGAAAGATGTCAGCTGTGACAACTTCACAATGCTTGTTTTGTTCAACCAATGGTTCAAAACTCCAAATTATTAGAAATAAATTAAAAACTGTAAAAAAAAAAAGAAATTTAAAGGAAAAGCAGTATGTATGCAAAGTCCTAATTCATAAATTAACCAGTAACTAAAGCTGTCAAATGTTTATAGTGAAACAAAGTACAATATGTCTCTCTGAAATGTAGTGGAGTTGAAATAGAAAGTGTCTATGAGAAAGAGAAGACTCATGTGAAGTACAAGTGCCTCAGATGTGTACAGTACATGAGTAAATGTACTTAGTCACATTCCATCACTTAACTTTAGTTACATGAGAAAATAAACGGCTTAATTCTACAGACACAATCCTGCCTATCCACCAACATTATTACACAATATGTGTAATTATCAAAACAAACTTATACACATTGATTTGTTGCTTCTTTGCTTCTAGATACATGTGATACAGTCTAGTGTTAGATGACTGTTGTCAGTTTGTTTCAGTCATCTGACGTGAAAGGCCTCTGCTTGTGACTGAGATTGGACTCAGTGGTTTCACAGCTCTCAGTACTATCAAAGGGGCGCTTGTATCTATAGGCATCATGACTTCATAACATCGTCAACCACACCTTTTTTATGAACTCTTTTTTTTTTTTTTTTTTTACAGGGAAATGTGGGTAAGAACCAGATAACCTTTTGGAGAACACTGAAGACATTTCAAAGACTGAGACCGTAGACCGGAGCCAAACTTAGCCAGTACGATCCTTTTACTACTTTACACTCATCTTTTAAAACATGCTTGTTATGTGGTTTCATTTAACTTTCTGAGTTTTTATTGTATGTCGTCTTTGTATTGCTTGTTTTTCATCTGTTCCTGGTGAACAGTTTACTTTGTTGTTTATCGAAGTTTAGACTTCATGGATCAAGAAAGTCATTTGCGTCCAGGAGATGATCAAGAACTGTCAACCCTCATTGGCCGAGCTCTGATGGCGCTCCAGGATTCTGTCATCATGGTGATCGCACACGCCCGCCAGAGAGCTGTACAGGGATTTATTCTGTTTATTATCCTCACCCTGCTCCTCTGGGTCGCCGCCTTTTCATATGGCAGCTTCTACTACTCTTACATGCCCCTGGCGGCTTTTTCCGCGCCTGTGAACTATTACTACAGGTGTGTATGTGAAGTCTTACACAGACTGTATATTACTGTGTGTTTGATTCATGCTTTCTTGTTTTTATTCCTAATCAATCATTCACGTTGTATGCAGGACAGACTGTGAATCTCCTGCATCTTTTTTGTGCTCTTACCCAGTGGCCAACATCTCTCTGATGAGGAATAAGAAACATGTATGTAGATGTGTGTGTGTGTGTGTGTGTGTGTGTGTGTGTGTGTGTGTGTGTGTGTGTGTGTGTGTGTGTGTGTGTGTGTGTGTGTGTGTGTGTGTGTGTGTGCGCATATATCTATGTATCTATGTGTTATCAATCTATACTTCCACAAGTGCAATCGTTTTAAAATGTGTATTCAGGTGCTGACATTCGGCCAGGCCTATCAGATGTCTCTGCAGCTGGAGATGCCTGATTCTCCGACCAATCAGGAGCTGGGGATGTTCATGATCAAGACAACCTGTTTCTCTCGGGACGGAGGGCAAGTTGCCTCCTCCGCTCGCTCTGTGAGTCGTTGATTTGTTCGGCTCCCAGTGCTTGATTACTAAAGCCTGCAAAACCCTGTGATTCACGTTTGCATTTGCTGTGTGTTTCTCAGGCAAGACAGCAGCTGTCCGCCTCCAGCTCTCGCTTTGTGAGTACAGCGCTGACGCACGATAACGTTTTAATCACACAGCCTGGTCAGAGCCAGATTAGGGCTGCCTCTGCTTGCTGCAACAGAAGGTGATCTCAATGCTCAGGTGATGGAGACGACAGGACAAACGTGAACTTGGGGGTGCCATCATTAATTTAAATTGTTTGATTGAACACAGAGTGATCACAAAAGAAAAGCATGTACATTATGATGCAATCGAGTGCAACGGTAATAAATACTTCCTTTAAGGCCTGACATCATGTAATCAAAGGGTTGATATTGTACTTTTTAAAGCTGTGTTGTCTGATGTTTTTGCATTTAATCATGAAATGTTCATCAGGTAATCCACTGAGATCAGCTTTTGTTCGTGGTCATTAAACTGAGCATGCAACCGAATCATTTAGTTATGGAAGGTAAAGCTTTTGCATCCGCGACCACATCAATCGACCTTTCCTAAATATTCCTCATGACATCATTGAAAACACCTTCTGGGGATATCATGCATTTGTAAGGAAAGAGCAGATTAATGGAGGAGACTGAAATGAATGCTTCAGCAGTGTATGTCTGGGTGATTGTGTTGCCCTGCTGTTTTGTCAGAGCATGCTGCGATACCGCTCAGACCTGCTGAGGTACCTGGGAACGCTGCTGTTCCTCCCAGCCTTTCTGACCGGAGTCGCTGAGCAGAAACAAGTGCTGGAGGTGGAGCTCTTCTCAGACTACACGGACGACCCTGTGAGTCAAGCATTACTTTGTGAACGTGTCAGCATGTGTCAGTGTGCATAAACAGCAAGCAGGTATTTTGTTGGCGTCTACCTTATAGGTTTGTCTTCATGTACACAGTATGTCCCCTCGATGACGGCCGTCATTGAGATCCTGTCCAGCAAGGTGCAGATCTACTCATCTCAGCTCTATATTCATGCTCACTTCACTGGTATGAGGTAAGATGTGAACACCATGCTTTATAATAGATCATACAGAAAAAGAAACCCATATTCTTTAAATCTACAGCACAAAGTGAGACCACAATAGAGTTAGAGTTAGTAATGTCATACTAAAACACATTTTAACTTAACCCTAACACGGAACATCTATTGTCTTTTGTAACACCTTCGAACTGCAGATGAACATTTTGAGTAATTCTGGCATTTATTATTCCTTGATTATATCTTCTCTCAAATAAACTAAACTAAAGACAAATATTTCTCCACCAACAGCAGCCTCATTACACCAAAACATTTCTTCACTGGAAAAGCTCAGTCTCTTATGTCTACACCTACACTGGCACATAAGTATGAGTCAAACTGACTGAAAGTTGGATAACAGGAGCTTTTTTTTTTGCATCACATCATAATTACTGTCTTTGTTTTTCCACGTCAGATACGTATTGTTCAACTTCCCTCTCCTATCAGCCATGGTGGGCGTGTTCAGTAACTTCATCTTCCTCAGTGTCGTCTTTGTCCTCTGCTACGTGAGGCTGCTGTTGAAAGTGGATTGGGGACCAGATCAGGTGAGAGGAGAGGCAGACAATGTTTGACTGCAGCTGCAGGGCTGCACACTTCATTAGTTTGGTGTTTACGTGAGTGTGAAATATTCCCAGATTCCTCTCAGGTGTTGTAGCCAAGACTTAACAAGCCCTGAGAGCTTGTTTTCCTCCTTGTTTACAGCTCGGAACAGATGGACTGCTGTCAGATAGGGAGGAGAACACAAACAGCAAACAAGAAGAAGATGAAAAAGATGCTGCTGCTGCAGGTGCAAAAACACAGGCACAGACAATTTCAGCGTTTTTATAAGTTATTTGCATCAGGGATGTGTGACATGCTGACTACAAAAATAAATGAATACATTCCTTGACAGGTACTGCAGATCTGATGTTCCCTTCAGACGAACCCCACAAATCTGAGCCATCCTGAGGCCATTAATACAGGAGATTACAAGATGTAAGGATGAAGATTTAAGAGAGATTCATGGTTGAAAATGACACCTACACACCGCCGCCCTGCTTTAGCTGAAGATCTTTTTGCTCCTACATCATATCATCTGTGCTTCAGTATCAGAATTAGGTTTATTACCAAGTAGGTTTTCACGTGTAAGGAATTTAAGAAAGTTCTGCAACAATCGAGGCATCAATACAATATAAAATATGACAATAAAATGTTTCCTACTGTTTTGCTTTAATGTTTATGATTTATGGGATTGAGTCACCTGAACCTTCATCACTTTATACAAATCTTTCACTGTCAGTGTGTTTTTCTTTCTTTGACCTTCATAGCTGTAATCTGGTATTCTCCAAATCTGTTTAACAGTAAATAAATACATACATTATTAAATAAATAAGCATATGAATAAATACAGACAAAATATGTAAGGTAACCATGAAATTTTCTTAATCCCATCAGTTTTTATTTCAGCTGTAAAGTAAGATTATGGAGCTTATGGAACTACCATGCTTGCTAAAATGTTACTTTGCTTGAAACCTATATGTTAGAATGTTCTTCCAAATATGATTTAAGTATGCAAGGCAACCTCTGTGTCTCGTTCTATTCCACAAAAATATCAGAAATTCATTCAATATTAAGCCAACGTGTGTAGTACTTGGCTACAAATAAAGCACTTTCTGTTAAACTGCTGTAATAAAACCTTTGAAAAATGTTTATGAGACTACTTGTTTAATTTTTTGTGGAGTCAGAAAACACTTCCCCAAAACAGTTAACCCACAACGTACACGCTCCTATTTGGAGGGAAAGCACCTTCCTCAATTTCGAGCCTTTTACCTCACACAGTGTGTCATTCCTGGATGTCCTCTTGAAGCTTTTGGAAACTTCATGACGTCACTGCATGCAAAATATGGCACCAGCAGAGAGAATGAGAGGGGGATGTAGCTCACTGGCACAGAGCTTTCCAACAGGTCGAAGACACAGTAAGGTAAGTGAGACGCATATGATCATTTGTAGTTTTATATTTCCATGTGTCATTTGAAGAAAGCTTTCAAACATTGCTAACAGAATTGTAAAAAAGCAAATTTCCTCAAATATATTCCGAACTGTGCAAATATTTCCCAACTTGTAAACATTTCCCTATTTTGTACAAGCACATGTGTTGAGGCATGGAGTAGATTCTCTACCTACGCTCACACACACGGGACTCAAAGATGGACATGACAGACGATAACCACATGGAGGGGATGGAGACGGAGACAGAGAGCAAGCAAACTATGGATAATGACTTTTCTGCCATACTATCAGATGAGATGTATCAACATATGACAATCAGTGAAAGGCCTCCCGGCTGCAGGGGGGTCAGAGTGAGCTCCAGACCCAGACTGAAGTCCACTAAAAGTTTCCCACCTTACAGCCAGTGTATAGGTGGACTCGGAGAGGACGGAGACGGGGACAATGAGCTCAATTCAGAATCAAGCAACGTGCCGAGGGAAAACAGGAATGTGCCTCAAGGCACAGAAAGAAAAGAGGACTTTGAATTGAAAGCAAGATGTGCAAGGGATGAGGTGAAGGCAAAATGGAGGATGAGGAGGAAAGAGAGACTTGGGGGGAGCCATGAAGTTGATACAGACGGTTGGGAGAGGTGGAGCGGGAAAAGAAGCGTGGAGGAGAGTGGAAGAGAGAGGGAGTGTGGGCCGCCCCCAAACAGCGAGTGGAAACACTGGAGAGGTAGAAACTCCAGTTTTGAGATAGACGGCAAAAAAGAAGAGGGTGAACAGAGGAAGAGGTCTCCTGTTGCAGAGGTAGAGAAGGAGGGCAGAGGGGAGACCCCAGAGGGGGAGGATGAAGAGGCAGAGGAGTTGCTGGGACTGAGAGAGGGCTCCACGACACATCAGTGGGCCTCCCCACACCCCATCCTCTCCAAGCTTTTGCAATCCTCCTCCAGCTCCTCCGTCAACTTCTCCTCAGCAGAGAGCGATGAAGTGGTCAGCGAAGGAGAAGATGTTGGCTCGAAGAGGATGGCGTTCAGGAAGGTGAGATTGCATGGATGCAGTTTAAAACGAGATTTAGAATTTTGGGGCATTTTGCTGCGCCAGTCTGGCATCACGCATGTGCATCATGGCTGCTCTGGTTTTCCACAGAAGCGGCTTACTAAAACTATATTTCTTAACTGTTCTTTGCACCTTTGGTCCAGCTAAATTTGCATTGGCTTGAAAGAGGACTTTGACAAAGTCCGATTTGAATGGCGTTTGCATACCTGTCTGCTGCTGCAGATATGAAGGTAGACGGGAGCAGTCAGTGAAAGGAGAGGGAGTAAGGACTGAATAACAGATATAATAGGCAAATTATCATTAAATAATACAAGAGAAATACGCATCTTCAAAACATTTCATCTCTGGGATCAAAATATCGACATTTGCAAACATCTGCAATTTGAAGTATTAGGTCTTACATATCATTGATACAGCTTGATCCCTCAAACTACAAACGTCTGTCTTCTCTTTCCTTGTTTTTTTTTGTTTTTTCATGCCTGTGTATCGTGGCGGCTGCTTTGTGTATATACAAAACAGATCTTAACTGTCGAGGTACGCGCTGTTTGTAAACACCAGACGCATTGACACTCACGACAGTTTTTGACATGCACAGGCGACTTAGAATGTGTTTATACTGTATAATGTATCCCAACTAATGTCTCTCAATCAGAGATATATTCTCAAATATTCTCATTGTCCAAAGAAATAGTCCCACTTCAGCCGCTCCATTGGCCTTTTTCACTGCCGACCTTTTTGACATCTCACAGTAGGAAAAGCACAGACGATGAATAGTAAAATGAATGATGGCTGAATTTCATTGAGCTGCTTCAGTTTCCTTTCATCGTGCATGCTGCCTCCTTGTCGCACCGTCATGGCTTGAAGGGACTCTTGGATAGAACAGAGCCATCGTTCATGTTATTAGCAACACCTGTGCTTTTCCTGCTGTGACAAGTCAAAAATGTCTGCTGTGGAAAAGGCCTGTTAAAAATCACAGAGGACCTCCTAGACATGGGAAGCCCATACTTCAGAGCATTAGCCTACATAAGAAAGGGGGTTGTGTCTATAAAGAGGTCACCGCTGTCACCTCACAGCAACAAGGCCCTGGTTCAACCCCACTGGCTAGCTGGGGCTTTTCCACTTGCATGCATGCACACGTTCAGGTTTAGGTGAATACAAATCTCTGTATGCTCTTCAAAAACAATGCATGCTGGGGAAAGGCTCCACAGCCAGTTCGTCTTGCATGTAGACGTAAACATAAGCTTTTCTTCTTTTGTGCCTCAGTGCCGCTCCTGGAAAACCTACCTGACCATAATGCACTGGTCGCTGCGGCGGCAGAACTCCTGGGTCCAGCTGGCTGGACATCAAGGCATGTTCCTCCAAGACAGACTCAGCAACTACTGTGATCACTACAACACTAAAATGAACTACATTCACTTATATTACTGCGTGTATATGTACACTACTGCAAGCTGTATATAGCTCATACATATACACACCGTGCTGTGTTACAACGCTTTATCTCCGGAAAGCCCAACCTTTCACAAACTCAGAAAAACAGTCTTTGTTTTAGTTTCACCACCACACACTCTGAGTTTATTCAGTGTGTTTTGAACACTTTTCATCAAGTCAAAAAGCTCTGAGTAAGGCCTTGTCGTCTCATAGAAGACTACAATACATAGACCCGATTGTAACTCATGTTAAAGGGGGGAAAGAATCATGCAATTAATGATAATATCTGCGGGTAGCTAATAATTCTACCTGCCTCCCTGCTGCCAGGTACCTTCCAGCTCAGTGAGGGAGGGGAGGTGTTGAAACTGTACAGTGAAGTGGAGGCAAAGTGCCTGGACTGCCTGATGCGAGACCCGCTGAGACATTTTGTGCCGCAGTACCACGGTTTGGTCACCAAGGGGGAGCAGTGCTACATCCGCCTGGAGGACCTTCTGAGCGGCCTGAGGAAACCTGTCATCATGGACTGCAAGATGGGAGTCAGGTATAGGTTTGAGAGTAATTATGTCTTTCTACCAGAGGAGACCAGATCAGTCTTGCAGGCGTATACACTAACTCAACTTGTGGAAATGAGTGTAGTTATGATGAGGAGAGGCTTAGTTGTAAAATGAGTATGTTCATGAACAACATGAGATTTTCACTCTCAGGACATACCAGGAGGAGGAGCTGATCAAAGCCCGGACTAACTCCACCCTGCGGAGTGACATGTACCAGAAGATGGTGAAAATAGACCCGTCCGCTCCATCGGAGGAGGAACACGAACAGAGAGGGGTGACCAAGTGTCGATACCTTCAGTGGAAGGATACGACCAGTTCTACGTCCACGCTGGGCTTCAGGATAGAAGGCATCATGGTAGGACTGAAGGCCAACAAAATCACTGCGCAACTCAAAACAATTATCTGTTTCATTCTCAACAAGTTCTCAAATGTGCCATGTCTGTGCTGTTGTGTTGCTTCTCTGTGAGTCAGATGGAGGACGGCAGTGTCCACCGGGACTTCAGGAAAATTCAGACTTTAGCTGAGGTCACGGAGGCCTTGCTCTTCTTCACCAGGAGACAACTGGAGATCCTGGTCAGTTCTACCTGTTATGAAGACACTGCTTACTCTTCCATTAGAAAACATGTTCAAAAACTGAGATCTAATGAAAATGAGACATTTGTTCAGTTTTAGTGTGTCTCAAGTATTTGCCTTTGATCGATTGATCCATATCAGGCTTCCAATACATAATCAATGCACTGATGCCTGCTGTGCATTTCTAAAGACAGTTAAAGTAAACCTCAACACAGTGGCCGTATATGGAGGCAATTGTCTTTAAAGGTTTTTAATTAAGACCGGATAAAAGACTAAACCAACAACAAGCATTTAAGAAAACAGAAAAAAACTGAAATGGAAATCTCAAAATCAAACAAGAAATGGAAAAGTTGTAAGTCCTCAAATTTTCCTCCTTTCCTTCTCTAATCTTTGCGACTGACTTCCTGTAATTTCTTTATTTGGTGTCCACTCTCAGTTTATTATTTACCTTGTGATGTGTGAACTAACTGTTGCTGCTAAACCACAACTCATCTGTGCTCTCAGAAAGCCTACCACTCCAGACTCCTGGCCCTGAGTGACGCACTGAAGAATTCATTGTTTTTCAGAACCCATGAGGTTGGTTTACATAGAAACAGATCTTATCTTGTTCAATTCTGCTTAAGATCATATTAAAACCACATTGAACCCAGAGGTCTTTTTGCTAATATTATTATCTATGTTTGACCTGATCAGGTGATTGGCAGCTCGCTTCTCTTTGTCCACGACCACAGCAGCAAGGCCAGCGTGTGGATGATAGACTTTGCGAAGACGACGCCGGTACCTGACGCGAGCCAGCTCAGACACAACGTCCCGTGGGCCGAGGGGAGCAGAGAGGACGGCTACCTCATCGGTCTGACCTCCCTCATCACTTCTCTGAGCCAGGCCATCAGCGTGGCCTCCTGGCAGCAGGAGGACAGCTGTGGAGAAGAAAAGAGTGTTGCATGAGACCCCCCCCATATACAACACCTTACACTTGGAACGATTGCCTCATTTCATTCACTAGAAGAGACAACAGAGGAGGATGTGTTTGTGGGGAATCTGTCTGTTCACGGGCTGAGAAAGAGGAACGATAACGGTATGAATCAGTTCAAATCCACAGAAAAGAGATGTGGTCCTCCTGCAATTGTACATCTGGCATGTACATACTGTAACAGTGGAGACAACGTTTTATTACAAAGAAATCTTTCTTCTTTACTAGTCCCTATTTATTTCATAAAGGACCAAAAACTAAATTTCCTTGGGCTGGTCTGTAATATCTCAGAGAAACATGCTGAGGTTATTTGTTCACAGCAACAAAGGAAATCGTTCTATAAGTCAGCCTAACTTAATTAAATGTTGTAATATTACTATCAGGGATTTGAATTTTTTCCACATGATGCAGCTGAAATGTTATTTTTTTCCAGGTCTTATAGGCTGCTTACAGTTACAGTTTTGTAAGTGAGTGCTTAGATAAAAGCATCAAAGCCTTCACTTTTGTAACCGTCCCTCAAACAAAGGCACAAAGGCAAACGACACCATCCGCCTACATCACACAAGAGCAAATCAGCAGTGCTCGTATGAAGGACATCAGTGTGTTGTTGCTGCTTAGAACAAATCATTCAAATGATGTATGTGTGTTGTTAGGTTTTGAATGCAGATTTTCATTTGGACACAGAAGTAAGATGTTTACTCTTATGTGTAGAGTTTTGTGAGCCAAATTCTGCAACATATCGTAAAAAAAACTGTAAATGATACAAAACACCTTCAAATATTAGACGGTCCAAGCTGAGTTAAATGAACAATGATTGCCTCTGTTTGCTCATTCTTCATACGTACATAACTAATACTCACAAACCATCCACCCATATCATTTTATATAAAATCACCAACAGGTTACAAACTACAAAAGAAGCAAAATGAAGAAAAACTAAAGCAAACAAACTCTGCTAATCTAAACATATAGTAAGTCACACATAAGCTTATGACACAGTTCAATCACAGTACAATTTCATGCTGTGTAGTCAAATATTATTCAAACCCACAGATATGTATTTTATATCCTAGTGTAAATCCCAACGTTTGCAAAGATACCAAACATGTTCGGGTGGATTTTGGTGAAATGTGTATAAAAGACAAATAAGGGAACTGGATGTTAAGTCATTGATGTAAACGTGTACTGCAATCTACATTCATCTGACACGTTTTATCTGAGATTTCCAGGAAAAGCTCATGAATGGACAGTAGAATATAAAATGCAGTTCATTCTCAACCTAATCTAGAACCATCGGACGCTACAACACAGAGCTCTGTCAGTTGATGTGTTTCTAATTTTCTGTCCACCCCGTTTATACCAATGAGGGTAGACCACATATTAAACAAAGACAAAAACACTTTTAACGGACTTTTTTTTTTAAGTGAGCGCCACTGTGTGACGCAATAACACAGCGCCAACTGTCCACCAGTTGGCGCTGTGTTATTGTTCGTATTCACGGGAAAAGGGAGCGAGAGTGCAGGACAGTCTGAGACACCCGCGGGGACGGAAGACGGTAGTCAGAGGCGACTTTTTCCCACACCGTCACGGGAACTTGATCGGTAATTAATGTACGTTCATGCTGTCAAGCGCCATGCGGTGCTAATGCTAACAGCTAAGCTAAACCAACTGTGAAATATTCACCTCGCAGCTTTGTGGGGCGAAGTTGGTTAAAACACGGTTGAAGTTTAGCATGTAACATTACAGGGCACGTGGAGCTTTTCGGTTTGATTGTCTTCTTTCAACGAGTGAGTATAAATTCTGACAGTTTTTCCAAAAATGGAAGAGATTGGAGCGTTTCGACGGATGGATCGTGTGACTTTGTCTCAGAGGAGCTACCCCAACCTCACTGTGGTGACACGTGGGTTGAATGACCGTAAGTTGTGTGCATTGATTATTATGCCTGAATCCAAGTTCACAGCCCTTTCGCCTCTGTTTCTCCTCGGGGTAAAGTTGTTTAGTCATCAACAGGGACACCTCTGATGGGGATACAACCTGTTAAATATTTGAAAATAAACCGCTTATTAGCTTTATCACCTTGCTGCAGAGCCCTGACATTTTGACTTGCCAGAGTAGGACAAGCACATGTGATTGTGCACAGCAGCAGGGCCCTCCCCTTAGTGGAGTGCAGCCATCATTAATGCTTTATAAATACACTTGTGCTTCTTCTACTGTGACATGTGGAAAAAGGTCTGCATCACTGAATGGTAGACCATACATGTTCTTGTTCAGAGAACTCAAAGGCTGTTGGATTGGAGATTCAGCAGCTGTAGTAATGGGGAGATTACAAACACCTGTTCAGGACAGCAGTTGTCAACACAACAAAGCAGTTTATTCAACGGTTCATCCTTAACTGTGTAGAAAAACCTCAGTGTATATTTTTGTATCAAAAGTTTAGTTGACAACATGAAGAGCACAAAGTGCTGCTTTGTTGACGCCCGTGTACAATTACTTTGGAAATATCTAAGAAATAGTATTAAAAACAAATAAATAAAAACCCAAATGCTAAAGGATATTATCTTACATTTTGGATGCACATGAATCATTTAACTTCAAGATGCTCGCGGTAGATTCCAAATTCAATAATATTTATGTGTGAGATTTTAATGAATTTGCTATGGATATGGAATTTACCAAATATGATATTAAGTGTATATTCAATTATGTTTGTAGATGTAGGCATACAAGTAGAATTTATGAGGAAAATATTGGTATTTTTATCCGAATATTAATTAATATTCTGAAGAATAAACTGATTTAATGTGACCTGTTCAGGTTTAATAACACCATACATTTATAAATGAGATGGATATTTAAGTACTATTTGAAACCTCCTGTGGGAGTTAATAAATTCGTACATTAATAACTTTTAAGATGATCTTCTGTACCGTTGTATTGTTAGTACGTTCGTCTGAGGACCAACGGACAACCCCTGGGCCTGTGTCTGTATAAATATACAACCTGAAGGCACTTAATGATATTATTAAACTCTCATTAGTGTGTGTAACGACCACCAGTGATTAAGTGCTGAGGCATCGAGTCTAGTGTGATTTTATGTTTAACGTCCCCGCGCCGCTGTGTTGACCCGGAAGAGAAACCGGACAAGAGAAGTTTCCGTTTTCTTCTCGACAATGCGCAGAAGCTAACCTAGCCTAGCCACCAGCTAGCTTAGAGCACACACACTTTGGTCACGTTGTGCTCGCCTTTGTGTTTCCTCTGACACAAAGACACGTGAGATGTTGGAACTTATTCCACAGCCTAGCAGCATTTTTGTTTCGTGAAAGAGAGAAACGAAGCAGTTCTATTTATTTTATTTTTTCCACCAAAGGGCTGTGCTTTTTTTTTCATCTGACACTGTTCCAGAAATATGGCGGACGGCGGAAATTACTACAACGGTAAGGCAGGCTGTTCACTTCAGCGTTAACCTGACATCTGTTGTGCCACTTGTACCGTTTTCTTCAGACCGAGGGGACTTTATGGTGAGCAGGGAGGTCAGGAGCACTGGTTGCATGTCCCTAGAAGGTAAAACCATATCGTTCCCCCCCCACACCGGAGATCTGATTACTTTATACGCACAAGTATTTACCCAGTTCTTCATTATTTATATGTGTTATCATCATTAGTTCAATACAAGAGGCAGGATTGTAGTCTTTAAACAGAATACGTTTAATACAGTTACTCAAGTCGTCATTAAGGTAGAGCAAAATGATTCTTTTCTGAGACAGTGGTAAGTGAAGGTGTGCAGGTTTTATTAGTTAATATTGTTATACTGCAAGCAATAACAGACAGTGTGCTCCAGTCATTCGCTGCCCATGTCTTAAAGTGCATTCTTGTTATTTTTACTTTAATTCTGCTATTTATATTTCAACAGAATGGTATTATATGACTGATTGGACTTAAAGATTTGTATTTGATTGTGTATGAAAACTGACAGACTTTTGAACTCGCTTTCTCAGAACATGACGATAGAACGGCACCACAATTTCGCAACCGTAAAGGCAGAGGCTCCCACAAGGGTCGGTCGTATGACAGGTCCCGCAGAGACCGCCAACGGGGAAGCCACTCTGGAGGCTTTGGAGGTCCTGGGCCCCGGTCCAGGCTTGACGATACCGATGCAGACGTTACTATGAGTGACAGCTCTCAGGACAACAGCTCACAGCACAGATTGTAAGTGTGTGTTTGTTTTAACAGATTGCTAATAGTTGTGACCCACACACAACGAGACCTGAAGTGTTTCATGTGGATCTGTTTCAACCACGTGGAGGCATACACCTAGTCACAGGAAGAGAAAGTAAAACAAGTCTTATTTTAACATCAAGTACCTGCTTTCAGATTATGAAAACCACTGCATGTCATCTACCCACTCTAAAATTGCCTCTGGAAAAACAAGAATTCACTATGTACTGAGAACTTTGTTTGACTATATTGTCACTTATCTTAGGGCTGTTTTATCTGAACTTATTGCTGACTCATACCCCACACATTGATTTCAAATACTTTTTTGGGACCTCTGTCTATTGCTAATTATGAAATTATAATGGTGCAGAAAAAGCATTCAAGTTCTAAACAAGTGCAAACTAATAACAGCTCCCAGTGTGTGTAAATGTATTAAAGGTACACTGTGGGGTTTTCCATCACTAATATAGGTTTGAAGCAATGTTTGATAAGAAGTTCCCTTTATTGTTCGTATCATTCATGAAGACTTGCCACAAACACTGGCATGACGTGATGGACAACAATTTCAGAGGCAGTGACAGTTGATGGTGTAAATGCACTATGAAAGGTAGCAAAATTATCAGAAAAGATGAGCGGGAAAGGGGACTGCTTTGATGTTTTGTGAGGTAAGAAGTGGACTCAAGATGTGTTTAACCGTACGAATAGGTAAGAAACATTGAATGTAAAGGGAACTGTTTTGGTCCCGTGGTGGATACTGTCTGAAGGAGGATTGTTTCAGTATATGGCCTTGTTTTCTTTTTTCAGTAACCCATATGGAAGACCTTTCCGGAAAGGAGGAGATGGCCGCTTTGACAGAGACAGGCGACAAGGCAAAGGGGGAGGAGGTGGTAGAGGAGGTGGCGGCAGCTTCAGAGGAGGAGACCGAGGTGGTGGTGGCAATGGAGGAGGAGGAAGGAGCCGGTCGGGCTGGTTCAAAGTGACGGTGCGTAATGTAACAGTTTCCACAGAACATCCATGTTTCTACTGTGTAACCTGTGAAAGGAGCTCATATTTGGCCTCATCTCTGTGACAGATACCGCATGGAAGAAAATATGACAAGAAATGGCTACTGCCTGCTCTTCAGAACATCTGTTCGATTCCCTACACACCTGTACAGGTGAGCTGTCTTATGACTACCAATTAGAAACTAATTGACTTCAAAAAGGCATTTTTTTTTAAATGACCACATGTGCTTTACGTTCTGATAACGGTGATAGTTATTTATTTATTCTTGTCTGCTGGTAAGGAAATATACATTGATCTTCAGTCCCCATTTGAACACATTTATGAGCTGACGGGTTTAAGGAAGTGGTGGTTGTGGACATCATCTTTGCAGATATGAAATTCTTTGTCTTTCTCCCCCGTTTGTACAGTACCATGTTGAGCATAACAGGGTCCATTTCTATGTGGATGATTCCGCTGCTGCCAATGCTTTGCACAAATGTTCTCACAAGATCACAGACACAGATGGCTATAAGGTAAGTCGGGTTAATAATGGAAATGTCACTCTTATTGCTGCAGAAAGTCTTTTAAAGTCTGTTAATCCTTAATGACCAGTCTACTCGTATGTAACATCCTACACTGATGTTAATGGCCAATAACCATAACCCGAAACTCAGAGCCTATCTAGTGCCTCCGCACGGCTCTAACAACACTAACAGTGAAAACGACGACATATCGTGCCATGAATATCTCATAGAGGAGCTTAAATCTGAAACTCAAGTGTACGACACATCTCTATTTACTATCTTCCATAATGTGAGGTTTGTTTCTTCAAGGTGGAAGTGCACATCAACCCCAGCGCCCCACCGTCCTTCCTCCTCGCTGACCTGAAGCCTGAACACTTGGACGTCCTGAGGGTGAGCTAGAGGCAGTAACAAACTATGAGGGCTCAGACAATGTTGGGTTTAAACTTTAAAAATGTGGAATCTCTATGTATGGATCCAAATACATGAGCTAAAAAGTAGCTTTTTGGAAATGTAGTATTTTTGTCTGAATTTTATAAGGAAGTGACTTTTGGATGTTACAAGAATCAATTTATTAAGAAAACTCTTATTCATGTTTTCGTTAGTTTTGTCCCTTTTCCTGGCTTCTTACCCATTCAAAGTAAATTGGAGGAAGTTTCTATTTTTTTTTTTTGCTGTTTGAATGAGGCCTCTCATGTCATCTGCTTTATCTTTCTCAGCAATGCATGGCAAAACGTTTTGATGGCTCCCAGCAAGCACTGGACTTGAACAACATCCGAACAGACCCAGGTGATGATACTCTCTTATCCCTTTCTCACTCAAATCATATGTATGACGTGTAGAGAACAGATTCAAGCAGAGAGACGATCCATACTAGACTAATTGTAAGTTTGTTATATTTATTTGTGCTAAACAGGGATCTAGTCTTTCTGTTTCAGTAAATGTTCACTACAATGTTTTTTTCCATATTGAAGATGGTACAGACATTTCTTTTATCACCTCACTATCACTGCAAATGATTTTCCAATATTTGTTTAGTGTTTTTATCGCTACTTTTATTTTATGTGACAGACCTGGTTTCCCAAAACATTGAGGTCATCTTGAACAGGAAGACAAACATGGAAGCTGTCATCAAGATCATTGAAGAAAACATTCCAGAGGTGAATTGAACACAGAAGATGTATTTTTGATATTGTTTGCTATTAAATGAGTAACAAACTATTTGCTGTTGTCATAATGAAGGTGCACATCGTCGCTGTGTCTGATTAAGTGATGGGTCAAACTGAATGTGCTGACACGTCTTTCTGTGTCTTTCCAGCTGACGGGCTTGAACCTCAGCAACAACCGCATTCACAAACTGGATGAACTCACTGATTTGGTGTCCAAGGCGGCTAATCTGAAGACCCTCAACCTTTCCCACAATGAGGTGAGACTGGCTGCTCAGTTGATCAGGCCCCTCACCTGGATTCATTTTACATCCTCTTCACCCACCAACATGTTCTATTTCTGTCTGCTCGTCCAGCTGAAGTCAGACCGGGAGCTGGACAAGGTGAAAGGCCTGAAGCTGGTGGAGCTGTGGCTGAACAGGAACCCTCTGTGTGACCTCTTCAAGGATCAGGCCTCATACATCAGGTCAGTCAGCGATTTCGGGGGATGAGGGGAGGAGATTTAATTAAGAGGACACAGTGGTGTGACTGTTTGTGTAAAAGTATGAGCGTTCAGGAGTCTGTCCTGTAAGACGAGTATGCAGCAGCGTGCCACAAAGGAAGAGATCAAGCACGCCTTTGTATATGCGTCTGGGTGTGTGGGTGTGCACAATAACTGAAACCATTTCTCTGGCAGTCGAGGATGAACTTTACGAGAGAAGAGCCAGCTGACGTTAACCATTTAACTCTCTGTATGTTTGTATACTTGTGTGGAGAGAGAAATGGAAAAAAAAAAACGTGCAAATTCTTCCACTCTTTTTGGTTGTTTGACACGTTTCCTCCCGCTTGATGATTAACGTTTCATTTTCACACAGTAAACTAAACATTTCTTACTCTCAAAAGCTGCTGAGCGAGCATCTAACCCTCCACGTTGTTTTCCTTTCAGCTTGCTTAAACTCGTCACAGTTTGAACGGCCATCCTCTCTCTGCCAGTAATTCAGCTTCTCTGTGGGACATCCTTTCAAGCTTTGGTCAATTTTATGGTTCTCAGTGATGCTGTACCCAGCACTCCCCCGCTGACATCCTGATTATCCATCCCATAAACTATTGCAAAACACAATTGCATTGCTGCTGATGAATAACTCCGAGAATAATCACTTGTAGAAAAAAACAACACATTCAGCTTGACAAACCCTTGAATACAATTGACTGTGAACTGCTCCCAAAAAAAATATGAATCCACAACCATCTTGAGCAGTACTGTACAACAGTGTAGGTTTTTATTGGAGAGAGGGCGATCCACAGTTGTCTTGACAAATGTTTGGACGAAACAGAGAAAATCCACAGCCAATGATCTCCCCTCCCCTCTTAGCACCCCTCGCCCACTCTGCCCCCTCTAAAAGGCGAGTATGGAAGGCTGGATAGCCCATGACGGGTAAGATCCCACCTCGAAACCCCGGGACAACCTAAGGCAGGCACAGTCACGATTACTCGGCCTCATTCCCCATGAGCACTGGCTCACTGAGAACACGATGAGAAGAAGTTGAGAAGATGGGGCTCGACAGAAAAACAGCTTTTGGGCTGAGGCGGAGAGGGATACGTGTCATTATCGATGACCAATGAAGGGCCGCGCAGAGAAAGCTGTCTGTCTCTTCCACTAAGTTGGTTCTCTCTGACCTGAAACAGGTCTCTGCTGTTCAGTGAATGAAGTGGAGAGTTTGGCAAATGCCCTTAACTAACTTCTGAAGGAACTGTGTTCCGAACTGGAAATTGAAGTCCAGTTTTGTCTGAAATAAGTCGAATGAAAAGACGTGAAAACACTTCCTCTTCCAGTGTCTGATGTCTGTGACCAGTACAAAAAAAAGCTCAAAGATACAGAAGAATAGAGAATTATCGCTCCAGTAAAATGCGTAATGATCTCCCAGTCCCTCCGTAACCAGAGGCCTGGGTCTAAATTAAGCTGGAAAATGAAAAGCTTACCGCGTGAAGACCCATCACTTCAGAATCGATGGTGGCTTTGAGGTGCTTAACTGATAAGTGCCC
This sequence comes from Pholis gunnellus, assembly GCF_910591455.1. Lineage (NCBI taxonomy): Eukaryota > Metazoa > Chordata > Actinopteri > Perciformes > Pholidae > Pholis > Pholis gunnellus. The sequence continues at coordinate 15,883,867 of NC_136537.1, forward strand.
TGTGTGGGAAGGCAATGGGATGAGTGGTGGGAATGCTGCGTCCAGCTCACTCTGAGGCCAAGCTGTCCTTTCGGTTCAGATCTGTTCTCAGGTCGTCTTTCTTTGCTGATAATCGTGGGCGCAGACGCAACATCTCACTCGCATGATGGATGGTGATTGGCATGAATGTTATACTACTTCTAGTTTGTGTGAATAGTAATGAATATCCTTTTCCCCAGATCTGGAGGTAACCACCTCTCTCCCAGCAGTGCATAACATCTTTATTTCACTTTAATTCAAAATGGGTGTGTTTGCTGGTTTCGGGGCAGTCTGGTAGATTGTGGGTCTCTGCATGTTTACATGTGTGCGCTAGAAAGTGTGTGCTTCTATTGCTTCCCCGTGTCAGATCTCTGTGTCTCCATATTGGGGGAGAGGGTGAGTATACCAACTGGTAAGTACACTTTGGGATGGGAGACTTGTCGAATGGCACATAATGAACCTGAAGGAAGGATGAAGACATGAATGATAGTCCATTTGCAGATTTACTTTAAATATTAAACTCCTTGTGGCACTGGTTGTAGTTACACTTCATCCATTTGCGTGTATCTATAGATGGCCGTATTCTCAGTTTAAAATGGAAAACTGAAAGTCACAAAATGACATTAAATGGGTCGGCAGGTGTGACTGACTGTTATCTGCCGCAGTGAGCATGATTTATTTCTGTTGTGTAGTTTGTGATGATAACTTTCCTGCTCTTCATTTTTTTGTTCCGTACCAGTGCTGTGCGGCAGAGGTTTCCCCGGCTTCTCAAACTGGTTAGTTCACACGTCAATCTCCTTACTCATCTCATTTGAATGCAGTCATATCACTAAAGAAATCATTACCACAATACAGTAAAGTCCGCCAGTCCTAATTTCACTATTTTGCATCTTAATTTATATGTGGTTTCTTTTTAGGATGGTCATGACCTCCCTGCACCCATTGGCTTTGATGTGGAATCGCCAACCATTATCCCCCCCTGCAAGGTAACTTGTTTTATCTTCTGTGATTAATTGAATATTTGTATTCACATTGATGATGTCTTCTGGACTGTGTGATGTTCAGGGGAACCTCTCCATGGTGGGATTTCATAAGTAAGATGTCTCAGGGCAGTTATTGTCTCCTTTATGTACCTGACAAATGTTTTTTATTTGACAATCCAGGGCAGCTGCTTTGGCACTGATGAAATCAAGGTCCTCATCCTTCGCTTCTTGACACAGTGAGTTTCTACCATTTTATTCGTAGGCAATCTTCTGGCAACACTCCAGTAATCACTGCCTTAATGTCAGCAGGGTTGATGCTCTGGTAATGTGACCCAACCAGTTGCTGATTCACCAGTACTGCTTTTAACGCGCTCTATAAAATGGTGAAGAGAACTAAATCTGGCGATGTGTGACTGTGTTTCAGGTACTACAGCATATACGACTCTGGGGACAGACAGCCACTGCTGGATGCGTACCATGATGGAGCATCGTTCTCCCTCACAACACCGTACACTACCCAGAACCCCTCCAGGTAAGAACACACTTGTGTATACATGTAGCAACACTGAATAACACATGAATGAATTCAGTAATTATGAACTCTTTATCTGTATTCACATTGATGTCTGTCCCTCTCTCCTTGTTTTAGGAGCAGTCTTGGAGAGTACCACAAAGACACTCGGAACCTGAAGAGAATCAAAGACTCCAGTGAGTTTACCTGTCGAGCTCTTGACCCGTCACAGCCTTTGACTTGTTGAGATTGAACGTTCCTGTGATTTGAAATGCCTCCTGATGTTCCCCTCTCTGAATGTTGCCTTCTTTTAGCGGTGCGGTTTCGACTTCTAAAGCACACACGGCTCAACGTGGTGGCTTTCCTCAACGAGTTGCCCAAAACTCAGCACGACATCGCCTCCTTTAATGTCGACGTAAACACCTTCACGGTAAGATCATGTTGTTTCTGTGATAAACCTTTTCTCTCTCACTGTGAATCATTTCTCTGTATTAATTCTGCAAAAACATAAATCTTTTTTACAGAACACACTACTATCCTTCACAGTGAGCGGAGTCTTCAAAGAAGGTGACTTGTTTGGTCGTCATGATTTTTTATATATATATATATATATATATATATATATATATATACAGGACTGTCTCAGAAAATTAGAATATTGTGATAATCCCCATACGTGTGATTTAGTTTACTGAACCAAGCTGAGTGTTTTTCAAGGCTCAGGAAACCCTTGCAGGTGTTTCGAGTTAATTAGACGATTCAAGTGATTAGTTGAATACCCTACTAGTATACTTTTTCATGATATTCTAATATTTAGAGATAGGATATTTGAGTTTTCTTAAGCTGTAAGCCATAATCAGCAATATTAAAAGAATAAAAGGCTTGCAATATTTCAGTTGATTTGTAATGAATCCAGAATGCATGACATTTTTGTTTTTTTAATTGCATTACACAAAATAAAGAACTTTATCACAATATTCTAATTTTCTGAGACAGTCCTGTATATATATATATATATATAATTTTTTTTTTTTTCCCCTCATCTACTGCGATGAGTAGTGTTGATTTTGTTGCTAATGTTTCTCGTGTTGTTTTTTCAGTTGCTGTCGACGGTAAATCCCGTGAGTCCACCATGGCTTTCTCTCGAGTTTTCGTCACAGTCCCGGCAGGGAATTCTGGGTAAGTTTAGTGAGCTCCCAGTGGTTTGAATCATCTTCCTGTTGTCCTTCACATTTTCCCTGAGGAAAGGTCGTAGTACTAAATGAGTAACAGCAGGTGTGGAACTTCCAGAAAATTAAGCTGTAAAGAACTGAACAATGACATTACTGTTGTATGGTATGAATTTTAAAATTAAATTCTTTATTTTCTGCAGGTTACATATTGCTACAAATGATTTCAATGTTACTCGTGTTCGCTGCAAACCTTTCAGAAGTAAAGAAGTCCACTCGGGTTACATCTTAAATACAGTATAGCGTTATTATTGTTTCCCACACATTAAAAATAAGGAAACCAGAGAGCCCAGCACAAAACTGCATTAGAAGAAAATAACTAAACATAAGAACATTTAATTTTCTCTATGGTTGTGATTTCATAATGAACACAAATAATATAACAGGTATACAATGTAAAAAATATTACATTTAAAAAAGATGAAGAAATCTGAGGCCTGATGTAGATGTAGTCTGATTCCTCGTGTTGTGGCAGACAGACTATCCTACAAGAAAACAACTCTCTTGTATTTCTCCAGGTACAATTTGTAGCTTTTTTAAATATCAGAACAGTGATTTAACTTTGTTTGTTTTTTTACCTGGATGGTGGACAATGATGGCCTACAAACTAAAGCCAGTATAATACTTTTTTTTTTTTGTAAATGGAGACTAACAGAAATCCCAGCTTGTTGCCAGCATTCAAAGACTGGAGTTAATTCTTGCATTAAGATAGTTTCACATTAAAAAAAGTTGAATCCTTTTAGGATTATTGCTGCCATCTAGTGCTGTGGTTTGGTTAATGTCAGTGGTTACTGTATCTCAATGATTTTTAAAATGAAACTAGATATGAAACGTGGCAGTTTGATTTGTATAACACTTTTCAAAAAGAGGCAAAGTGGCATGCTTCTACCATTTTACTTTACCACCATGTGATGTCTTATTTTCTGTCTACACAGTCTGTGCATCGTGAACGACCAGCTTTTCATCCGGATGGCCACAACGGAGGAGATCCGCCGAGCCTTCGTTGCTCCTGCCCCGACTCCCTCTTCCAGCCCCGTCCCCACCCTCACTGCACCGCAGCAGGAGATGCTCACGGCCTTCTCGCAAAAGTCGGGCATGAACCTGGAATGGTCCCAAAAGTAAGTCTTGGTTTTCTGCATGTGGTGTTTGCAGCGTTGCTTGACAAACATTATTCCCTTAATTTAATATATCTTAACCGTTATTCTCTCTCGCAGGTGTCTGCTGGACAATGAGTGGGATTTCAACAGAGCGGCACAAGTTTTCACTCAGTTAAAGGTAAAATTATGATTTATAGTTTGTCTCTCTGCATTTCCATAAAGGTGTGAAAATGTTATAGAAAGGCCCTAAAATTCTTTTCCCTTTCTTTTTCCAGACGGATGGCAAGATCCCTGAAGTTGCATTCTTAAAATGAAGAGTTACATCATCATACTTCTGTGAAATAAAATCTGCCGTCATTTTATTTATGTCTTTTTGTTTTATTAAAAATGTTTATGAAGTTTACTATTTTGTTTTAACAGCCAACTGTTTAATCTGAAGACCGATGTTATGAGACCATTTTTGGTTGTTATTGTAACCTTAGTTTTTGGTCATTTGTATAGAAATCACTACTTGTTTTCATAGGAATAAAGACATATAGCCAGTGGATGAACATGTTGATTTGTTGTATGTTTAATAATAAATATTTTGATACATAACTGATACATTTCACTTAAGCCACAATAAGAACAGCATATTGAGTGTTGAGTTCTTTCTTGACCTTGGAAGTGCACATTTCACCCCAAAAAACTAACTTCTAATACCAAGTTTTATTGAGTGAGGAACAAAGTGATGTATGGTTGAAGTTCCTGAAAAGAAAATGCTACTAAGTGGACATAGTGAGTGTAACAACATAGTTATTACTTTAAGCTGCCTTTTCATCCAAGGCTAAGTGACATACAGTACCATTGATCAACAAAAACCCAACACGGGTAATAGTTAACACACGAACATAGACAAATTAAATTTACAGAAAGCTCTTATAGTGTTGACCCAGGACATGTCTTTGTAGCTTATTTTTTTTTATTAGGTGTGTGTGTGTGTGTGTGTGTATGTATGTATGTGTGTGTGTATGTATATATATATATATATATATATAGATCTATATGTATGTATGTGTGTATATATATATATATATATAGAACCTTTATTGTTACAAAAACATTTAATAAAATTAATCTATCAATCATAATACATGTTAATATTTGAAAATAATATACAAAATAATTTAATTTAATCTATTTACAATTTACAAAATACCAATAACCTTACAAAGATGGCGCCTGGGTGGTGTCACGTTTCTCTTCCGGGGTTTTACTCTGTCGTCACGATGACGCGTGACGCACTTACGTCCACCATACCATCAGTTGGCGTACGATAACAATAAACAACCCTGAAACAAGAGATACGCAACAACGGAACCTGCGGCTCCAATTCCGACACAAAACGGAATCGAAAACATGAGCCGAGACAGCCACCAACGGCTGGAGTAACGTCTCGTCACGCAGCGGGGGAGTCTCGTCGGTCCCGTGGAAGGATTTCCGAGTGTTTTTGTGTGAAGGCTAGAGGAGAACTACAGTCTACATCTACTCCCTTCCTTAGCCCCCTGTAGCTAGCCGGGGCTCATTCCCTGTGTTTGCACACTTCGTGTTAGTCTGTTATGCAGTTGCCAGCGGACTGTAGTCGCACTCGTTCTCCTCCGCCGCCTCTTCGCTCCCTCTCCCCGCTCCCTCTGGCCCTATGTCTCGCTGGCTGTTCCCCTGGCCAGGCTCAATCAAGAAGCGGGCCTGTCGGTACCTCTTACAGCACTACCTCGGTCACTTTCTGCAGGAACGACTGAGCCTGGACCAGCTCGGCTTGGACCTCTACAACGGCAGCGGTGTCATCAGAGAAATCCACCTCGATGTCTGGGTGAGTGTGTTTTTCTTAAATCACATAAGGTGGCACCACGAGTCACACTGTGTTTGTTGCCGGGCTCGTGCACCCTTGACTGTTTCGCAACTGCACTCGAGCTCAACAACAATCTCGTCATGCTTTTAGCCGAGCTCGCATTTCTTCGAGGAATTGCAGTTATAGGGAACACATCACCAGAATAACTGCACCTCTCCATCGTGTCTCAACATTCAAAATAGATGCAGTATATCTCCCCCTGCCATGTTGACTGTGCTCTTCCTTTGCCTTATAAGTCTACACACTGTGATGATACAATAAGAAACCAGTTATTTTCACTTTGCACTTCTTATTGACATGCTTCCTCTCTCTGCTCCAGGCGGTCAACGAGCTTTTGGAGACTCTTGGGGCTCCTCTGGAGATAGTGGATGGCTTTGTGAGCACCATAACAGTGACCATCCCCTGGCAAGCTCTCCTGACGGATCACTGCACCTTAGAAGTTTCTGGTCTTCAGATAACATGTCGACCCAAGTACCGAACCAGTAAGTTCACTTGGAAACAAGTCGTCTACTTGGGGCACTAAACGTGCTTCAGGTTGAGTGAGGGGCTCTTCCAGGGATTATGAGATTGGCCAATTTTGTCAAGTATGGTCCCAAAAGTATGGTGATTGTAAAGACTAATTTGTCCTTGTTTAATTACTGGTTTCCCCACACTATTCCTGATGTAGAGCTCTTGTTATGCAGGTGATGAATAAGAGTCCATCAGGATGGGAGTGAGGATCCAAGATCATTTCACGATGTTCAGACCTTTTTAAATGCTTTTTCATTCAAAACACATAGATTAAACTGCTGATTGTTTTCTAAATGAATCGATTCATGTTGTTGTTCTTCAATAAAATGTCAGAAAATAGTGAAAAGGGTTGTCATAAATCAAAACAGTTGTTTTGTCGGAGCAACAGTCCTAAAAGTCACTGAACTGTCGTGAGGAAAAACGATAGGAAATCCTCACATTTTAGTAATTGGAGTTCTTGGATTGAATTATTATTATTGGGTTATTTCTTGCAATTTTGCTTAAAAAACGACAAACGACACATCGTCGGCTGTTTTATTAACTGATTAATTTCCAACTAATTACCTCGACAGAAAGCTCCATGTGTAAAGTGTTGATTTAATTTCACTAATCTTTGCATTAGATGTATAAAGTGCACACAGACCCACTTACACTATGCCTGAGCTCCATGTGATTGTGTCTGCACTCAGGTGGGGGTTGGGACTCTCAAGGCTGGTCATCAAGCATGGCATCCAGCATGCAGCTGGCTCAGGAGTGCCTGAAGGACCCCCCTGAGGCGTCCGAGGAGCCGCCTGCCCAGCTGGAGGGGCTTGAGATGTTTGCACAAACCATTGAGACTGGTGAGTCGGAGCTGTGTGCGTCCTTTACTTTGTGAAGAGCCAACAGTGTTGTACATCAGTTTCCCCACACTAATAATGTGCACTCTTACAGTGTTACTGAGAATATTTCCCCAATTAAAGACCCAATCTGAACAGACACTGAGAAGAGAGGATTTAAAGGGTCAGTGCTGATGAACCTTTGCATGTCTCTCATCTCATCTGTGTTTGCAGTCCTTCGTCGTATTAAAGTCACCTTCATCGACACCATCGTTCGCATCGAGCACCAGCCCCTGGACCTGGAAACAGGCGTTGCCTTAGAGGTGCACATCAAACGGTATGTCTCCCTTTTCAAGATTCACTTTAACGAAATGAGCCGCAACAGAGAACAAGAAGACTCCTCCTTCATGATGTTTGTCCGTTATTTTGTATTTAAACAATTCAAAATGTTCTGTTTGTTACTGCTACAGTAAGTGTAGGAGTTATACATACTATAGTTAATTCATTGTCATTTTATAATAGTAATGAGAACATCCAGAAACACGTTACTGATGGTACTGTTTTTTTGCTGTTAGAGAGCAGTTCTTGGGGCATTTTGAAATGCAACTTCAGAGGTCACTTCTACGGATATTTATAGAAAAGTCTACCTGAGGCTTTAAATGCTTGAGGAATTAGAAATATGATTAGGTTCAGCTCAGAAGACTCACTTGATTTGATCTACAAAAGAACATGGTGCACACCAAGCTACAAAGCTAGCGAGCTACAAAGCTACTTCCATCACAACCTTTCAACACTCTTTATATTTGAAGTATGGACGGATCACAGAGAGAAGAGGTATCACTGTGATCTAAGAAGTCTCACCTTCTCACCTTCGTTTCCGCTCTGTTCTCTTTGGTAAAGACATTACAGATGTTTTTTTCTGTGTCTTTTGAGGCCTAATCGGAGCTAAAACATATCCGGTGGTTGAGATTTTAAAAAACAAAACATGAAAGTGTAGTGCAGACCTTGTTGAGCGATGAAACACTGGAGCTGAAGAACTGTTGGTGACAAAAACAAAGAAGCCACAGATGATGAGCTCACACATAGTGATCCGCATAACTTTCTAAATCTTTTCTGTCATACAAATAAAAGCATCCAGATGTATACCCACACCTCCAATTTAGTTTTTTATCACTCACAAGAGGGAGCTAAAATGTCTCTGTGATCAGTAATGCAACTCTTCCACACCTATATCGCAGTCATAGGAGAGGGAAAGTGAAGTCTTGAATTAGATTTCATCTTCTCTCTGCTCATCGGCAGGTAAGGAGAAGAGGCCCCGGCTCGGCCTTGTATTTTCAGACAGCCTCGGTGTGAAGCTCGGTTTAAACGGGGTCAGTATTGACGAGGTCATTCACCTTCACAGCCTTTTATCAGGCTGCTCTTAAGGAGTCGTCAATATGGGATGTCGGGGGAGTCTGTGACTTTGACGTTGATGAATATGTGGCTCCGCTGTTGCTGTGGAGAGCCTCGTGCAATCATTCATTGAAAGCAATTATGTTCTCAATGATTTGAAGTACTTCACTGCATTTTCAACTGCAGTGATCAGGTCTTGCAATCAAATCAAATGGACAAATATTGCTGATGTGACAGTATTTTTAAAGCTAAAATTGCAGGTTAAGCTAACTGAGCTCATTTGCAGTCATTCCCAGCAACTACCCACTTACTTGATTAATTGCCACTGTAGCCTCTGATGATTTTCTTTGTGTATTTCCACTGGTGCCACATGTCCCATGACTGTCTTAGCATTTTATATTGTGCGTTGCTGCGACACTGTTGAACCCTTATTTTTGTGGCTTATTGACAAAGCTGCTTAGGATGGCTGTGTTGATGTGGGGTCAGTGACCAGAAGGCCCCGTCATCTCAAATGCTTGATTTTTAACAGAAGAACTGATTTGAGTCCCGTGAAGCATGTTAAATGGGTAGTGTTTATTAAACAGAACTGTCCTTCAGCAACACAACAACAAAATATCAAGGGCTACTTGTGCCGATCAGTATTCTATTGTCAAGTATACACATGTTTAAAACCATGGTGTGAGTGCCTTACAATGGTACTGTTTCTCAGAATAGAAATCACTTTACCGTAAACCAATTTGTTAGTTTTTTGTCACGGCACTAAACAATATGTGTTTTTTTTTTGTGCTCGTTCTCCAGGCTGGAGTACTTTGACGAGGCGGTGCGGGATCCAGCCAGCCAGACTACCGTGCCTGTTGACATCCACCAGCCGCCCGCCTTCCTGCACAAGATCCTCCAGCTGAGCGCCGTTCAGCTGTTCTACGACAGCACCGGCACAGTGCAGGTGAGGGAGACTAAACCGCTCAGGGTCCTTCATGTGTAATCTTTGTATCTTTTTTTATTTCATCTTATTTATTCATCTATTTATGGATCCACTTATGACCAGGGTCAGAGAAGATTAAGCAAACTAAAAACAAAGAAGAAGAATTCTTAAAAACATTACACCACATTCTGCACCACAGCATGAGCAGTCCAGGTGGAGCTGATGTGTATTAAAGGAGTTTATAACTAACTCAAAATCTCCAGATATTCAGACTTTATTAAATCAGTTTCTTACTCACAGTGATTGAAGATGATCTTTTCTCACTTGCTACTGTTGCAAAGTTAGTAAGTAAAAGCCTTTTAGTTTTTACATAAAATGCAAGTTTGTTTCTTGACAGTGGCAGTTAATTAGTTAAAGGAGGAAGATATCACAATATAATTTATCAAAATGAAACAACAATATGATTTACAACCAGAAATGCTCATAGACATCTCCTCATTCCTTAGGGTCATCCTAAAGAGGAACACCCTGAATCAGCCATGGCAAGTGAAGAAGAAGAAGAAGAAGAAGAAGAAGAGGAGGAAGAGGAGGGGGAACAAGAAGAAGAAGAAGAAGAAGAAGAAGATGAGGAGGAGGAGGTGGAGGAGGAGGAGGAGGAGAAGGAGAAGGAGGACAAGAAGGAAAAGGAGGAAGAGCCGAAGCCCTTGAAATCCCCTCCCTGCCCTCCATCTCAGCCACTGCTCATAGGAAGCTGCTCCGGTTTTATTGAGACCACCGTCAAGATTAAACAGAACGACATGCTGCCTGGACCAAAGGTGTGTGTGTGTGTGTGTGTCTGTGTGTGTGTCTGTGTGTGCATATTGTAACATCCTGAAGGATTAGTAAATGTAACTGTCATATTGACATGTGTATCCTGTCTGTTTTTTCTCTTTGTCAGTTGGAGTTGGATGGGAAGGTGGGCTGTGTCCACATGCTGCTGTCTCCAGATCAAATAACCCATCTGACAGACCTGCTGGCGGCCCTCTGCATAGACACGGGTACAGTAAGACACAGCCATTGGGATAAACAATTCACCTGGTTTCACCTGACTCTTACCATTGAATGCTACATGTGTGGTCACAATGTGATGCTTTAATGGCTTCTGGACTGAAACAAGATAAAGTCATAGTCAGGTTATAGCGGGGTTATGAGAACATGAATACATTATGATCAAATCCACTTAAGCATTCAGAGTAATTTTCTGTCCCTAAAGAGTATAGCAAATACTTGTTTCTCCATCTTTAGGATGAGTAAAATGTACAAATGATACTTACATTTATTCATGCACTGCCAAATTCATTACTTGTTCTGTGTCTAGTAACCGTGAGGTAATCGGGCGCCTACAGGCTTTAGCAATACATCATGTAAAACCCCTCACAGGCAAGAACAGATACACACAGACAATACGCCTGTGTTGGTCACAGACCTCTGTTAATGCCTCATAAATGTTCGGTCACACTCCACCTCGATCTCTTTGGCTCTCGCAAACACATTCATGAATCTGTTTCTCTTTCCTCTCTCCCCAGAGGACGAGACAAAGTGTGGCGGAGCACTCAGTCGTCCGTTGGACTCAGACGACCTGCGTATGATTGAGGAGGACCTCAGTAAGCAGCTGGGATCCAGTCCCAGAGACCGGGACTGGGAAACCGAGGCCGACCTGGAGCCCTTCATCTCCGGCCTGGAGAATGGAGGTAACACAGGGCAGCTAAGGTCCAGTTACAAACGGTCTGTCTGATCACAACCTCAGCAGGCCTGCTCCTAAAACCATGTAGTTTGTAACCGTGTCAGCCACTGTGGGGGGAAATGTCCCCTCTTTTGAAATATACATCCAGCATTCATACAGTATAATATGTAGGTATACAGCAATATTAATAAAAAAGTGTAGTAAAACTGTCTTTAGCCAGGCTGTATAAAATGCAAAGACACAGGTTGTTTTGGGCTGTCGGTTCAATGAGAACCCTCGGTGGTGTGAACCTTACATGTTAAATAAGAAGAGGGCTCATCTGGAAAATACTGCCACTCCTTTACTTGCAGCAATGTTCCCTGAAGATTGTGTACATTGCAGTAGTTAGTGTGTGTGTGTGGGTGGGTGGGTGGGTGCTACACTTTGGGTCAAGAAAAGTGCTTTACACATAAAATGTATTGTTATTTTTGTTATTACCTGCAGACATGTTTTTCTCCATGGGTCCTGGTGGAATGACCAGTAGCGCGACGTCTGTGCGCTCCGGCAGCGAGTTGTCAGACAGTGATATGGAGTCGTCCACACACAGTCTGGCCGGCTTCACACAACCTGCATCTTTGTCTGCACAGGTACGGTGTGTGTGTGTGTGTGTGTGTGTGTGTGTGTGTGTGTGTGTGTGTGTGTGTGTGTGTGTGTGTGTGTGTGTGTGTGTGTGTGTGTGTGTGTGTGTGTGTGTGTGTGTGTGTGTGTGTGTGTGTGTTGACAGTTTAGGTATTTAGCAGATGGCCGTAAGGAGATCAACAAGGCTGAAAACCATCAGAAAATGGAAGACGATTTCCTTTTCTTTTTTCCTTGATTAGATTAAAAGCTTAAATGATCAATAATGGTGTCCTTTAGTATTACTAAAAATAATATTGATGTTTTAATGTTAAATTAGTTTTTTTCTAAAATACAAATGATATATTTGAATTATGTGAGCTCTCTTTTTCCCTACATACAGAAAACAACAACAGACACAGAGCTGGAAGTTGTAAATGTACCCATCAAATCACAAGTAGTCTAATATCCACTTTAATTTTCCCTACCAGGGCATGGTGAACTGTCCCAGGAGGTATCCTGTAGCAGGCAGTCTGTCGAGTCTACCCCAGGCAAGCGGCCGGACTAGAGGTAAAATCACTTTCTTACCACTTTACACAAGAGTTTGACCTTCTTGCCAGAATTTTCCGAAAGAAATGTGTCTTTGAAAAAATAAAGAAACCTGAACTGTCATCCTCTTTCTTGCAGGACGTTCACACAGCGGCCAGGCAGAGCAGCTGAAGCCTGATGCTCTGTTGCGTCTGAGTCTTGGCGGGCTCACCCTAACCCTCCTGCAGGAGGACCCGCCCTCTAAGTCTGATGGAGCCTCCTCATTGGCTCAGGTGTCTCAGGTGTTCTTCCGGGAGCTGGCCTTCTTCAAGGACAGCATGTTTAGTGAGCGAGACTTTCACCATCTGAGAGGCGGCTTTGCCAAGGCCTGCACACACTCCCACCTCAGGTAGACAAACACAGACGTATATTTAGTCTTTGGTGAGTTATAAGTTGGGTGGACATAGCTTCACAATAATTTCCTTTTACAACAATTGCAGATTGGAAGGTACTTATTTTGGGGCGTGTTGCGTACATGTCTGATGGAATTGTAGCACCTAGCAGCCCGCTGTATTGCAAACGTTTTTTTTTCTAATTCTCGTTTGCCCTGTCGTCTGTTCTCTCACAGAGTGACGGGAGCAGCAGTGCAGGTTGCTTGTGAGATGCGGAGCGGAAGGCACCACAGTCGGGCCGTGACCTCTGACCTTTCCTTCAGCAGACTGGAACTGTTAGAGTGCCTCTGGGAGGACGGAAAGCCTCAGTACAGTGAGGTAGAAAAAGCTCTTTGTCCGTCTGTGAAGCTCTGAAGCTGACCTTGTGGCTGTGTTCACACTTTTAAGACGTAAAACTTCATTACACCTTCGTCATTGTATTTTCAATGTGGACAATATCAAACAGTAGCAGCAGTAAGTGGTCACATACGGTCATTATTTGGTCTAACATCTGAGTATGTCACAGCTGTTCTTCGTCTTTCTTTTGTAGTCCAAGCAACAAGCATATATGTTTATGACTGCACAGAGTCGTGATAATTGTCATGTTGGAGAGACCTTAAAAAAAATGTGTTTCCTCTTTTCAGACTGAAGTTACTTTTGACTAAACAGACCTGTGATCTAAAAGTAGTTTGTGTTTGTTGTTCTCTTCCCAAGCTGATATGGATGACTTGAGAGATGATGGTGTCTCTTTATGTTTCTCTTTCCAGTTGCTTCAGTTCCAGAAAGCTGGTCTGTTCACAGTTGGAGCTGCATCCAGACCATGTGCCCAACTACACTACAGCCTCACCGAAAAACACCTGCGGAAGGTACGCACTTATATACACACACACACACACACACACACACACACACACACACACACACACATACTCACACACTCTGACTTAATATGTGCCTGTTAAAGTGAAAAACCTTTCTTATTTAAAATAAATGGTATTTGTTTTTAATTCACTTTAAATTTGTTTTATCTGTTTTTATTTTTATTTCTTTTTGGACTTAACTTTCCAAAACCTATATTTTACAATATTTGCCAGTATTAAATGTTTTATCTGTTGTGCATCTTTTTTTAGTTATACAAAAATGTCATCAAAATAACTAGCATTCTAGTATGAAATTAACGGACGCATTAGTCTATCCTTTAACGCACGTGTGTGTGTCTGTGTTGGCAGGGTAAACAGCGGGTGGTGCGGCGGGACAGCGTGGTGCGGGTGGAGCTGGCAGAGCTGAGCGCTGAGCTGGACCTGGACATCCTCAGTCGCTTGGGGAAACTGAGCAAAGCCTTCAGCCACTGTCCCACACAGACTGCTGGACCTGGACTCATGCAGGTGAAACCCCACATACATGTATTCATCATAAAGACCTTATTACACAAAGAAAAATCCCTGAACATAGTAGATCTGCTAGCAAATGCAATAGTCTGTAAACTAATTAAAACACATGCCAGAAAAACTGTGTCTAGAAGACATGCATCAAAAATTAACAATAAATAAATAAGAACTTTCTCAAGAGTCTTCAGATTGCCCTTAAGCAGCTAGTAGAGCTTCAACAGTGACAAATACAACTGACTGCTGTCTGCAACTCTGTGACTGAATCAGCTCTTAAAATCCATCTCTCCTCAGACCCAGAGCAGCGAGCTGTGCTCCTCCTTCACCCTCCTCTCCCCCCACGCCACCCTCAGGCTTCGCTTCCCCATACCTGACCTGCGGCCCCTCCCTAAGCGCCGACCTCCGACCCAGAGGGCGGTGCGGCAGGAGACCCTGGTGCTCGAGCTGAGTCAGCTGGAGCTGAAGCACCAGGAGGCCCCGGACCTCCAGAGCGAGCAGACTGCTCCGGGACAGCCGTGGGCTCCCTGTCTCACCCAGCTGCTGGAGGCCTCCTTCACCGACCTGCATGGTGGGAACACACGCAACCCTAAACAGTAGCTGAGTGTTTGTTTGACTGAATATTCATGGAAAGAGCAGACATACATAGACAAACAGTATACTGATCAATCCTCTTTGCTCAACATAGACAATCCAAGGTGTTGTCAATGTGTTTACCAGGGTAATCCGCTCTGTATCGTCAATGCTTTCCAGTGACTTAAAACGATAGTTGGGATGTTTGTGGGGTTGTATGATGTACTTATCTGTAGTGAGTGTATTTCCTACAGTAGAAGGCTGTTAGCACGCCCCCAGTTTGGAGAAACAGACAGGAGAACTGACATGGGAGCAAAGCAATGTACTGCTGTGGGCAGCAGTAAAACATATTTTAGCTACCTAAAGGAAAGACCTAAAGAATTCAATATCAGATTAAGTGAACGCTATAATTAGAACATGTTCACCTCTTTACCTTGCCGTGAGCCTCTTTTAGACTGGACTTTGAAGAGAGCATAGATAACGGCTTCAGTAGCCCGTCTGAAAGGACTGTATGACGGCGAGGTAAAGCAGTGGAAACAAACTGTAAATTGGACAAGCACCTCATAGAACCCCACTTCAGAACATCTGAGCTATGAGAACACAATTCATTGTTAAAAACTGTTAAAAATGTATACATGTATATCTACATGCAGCAGTCCTTTAGAAGTGTAAAATGCAGACAGAGAACTGATGTGTTGTGTGTCACCAGGGTCATATGAGGGCTGGGAGGGCGACTCTTTCCCCTGTATCAGAGTAAAGAGGAACCGCGACTCTCTGCCGAGGTTAGTAGTGGTGAATAATTACATCTTTAATTCACAATCTGCTAGAAATGAGCACCTTACGGTACCAAAGCTCTCCAAGAAAAAGACAAAAGATATTGTCATAATGTACTCTACCACAAGCCAGTATTCCTTTTTGTTTCTGTTTCTGTGAGCAGGCTATCAGTGTGTGTGCGTGGAGGAGAGACTCAGGGCCCGGCTGCAGGTCTGGATGCAGGTCTCATCAGCGACCTGGGGGCCGCCTTCTTTGAGAGTCACTGTGAGCTCAATGACAAAACCAGCTCCCCGTTCTCCTCCAACCGCACCATGTTTGAGACTGAGGAGGTGCGCTGACACACAGAAGAAAACGTACAGTTCATCATCCATCTTATCACGTTTCCAGACCGAACTCATCCCTCCTCGTCTCTCCTCCGTTCTCGTTGTAGATGGTGATTCCAGCCGACCCAGAGGAGATGCGTCAGTTTCAGGCGCAGTGTGTCGCTCAGTGTCAGTGCGCGGTGGACATCAACCTGCCGCTGGCCTACATCCTCCTTCCCAGCAAACAAGCCTTCCAGAGCTTCTACAACAGGTATGTGAACAGAAGCACAGGTGTGAAGGCTCTTTTCCAAGATAACATTATCCAGGTATCCCCCAAAAAGTTAGAAGATGTTCTAAATTCTCTCTTTTTTTTAATTGTACAACGAGTTCACTCTCAGACATGGTCAATAAATAGCTTTGCTCTATATATTGGTCTTCAATCCTGCATCTGAAGTAAAAATAATGTTCCCCACCCACCACTTTGTTCCAAAGGATCAATAATGATCTGTTGATGTGGGAGCCTCCTCCCCGCTCAGCCCACAGCCCCGACCACAGCCGCCATCACCACGACGAGTTCCAGCTCTGCAAATCGGCCTTTAGACTAGGTGAGGTCGACTGCATTAGTGGAAAAACAACATGTAGATCTAGTACTTTATAATAGCAACAACAGCTCACGTATGTTGTCCTCTGTCTTCTCTCCGCCATAGACTCTGATTCAGAAGACGACGAGCCTCACTTCTACTTGGCCAGTGAATCATCTGGAAAGACACAGCAGTCAGCTCCCCGCCCCAACCACAACCTCAGCCTCCTCTCCCTCACTGTGATTATCGGCAAAGGCCGCCTCCAAGCCAGAACAGACAAGAAGGTGAGCCATGTGGCCGTCGCATCTCCAAGACCCGAGACTTGGACTTGGTTCAAAAGACTTAAAAACAGCTCTGGCTTGATCCATTCACAATTTAAGATTGTATCTATTTCTATCCAGGAATGTTTGTGTTTCTTAACCGTTGATGTTTCATCTCATTGATTCAGGAGGACCAGAGTCACGGGGAACTTGTGCTCGACCTGGAAGGGGGAAAGATATTCAGTGTGGCACAGCACCAGAATGACCCCAATCTCAATTTCCTGTGTATAGAGAGCAGACGAGTGGAGCTCTACCATCGAGGTACATAATTCATTTTTTCCTTTTAGAATTATGTGTAAGTAGATTTAACGCTAAGTAGACAATGTTAATGTTTGTTCTGGGTCATCGTTTCTTCTGACTTCACCACTACAGCGGTAGTGAAAGACACCCCCATCCCACAGCGGTTGGAGATGCCCAACTTCACTCCCCCAAAGCACTTGGACCCTACCATCTACCCTACAGAGGTGGGTGTGAGCAGTGTGAGCGGCAAGGAGGTGAATCTACAGATGTTGTCCACAGCCATTAAAATCACACTGGACCCACAGAGGAGTGTTAAGGTACGTCCTCCTCAAACGCCTGATTTAGCTGCTGGTGCGAGTTTGACATTAAACTATGTTTGCTTCTGTCTCTCACTGTAGGAGTTCCTAGTTGCCCTTCGACTTCAAGGTGCCACCATGCGACATTACGTGACGCAGACTAATCACAGCTGGCATGAGCAGGTGAGCAGAAGTACAAGGAAGCAAAGAGAAACAAGTCTTCTTACAGATTAGAGTCTCAAAAGTCCATGAAAGGAAAAGTCTCTCCCTAGACTTCCTCCCAGTTAAACCATTTGGGTTGTGCATAAAAATAAAAACCTTGTTTCACATGGAAAACAATTCAGGTGGATGAATATAAAATGGTTTGTTTGTTACAGCTGGTTGACTTCCTGGATGTGATTGATGATCCCATTCTGGGATACACAGCCCCTGCCGTCATCACTGTCCTCCACACACACCTCGCTACCTGTGCTGTGGACTACAGGTATATACTATAGCTACAAAACAAGTGTGGGAAATTTACATTATATGTTTCTCCTTTTTTTTTCCCACCCTCATCTTCTGTTTTCCTGTTTGCCAGGCCTCTGTATCTGCCACTGCGCGCGGTGTTCACAGCAGAGTCCTTCTCTCTGTCTAGTAATATCATTGTAGACACCGCCACCTTCCACCTCAGGTACAGTTCACCACGAACTGGACGTGAAGATTGTCCATTAAATACAACAATACTCCAAATCTTAATATTAGACATTGAAACAATAATCAACACTGCAAATACTTCTGAAATGTAATGTATCACATTATGTGAGCTGGTGACTCACCGTGTAAGATCTTTGTCTAAGTTGTGTCTTTGTTTTGTTGGGGTCAGATTCATCTTGGATGACTCGGCTCTCTACCTCTCTGACAAATGTGAGACTGACACCGTGGACTTGAGGAAGGGTAAGACACGTGATGTTTACATGTTAGTTACAGAACAGTAACTGGTTTCTTTACAGAGAGTGAGGCTGTTGTTAGAGTGTTGCATTTGGTTGTTTGTAGCCCTAATCTCGCTAGGCTAGCGAGTTTCTTCACGTCTGTTTACATTGTGTTATTCAGCAACCGCGCAGAGGAGTTTAAGTCTGTTCATGTAACATGTTTAAAGAAATTCCAAATTAGTGAAAACAAAAGTGTCAGGATGTTTGTTACCTTACCCATGGACTAGGGGAACTGTCTAAACAGGACTAGTGTGATTGATAACAGAGCTGCTGTGAAGCGGAAAGTCATTTATTTCCAAAACAGGAGTTTGAAACGGAGGTCACCTTACAATCAGTGACGTCTTATATTCGGGATGAAACAGTAGTTAATGTTAGTAACGTTAAAGAAAAGACTCAATGTTAAAATGAGCTGCACTCTAATATAACCCACCATGTGGCTTTGTGTCACGCAGACTATGTGTGTGTTCTGGACATTGACCTGCTGGAGCTCGCCATCACCACATGGAAAGGCGGCGATACGGGCAAGCTGGTGAGTGCTCGCCATCTGTTTACATGAAGCACACAGACCAACCCCGCCCGCCAGAGAGAATGTGAATGTGAACGTGAACAAAACATTATAATTTAGTTCAAGTTCCCCTCTGAAACCACAAACAAGCACAGGCCGCGTGTTTATAAATATTTGTTTTACCATAATGAAGTTTCACTGTAATCACAGCTTCAGACAAAAGGACTGGGATTACTTTTCAGTTGGACATGGAACCAAAAACAAACGACAGTAAACATGTTGTCCGACCACAATGACGCAGCTGCCCTTTCAACCAATCAGTAGCAAGGTGTTGAAATGTGAGGAAGTTCAGTTTAAAGTCTGTTATGTAAGAATGTTTTGTATTTGCATTTCCACTGTCTCATCTTGTCTTTGTTTATAGCATTCAGGTGTGTTCCTATTTATTTAGTTTTAGCTCCTCCCTCTCTCTGTCACCACCTTTTATTTATTTGTTCTCCTGTTCTTTATTTAAATGTGCCTCCTCTGTTTTGCTCCCCAGTCTCAGCCTCTCTTTGAGCTCCGTTGCTCCAACAATGTGGTTCACCTTCATACCTGTGCAGATTCCTGCGCCGCCCTGGTTAACCTGCTGCAGTACCTGGTCTCTCAGGGCGACCTGCACCCCCCACCGCGACACACCTCACCCACTGAAATCGCTGGCCAGAAATTACCAGTAAGACCAACGTATTCACTGGAGAATTAAAATTTGTGAATTGATAAGAACTGAATAATGGCCTCAGACTAGTTTATTTTATTTATACTGAGATGGATTTTCTTAAAGGGCTTTACAGTCTGTTTGTTATACCCTTAGATCTTTGGTTTGCTTTTTTTTATCCACAGTGAAAAGAACTTTAACCTGGAAAAAAATATAGAAACCCAAGAGCAACAGAGGAGAGATCAACAGACAGACATACAATAGGCGTTGTTTACAGAAGTAGAGGTAGTAAAAAGAGAATGCTAATGAAGTGTATAAATAAGTAAAATTGTAAGTGTAATGAGAGTTGAAAAGTGGTATAAAGATGCCGTATAATTGTTTAATGTTCTCCTATAATATTCTGTCTTGTTAGCTGTCAGAAAGTCCTGCGTCGGTGCTGCCCTGCCCTCCAGCTGAGACCGCTGAGATCAACCAGTACGACCTGGCTGATGCCTTGATTGACACAGAGAAGAGCCAGCGGGAAGACAGTTCAGATCCAGGTACTGAAGAGTTTCTCTTTCTACACAACTCAACGTCCAAACAGGATACGGTTGAGTAAACTTCTGCAATGACCCAAGTGTCCTTGTGTATAGGAGGAGGATTGTGGGCTGATGCATTTAAATTGGTTTCCATAAGTGATATAAAACTATGGTGTGTATTGTCACACTTTGACTGAATAAACAGAATTTTAAGGAAGAAAAAAACATGCATCATGTGCATCGTACACATGTGGTCAGGAGGTTTTTAGTCCTAGTCGTAAATATGTATGTGTATATATACATATCCCACAAATCTGTGCTTGTTTTTGTCCAGGTTCACCTTCCATGCCGAGAGGCTCGCCTGTCTCTGTCTATTTGTTCCCCGGTGAAGCTTCGAAGCGCCTCCCCTCCGTGCTGCAGGGTGAGGACTCTGAGCTTGACGGACTGGTTGCCACAGCAGTGGAGGCACAGGCAGATATGATGTCGGACGAAGGCTCCGAGGGCTCCACCGACAACGATGACTTTTGCATCTTGGAGGCTCCCGGGATGGGCATTCCCGTGAGTCCCTCTGCTTTCTTTTATGGTCCCCATTGGCTCACTTCCGTACAATTTGTATGCTTATTTGAAAATGTCCACATGTGGGATTTGTTTCAGCCCAGGGATGGGGAGCCCGTGGTGACGGTGTTTTCTCAGGGCCCCATCAAGGTGAAGGAGAGTCACTTCTCCAGGCCTCGAGGCAGCTCGGACCTGCTCAGAGCCCCCAGCCGCTTCCCAGTGCCCCAGAGCAGGGTGGTTCTGCGGGAGATCTCTGTTGTCTGGCATCTCTACGGGGGCAAGGACTTTGGCGGCAAGCCCATGTCCGTACATGCCCAGCAAACAAACAGGTAACAAACACTAAGGGCAACAAGTAGGATGCACAGAAATGTAGATTCTCATACAGTATGTTCATCAATGGAATCTTTCACTTGCGGGCATCGTCTTTGCTTCAACCGTTGCTTTCACGTTCTCTGTCCTCTCTGTAGAGGTCGTTCAGTCCCCGCTGGTGTTCGTGGGTCCCCATCTCGCTCTGCCGCTCCTTCTCGTCCCCAGAACTCCTGGCGCTGGGCTGGAGGCAGCGGGCGCCAGCACACACTGCTGATGGAGATCCAGCTAACCAAGGTATACTGTATGTATGTATGTATATGTGTATATATATATATATATATATATATATATACAGTGTAGAAACTAAGAAGTGGTTGTCAGTTAGTTTATCTTAATATAGATTTCTTTTGCAAATAATGAAGTGATTTGACAAAGAACTTACTGACATAAATTAAGCATGCAACTATGAAATGTTTTTCAGCTATAAAATTTTATTTGAAATGTGCAACACTTATTTGCTTGGTTGTGTAAAATATCGATACCACTCTCATAGGCAGATGAATTACCTTTGGACAGAGCCAGGCCAGCGGTTTCCCTTTGCTTCCAGTCTTAATGCTGAGCTAAACTAACTAGCCGCTGGCTCCATATATCGGTATATCATACAGATGTATAAGTAGTATTGATCTTCTCATCCATCTCTTGGCAAGGAAGCAGCAAAATGTCAAACTTTTACTTTAAATTCAACTTGAAACAAAACTGTACTGCTTCAATTTTCCCCAGTCGATCTACAGCTTCACCAGAACCCCCCTAAACATATTTAAACACCATCTTTTTCAACACATTCCCCCTGTTTTATCATTTTGCCAACCAGGTGTCCTTCCAGCACGAGTCCTATCCAGTAGCAGTAGCGGGGCCGGATGGAGAGGGGTCAGTGGCAGCGGGGGTTGGTCCTGGTGGCGAGCAGCTCCTCTCCAGGCAGGTGTTCATTGTCCAGGAGCTGGAGGTTCGAGACCGACTGGCCTCCTCGCAACTCAACAAATTCCTCTACCTCTACACCAGCGAGAGCATGCCTCGCCGAGCCCACTCCAACATGGTGAGACAGCTGAGAGGCAGGGACGGGGATGACGAGGACAGACACAGGGAGACTTTGGTTTATTAACTTGCTAAAAGACAGATTTTCTCTGATTTTAAAATGACCTGACTGAGACCAAACCATCTTTTATATCAGGAGGACTTGATTAAAGACAAATTATTGATTAATTAATATGATATCGATTGTGTTTTTTTTTGTAGCTGACAGTGAAGGCCCTGCAGGTTTGTCCAGAGTCTGGGCTCGGTGGACCAGAGTGTTGTCTTCGAGTCAGCCTGCTGCCTCTACGGCTTAACATCGACCAGGTAACTCCGACTCCTGACACGGAATACTAAAAGTGGAATCTTTTCCATCGTTAGTCGAGTGTGTGACACCCAAAAGCGGGTCTCCGTAGAGCCTGGAATATAACAGTAAATGACTCTGGTTCTCTGTTTTGAGTTTTACTCAAAGCTCTTCTGTGACTGCTTCAGTCCTGAGAAGCACACAACTCAGTTTGCAAAAATGTTTTATCATATTAACGTGGCAATCAGAACTAGAACTCTATCGGATTGGAGAAAACATGCTTCCACATCTAACCAGCCTTTTTTGTATTCTCTTGTTCAGGATGCACTGTTTTTCCTGAAGGACTTTTTCAGCAATCTAGCTTCCTTTGTTAACCCTTACCTTCCTGTGGACCCTGCAACTGAAGGTGAGCTACCTCTGAGGAGCATTTGTTACATATTTCATCAATTGTCTTTCATACTTCATGTTAAGTAGAAATAAAGTATGTTACATATTAAGATTTTAAACAAAATGTGTGTTGTTTTAATGATTCTGTAGCAAATCTTTACGTTTTGATCCTGTATTTATTTGACGACACGCTCTGGTGAATATGTATTTATCTATTTTTCTCCCCATTTATTCTTCAGTGAAGGCAGACCCCTCCCAGAAGGCCTCTGAGGAGGCAGAGTCCGCCGCTGGTCTGGGCCCTGACCTCACAGCTTCTGTGGAAACTACCTACAGCGAGCAGAGCTCCTCCTCTGCCGGCTCCACCTCTTCCACCGACCAGCCCATCTACTTCCGGTGCGTTAACACCGATTCCTCAGAATGCTTCGTGAAAGTCTGATTCGGCTTTTACAACCTGACAGAAAATGAAAGTTATGTGTTACAAACAATAATGCTTGTTTGTAGGAATATAGTTGTGAAAAATAATCACTGATAATTAAGGTTTGAAATGTTAATGGTATGGTCTTTCTCTTCCTCCCCTGCTATTTTCAGGGAGTTCCGATTCACCTCTGAAGTGCCTATCTGGCTGGACTATCAAGGCAAACATGTCGTCATTGAGCAGGTGAGAGGTCACTCAGTGTAACCAAACACTTATATGAAAGAAATCTGTTGGATTTCTGTGTATTTGATCAGGCTGATAATTGTCCAGGCTGACCGTTCACACTTCTTCCATCCTGCTCTGTGTTTCACAGGGAACATTTGCAGGGATTCTGATTGGTCTGGCCCAATTGAACTGTTCTGAGTTGAAGCTGAAGAGGCTCTGCTGTAGACACGGGTAGACATCCACACTTCCATACACACACACACACACACATCGCATTGTTTTTTCAAGATACAAAGAGATACGTGGTATTTGAGACTAGATCACCATGTTTTAAATGCAAAGTTTTCAGTTGCGAGTTTCTTAGTCTGTCTTCTGAAACACTTTCTAGTCTCCTCGGAGTGGACAAAGTGATCCAGTACGCCGTCACAGAGTGGCTGACGGACATCAGGAAGAATCAGCTGCCGGGCATTCTGGGAGGTGTGGGCCCCATGCACTCAGTGGTCCAGCTGTGTGAGTCTACACTACTCCAAACACACAGCGTAACATTTACATGTTCTTTATCCTGTTTTATCTCTTGGTTCATCTCTTTCTATCTCTTTGTGTTTCTCCAGTTCATGGAGTGAGGGATCTGTTCTGGTTGCCGATAGAGCAGTACAGGAAGGATGGACGCATTATTCGAGGTCTCCAGAGGGGGGCAGCATCATTCGGCACCTCCACAGCTTCAGCTGCTCTGGAGCTCAGCAACAGGCTGGTGCAGGCCATACAGGTACTCTGTCTGTGAAGGGTTTTCAGTGCAGGTCACGACTGTGAATGAAAGTTATTCAGAAGATAGATTTGGACCATGGCCTGAATTTATTTCAGGTAGCGCAAAAAATTGTAAGATAATTTGTTGGAAGGATTTCAGGATAAGCTGGGCCTCAGGTATGCGATGCCTGATGTCTGTCTGCTTCTCTCACAGGCCACAGCAGAGACGGTGTACGACATCCTGTCTCCAACTCCACCCCTGAACCGCTTTTCCATCACAGAGGGCCGGGCTCCCTCTAGCCGGCCCCGCAGAGCGGCTCAGCCCGCAGACCTCCGAGAAGGGGTGGCCAAGGCTTACGACACCGTCAGAGAGGTGCGTCCCCAAACTTACCCTCTCTGAATTGATGTCCATAAATGTACTGAAACACTAAATATTTTGACTAATCTCTCCCTGGACTCTGTCTCTGCTCTCCAGGGAGTGATTGACACGGCTCAGACCTTGTGCGATGTAGCGTCCCGCGGCCACGAACAGAAGGGTCTGCCCGGCGCTGTGGGCGGCGTCCTGCGGCAGATCCCTCCCACCGTGGTCCGACCGTTAATAGTGGCCTCTGAAGCCACTTCCAATCTGCTCGGTGGCATGCGGAACCAGATCAAACCAGACGCCCGGAAGGAGGATTTCCTGAAGTGGCGCACTGAGGATGGTCAAGAATGATGACGATTTTTTTTTTTTGTCTGTGAGAGAGAAAAAGTGTGTGTCTGTGTGTGTGAGAGAGGGATTATGATTTGGAGAAGTTAGTTACGGGAGCGAATCCAGGGTCTGAATGTGTCTTTGCATGTGTGTAATGAGAGTCGGTGTGCGCTCCGATGCAAAAACAAAGCGACGACAAACGACTACTGCAGTTTTTGACACCCAGTGTTTTATGTGGCTCCATCATACGTGGACTTCAACAGATTTCATCTGTTTTGCATCCAGCAAGAGCTCTCCTCATATTCCTCCCCTCAGTAATACACCAGTCTGCAGATTCTCCTCACTGTCTGTGCAAACATATCACTGTCACTCTCAACTGGCTTCATTTTCAATCCACCCAAGGATTATCCCTCTCAAGGTTTTCTGTGGTCATAAGTAAGACACAGATTGTGGGCACTTTGTGTACTCGTGTATTGTGCTTCTTGAAACTGTATTCTAATTTGAAGTAGTGATTTCTGGCACGATTTCACCTTCTTCTAAGGTCTATGGAGAAGAAGTAAGAGCACCTTCTCTCTTAGTATTCTAAATCATCCATCACTAGCTGAAAACAGGGTTTTCTTCTTTTTTTGGGTGCAGTGTGTGTGTGATGAACTGACACATGATGTGACTCGAGCTTTCGTCTATTAGTCGTCCAGTGAAGCTCATAGTGGAGACCGAGAGAATATTTAAATGAAGTGTCCTTTGCTAACATCCTCCACATGGTTTCCAACCAAACTTCAAAACACCTCGTCATTGGTTGAGCTTCTCTCAGCGCTGTTATTCGTGCCATAAACCTTGCAGAGTGCCCTTTTTATGTAGTTTGTTTTGCTTTCCTAAAAACCTGCACTCTCCTCCCTGCTACTGTACACGTATTACACATACTGGCTCATATGGATACAAACCTGACTGAGAACAAGTTTCCTGACTGAACAGAGACACGGATCACACGAAGCCTCTAAACTCTGTAGCACATTGGATTCTTTTAAAGCTTCGCTAAGTTGGACTTCAGACGTCTGCCACTCACAGTAAACGGTCCAGATGTCAGCCAGTTGTTCTTCCTTCTGCATTTGTGCTTCTGTTTCCATGAAGAGTTAGACTGGGATCTGAATTTACTTACTCTGTCTTCAGAGTCGCTTTGCCCTCTTCTATAGTTGCCTTCCTGCATTTTTTATGTTTCTTTATTTGTTTTTTATTCTGTTAAAACTGACTTGTTTAAGTATTGTCATACTCATTAGCTTTGAGAGGATGTGAATCATGTGACAACGGAGGATGAAAAATTGGGGGTTTTACATTTTTATCTTATTATTTTTTGTTTAATAAGTGTAAGGGACATGTGTCCCCGTGTGTGTGTGTGTGTGTGTGTGTGTGTGTGTGTGTGTGTGTGTGTGTGTGTGTGTGTGTGTGTGTGTGTGTGTGTGTGTGTGAGTGTGAGTGACTGAGTGTGTTTGTGAGTGAATGAGTGTGTTTGTGTGCGCGCATGATGCACGTCTGTGAGGGTGACAGGTTGAAGCTTGTTGCATCTCTTGTGTGTAATTACCATTTACTATATCATAAACTGTATGAATGACCTGTATAATATAAAGACGAGGAGTATACAAAATTAATACAAAAAATAAAAAATCTGATTTATAAAAAGTGAAAGCCATCTTTGTCTGACATTTTTACTGCTTATCAACACCAACATGTTTTTTATGGCTGTTATAGTTACACGTACCTCACTTAAGTAGCCTAAAGCTTTGTGGCACTTTAACTGTACTTGAGTACTTCATTTTACTTTAGACATCTCCTCCTTTACATTTCAGATATTGACTTTCATTAACTTTTACATCACTGCTTTTATTTAAGAGCTGTAAACTTTTTAGAAAGTAACTTTTTGAGTAACACATGATCGACTGATGAGATATGACCCGTTATAGATGAGAATACCAAAAACTACATGTAATTGTTCATTTTCAATGTTAATGCATCAGTAACAAGAGCCCAACAATGTAATAATTATGACAATATTCCTTTGCAAACTATACTGAGAATACTGTTTTTTTCTTATTTGTTTTGTTTAATGGATTATTGTTACTTATAATGGGGCAGGTTCAAGTTTAATTTCTTCAGTACTTAAACTTGAGTAACAATTAACAATCTGAACACTACTTCAGCTGCTGGTTATTGTAAATATCACCCCAAAAGCTGCTACAGTATATTACACTAGCATTATAATGAGTGTGTATAAAGTAAGTAACACTGAAGGGACTATTACAAAGACACATATTGATACTAAACTAAATAACTGCTATTACCAAGGAACCAACGGTGGTGGAGTTAAAGTTTCGGGGAACTGTTATAGCGATGCAACAACGGCACTTCCGGTCCACATGTAAACGTTACAGCGTGATTTAAACGTACGTTACAGACTAACTATCTGTGTACACTTACCAGAAAACTATCGTCAAACCAGCGACTGTTGTTTGTAAAGATGAAGCTGCTCACGCACAACATGTTGACATCTCACGTGAAGGGAGTCACTAAAGGATACCCGCTGCTCATCAAGGTAAACTGTCAACACCCGACTAGCTGCATGCTAACGCTAACACTTAAGACCCTAAAGCATCACATGGTTTCAATGTCCTGCTGTGTTTTGTGTTTGAGCTCAATGCCACATGAACTGTATCACTGAACATGTGCTAGTTTGACTCTCTTACAGCCTGTGACGTTCAATAACAAGCTACCTAACGGTTAGCAAGCTAGCACCAGGGGTTAAACTCAACTTCCTCTAAGTCACTTAAACTGTAGAAATAGATTGTAATATAATATGCAAATCTTATAGCTTTATGTCTTAACATACATTGGATTTCAATATAATTTATATATTGAACATTTTGATACATTTCTGCTACCTAGTGTATAATATTGACCTTTTGCCATTTCTTAGCATGTAGCATGTACACTACAGTTTTTTACTAAAAATGCAATGCTTAAGATGTGTAAATGACACGTATGTGACACCATACTGTACCTGTTAGCAACCAATAATGTGAGGGAAATCTCAATTTGCTTTGAGGGAAATTCTGCAATTTGTAAACTATGGATTACAGGTGTTGTTGTTTATGTCAGTGATGGCGTCATGAACAAAATGGCAGAGGAAGTGATTTTGAAGGACTGCTACTGTTTGACGACCCTGCATTTCTACACTAATAGACTGTGTTGTCTCCTCCTGATTTGTTGTCTTTTGTGCAGGCGACCGAGGTGAAGGTGAACGAGGTGGACTTCAACGCTCAGTTTGTCAGCCGGATGATCCCCAAACTGGAGTGGAGCGCTCTGGTCCAGGCTGCAGAGGAGGTGAGTCAGACTGCATCAGAGAGACTGTCACAGCTTGTAATATCTCACGTTATAAACATGAATATTAGTAAAAGTTTGGAGCATTCTAGAGAGACATGGCAAAGCTTATAAGCTGTTAAGTAGCTCTCAATACTAGGAAAGGTATTCATCGATGTGGAACAATCTACACCTACAAGGACAGTTCAAGACAGGAGGAGAATTAGGGGTCTTCTGCCACCCAGTAACTCATTTACAACTGCCCAGTTTTGAACACTTACATGTTGTGTATGAGTGTATGCATGTTACTCTATCTTTTCCCTCTTTAGTTGGGTCACCGGCAGGACCTGCCGGGTGAGCTGGTGCCAGAATACGAGAACAACGAAGAATTCCTGAAGAAAGTGCACAGAGTGCTTTTAGAGGTAAGAAGCTCGCAGTGGTTCCTGTCAGGACTGGTGGGTGTTTATGACTGCTGTGGTATTTATTACCACAGTATGCACATGATGAATGTGTGTTCTTTTTAGTCAGTTAATCTGCAGATTGCTTTCTCAGTTACTTTATTCATCTTTTGGTCTTAAAAATAGTTTTTGTTGACTCCATCAGATGTCTTGTTTTGTTCAACAAACAGTCCGAAACCCAAAGTTATTTAGTTTACGATGATATAAATCAGAGAAAAACATCAAATACACACATCGGAGAAGCAGAGAATGTTGAAACTATTGATCTATTATCTTTTTGACTAATCAATTTCCGGACTACTTGGTGCAGCTGTTGTTTTCCTCATGGTTACAGAGATCTTGTTTAGAGGCAAATATTTGCTTATAAGTTGTTTTGGCTCTTTTATTTTTTTATTTTCAGTGAAACCGATAAACAAACATGAAACGATTGTCTTGGTCCTTCTGTGCGGAGGAACCACTTCTCCATTCTTGATATTATCTGCCGTGTGGGTTCCAGCAGTGTTTTCTACTCTTGTTTCACTTAACACAGTAAATTAGTCATTAAGACAGTTATGGGATGTCTTTGTGTACTTATCTTGAATCAAACAACTGAGAATATTGACTCTCTCAGTAACATAGAAAGGTACGGTCGGCACTTCACATCCTGGTTCTATTACTGGCAATAGCAATTAGCAGCGTAGCTTTCATGTGGTTGTTTACTGCACAGTGTCTCGTTTTTTCATAACTGCACCACGTCCATTCAGCGGGAGACGGTGCCATTTATGTCGAGATCAAACACAGGAACTAAAATACTTTAGCTTGAGACGTTATTCTAACCCCAATATGTACACTGCACGTTGGCTCCCAAACAGTAATGTTAAACAGACGGCACTTATATAATGCTTTACACGTTGCCTCTCGCTCACACTGATGGCGACAGAGGAGCCAGGGATCGCACCATCAACCCTGTGATTAGTGGACGACCCGCTCATCCTCCCGAGCCACAGCCGCCCGTGATGTCAGAGACACTTTGTGCAGCAGTGACAGCCTCCATTGTTCTGGGAAGACTTTCCACAAGATGTTGGAGCCTGGCTGCAGGGATTTGCTCCCATTCAGCCACACGAGCATCAGCGAGGTCCAATACTGGTCCCAGTTCATCCCAAAGGTGTTGGATGAGGTTGAGGTCAGGGCTCTGTGCAGGCCACTGAAGTTATTCACGCCAAACTCTGCAATCTATGTCTGTATAGACCTGGCTTCATGTTGAAACTGGAAAGGGGTTTCCCCCAAACTGTTCAAACTGTTTTTTGCAAACAAAAGTGATGTTTACATCGAGTTGTACCCATCAAAGCACATTGTGTAAACCTTTGACGTCTAAAAAATGTGTTGAATGCATTTCCTTCCTCATAAAAGTATATTTAAATTCTTCATTGTGTGCATTACGGTAAACTTGCTTGCAGTCTTCTTCTTCTTCTTCTTCTTCACTGCCCTTTTTTAGCGTAGTGCTGCATTTCTTGGCATCACCGTCGCCTGTAGCTCACTTTAATGTGGCACCACTGGCAGGACTGTGTATGGCATGCATGAGATGAACAAAACGGGGGCGCACTCTCTAAAAACAACACCTCCATAGCTCTGCTAGTGAAACTCCAGAGGGTACCATTAGTGGTGAGGTGCTAAAAAAACAGGTTTCATGTAATGCTGACAGGTGTTGATTGGGCTGGTTACTTCAGCTTACTTATAGTCTATTAAGTTACTCAACTATTGTGAAAATGTCTTTATAGAATCATATCTTTTGTCCTGTACCGGACCACAGACCAGTGGTCGGGAACCACTGGTCTAAAAATTGTTGTTCACGGTAGCATTTAAGATTTTCTGTAATTGGACCTAAAAGGTCCGGAACAAACCAAAAGTATGGTGACAGGGGTGTCCAAACACTTTGTCCATACAGTATATTTTGCTCTACGGTCTCTCACCTCTCGTCTTGCTTGTGTGTTCTGCAGGTGGAGGTGATCGAGGGCTCTCTGCAGTGCCCTGAATCCGGACGAGAGTTCCCCATCTCCAGAGGAATCCCCAACATGCTGCTGAGCGAGGACGAGGTGTAGATGGCAGCGAAGTCAACGGTTCTCACACGCAACCTCACCCCAAGCGGTCACTCAGATGGGATTGTGGGTATTCAGAGAGAGGAGAGAGAGGTTGGACTTAAGTTGGTGCCATGAGAACCACACTGTTTGGTTGATTGTTGTTATGACATTTAAGTGGGTGATGCTGCCAATACAGGAAACAGTTTTGAAGAAGAACGGATGGAAATGTTCCCAGAGTAACCCCCAGTGGTTTTATCTGTATTTATTTTTGTTACTGTTTGGGTTCTCGCTTTCTTTTCTTTTTTTCCAATAAAACTGTCTTGATTTCCACGACGGCCAAAATTGTTTCAGGTTTTTGTGGAAAATATGGATTTGCTTATATTACAGACGTACCGAAATATAAAAACCCAGAGGCTCCATGAGTGAGAGGCCGGCTCTGAACCCATCTCGCCCTCTCTCAGGGTTTAAGAAAGTGCTGAGGGCCAGATGACGTGGCAGCGGCTCGTCTATATTTGGGTTTGAGGAAAAGAAGCAGAAAAAGCAGGCCGGCTGGAAGTTGTTTTTGAGGAAGTCATGTCTTTTTTTTTTTCTTCTTTCATGCCACACTTAACAGCTTGCACACTCACACACAACCCACCTGGGCGGGCTGCTGGGATCTGAGATTCCCCCCCCCCCCCCCCCCCGTGTGTCTGATCTTTTAAAGACTGCTGAAGGGAAGAGTCCACCTAGACAAATGAAGTGTCTTTCCACTCATTTCTGGCTAAGATGGTGCAGCAGCAAGTTGTAGCAAGAGCCTGTTTGTTCGCAGGCGGCGTTATCATTTTTAGAAACCTTGCCAGGGCAGACGATGAAGGGGGGGGTTTGCCCTGACCAGAAAGCCTCGAGGCAACCGGAGTCTCTCCTACCTTTTCCCTTCTACTTAGAGCAATTACAGGCCTGCACCCGCAACTATAATAATGGTATAATGGGATGGCAGCAGAGCAGCAATAAAAACCAACCCTGACAGATTAACAGTCCTCTCCAAGTTCTGAGCTGTAATTAACAATGAGACCGAAAGAGGAACAGAGAGGAAAGAAAGGGCCAAGATTGAAAGCTAGAAAAGATAAAGATAAGATGTTGTGGAGGGATTTTAATAAAATTACAACGAGCCTTAAACTGGGATGAGTATAAGATCTTAACTAAAGCTGCATTTTGAAATCACTGGCATGGACTAATAGATTATCCCCGTCTTCTATTTCATCATTTTGATGTTTAAAGGTTTATTTTGGGCATTTTGTGAGCAGTAAATGTTGAGCTACTGCTGATTTATTTACTGTTTAGCAAAATGACTGGAATAAGATGGCTTTGTCCAAAGGTATCAAAATCCACCTACTAGAAACTCTAAAGCTCACTAATTACCATGTGATGTATCATTTGTTTAATTTGTGTTAAAAACAGGGACATAAATCCCTTTAAATTGTTTTGTTTTTTACAGCATTTAACAAAAGAGATATACCTTGTTATTTATTGAGCTTTTAAAGTGCTAGTTTGCAGATTTTGCTTTAACTTATCATGAATTAAATGTTCATCAGAAGTGCATCAACCATTGCGGAACCAAAATAGGAAGCGGACAGCACTTAGCACTTATTAAAGAATATCAATTGGAGGACTTGGCTCTGTAACTGGACGGTTACCATTCAAGGAGTAGCAGGAGAGGTGCCAGTGATTAAGGCACCAAACACCCAAACTGTTATGGTTCCTTCCTGTGAGGCATCTCTTCAGACCTAACAGGTCCTACTTGTGTATCTGGGTGGAAAATGAAGTATACAAGATAATTATTATGGAAGTTCTTTGCTGTTACTATCCCCAGTAGTGGAAATGTCAAACGGTGGAACAGCAGAGGAAACTGGAAAACAAAAATGCAGTCTGTGCGTTCCAATACTCGTCCTTCCATACTATTCAGTATGCCAGGAAAAAATCAATATGTCACAATACTCAATTTGTCAAACATACCAGGATGTTTTGCAGCATCCATCTCTGGTTGTTCTGACCCACAATCCTCTGCGGCAGCAGATACATGAGCAAGAGGGTCAAAGTTCAAGGTGAAGTAGTATTTCCCAATTGAAAGCCTACTGCATGCAACAGTATGTGCTTTGTGAGGGCAGCTTCAGTACGTACTAAAAGTAAAAAGAAAATTATTTTGATTTCTAACGCAGTCAGTGTGTCCAGTAGTTGCTAGGCTGTGAGGAAAAACAAAGGCATCCGGTCGTCTTCACAATAACACCACTTGGAAACAGCTGAGCTAACCAACTGCTGGCCCAGAAGCTAGCTTCATAATAAGTTAGCAATCTTCTCATCTAAGAAGATGCATCGATCCCAACATGTTTGAACTCTTCCTTTTGAAGCTGGCGTGTCCTCGGGGGGGATGTTTACCTGCGGGGAGACAGCGGTGCATTTTTGTGGAGAGAAGAACTTGCAAAATGTGTGTGAGGGAGGAAGATGGCTCTTGCCTACATAATCACACACTCCCTTCACTTTGGTGGCAACCCGCCCCACCACCACCACCACCACCACCTCTCCTACATCCAGTCCCTCCCTCCTCCTCCTCCCTCTGTCTGAGCATTTCTCACTGAGGAGCTGCACAATAATGGAGTCACATCATGCAGAAGGTCTCTGTGTTTTCAGACTGGAGTTCATCTAGACCGGGGATCTGTAATTTATTGTAAAGTTTCCTCTTTTTTAAATTCCCAGCACAAGGACTTCTTTCATTTATTTTTCTGCGTCATGTCTTTTTATGTCGTCTGACTTTTTTCCGTGTTTTAATGTTTATGTGAGGGGGATTAACAGGCCCACCATGGTTTTCCCAACATAAATCAACAGAGTCGTTCTACGTTTTAGTGCAAGCAGCTTTCTGTTTACATATAACTGGGAATGAGAGGACCTCATTTGGGTTTTTGCTTTTTTTAAAGCTGCAACTAGATTTTCTGGAAGTGGGTATGGGCCAGTTTTTTGCTCCACAGATGGGTCTTTCGGAGGTGAAGGCACGTGAACCTGGCTGCACCAGATAGTGAAGTGAGCTGCTCAGGTTTTAGTTTGGAGGACTTGCGACATGGGCTGAGCTCTTGCAAAGAGTATTTTCTCCTGAAAGCTGTTGAATATTCCGAGGATGGACGACGGGAAACGGAGACGCATGAAACTTAATTTATCGGTTAAACTGTAATTAAATATATTCACCTTTTACGCACACGCGCTGGCACGGGACGACAGCGGAGCTTTGGAGCGCACCAGATTGGAGTTCAAGCGTCGGCCAAATTTCCAAACACTAAATGTGAGTTTTTTTCCTGTGGAGTTTGGTTGTTGTGTGATGCCATTTGTTGTTCTTGTAAGGATCAACGGATTCTATATTTTCAATTTAATAATTTAAACTTAGATTAATGAATAAACGACAATGCGTCGTTTTATCTGTCTGGTGTTAAAATATGCAGGCGCATGTATGAACAATGTTGTAAAATTACCGTAGCAGACTAAATGTTAAGTCAGCAGATGTGGTTTTCCTTTCCACAGAATGTGGTTTTGACCAAAATAGCCCGTTAGAACTGTATATTGGATTTTTTTGGGGTGGGCTTTATTTGATACCAGTATTTGTATGCAGTAGTTCAGTGGAGGGCGTTTAACCCTCAGTTTAATGTTTTAAAGCACTTTACGGACAAATCTCTTAATCGTTGGTTTGAAGATTCAGTTTTAGTGACCCCAATTGTTTCAGTTGGATTTCCTCCACGGACACTCAGAGATCTCCGTCCCTCCGTCTCCTCACCGGACAATGTGGGTGCCCCGTCTCGCGCTGCTGCTGCTCCGGTTCTCCGGTGTTTTGCTGGTGGAGGGGTTCAACACGTGCCACTCCATCAACCTGGACGCGCAGAAGTCCCGGCGCATCGAGGCGGTCCGCGGGCAGATTCTCAGCAAGCTGCGCATCCGCAGCCCGCCGAGCAAGGATGCGGCCCCGCCGCCTGGCTCGGTGCCCCCGGAGATCATGCTGCTCTACAACAGCACGCGGGAGCTGCTGAAGGAGCGCAGGCGCCTGGCCGAGTCCGCGTGCGACCGCGAGAGCAGCGAAGAGGACTATTATGCTAAAGAGGTGCAGAGGATTGACATGCTGCCCCCCCGCACCGACACAAGTGAGTCCATTTATGATGTATGACTTATTATACAGTCTATGTGTATGACAAAGGTTCCCAAAGTGTGGTCCGGGGTCCTTACCGGTCACTGATAGGGGTCCAAACCCACCAGAAATAATCCAAATGACTTGATTTAATGGGGTTTCATTAAAACGTGTTTGTTTTGCAACAAACAATGCCTACTTCAAATCAACAATGTAAACCATGTCTATCTGTGGACATTCATCACCTCCTTAAAACACAACTAAAAAGTGTTTTTTCTTCTTAGATTGTTTTATTTGAAGGAGTTTTAGAGGCCAGAAGAGGTCAAAGTAGCATATCCAATATTTAATGAAAGAAATGGCCACAGCAGTCCATTTTCATAGATTAGACCGAGCGTTATCCTTTTTCTTTTATGTATCACATGATTAGAATGAAATGCACTGACTAAATAGGCATCAGTACCATTTTCCCATTCCAATTCTGGGTTAAAAGTGTCTGTTCGGGAAGAAGTATAAAGATCCCACTAAAAACAGCACCCTTTTACAAGAAGTGTTCCAGTCAAAGCCAAGTTTTATGTGCATGGTGGTTACTAATGGCAGAGACATAAAATGGAGGAGGTGTTATCCTTCAACAGCTACTGTAGATGAACTCTTGAACAAGACACTAAATTCTCTGATGCCTTCAGAGCAGCTTTATAGTCAAACTGTCAGCTGTGATTGGTACCACGCAGCTCTCACATATAGAAATAAAACTTCATTTGGGAAATTTTTAAGAAGAATGTTTCTGGATACTATGGTACATGATTACAT
The DNA here is from genome assembly GCF_910591455.1 of Pholis gunnellus. NCBI lineage: Eukaryota > Metazoa > Chordata > Actinopteri > Perciformes > Pholidae > Pholis > Pholis gunnellus. The sequence goes on from NC_136537.1 coordinate 15,919,164, forward strand.
AACTGTGATGATGTTTCATGAAGTAAAATCCATGAACTCAACAGCTATCCATATTAAACCTAAGACCAGACACATTTACTCACTTCCTCCAATCCTATAATTTAGTTTTGAGACATTCATCAGCAGTAATTATGTCCGAGACAATGCATCAGCCCCACAGAGCTTTTAACCAATACTATAAATATAACACTGTCGGAGAAGTCAAGAGATGTTGTTGGATCATTAGTCATCCTTTTTATGTTTGTTTTTAAATCCAGATGCGGTACAGCCTGCAACCCCCGACCCCCATTACAGAGTCGTCCACTTCGACGTGAGTGGAGTGGACCTGACCAACAGCACCCTGGTCAAGGCTGAGTTCAGGATCTTCAGAGCTCCCAACCCGCAGGCCCGGGCCTCAGAGCAGAGAGTGGAGATCTATCAGGTAAACAACAGAGTGATGGCTCACAGCTCACCTGTTTACCACTTTAACTTCAGCAGAACCACCGAATTAGCATCACAAATAACCCTGAGAGACACGATTTCTATGTCTTTTTAAGCTTTTACGTCTAAGTAAACGTACATTTTCCACAATTATGAAGAAGACACTGAATCCATTCTTCTTTAAAATCACTTCAGGTACGTCTTTGGTATAAAAGAAGCAGACGCAGGATTTGTTTCTTTTCTTTTGAAAAATGATTCTCACATCCAAAAGGTGTGACCAGGAATACCTTTTTAATTTAGATTTTTCGGGTAGATTTTCCCTCCAGCAACATGGGCATCAGGCCAACAAGACAATTATCACAATAAATCTTCACAAATTAAGCTATATTTGTATTTTGACTTGACATTTCTCATCTCTCACAGAAATATGTTCGCCCCAGGAAAGTGAGTAAACATAATAAACATGCCTGATGACAGATTTGCAGGTTGTTATTGGTTTAGGCTCTGTGCCATACATGTGTTATGTACAAATGTAGGAAGATGAACTCGCTGCCCTCTTTACCACAGTGGAAATTATAACATTTACTGACTGTCTGCACGTCAGCTTCATCACTGTGTTTCTGTGTGTGTGTGTGTGTGTGTGTGTGTGTGTGTGTGTGTGTGTGTGTTTGTTTTAACAGCTACTGAAACCAGATGAAGAGAGCACCTCCACTCAACGTTATATTGACTCCCGCACCGTTCAGCCGAAGGAGAAGGGAGCCTGGATCTCTGTGGACGTTACCGAAACCATTAAGGACTGGGTGTCAGATCGAGGTTGGCCTCAGCAGCACTTCCTTCACATAATGATTCATATACAGTATACACACACACACACACACACACACACACACACTCCATCAGCTGATCTCAATGTGTGTCTCTCTACTGATCAGAGAACAATCTTGGCCTGAAGTTGGGCGTCCACTGTCCCTGCTGCACCTTCGTCCCGTCCACCAACAACATTGTTCCCAACAAGAGTGAGGAGCTGGAGGCTCTCTTTGCAGGTTTGTTGCACTCGTTTTGTTTTTTTCAAAGTCGATCATGTTAGCCGCCGAGGCTTTGTACTCATTCAAGTATGTGCAGAGTGGATGACTACAGCAGCTTTGGGAGGCTTGGGTTAACCCTCCGTGATTAAATCTTCAACTGCATTTATATTTTTGACTTGAGGGGAAATTGTTCCTCCTCTTACAGAAAAATGCTGAGTTTAACCTCCTTTTTCAGAGTTATTTTGAACAAGGAACATGTTTTGAACATGATGATTTTAGACTTTGCTGAAGTCTCTGTAGATGTTTGTTTGTGGATGACTGGTCAGAATGCAACATCAATTGTACTTCAGCCACATGCGAAAATTAACCACGACACATAAACAGATACATAAACACACATGACAGCCAGTGTGTCAAAGATTGAACGTTAAACAGCCTCGGTTTTATCTGAATGGTCACTGAGATGAGAAATTGGACAGGTTGGTTATAAATAGCTCTGTGCAGGCATTAAAAGCACTTGTGTAAGATTTATCAGCACAGCAATAATCCTGCAGGCGCCTCCCAAAAGATGATGAAATGGTGATCGTACAGGAACAATGGAGACACTGTTCTTCCACACTCTGTAAAGCTGTGGAAGGACGGTCTGTGTTGCTTCATTTAGACCCCAAATTATGTCTCTCCTCAAGATTTACACTGAGTTGGGCAAAGTCTGTTTTTTTACTACTTGGATATCAACTTTTGAAACTAATACAAGCAGGGGCTTGTATTGAGCCCAGAAAACCCATGAAATAGGTTACCTTTAGGAAACAACTATATATATAAATGTGTGCGTGTATATATGCACTGTGCTGTCTGTGTACTGTAGTATTTGTTCAGCAATAATCACAAATTGCTGCCATCTCAGAAAAACACGTTGTGTAAAAAGCATAAAGCCATAGTGTATTACTTTATATGAAGTACCACTGTAGTAGGAATTCAAAGGTGTAACTCTGTAGTTTGCGTTTAACTTCCACTAATGAGTGATGTTGCTCTTTCAGATTGTTTCATTTGAATAGTTTTTACAACCTCAAGAGTGGAGACTATCCCAAAAACAATCAAAGCTTAAAGAAATGTCCCCGAAGATAAAAACACTCACAAACATTTCATTTTGTGTTGATCGTTGTGCGACCCCTCAGGTTTATCCTGCGACCCCTTGGGGGGGGGTCCCGACCCCCAGGTAGAGAACCACTGTGTTAACTGTTACACTGCTCTACGTAGGTGTGGATGACGAGCAGCTTCGTCAGCTCAGAAAGCCCGGTCCGGTTAAAGGCCAGGCAGATTTCAGCACCAAGACGCCGCACCTCATCCTCACCGTGCTGCCCAGTGACAGAGTGGACAACCCGGCCAGGAAGAACCGCAAGAAGAGGGCGGCCGCCACCGAAACCACAACCTGCTCCCGGTAGGCCGCCAACCGGCCATGTGTGTTTGTGTGTGTGTGTGTGTGTGTGTGAGGTTATGTGTGACTGACTGACCGCACTGACATGTAGTTTCATAATTCTAAAATCTAGTTGTGGTGGGCAGTGGAATTCTTTTCTTCTTTTCTATTGTGTGGCAAAACTAACAATATTGACCGTGTGTTTAGACTGCAGGCCGACAAGCGTGCAGTGTTTTATTTAGACTACCTCACGCTGCGGGGGGGGGAAGTCTGGCGGGCTTGCATTGTCATTACCTTGTGATGGCTGGCCCTTCAATGGTGACCAGTTGCCATTTTCCCATGACCCAACTTTGGTCCCTTGCTCCAGACCATTAAAAGCCGGATGGGAGTTGAAATATTTCCTTGTGTCTCTTCTCGGTGCGTCTCAGTGGCTCAGAGCAGGGATGCTGCCTGCGCTCGCTCTACATCGACTTCAGGCGGGACCTCAACTGGAAGTGGATCCATGAGCCCAAAGGTTACAAAGCCAACTTCTGTGCCGGCAACTGTCCTTACATCTGGAGTGCCAACAACCACTATAACATGGTGAGTTGGTATGTTTTGTATTTCTGTAAGATGAGATACGACCAGGACTGGGTGTTGAAGCTTTTTTGGTACCATCCAAAACGTGTTTTAAATATGGCGGCTACATGGCTGTGTTGTTAAAGTAAGGTGTCAAACAAAGTTCTGTTTTGGTCTTGTTCTGAAAAATCATGTACTTGTATCAAAATATTTCAGTCGGTATCCGAGCTCTACGTATGACTGATTCCTCACACGAATACCTTGACGTGTCTGGACATTTTGTGAATACCTACGTCTCTTTTAAGACGACTGTAAAACACCACAACAGAAGCATAACAAGAAAGAATGTGACCGGAAAGAGTGACACAGCCAAATCATATGAAAACATAGTTCTGAACAGTTGCTCCAGTACGAACACAAACAACTTCAACAGCTGAAGTGACTCCTCCGTCTCTATAGTACACTTAGCTTTGTCCCATAGAGTATGACTTGGCCAGCTGCCACACTGGCTCCTACAGAACCTCCTAATTTACTTTTTCTTTCTTCGTGTCCTTTATTCATTAGATTTCTAGGTTTTTCACATTTATATGACACTTGATTTGCGGCAATGAGACATTTTGTCACTGTGGCTTTCACACCATTTGATTTATTTGGTTTGAGGGCGTTTGTTAGTTTTTGTTGTGCACGTTAAAGTATTTGAAGGACAAAAAAGGAAACACATTGACAGACAGTAATACATTTACACAATACACAGCCTTCTTTAAAAGCCCCTGAGAACTTTTTGCTATTTTATTGGATCGTCATGACTAAATACATAGCTATCTAAGTTAGGAAAAACACATTCTTATATTATTTATTAAGAGAAATCTGCTTCATTAGCTGCTGCTTCACAAGAAAAAGTCAGACATTTTGGGAAATAAGCTTTTTTGCTTGCTTGCCTAGAGTTAGATGAGAAGATTAATAATCCCACTCTGTGAATATGAAGCTACTTAGCTTAGCATAAAGACTGGAGACAGGTAATTATTGTAGAACTATTCCTTTAACAGTCTCCAATCAATATAAGTGAACAACCCCACAACTGTCATCACATTCTGATTCAAAGCTGCTAAATCATGATCGGTGTAAAATGTGCATGACATCACCTTACTGAGGCCTGCACACGACACACCAGTGACAAGAAACAAAACACGAATACAGAAAGTGTCTCAAGTGAATTAAACAAAAACTGCTTTAATTTTGAGAAAACGTTGTGGTTCTGTAGGAGCTCATTGTTCATGTAAAGAAACTGATGTCAAAGTTAACACACTCTGATGATGTCGTTCCCCTGGTCAGATCCTGCCCCTGTACAACAGGCTGAACCCCGAGGCCTCCGCCTCGCCCTGCTGCGTTCCTCAGGACCTGGAGCCCCTCACCATTATGTACTTCATAGGCCGCACGCCACGTGTTGAGCAACTCTCCAATATGGTCGTCAAATCGTGCAAGTGCCGCTGAGTATGAGCGGAAGAGGTGAGGGAGGAGAATGATTACAGGACCAAAACTACACACTGATCAAGACGAGAGGACAGACGGATCCTTTGTTCATTAATCTTCTCTGTTTGATCTCCTTTAGCAGACTTTTGAGATGTTGTATTTTTGCTCAAATATCCCATTTTTTCACAGGCATGAAAACTTCTTCATTCTCTGGAACTTTGCGTTTGATATAGGACACTGTTAATATCACAACATAGCTGTATTAAACCTTTACTTGGAAATGAAATGGGGGTGTTGTGTGATTTGGCCCACATTTGGTCGACATAAAAAGGATTCTCATTCCACCTCGCCGTTTATATGCCTGCGGCTGCGGGCAGCCGGGCGAGCTAGACGTGTTTGTTTTAGGTTTGAAGGTGTTGATAGGAAGAAGGCGGCGTGGAAAGGTTTGCAGACTGAGATCTTTAGGCGAGGGAGGCAGGGAGCAGATAGAAAAGAGAGAGAGGAGCTGTGTCCAGGCGGAGGCCCTGCCAGCTCTCTGCGGTTCCCAGGCTGAAATCTGCCCGGCGTAAACAGGATGTGAAAGATTTCCAGACACCGACCCGACCACTCACGGAACGCCAGATTTAAATGCTCCCCTCATCTCCTCTGTCTCTCTCTCGCTCTCTCGCTCTCTGCTGCTCGAGGTTCTGGGATTTGTGGTGGGAGGAGAGAGGGAGAAAAGAGAGGCTTTGAAAATGAGACGTGGGATGATAGGGCTGTATTTGGAACGTTTGGAAGGTGGTATTTTACAGCCTTGGCAAATTTGTACCTATTTGGGTCTGACTCAAATATTCCGTAATCGCACTCTTATTGTCGTTTTCTGAATGTGCATTTATTATCTTATTGTAAAAAAAAGCTGTTGACTCTTTGCTATTCCTATGCTGTGATTATATTTTGTCATACTTACCACCAGTCTCACACACACACACACACACACACACACACACACACACACACACACACACACACACACACACACACACACACACACACACACACACACACACACACACACACAGTCTCTCTCTCTCTGCACCCAAATATTCACAGTGACCACTTTTGATAGAATGTCTAAATGCTGAAAATAAAAAAACATCCCTCGGGCATATTTTAAATATAGACTCTGGTATGCCAGTGGTTTGTGTGTGTGTGTGTGTGTTGGTGTGTGTGTATGTGTATGTACGTATGTGTATGTACGTGTGTGCATGTGCACGTGCGTGTGTGTGTGTGTGGCTGGTGAGGTCATGTGTGATGGCACAGAAATGATTCCCTGGCTTCTATGTGTTTGTGACTGGGGGTGTTCCCTCTGTGACCCTGCTGTGAGTGAGATGTGGATTTATCTTTTCAACTTTTTGAGGAGGTTTTGAAAACTAAAGTTGAATAGGAAGGAAGAACTTGATGTCAACAGAGCCAGTTGTTTAATGCATTTACTGAAGTTATACAGTCTCTTGTTTCTAATTGGATGGCAACTCTTTTTTTTCCCATTCATAATAAGAAACACAGGACTCCCCCAGATAATGTAACAATCATAAAGGGTTTCATCTGGACCACATGTTTAAATTTGTGAGAAATGTTAACCAGCGGCCAAACTGCATGAGGGCAATATTTACGTCAGTTGGACGACGCTTTATGTTCTGAACCTTGCATGTGGGAGCGAAGCTGAAGCAAACAGCTGTTTTACTATCAGGGAGAGGAAACAACATGCAGAGCTCGTAAGAAGATTAGAAAACACTCAGTAATTTTTATTTCACGTATTTAATTCACACAGTAGTATACAAAAATAGGCTTTACCATGTGATTATTTATTATAGAACATTTATTTATATTGTGATATATATATATATATTTATCAAGATATGAAATGACCTATATCAGAATAGAAGATTTTGGCCGTATCGCTCAGCCCTATGATGCTTTAATGTCCTGAAATTGACGGGAGATGCGTCCATCTTTACTGAGAAGATTGTTGTCTGAGTGACTTCAGCTGTTTAAATAAAAAGATACAAAACTGTTTTCCAGCCATTGAAGTAAAATAGTTTCTTCTAAGCCACAGTGAGAATGCAGCCTCACTTGTGTATGTGTGTGTGTGTGTGTGTGTGTGTTGGGGTGCTAGGGCTCAAGCTGTGGTGAGGCTCCCTCCCACCCGAGTAAACTAGCCCCAGCATCTGTTAGTCTTTTCCACTTAACTACCCCTTGCTATATCCAACCTGTACTTATCCCACGGTAGAGCGCCTTGCTCTGCCTCACACTGAGTCCCACTGTCCTTGAGAGGGAAGTCTATCGACCCCCGCTCACTCGCTCGCACACTCGCTCGCACAACATAAACCATGTCAGAGCCTTTGACCTTGATAGGGAGTGCACATTCAGACCCTGTAGGCATCAAAAGCACACCCATGCATCCAAACATCCGGCCTGTATAACCTCCATTTAGCCAAATCTGTCATGATTCATGGCTCTGGTTCTTCCCATACTGACCAAAAAACGTAAGAGAGCCCTCGATAACGGTAGTAAAATGTTCTTGAGGATGACAGAAAGCAATTCTCTCTTTCTCATATGCACCTTGTGGTCCGTGTCAAACATAGCTCACATTACAGGTCTGGACCAGACTTTATTCGTCACTCAACTAGATTAAAATCCTGTGTATTTAAATACAGCTCTCGGGGCAACATGACACCATAAACACAAAATAAAAGGTTATACAAGCAGCAGAGCGATAATGAGACACAGGAGTAAACAGAAGATGCCGATCTGTGGCCGCAGCGTTATTGAAGACGTGTTATCCGAGCAGTCAAAGAGTTCTCGGTCCAACTAGAACAAAACATCTGACCTCCACGGTCACCTCAGCAGTACGGCCAGCTCAACACAAATCAAGAACAGAGTAAAAAACAACGTAAAGGCGTTTTTATTGTGTGCTGTACTATGATTTCTTTTGTCACTTACTATACTATGACTTTTGATGATATAATGTACTATTACTTTTCATTACATACTATACTATGACTTTTTATCTCGTATTAAATTATAACTTATCACATAATATACGATGAATCTTTATGACATACTGTGACTTTTTTTACTTTCTATACTTGATGGTACACGTTACAATTTTACATATTTAGTCTGAAACTGAACTGTCTTAATGTCAGTGAGCAGCAATTCAAATATCCACCTCCCTGTTATTGTATATAAAGAAGAATTAAAAGAAAATGAGAGATAATTAACATGCTTTGTAGGTCAGAAGTCAGACTCATATTTATGTGTCGTGATTGTGTTGCCATGTGAATATCTTTCTCCTTCCAGCCCTCTGTCAACAAATGACAAAATATGTGGGTTCCTAAATTTGAGTGTGGATTCAGTCAGTTACTTATTTTGGCCCTGGTGGAGGGCAGAATGCCACGATGGCCTCTTGTAGTAGTTCCTGGTTCTGAGTAAGCAGGAACTGAATGTTTATGTCATCCACCAAGAGCCGCGTTCACTCAGGACTTTCAGGTGTCATTTCAAATCTCCTGCTCTCCAGTGGACGGAGGTTTGGCAACAACAGACTGTGTCCCAATTTTACACGGCATATTTATTGTGTACATTGAGTACTACATACGAATAGTTTTTCTCATGTTTTTTGCAGTTAGTACAGAAGCAATTCTTTCCTTTTTTACACTAGAATGACATTTTACAATGCCACTGCTAATTAAAGATTTCAGAGAGAACCCAAATATCTTTATATTTTACATGTTTATATATTTAAAATGTTTACAGGCTGTATTTGTAGCTGGAAAATTAAAGGCATGGTTAGGAGAAGTGTGAACTCACTCAAAAACAACTTAGAATTTGTGAGTCGTATGAAAGTAGGAAACCGGTTTGTTCAACATCACTAAACATCACTACAGGCTTTGTACATTTAAAGGTGCCCTGTGGAGTTTTCTTCTTAACAATTTTTTTTACTCACCAAAACGTATTGTGTGTATCATTTTGTGCGTCCTTGAGGTCTAACAGACATGTTGAATGCATTCATTTCCTGTATTTTTATTATCTCGTCTTCTCCTTCACTGCCTTTGTTGGCACATTAGTGTGTTTCCCGAAAGTCGACACAATAATATAAAAAAAAAATCACAAAGACATCTGAACAGGCTAGCCCTGTTGAGGTTTATGTCAAATAGCAGTGTGTGTTAAGAGAAGTCTGGTAATCATCACTTTATTGTGTCACTTTAAGACATTATGAGGCTAACAGGGACAAATAGTATCGTACTGAAAAGGTGTATAAACAAGCTCAAAACCTACACAGCTATTTATGTGGCAGAGGGCTTTAGTCTTTATAAATAACACAAACAGTATAACCAAGAGGAAACGTGGTCACAAGCAGAACCATCAGTGATGTATGGAATCTTGATATTAAACTTGATAAACACCACAAACCTTAAAAGTAACCTTAGTGTTGCTTTAATAGCCCTGAACACTTATATCCAACGCAAGCACACAAAGATGCTTATCATGGCGTACAGAGCACCAAAGTAACACGAAGCACTTACAAACCTTCATGAACCAGCAGTCGTTAGTTACCTGCTTCATCTCCCAAACAACTCGTAGCCTCGTGTGACAGCGTCACACAGTGACACTGGTCTGATGATAATGTGCTGTTGTAATGGTTCAGGTTCTCCACCCTCTGCAGGGTTTTCCCCCGGGAATGTTTTTAGCCGAGGTGGTAAGCCACCCAGGACGCATTGGGTCTTGTGATGAATTTTATTTGCGGATGATGTAACACTCAAAAAAATGTTAAAAACTCCTGTGCTCTTGTCCCCTGCTCTTCTTCCCTTTTAATGTTGTATTTCATAAAAAGGTAAAAAGCTCTGAATTTAAAGCTATTAGTCAAGTAGCCAGGAGTTCGTCTCACAAAGACAACATAAATCTGAGAGTTAATTGTGAATATGTCTGCCGAGAATCGATTGAGCTCAGACGCGGAAAGACAGATTACCAAAATAGATAAATATGTGTAATCATGTGACTCATGGCCTCTTATAACCTCTGAAACTTGTGACCAACTGTTTACACACGAGGCGTGGTAGATTTTAAGAGGATGCATGATTCCCTCGTATGAAAGGCCTCTTTATCGCTCCCTTTAGACGCATTTTGGAAAATGTAGGTGCAACCTGGCAAAGTCGTTCAATCCACCATTCTAGTCTCAACAACTACCGGATGGATTGCCATGAAACAGGCATTCATGGTTCCCAGAGGATTGATCCTACTGATTTGGTGATTTCCTGATTTTCCTTGTAGCAGTGAAATATCTCCACAGCTGTTGATTGCATTGCCATAACATTTTGTTCACACATCTATGTCCCCTAGAATGAATTGAAAGGTCCTAACATCCACACTTGTGTTGACATATTTCTGGCATTTGCCACAGTGCCCGTTAGACGAGCGCGTGGAGGTTTACTCGCTCGATTATTAAAGATATCAAGTGTACGCAGCAAAATTGAGCTCAGTTGTTGGAGCAAATAAGTCACAGTTATAATCAGATGATGGAAATTGTCTCGGTAAAGTCACCCAATGTTGCTTGCATGGCTGTAGAGTCCAGTGAATGGTGCAGTCATCCAGTCTGGAGTATGTTTGGTTCATGTCTTCTCATCCTCATGTCGGTTGCCAATCATCTATTGTACAATTGTAAAGATTTTGTGTCCAGAACAAATTTCCATAGAGCTTTGTCAGATCACTAAGTAGAAAGAGGTTTCTGGCACAACTTCAAAGTCTCCAAGTGTTGCAGGAGTTTTAACCTCCTCAGACAACAAAGTAAACCTTGTGGGCTGACTTTGTGAGGCTAGCCTTAAATACAAGAAATCTCCTGAAACATCAGCTTTATTTACGATGGTTAGAATGTTATGTTGTACACACTGTATATTCTAAGTGTTCAAAGTGTCAAGTCATAGAGCTGAACCCACAGCTTTAGGACTAACGTGTTCTGTCACACCGTGACTTTGGCCCCATGTTGCGGGTGTGTTGGCTGTCAGAGTGACGGACCTGAACCTGTCTGGTTCTCTGATCGAGGCAAGTCTGAAAGAGAGGATTCTGGAGGTGGCGTGGGGGGATTTGAAGGCGGCCGCATATCACTGCTGGGCCTCCTCACCTGCAAGGGGCTCCACTTGTGCGACAGCTGCCTCCTCATGCTCCTCCTCTTCGGCTTTCGTGGCCGTCTCCTCCTCTCCTCGCTTGCTCCTGGCTGGGCGCGGTCGCTCAGCGTGTCTGAGGACTCGTCGATGTACGCCAGATTCTCTCCGAAGAAATCCAGCAGCTGGCAGCTGGGTGAGGAGGCAGCGTGGAGGGGAGGGGAGGGAAGTTGGATTCGGTGGCGAGAAGAAGGAAGAGGGGAGAAGCGAGTGTGCAAACCAGGAGCAGGAGCAGGAGTGCGTCTGTGGTTAGTTTTGGCTACAGACACACATTTCTCTGCTGGAATCAGTTTGTCTTTCTCTTGTGCTGTGTTCATGTTTGCGGCTCTCGCTCCTCCCTCCTCCATGTTGCTGACTGTGCAGTAGGGCTGGAACTTGTGGAGCGCCAAGAGGGACGAGGAGACTGAGGAAACGTCTGATCTGGAGTCAAAAGGAGACTCAGATCCAGAGAGGGATCCTCCTTGCATGGCTGCACCTGCTGAGTCCAGCTCTAAGGTGGAGTGGGCCACAGGGAGGGAGAATGAGCGGGCCAGCAGGGGAAGAAACGGCCTGCCCTCCACCTGCAGACCCACAGCGGGGTCAACTCTCAACGCAGGCACCACCCTCGGGACCGTTCCACCTCCAGCGGCACTGACCCTCGCCCTGGACTTGGCCACCAACGCCCTCTCAAGAGACGAATGGGCCTCCAGCCGGCTCATGGAGCTGGACAGGCCGGCCCAGCGGTTCGGCAGGTATCCATTCTCAGATCCTCCTCGAGCCAAGTATCCCAGAGTGCCCTGGGCTCCCCGTCGGATGCGGCGACGCTCACTGCGTTTCCAGCGCCGGCGCTGCAGGAGGAAAGGGTCGTTGAACTCCAGAGGGTTTGGGATGCGGAAGTCCATGGACATGTTCTGAATATTCTGAGTCCAGTCTGTAGCGTGGGCCCTCAACTCCTCCATCTGAGAGATAGAGCAGGAAATGGGGAAAAAGATGAACCTCTAACCAGGATTAAGTGCTGCTCCTCTTCTTTTAGTGTACATTACTGGCTCTCTTGTATCATATATCTCTCACCTCAGCGCGGGTCCTCTTAGACAGCACCTTCAGCCAGTTGCCTATCATGGTGAGGATGGAGGCAAAGTAGGCGAGACCAAACACTATCCACAACCACACCAGAGGCTTGAAGAACCAGCCGACCTCACGACCACCTGGACACAGAGAAAGTGGACTTTTAGTGTGATGCCATGGTCCCCAGAGATGCAGCAGTCGCCTTTCTGTTGCCCCGTCACAATGATCAGAAGTCAGAGTCTGATCCAGATCAGTCCTGGAGCAGAGAGGGAGACGTTTCATTAACATGAGTGACCTGGATGAAGGGAAATTGCTCCATCCACCAGACCAGTGTTTCAACCTTTTTTGCTTGAGACACCTTAAGTTATGCTCGTATTACTGCACACAGCTTTTGCACATCTCTTCCATTTTTGGGTATAGAGTTGAAACTAAAGAGTAGTTTCAATTAATCTGCTGATTATTTTTCGATTAATCATTTAGTCTATAAAACGAAAGTGGAAAAATGACCATCATGATTTCCCAGAGTGCAAAGTGACGTCTTCAGACGGTTTGTTTTGTCGGACCAAGAAAAACCCAGAGACATTTAATTCATATGGTATATGACCAATACATAGCAGTTATTCACATTTGAGAAACTGGAAGCAGCTGCAGATCTTGAAAGTATTTTTGCTTGAAAGCAGTTTAATCAATTAATCACAAATGTTTCTGAATATCTTTAAGTCGATCAAATAACTGGTTTCAGCTCTGTTTGTCTATTGTACATGTGTGGTATAATAAAATGACCCTGACTTTGACTTCAGACTGCTGCAACTAAAGATAGCAAATAAATGTAGCCATTTAAATAAATAAGTATCAATTATACAAGAAAAGTCTGAAAAATAAACAGAAATTTGAACGGCACTGTTTGAAGTAAGACATGAGGTTAAGTGTGACTTGTTGTGTATTGTGTGTGTGTGTGTGTGTGTGTGTGTGTGTGTGTGTGTGTGTGTGTGTGTGTGTGTGTGTGTACCTGGTACGTAGTCTCCAAAGCCAACAGTGGTGAGAGTGATGACCACAAAGTAGAGCGACTCCAGGAATGACCAGTCCTCCACTTTCTGAAACACAACTGTTGGCACGGCGAGGAAGATCAGACAACCAATCAGGATGGAGAGAACCGCTGAGATCACTCGCACAGTGGTCGGCCTGACTTTACGCTTCTGAGAGAGAGAAGGATAGCGGCAAATACAGACGCAGAATGAATGGTAATGAATACATGAACGACTGGTCATTGTTTTACTGTTTCAGGTCAAATACCAACTTCTTTTCACATGAACAGTGCTTATTGGTGTGACAATCATTTCAGATAAGAGTCAATTAATGCCTGAATAATTTATTCAGTACCCTTCATCTATTTTTAATGTAAGTATGACAACTGAGCGTTTGTATGTGATAGCGGTTTTCTTTCTTTGTCATTTATTTTCAAGGGAAATGTGTCGTCTTTCTCAGCTACCACTGACATGGTGCCCTTGAGCAAGGCTCCTGTGTACCTGCTCAGGGCTGCAGCAACAGTATGTGTAATCGCAGAGAAGCTGAAATTTGCCAGTGCTGACAGCATGCAAATAACCAAATTATCACTTACAGAAACAGTTTGCAATTTAGTTTTGGTGTCTTTTGAGGAGGCAGCAGCGACTTTTAGCTACTTTATTTAGCATTTATACATTGATCCTTCCTTCAAAACAAACGGGCAAATTAAAAATCACTTCTTTCATGACAACAGGAATATGAATTAACACCAGTAGCAGTGGTTCACATCCAGGTAGTGGGTTCTAGCTTGGTTCTTAACCAGACAATCAGAGATTATTCACTGCAAAAAAACAAAACAGGAGTTTTGAAGCTGTGATTCACACAAGGTGTAAATCTAACTGAGGTTTGGTTCCTGGGCAGGACAGACTATTCTCACCAGGAAGAGGGTCTCAATCTTTGCCACAGCTCTCCGCAGCACTGTGCCCATGTGGTCACCCACTCCAGCCAGCAGTATGCCAAACATGGGGATCCCCACCAGGGCGTAGCACACACAGAACAACTGGCCGTACCACGTCAGAGGAGACAAGTTGCCAAAACCTGTTAGAAAGTTGAACAGAAACACAAGGACCTTCAATTAAAGTTAATATGCATGCGAGTTCTGTGACGACTCCTTTTGTATCGACAACTTCCATTTACAACAGACCTGAGACCCAATTCTGAGATGTCTTTTGGACTAACATGAGGTTCATTGCACATGGATTTTAGATTGCTAGTATCAAAGAGGAATAAAGAGGAATGAAAAACAGAAGATGAATATGTACAGTTAAATGTCATCGCATAGTATGTCTAAAAAATCATTGAAAAAAGTCATAAAATAGTCACAGCAGAGGATGTCAAAATAAGTCTTAGAATAATATGTCAGAAAAATATAGCATGTCAAAAAGTAATTAAATAAATAATTGTACAGTTTGTAGAAAAAAGTCATAGTTTAGTAGTGCGTCTAAAAAAGTCCTAAAAAGTCATGCTGTTATGTGGAAATAAGTTTTATTAAAGTATGTCATAAAGTCATAAAAAGGTCATACTAGTATGACGAAAGAAAGTAATAACAATGTCATAGTATTGAACATAAAAAAAGGTGTTATAGTGTTAAAAAAAGGTATTAAAAAATCATTTGGAAAAAACTGATAAGTCATAAAAAAGTCGTATTGTTGTTTACAATACGACTTTGTAAATGTTAAAAATAGTCATGGTATAGCATGTCTATTAAGAAGTCACAGAACAGAATGTGAAAAATGAGTGTCATCGTATAGACCGTACCTATGGTGGTAATGATGGTACCACAGAAGAAGAAGGCGGAGGCCAGGTCCCAGCGGGAGGTGAAGTTGGCAGAAAGGTTGTTCACATCGAGTCCTGACTCCACCGCAGACACCACTCCCTGCAGGTGAGGTATGTCATTTACTCGCCCTACTTAACGTACAACACAGGTATATCCTTTATTTATGTGCAAGTACCGGTACAATTATCTTAAAACAATCCAATGCATCAATGCAAAAGGATGGTAGTAGATGTTATTTAGTTTTCTTTATATCAGGTTAGCTTTAGTGCAATGTTTCCAAACGGGATGGGCCTCCTTGAAGGGTCGCAAGATGATCAATGGGATGGGAAAGAAGAAAAATGGTAAAAATGCTACTTACTATTAATATTTTTCCAATATATTAACTGCAGTGCAAACTCATATGTTGAATTGAATATTGTGCAAAGATTGAAAACGAGACGAACGTTAAAAATGGACACTTGTGTTGTGTCTGAAGTTTAATCAGAAAGAGCAAAAACAGAAAAGCTAAATAAATACTTTATCTTAAAGCTGTGGTTGTAGTTACAGTTCGTGTGAGTGGGACTAAGTGATGAGAGTGTGCTTAGTGTGTCCATTGATACCTTCACAAGCTTGTAGAAGTCCAGCTCGGTGACACAGGAGTTATTATCAAGGAAAGTGTTCTTGGTAGCGAGAAGGTCTTCGTACGCCAAATTCTCCTCGGGGAGCTCCAGGGTTCCAAAAACAAGCGCTCCCATCACCAGGTACAGCATGACCCCAATCAGCAGGGCCAAGAGGGTTGTACACCGCATTTTCTCCCCGTCGACCCCCCCTGTCCCTCCAGGGTTAGAGGGTCAGTGCTCAGAGGCCAGGCTCTCAGTCAGGATACACCGGGGCACAGCTGGCTATAAACAGGAAGTTCCTTTTGAGAGGTGCTGCATGTGTGAGCACGGAAATAAGCGAGCAACACAAGTGTTCGTGGAAGGCTGACACACATTGACTACCTTTATTTATACATCTGTGCGTCAAACCAAAGACACGGTCACTGACAGGAAAAGTCAGAAGTTAAGAGCTGACAAAGTGTAAAGTACACTTCTGCACATCTTACAGTCGGTGGTTTAACAGTCATGTACAGTGGTGTTGAAGGAGTGCTCCAGAAACCTGTTTTTGTGCTCCTCCATTACACGCTATGAGCTCGTAAAAGAAAAAAAATGATGGTCAAAAGTGAAGCAGCAGAAGCCGAGGAACCTGGTCTCTTTAGCCCTTTTGTTGAAGCCCACACTGGGAAACTACATTTCCCATAATGCAGTTTGATAGCGTCTTTCATTACGATACGTCCAAGTTGTAATTGCAATTGGAAACTCTCTGAAAGCTCTGATATATCTGACTTGGCACTTGAAAAGGAACTGATTCATTATTGCACTGCTGTAACACTGTCAGACTCACAGTGGACAGTTTAAAATCAATGCAGTAGAATCAGAGATGTCGTCTTTTTTTATTCCACATATTCTTCCGTGTTCAAAAACTGTCTCCCATAATGCAACATGAATATATGTTCAGTGAGATTCAGTTTGTTATGCTAGTAGCTGCTGATGTGGGAGAAGTCAGGGGCAGCACAGAAGGTCTGGTGAGCTCACTTCTTTCTGACTCTACACCGCTGGATTTTGGTCATTTTCAAACTTCTAGTCTTCAACGCACACTGACTCAAGTGACATCATTTGAGTCAGTTTATCAAACTTCACACAGGTCCCTCTGGAGACACAAAAAGGTTTCATACAACTGTTTCACATATGCAGAAGCACTCCCTCAAGACCTGTAAACAGACTTGAGTGTTCTTCTTAAATGATTGAACCCACATTTAATGGATATGATGTTATATCGTCAGAGCAAAGAATTTTAATCCTCACAAGATCAACTCAGTAATCATACAACCGTCTTGACTTCTTTCTCATCTCTACCATCCATCCCTCATCTATGGAGTCAGATTAGTATCATGACAATACACACAGAATGATTCACAATGTATTTGAAGAATTATGTATAAATGACTCCACAAAAATAGTTATTGTTGTATATGAATGTAAAACTAAATAAATAAGTTTCACAAATATATTTCTGAAACGCTTACTAATATCTCTTGTTTTAAATAAATCAATAGAAATCCACTAATATATGTATTTAAATGATTATAAATGTATGATTAAAATATAAATATATATTCAACACAATCACATGAGCCCTTATGTTATGCTCAGGTTTTATTTGTGGATTTCTATTACATGTATTTAATCATGTTTGTGTTTGCATTAGAAATACTATTGTGTTTTACATTTATATACAACACTAACAGCTTTTGTGTGCATTCAAGAAGAAAACTATGTAAACCCTGAAGTGCATGTGTGAATCGTTCTGTGTGCATCCATTCATTACGATACTGATCTGACCTCACGTACAAATCACATGAACGCAGCATTAGACCCTCACATTCCATTGGGATCACATTCAAAATGCAGCAATTTTGTAATATTGAAAGAAACTATTCTTCGTGCACTCATTTAAACTCACTTTTATGACAAAGAATATTTTATAAAACAGATCAAATCAGTACCTTAAGTCACTGACGTCAGGAGCTCATCCCATTAGCTCCACAAATCAGGTGACGGAGAAATCTCCTCTTTCCTCTTTCCTCTGTATCTCTGCTCGGCTTTCTCTCTGGTTCTCCTGTCGTCAACGTTCAGGAGTGAAGGATTGTGGGTCCATTTCCTTCTCCTTCATGCCACTTGGAAGACTTAAGCGCAACAAACTGCAGAAACAAACACGTGCATGTAAAAGTGTAAACGTAGGTTAGAGCGTAGATGAACAGAACTGCTTTAAGTTGGCACATTTACCCGTCTCTCTTAGTTTGAGCAGGGTACGAGTGGCATTGAACAAGTGGTCCCACTGTAGAGACTTTGTCATAATAATCAGGGAGGGACTGACACACCCCAGGCCGCCCCCGCCATCGTTCTCACAAATGATTACACTCTGCCAAAACTCCAAACATACATCTCGACATTAATCGAAAAAACATGTTTATCGCTTATCTTCATTTGGCTTCTAATGTTTTCTTTGAACTGTGTTTACTTTTGAGACACACACACACACAGAGAGAGAGACAGACACACACACAGAGAGAGAGAGAGAGAGAGAGAGAGACAGACACACACACAGAGAGAGAGAGAGACAGAGAGAGAGACAGAGAGAGAGACAGAGAGAGAGAGAGACAGACAGACAGACAGACAGACAGACACACACACGACTAGGATTTAGGAGCTTCTTGCTCTGGGTAAGCCGTCCCTGGTCGTCTCTCCACCATCACAATGTTCTGACATTTCCCAGCTGACTGTCAGCATTCTGCACTAATGGACTGTTGGCTTTGGTTTGTGAGGACCGTCTCGCTCTCTTCCCCTGGCTTCAACACTGACAGATATTATTAGTTATTATCACTGTCTAAACCTGCGCTGGCATATTTTTATATTTTGCTAAGATACTAAGTGAGAGGGGCTTAGAAAGAGCAGAACCGTGGCTGCCGGGCGGTGATCTAATCTTAAGTTAAACAGTGGAGGCAGGTGAGGAAATAAATCATGAGGTGGGCCGTTTGAAATGACGCACGGGGCTGGTTGAAGATGTACATTCTCTCTGTTCTTAGGTCTGCATATAGTTCAGGTGTGCAAGACAAATCTGACCAAAGAGGGATGAACTACAGAAACTAAAAGAAGAATAAAAGCAGCCGCAAACATTCTGCTCAACGTGGTTACTCGCTAGGCTAACGGTCATATTTGGAAAAAAACAAGCAAAACATTTTTTACTAGGATTACATGTTTCTTAGTCTGCGGATTGCAAACAAAAGGATCGGACACTTGTTTTTGCATAGCTATTATAAGATAAAATAAAATAAATATCGGAACTATTTCCTGATATGATGCAATAATAATGTTTTCTATATTTTGTCACCTTCATTAAACGTGTAAGCTCAGTTTGGGACAAAAGAAAGGGTTACCACGTCAACACTCTTCTACAGTTTGGTTCGATTAAGGTCAGGTTATTCATAATATCATATCTGCAAATACAAAAGTGAGATCTGTGAGGCTCCAAACCACTATGAAGTAAAGTAAATCCAGAAAGGCCTATTGATTTCACTGTACATTCTTATCACCAAGAAACTTCTCGTTTTTTTGGGGGGGGAACAACCAATCACACGTCTCTAAAAGAATGCTTCAGACATCCTCACGAAGGCTAAAGTTTATGTCCCTTCCTCGCTGCTCGGAGAAGTTTCCTTAATCCCTCCTGAGCTCGGACTCCTTGCTAGAAATGTTGAGGCTCAGTTAGGAGCTCTGCGAGGGAGGTCTCAGAATGTTTGTGAATAATGCGCCTGGATTTTAGCGACTGTACGGTTTCTACAGTAAACCAGTTTAAACAAAAAGAGGCCCGTTTGTGAATGTGAAAGAAGAAGAGTCCCACACCTCCATCTGTGCCGACAAACCTCCAGAGAAGAATACGACTGTCTGTGGATGAGGACGGAGTGCCTACTTGAGAATGTGCAGTGCTGGGAGAAAATAAAGCTTCTATAGATGTAATTACAGTGACGTCAGAGAGAGATCACAGGTTACAACTTTTGGTCCTCTGGTTTTATGCTCTGGGCAAGAATTACCCTTAACTATAATGATAGGACTGTCTGTGCTACAGAGGTCGCATAGAAAAAGATAAAACTAGCCGACATTTTCATCTGAGGCTGTAAATGTAATATTTTCAATTAAATGCTTATCAAATGCAGCCACGCTCCTAAAAACACAGATGTCAGCATCTTAAAATATAGTTTTAAGCTACGTTCCTTTCTAAATGTTGCACTTAAATGACGTCTGTGTCAGGGTTCAGAGGATGTGTATTGGCAGGAATGTTGGAGCGAGGGATTGATCATCTCTTTTTAAATCGGTGTGACAGTCTGCTACTATACTTGGTAACCTATAATTAAAAAGACAAAAAGGAATTTTTGGAGAAAATGCATCAGCCACACGTGCAAACTGGATCTAAAACCAAGCAGCATGCATTGTCAAAAAAATACACAATTCTGCTTCAAAAGTGATAAACAACTAACAGTCTCGTCACCAAAGAAACTTCTGTTCTTTCAGTAACTCTCAGTAACACACCAGAAAAAAATATATGTTTGCATGTCTTACCTTCAGTTTGGAGAATGTTGCTATCCAAGTTGGTCTCATGTGCCGTTCTCTCACCATTCAGCGCTCAGCGAGGAGCTCTGTGCGAGAGTGTGTGTGTGTGTTGTGAAAGTGCATGTGTGTGTTTTCTCCTTGGAAGGTGTTTCCCCATTCTCGTGACCCTACATCACTGTGACAGAGCAGAGCAGATCGTAGGAGGACCAGATGGGGGAGGAAGGAGGAGGAGGAGAAGAAAGGGACAAGGCATGTGAAGTCCATTACAGCGCAGCAAGTGTGATTAAGTGCCGTCACTGCAGAGGAAGAGCAGAGGGCCTCGGAGTTTCCTGAGCTGGACGTGGGGGGGCTTAGCCCTCTAAATCCTCGCCTTCTTTTTTGGGAAGTAAAAAGAGACACTTGTTTCTTCAAAGTCAGACTTATCGTGCACAATTTTTCTTGCGCTTGAGGAGAATTTTCATCACGAAAATAAAACAGACCGTTAAGGTTGGAAAAGCCTGACTCGTCCATCACCTCTTTAATTCTTTGATCCTGCTTTAAAGCGTTCAGCACCGTCTCAACAATGTGTTCATGACCAAGAGGCAAAGGGAGAGGACTTTGGTAATTGAGGAAATACTTATGTGATTTAGCAAGATATTCCACTTAAACACCCCGAGGCTCTCCTCATTGGACCGCGGCGCTCCTTTAGACTCAAATGTCCAGCAGCAGCAAACAACTCTAATGTGAAATCATGATAGAAAGTAAACAGCCTAGCTTCTCATACTCAACGGTGCTCAAAGAAATAAATCCAGGAGAGACAACGGTTAAATTATGAGCAAGCCTTTTATTGTAGCTGCAAACACAGAAAAAAAAAAATCACATGAAAGCGTCTAAAACAAGGCAACAAATACGCAGCGTCAGTAACTGCCCAAAGACTACAGATCCCAGAGATACGAAGGCAGCTGGGGGGGAAGTGTGCGTTTGTGTGTGTGTCCGGGGGGATGGGGGGGTCAACATGGGAAATGAAAGGCGATGGCATCGAGTCACGACAGTCCAGTCTGTTCTGGCCGAGTCAACAAGTCGAGGCCAGAAGAGAACGACTCCACCACGAAATAAAATGTAAACATAAAAGAAGAAATCACTCCACACTTTCAACACTAACAATGAAATAACCTACTGAAAGACAGCTCAGCAAGCTTTTAAAGAATAAGTTCGCATTTATTCAAGTGTGTCTCAAAACAATACTCACATCCCAATATGTGTTGTAAGATTTAATGCTCACAAAGTCAACTTTCTTAAAGCAATTTCAGTGTTTTTAAATCAGCGACAAGCCCCACAGTTATCATGAGACTTAAGTTAGTTAGTCCTTTTAGTATGAAAAATCCCTCTTTGTTAGTATTCAGAACTCAGCGAGTAAACACTGATTAGTGGCTGTGATGCAGCTACTCACTAATATTTAAACTCCACTGTGGTTTGAGGACAGTTATCAGAAAAGACTCGATGGCACAAATGCGCCTTTGGAATAAACCGTGAATTTATCGTCCCATTAGCGAATAGCAACCGAGCTAAACTTCTCCAGGAGCCAACGTTACCGACGGGCTCAAAACTCCAACTAAACCTGTGAGTTTAGTCTCTACGTTACCAAACTTCTACACAGAATCTTTAGCTGTACCACAATCTGGTGTGACCAGGCCTGAACTCAGACGGCTTCAGTTTCATTTCAGCCTCCACAACGACAAGTCACTCTCTATGTAGCAAGTACATTGAATAAATATGAAACTTTCCTTTAACCAACTTACAATAAATGATAAATCTTTTAGGCAAACAAAGTGGTGCGATCCTCCGTTATAGGACATAAAACAAACACGTCAACTCCAGATGTATCTACAAAATCCACAGCGTACATACACGTGGGCTACTGTCGTCTATGGCACAGTAACAAATGTGCAAGAACCAAAATCTATCAAAAATAGTCAAATCACTCAAATAAATTATATCCGATTAAATATAATAAACCAACTACATTTATCTGTATGCTCTGCTAATAAAAATAAAGCTTCAAATTATTAGTTTTTAGTCGATTCAACCACTGAGTGCTCGTTAGTGTGAGACAGAGGAGCCGGGCAGCAGCAGCAGCAGGAGAGAGGGAGCGCAGTGTGTTTCACCATACATGGAGCGGAAACACAGGTTACACTGAGTCATAGACATGTGCCCACCCCCCCCCCCCCCCCCCCCCCCCCCCCCCACACATACACACATATACAAACAGTATCGTCAAGAGGAGGACACGCATGTCCATATTCACAGCTAACGTCTCTCTCTCTCACACACACACATACACACACACACTTTCTGTGCTTTCACACATTTTTTTGTAAACACCAGCCGTCTACCAAAACACATTCAAGTGTCCATAAATAAGTCTCATCTGGGATTTAAAAAGAAGAAAATATACAGATCCCATTCGCCTCTCTTGGCTTCACGCTTTTGTAAAAAAACAAGTCAAAGTTATCTTGACAAGCGCTTGTTTAGAAAAGCGTCACCGAGGCACCGTTTCATTCACAGCAGGCTGAAGCTAGACCCCGACGCTAATGCCGAGACACTTAAAACTAAACAGTCCCTTTGGAAAAGTGGTTGTAAACTTAAATACAAACACACATCACTAAATCCCTAGCTCTGTATCTAAATATACAGTGACAGCCTTGTGATGGACAGCTAAGTCTCCAGCAGCTATTAGAGGATGAACTAGTGACCATTAAGACGTTTCAGATCCACGTTGGAGGAGTTCATTCTGCCAGTGCAGGCCCAGTTACCTGCACACACATACAGACGTCCATGCATGAGAGCAGCACTGGTCTTGTGTTTGTTTGAAGGTCTGAAGGGCTTCAGGTTGCTGGTGACGCAAGCGTCCCTGCAAAGCTGCTGTCGTGCATCACGGAGGTTCACTGTCGAGCCGCGGTGATCGCTTCTTTCAACCAGATCTGTAGACAACCAGTGTGAAAAAAAACGTGCCAATGTAAGACGATACCTTTGTCTTAATAGTGTCGTCATTTTAACACAACCAAATAAAAAAGAAAACGGTAATAATTAAATACAATATTTCACTTGTTTCCAAGAATTTTGTGGAGACAAGTGACTATATATTTTGAAGGATAAGTCTGGTGATATTCTTATTTCTTCCCGTTTAAACTCCTACCACAACCAACAATGAATTGATCCGACTAACAGGTATCGCTGTGCCACACTGTTGCACTTGGTTACATGATTGTCTTTTATTTGGGGTATGAAAACAACAGACATGAACGAGTTCCTCTCTGTGCTATTCTCCCTCGAGACCTACATGACATATCACTAAAGCAGGCTGAGCGTGTATTTTCAATTTCTCAGTTCTTCAGACACGAAATCTACATCAGTGTCTCTGGAGGTTACCTGTGGCTGAGCTTTAATCCGTCTCCTCCTCCTGTCTCTGGTCTTTCTGAGGGACAGGTACGACAGGTACGACAGTTGTCCCCAACAAACCTCTTCTCACAATGTAGGGACACGAGGGACCGCTGGGGATGTCTGCAAATCCTGCAGGGCGGGGAGAGGCGAAGACGGAGGATTAAAGCAGATGTGGAACAGAGTGTGGAAGTACAAAAATAAAGAACGTCACCAACGGCAGGAACTTTGTCACAAGGTCAGAAAAGTCACGAACAAGATTCAGATATTTAAGGACTGCAACCATTGAACGCTACTAATGATACTCAACCAATCAGACCCTCATTAAGATTAACAATCATTTTCACATCTCTGCTCCCAGTATTGAGATAGAAAAACATACCTTTCATAACGACTTCCGGCAGTCCGTAGGGTTCATACTCGGTGTCGTCAAAGGCGGCTGACAGCTGCGTTCTGTTGCGGCGGATTCGCTCAGCCAGACGGGCCGGATCAGTCGGGATGGGGAAGGAACCCGAAAACAACACTCTGTCTCGTAACTCTGCTCCTTCAGGTGATGGGACAGCAGAGACAGGACGGGGGTCCACTGACTCTCCTTCATCTTCCTCCTCAGTCTGTGTGTACGCACAGCGGAGGTCAGAGGTCGCTGGAGCACTGCGAGGATACAGACTCTCCTCTGTTTGACTGCTGACACATCTCACGTCTGTCCGGACATCTTTGTCTGAGGAGTCATGTGTTGCTTTTAGTTCATTGGTGGGTCTGGAGGCATTAGACACGGCCTCAGGAGTCCCCGTGTAACACTCAGCTGATTTGGTCTGCTTTGGTCTCGAGACTTTGGTGGAATCTTTGGTGGCATGTGGTTGACCAGCTTTCTCAGAGAACATCTGGATAACTTCGGCGTCTCTCTTCTCTTTGTGGTGTGTTTGACAGGTATTTAACGGGTGCATGAGGGTGATCTCATGGTTTTCTTTTTCAGATTCCTGAGTCAAGAGAAACATAACGATTAAAGGCCTAAACAAATGTGAACAAAGTTGTGTGCCCAATAATTTTAAGTCAAAACTGTGAACTAAAGCATTTTACTGAGGACAGGCAGGTGTTTTGAGTTTTTCCTAATAATCTAATAAGAAGTTTCTTGGAAATAAATGTGTAATTTGGTTAATTATATGGAAAATAGTAATTTCCTTGAAAGAACAGCTTTGTCTAAACAATCATTATTCATTCACTACTGAAAACATTCTGCATACATGTTGAACTGTATACTCTGGATTACACAGCAGTGACTTGTAATTGTTTAATTTGTGTAACAATTCAACCTTTCTATTTACACTATAATTTGCACCAAATTACAGTTATTTCCCCAAAACTTCTGAGGAAGTTCTTCGGACATTACGGACTTGTAAAATTAAGATTCACGAGAAAAACTACTTCAGTCCGAACTCATTCTAAATGGACTGCAAATATATATAACTAGTTTAAAACTTTGACATAAACGAGCATAAAACACACATAATGGTCTGGTGTACAAGTGAGAGATTAAAAACAAATCACCTGGACAATCTGATTACATTCCTGAAGCGCCGCAGTCTTTTTGGACAGATCGAGACTCTTTGGTTCAGAGTTCAAGTTGCTGTTCTGAAGTCTTTTGGTAAAACAAGAACAAAAAAGTGAATTCAAAGCAAACACAGAAACCTACAAACAGACATACATTGTGTTTGCTTTACCTCTAACATAAACATCTTACATATATGCATTTAACACAAGCTTCAAATGCAAGTTAATGGCATATTTGTCACGGCTTCTTTAGCCCTAGCGTGAGAGTGTTACCTGGAGAACAACATGCGGCCCTGCAGTTTGTTGGAGAAGCAGGAGAGGAGCAACTCATCTTCTCTGACGACCGTCACAATGCCAGGGCTCTCCTGAACACCCAGGTAAGGCGCCTGAACCTGAACCGTCACAGTCGGAGCCTGGTCCTGGGTCATCTCACTGGACTGTGTGACAGCAGAGATCTGGTCCTGGGTCTCACACTGGTTGTCTGTGTTGGGGAGGAACTGGTGAAACGTTGGGGCTGGTTGGGAGGCCAGTCTCCACACAACAAGCTCCTCAGCCTGCTGCTTGGTCTCTGCAGAGAGAGCGCATAACCTCGTCTGCAGCTCCTCCACCTGGACAGGAGGGGAAAGACAGGACAGACAGAATCAACCCAAATAAAACTTAACATGACAATAATATAACTGTACATGGTATTAAGAGGCATGTTGTCACTACCTGCTGCTGTAGGCGGTTGATCTGCAGCTCAGACTCCGCCTCCAGCTCTTCTTCAGCCTTTGTACTCCTCCAATCTTCCATTCCTAACCCTCCTTCATCTTTCATCCTCTTCACATCCTGCAGCAGCAGCTGCTGCTGTGCGTCAGCGGTGATATTATCCGGCGCACTTAATGACCTCTGCTCCGCTAAGCAGGACAGAGACGCATTTCCTGTGTTTTGGCTTTGCTTGACTTGGTCTTCTTGTTTTTCACTGTCAATGTGCAATGCTGAGGTCCTGGTGTCCGAGACATTCAAGCCCTCCATTACTCGTTTCAGCAGCTCATTCTCCTGTCGGAGGGCGAGCAGTTCTGCGATCATGTCTGCTGTACCTCCATCTTGACTGCTCTCAGTCTCACCCACCAAACAGGCCGAGTCGTGGTTACTCTGGTTACTCAGAGTCTCGTCCTGAGAGCCTGGATGCTGGTCCCCGGTCCTTAAGGCTTCATTGTCTGATTCGTCACTAATAGGTGTTGCTTTGGTGAGGACGGTGACAGGACACTCCTGGTTTGACTGAAGCCCTGAGATCTCCTCAGACCTCTCTTCTTTCTGTTCTCCATCCTCCACCATCACCTCCTCTCTTCGTCTCTTCTCCTCCTCCTCTTCGTCGGCCTTGCGTGCATCCAGCTGTTGCTTGTAGCGCCGCAGTTCCTCTCCCTGGATGAGGAGGGCACTCTCCTTCTCTTGTAGCTCACATAGAAGACCGGAGATGTGCTGACTCTGCTTCTCAAAGGCCGTGGTTAGCTGCTCTGTCTGACGTGTCACCTGAGAAGAAAATAAAAGGACAGAAGAATAGAGAACATGTTGAAGAGAAACTGGGAACAAGCAGAGTAGTAGCTACTCTACAGCGGCCCTGAGAGGTCAGTCAAAATAATCACAATTAGATATTTTTTCAACATTTTTCAGCCCTAAATCCAAGTGTTGATTTAGTATTTCAAATAGTTTTCTTTGTATCTTTTCTAATATGAATTCTTCTACTTTGACTGGACAAACTGAATGCACTACACTGTAGATCCACCATTACTCACCTGGCTCTGCAGGGCCTCCAGTTTAACCTGGTACTGGTTGGCACGTTCTGTCTCCTTTGTATTCTCCTTCTGCAGCAGCTCCACCTCTTTAGTCAGATCTGAGGAGGCAGGCTCAACCTTCTGGAGGTCAGAAAGTGACCGTCTGTGGTCGGACAGGGGAGAGCCTCCCAGATAGTTCTGTCTGTCGTCTTCCATGTCACAGGCGACTACACCCGTTTGCCCCTCATCTGACGGAGGTGAGCGTTCGGGATCTATCACTGTTCGCTCCTCCTGGACTAGATCGTCTGTGGCCTGAGATACAAGCATGTTGCGTTGGTTGGTGGACTGGCAGAAGAGGAGGTGCTGCTCTGGTGAGGGGAGGAGCTTGTTGTCGCAGCGAACGATGTTGGAGTTGAGCTCATCATCGTGGAGGGTCAAGTATGTCAGCGGGCTGTTGGCCAATGAGAGTTTCTCCTCTTCCAGTGAGTCTTCTTCTCTGCTGCTCTTCAGTTCTTCCAATTCAGCTTTAAGTTCTTCCAAATTCGCTCTCAACTCTTTCTTTACATCCACGTCTGTGTTGTTTATTTGGTTCCTCACCTCTTTCTCTCTCTTCCGCTCTTCTTTTTCTAAAGCCAGCTGGGCTTTCACCTCCGTGAGCTGTTTCTTTAGCTGGATATTAAGCTCTATCATTTCACTCTCCCGGTCTTGTAGCGCTTTGTTTTCCTCCTCCTCCTCCCGCTCCTCTCTCTCTCTCTCCTCTCTTTCCTCCCTTCCTCTCGTAATCTCCATCTCGAAAGCAGCCATCGCCGTCCTCAACCTCTCCGTCTCAGCCCTCTCACTCTCCAGCTGTGCCTTGCATTCCTTGTCCTGATCGCCCTTCTCCAGAGCCTGGCTGGCATGTTTGCGGCTGAGTTGTTTCAGCCGGGTCCTGGCTTCCGTCTCGGCCCGTCGCTGGGCTTCCAAGTCCTCAAGTCTTTTCTGCAGTTCTTCACGTGCATCATGTAGCTCTGAGCGCAGTGTGGCGTTCTCCCTCTTGAGGTCTTCAGGGGCTTTGCAATGATCACAACCCATAGAGATGTTGGTGGGCGTACCAGCAGCAGTAGAGAGCCCTTGATCAAATGTGGACCGCTTGTTTGTCCCAGAGCTGTCACTCTCTATCGCCTCATTTCTGCTTTTATTCTCCACCTCGTTACTTCTGTGTCGTCCCCTTTGTAAACGCTCAGAGTCTGAGGACATTAGGTCAGTGATGTGTTCGGAGTCGATGCCTTCTCCTGGCTCTCTGTCAGACGGGTAAGATGCTGCGATCTCTGCCCTTCTCTTATCCACATCCTCGTCCTCTTCCCTCCTCTGCTCGGCTAGGGTGGTGTCACTGGGCCTCTTGGTGTGAGTTGATGGTCGAGAATGAAGAGAGTGAGAAGGTTGAGGGGAGAAACTCTGCCCAACGGGGCAAAACTGGACAGGCTGGAGAGGGGTTGCTGGGACAGCTTTTTGCTCTGAAGTTAAAAGGAAAGAAATACAAAAATCAGAGCTTATCTCTATTCTTAATGCATTACTGGCATACATAGTTACTTTTGTTTTGATTTGATAAAGTGGATGGCGTATTAATGACCAGCAGGGGGCAGCACTGGGTTAAGAGAGTTTTCTATTAGAGGAGAATTGACATGGCATGTATTGTAGAAACCATGAATGTCAAGCACTCATTAGGACTCGTCCACTAAAAGTCCATAACCCCTTTATAAAATTATAACTAATCATCATGTATTTGCTCGCTTTGGTGACTTTTAGCAAGACACCGAATCCCCACAAACTCCTGTCTTCTTGACCTCCCAGTGGACGCATCCCATTACTGATAAACGTCACGGCTTTGTCCTCTCTCCTGCCCACAGCTCGCTCCTCACCCTGCAGTTCTTTGAGGAGACGAAGGGCGTCAGCTCGCTCCTCTGCCAGTCTCCTCCCCTCCTCCTCCAGAGCTCGCTCTCTCTTCCTGCTCTGCTCCAGACTCACCGCCACACCCTCTGCCTCACGCAGAGCTTCCTAATGGGGGGGTAAAAAAAACAACAACACGCAAATAAGATGGATTGAATCCAGCAGTTTTGAGACAGACTTCGTTTGTTGACATTAAAGCCTCTAAAACAGCCTCTTTACAATGTGTCTAACAGATGTATGTTTGTGATGACACATCCTTCATTTCTCCTGATCAGTTTAAAACTAAGACCCTAATAACTATATACAAGTGTAAAGGTCTGTCAAAAGTCCAATTTTGCTATATACCTGAGATGTTTGTGTAGCTATGTATTGACAGCTACAGAACATCATAGTGTCACAATAGCAACAAACCACAGATTAATGCTGATGTTGCAAGCTGGTATACACGTAATGAACCACAACCACAAACTACTGTGGAGGGTTAAAATGCGACTGTACTTTGGTCTAATTCTTAGTTTAAAAAAAGGCTGTTCTTGTGTGCAGGTTTAACAGTTCACCATCTAGATTCGGTGTTAGTTATAGAACAGTTGGGCTTTTTCGAGTACAGTAGGATATGAAGGTTCATTTCTTGCCATAGTGACGGGCAGGAGAGGCCATTTAAGAAATCAATATCCGACAACTCATCTGCTTAGCGCTCCAATAATAAACCTTTATTATT
This sequence comes from Pholis gunnellus, assembly GCF_910591455.1. Taxonomy (NCBI): domain Eukaryota; kingdom Metazoa; phylum Chordata; class Actinopteri; order Perciformes; family Pholidae; genus Pholis; species Pholis gunnellus. Next base: position 15,948,674 of record NC_136537.1, read on the forward strand.
ACATAATAATGCAGCAGCTGGATGATTGAAAGAAGACACAATTTACTTATAATTTATTAACAGTTTGCTGATCTTAGACTGACATGTGGCACATTAAGACGCCGTTTAAAAATGTATGGAGTTCATTATACATCTACTGCCCACACTCAGCTAATGAATAATTAAAGTGAGACACTGACTCAGGACCATCACTAGTGTGTGTGTGTGTGTGTGTTACCGTCAGTTTGGCTTGTGTCTGTGACTCTTTCTTCTGGCTCTCCTGCAGCTGTCCCTCCGTCCACTTTAGTTTCTCTTTCAGAGCGTCCAGCTCCTTGTTCAACGTCTGCTTCTGTAGAGACAGCTGATACAGGATATTAGCAATCAGTAGCTGATTAAAAAAGGGAAAATTAAATTAAAGAAGATTGGAGGGAAAAGATATAAGAAAACGGTGAAAGTAGGAGGTAAAAAATTAAAAAAAGAAATTAATGTCTGTAGTTGTAGGCGCAGGAATCAGGAGCAGTGAAGGGAACAGGAAGCAGGAGAGGAATCAGTGTTCGATAACGGGCATAACTGTGTCTTACGTCAATAGTGGGGATCTCTGTGGGGAAAGTGAGGAAGACGTAACAGGTTGATCGGCTTCCCACCAGTGCTGGTATCAAGTTCTCTGTATAAGATTACTACTGATCCAGTTTTAATAATCACATTACATTACTAATCCAACAAATGAGTAACTTTCCTCAACCTTTTTGACTTTTAAAAGATACATTTCACAGAAGGTTTCTGTGGATGTCATTATTAGACAACTTCTGCAACTAATATAAGCTTTGTTGTACAACATTGATTGACCCAATTCTAAGTTATCCAAGAACAGAAATCTAGTGACATAAGTTCCCGTCATATGTGGTGTAACCAGTTCAACTACTTTACTCAGGACGGAGTTCATTACAAATGAGAGACGTAGCACGGACTGTAGAATCTATTTTTACTTACTTCCTGCCACAACTTAACAGCTCGTAAATTATGTCTACAGACAAATCATACCAGCTGATCATTTTGACTTATCTGTGTTAGCAATCTTCCTGTTAACACAAGGATGTGGTATACTGTTGACAATGCTTTAATCAGTTCATTAACTGCATTCAAACATCTAAAAGACAATCATTAAAACCTTGAGTTCTGTTGGTTAGTCATGACTGAAACTCCATGCATTGGCAAACACAAATCCCATAAAGAGCTGTGTAAATCGAAATATGCACCATCAGCAGTTGCACGTGCGATTTGATTGGACACAAGCTGTGCCTCTACTGTGTGTTTACTCTCTGTAGCCTTGTCAGGTGTAACAAGATAACATCTGTGTGGCTTACAAAGGGCTTCCAGCGTTAGTAGAATGAATGCTCATTGTTCAGACTTGTTACACCATGTCTGAAAGCAAAGGATTCTTTTTGAATACTCAAAAGACTCGTAGATTTGTATTATTGTTCTACTGATTAAAAAACAACCACCACAGCATTCCTTCACAAAAAGGAAATCCAAATGAAAGCGTAAAGAATTGCAACACCACATGTCTTCAAGCACAAACACACTCCTCCATGTCTTCAGTCATGCAGCTTGCCTCAACACACCTTCAGACAAATCTTCCATCTACCTTCATCCCGCAGCCATGCCTTCACGCCTCGCTCACTATGAACTCTTTACCATTTCTCACACACGCTACGAGTTTGTTTCACGCTCCCATGACCAAAAGCATTCGACACACAGTCATTACCTTCGCTGCTCAACCTTTCCACTGGGGAGAAACCGAGAGGAGGACGAAGCGGAGAGGACAGCGGGTGGAGAAAAAGGAAACACAAACACAAGAGGGCAAGAGAGTGAAACAGAGAGTGAGAGAAAACAACAAGAGTAAGAAGCAAGTGTGGGAAAAACAAAAGAGAACAGTGCGTGGACCTTTTCTTTAAGTAATACAAAGTACCAGGAGACAGAGAGAGGAAGAAGAGAGACGGGGAAGCAAGGAAGAGAAAGAGGGAATCGCTGAAAAACAGAGCAGACTTATGAACCAAAATATAAACAACATGTACATATTCCTCCAATGTTTATACAGATCTGAATTAAAGGCTTTATCTTAGTGAATGTACTTGTATGAAAAAAACATATTAGTGCCTTCTTCATGTGTGTATGTATGTACTTTGTGTGTATTTATGTACTTTGTGTGTACGTATACCTTGTCGGCCTGGGCCTGCAGGGCGTTGTGGAGCGTCCTGGCCTGCTGGAGCTCCACGTTGAGCTGTTTCATCTCCTGCTGATGCTGCTTCTCCAGACTCTGCCTCTCCTTCTGAAGCTCTGTCACATCCTGGACACAACCAACTAAATCTGAACCACTATCCTCAACTGTAATGTGGACAGATTAAACTGTATATAAGAGTTGAATGAAACACAAATCTGAAATCTTCTCTTGCTTCCTTCAGCCATCTCTCCAAGCATCTTCTTTTATTTCTCTTAATCTGTCCACATCACCCATCTCACCCTCTGGTGTTGTTTCTCCAGCTCCTTTGAGCGTTGTTGGTGTTGCAGTCGGCTGCTCTCCGTGTTTTGCCTCTGACACTTCAGCTCTTCCTGTAGGTGCTTCAGCCTTTGCTCAGCTCCTGACGCCTGCCACACAAACACACACGACATGCTCTCTTTAAAATTGACAACAAGACAACGTTCTATCTTTTTATCTTCTGGTGCTAACTGGGGATCTGCATTTGACATTCTAAACACAAGGAAAGCACTAACACTGTGAGACTTAGCATAGATACTCTTAAATGAGACACTTCCGCCCCTCCCAGTCTCTCCTCGGCTTTGTACATTGTTTGACAAATGGTTTGATTTCACAAAATATCAGCTGGATCTTTCTACAGCTCAGAACAGAACAAGGACACTGTTTTTTTCCAGCTCACTCATTTCAAAGTACCCGATAATAACGGATTGTGTAACAAAATATTCCCAAAGCGTTTGTTATTTTCAGGAAAGTCAAAGAGAAATGTTTTGCCAAATGAGGGCGACACCCATTTGGGAAAATACAGCACATTAGCAGCTGTATGAAACATGTGTTTTCAGTAGTAGTACCACCGGTGGTGTGATAGTGGGTGTATTTACCCGCTCACTCTCCTGGGCCATGCGTGTGTGAGCCAGGCTGAGCTCATCGCGGGCTTTCTGAAGGCTGAGCTCTCTGGTCCCGAGCTCCTTCTTGCTTTGCACCATCTCGCTCTGGATCGACTTCAGCGTCCCGGCCTTCGCACTCAGCTCCTCCTGCAGAGCAGTCACGCGACTCCACGCGTCTGTTAAAGATGCTGCTGAATGGACCAGACACACAGAGACCCACCGGTTAATGCGCTCATAAGCTCCCATGAACACCTTTTAGGAACACCGCCGAGTCAATTTAAAAAATATATTTTGAGTCCTTAAAGAACCGTACCAGTGTTTGTAAAAGTTGTATCTTATTTACTAAAATGATATACAGTTTGCATCACTGCCCACCATGTTCCAGAAGAAAACAACTGTCAGAACATATTGATGACATTGTCTTAATCAAAACATTTGAGGGAAATCAGTCATGAAAATATTTGAATCCCAGAGTTAGAAGGATTTCAACTTCAAATAGAGGAAAGGTGAAGGAGTCGGTGGAGAGCAACAGGGAGGAGAAGTACAGGAAAACACATTTAAAAGATTTCTTCCTTCAAAACGAGCATCGACATTATCAGCAAGAACACCTTGTTTTCTTACAACTGACCAGCAACAGTTAACAACACACAGCTGGAATCTTTACTAATGGGGTCAATCCAGACCGACTCATTGATCAGCACAGCTGTTGTAACTGTATGACACGTTCACAAAGCCTGTGGAGCAAATCAACGTCTGTCCAATAGTTTGTCCTTCATCTTTGTCCTTCATTTTACAATACTGTTCAACGTTTTAAGTGACTTTTTCAAATGAATCACAATTAATTAATTATTAATCACAATTCATTTTACTACTAAAAATAACCTACTGTTTTCTACAATTTACATTTACCAAATACAGCTTTAACAAGCAAATCTGAATAAGATCCTGCAACGTGTATAAAGCATGTGTGACTTCAGTAGAGAAGAGCGCAATAAAAGAACACAGCAGCAAACAGCACACCTAATGTAAACACTGCTCCCTCCCCCCTCTGTGTCCCAGCAGCTAGAAGAAGCATTTATTGTTTCACATTGAACAGTCCCCTTCCTCCTCTGAACAAACAAAAGTGTAACAGAGAGATAGAGGAGCGTTATATATTACAATTAGTACGTGTACTAAGAGACACAGTACACCATGGAGCTGGCCTGGGGGCGGAGTCTCCGGCTGAGCCAGTGATTTCTACACAAGCCTTATGTAACCAGTGTTGAGGTTATACAGAGTACATGAGATTTGTTGAGGCAGTCCCATCAGAGCTGAAGAAAAGCATCAGTGTGAATTAGCCTTGATGTAAATATGAACATTTTAGACATTTTTTAACTTCATGGAATCACATTCATAAGCAACAATGAATTGATCCTACAAACAAGTATTGACTATAAGACCATTATCATTATTATTATTATTGTACAAAAACTATTACAAATGAAAATATATGCAGTGTAGTTAATTCAGCCCTTTGACCCCAACACATGCACTATTTGCTTCTGTTTGAGGAACATATTATTGTGTTTTATCTCTTTTCATGGGATGTGTGACAATAGACAATAAGAAAAATATAAAGTAACACCAGCCTTCTGAAATGACACTTTGGCTTATTAGCAATAGTCAACTCTAAGTCATTCTGACCAGACTTTGCTCAGAATGAATTTGAGGCCAGCTGTGACTGAGCTGTTGCTGCTGTGGCCTCTGGAGAGGAGACAAATCCCAAAATTAAAAGAAATCAAGGGATTGTCTCACAAAGACAACGTGTGTTCCGGTCTTAGTTAGTCATCCAGGTTGCTTAATTAACTATTTAGGAGACATGCTGCCGCGTTGAGCTGTATGTTTGTATTTGCAACTATAAATGGGCGACACCCAGTCGTACCATATTACCTTACTCACCATCTGTCTCTGTCCGGTGGTCCTTCTCCTTCCCACAAACCCTCGTCTCCGACTGGCCTTGACCGATGACATCCGTGCAGGGTGTCTGGGGAGAGCTCGGGGACAGTCTCCTGGCTGCTGGCCTCGAGTTATCCTGTTCCCACGGAAAGGCAGCCAAGGGAGTGGAGAAGACGTCCGATTGGTCGGACGGATGGCGCTGGGGTGTGTTCTTGTGTTGGTGTTGTGGTGACGAGGCTGAGCCGACTTCGGAGAACTGGAGCTGCTGCAGAAGGGAGGAGAAAAGAAAGAAAGAGGAGGATGTGAACAGGATGTCAAACTAGAAAGAACATTTTGAAAGAATTTACAAACAGGGTTAAAGTTCCTTCACTTAAACTGCATTTTACTGATATACATGTTGACTTTTTCGTTCCTTTGGCCTTAAAACAACAGTAGAAACTAACGGGCTGAGAGACACAGACATGTTAGGAGGGTCACAAAGTACTAACAGACAGACTGACACAACGTCGGTTTTGGTCTTCTCATGGAACTTGTTGACAATAAGAAAAACACAGAATAATCAAATCAAACAGCTCTAACCTAAAAACCCACATCGGTTTTGAACAAGCCAATGCATAGTCAGCACAAAAACATGCTGGTACTTACTCGAATATGAAGTGCCCGGCTCTGTCCTTCATCTCGAGAACCCGGCCTCTCCTCCTTTTTACTCCCTACAGGGCAAAAACACAGCATATCGATTGGACGTGTTTCCTAAAGCCAATCACAAAAGCTGATAATAACAACGGCAGTGAAGACCCAAATGCTTTACTGACATGAGAGGAAAGAGAAATACAACAGTCCTCAGAGAGTGAAGGGTTGGGAGAGGACGGGAGCTAAGAGAGTGTATTTATAACCTCTCTGCTCATTTGGGAGTCTTGGGTTTTCACTTTCATTCTCAACATTATTCAGTCCATTAACGAAAAGATATAAACCACCAGACAGAATAAAAACAGGACTGTACCGCTGTGTTCCCAGGGTGATGTTGTATTCCAGAAGGGAGTGGAAAACAGAGTAGTGTCTGACGATCTGCTGCTGTTCTGCAGATTCTCCAGCTCTGACTCCAGCCTGAGAGAGAAAGAGAGAGAAAGAGAAAGAGAAAGAGAGAGATAAAGCGAGAGAACCAAATGGAAAGAGTTCAATGTGGGCTAGGAATAGGGAAAGCTAAAATGAATAAGTATGTCTTGATGACACAGATGAAGGATTTGTCTCATATTATTGCACCATCAACGAGAATGATTACAGCTTCGTGACTGAATGTCATCTCACTGGTCCTAACCTTTTCATTTCGAGGGCGAGTTTGTTGTTGAGGGTGCGAGCAGCGTCTACCTGGCCCTCCAGAGAGCATACTTGGGCCTGCTTAGTCTGAAGCTCCTGGGTCAGGCGCTCCCTGCTGGTCACCGCTGCCTTGGCCTCCTCTCGAACACCGCGGAGCTCTCTCTGCAGATACTGGAGCTCCCCACAGACCTCCTCATACTGGACAGGGAAGAAGAGGAGGAGAAAGAGAAGAGGGAGAGGTACATATTTCAGGATTTGGTACGAAAATACCAGATGATGATGGTGCTGTATTGAATTGAAGACTTGGATGTGGCTCTCAACATGGCCGCCTGCTTGTACCTTCGCGGTCTGTTTTTCGAGGCTCGTGTGGATGTTGTCTAGTTGCAGCTGTTTCTGCTTGTTCTCTCTGGACAGTCGCTCCTGATGGACGTGCAGCTCCTTCACCTTTTGCTGGACCCGTCCAGACAGCCCCACCGTCCAGTCCTCCTCAGCCCAACTCATCTCTCTCTACCTGGGCCTGACACGGCTTGACAGATCCAGAATCAGACAGTTCCTGGAGCCATGGAGTGAAGAAACCAGCAACACACACACACAGTCTGAAACAAAGAGGAAGTACAGGCCTGTTAAGTGAGGTGCAGGGAGCTCTTTAGCCAATTAGTGTTGTGACAGAGGATCCAATCCACACCACATGTATCTAAACATGTTTCAATCATCTGTGCCTGTGGCTGTGTGTCCTGTCTGGAATATGTTATGTTGCTACGGCTCTGATCCCTCAGGAAGACGCTGGTTGTCACCGCTGGGCAGCTGTGACTCAGTGTTTCCCAACACAGACCGCCTGCAATGTTCCAAGAGTTCCTCAAGTAAAAAAATAAATTCCTTCTCTTTCAAACAGTTATACGCTTACTTACAAACTGAAAATGTTTGCAATGCAGTGTTTTCAAGTTAAATCTGCAAACACTGCATTTACTGCACCAGCACCTTTTATAGACTCGGGGTTAACGCCAAGAAATGGACACAAAATTTAAATGTAGGAATGAAGAGAAGCCTGTAGAAGTGAATTCTGAACTCTTTACATGCACTCCAGGCTTAAGACTACTAACACCATAACACCAGTCAGTTTCGGTCACAGATCACAGGTTATGTCACTGTGTTCACCTGTTCCTAAAACTAGAGTAGCAGAAATACTCAACTGAACTGACTGATGAACTAGTGAAACACACACCTCATTGTGGCCTCTGGAGTGGCTACAAAGTGTACAATAGCTCTTTTGTGGAAAGGCTTCTTCCAAGTGAGTGTGCGATTTAATTTAATCGAAACCTTGCATTAATGATGCTTGTTAACAAGCTGCATTTGGTTTTGAGCTGCCGCTATCAACGATTGTTATCACAGATTAATCTATAAATTAGTTTCATTATTCAGCAATTCTTAGTTTAGAATTTTCCCAGAGCCTGAGGAACCTCAAGTTGCTTATTTTATAGTTCTGATAAAATAAGCAATTTACTATGAGTTAATATGCTCAAGCACATCTGACTTTGTCAGCAACAAAATAATGAAATTCTGGAGTTATTTCCATTGTTGACATTAGTGTTTTCAGTCCATGTCCTTTAGATAGAGGCAGGCAGGGTGTTCCTGAGAACTAGTTGCCTAAAACACATACTATGTACTTGCAACATCACATATTTACTGATAATCTACTGTAAAGTTAAAAGGCAAAATGCCTAAATACAATCTTTAATAAAGATGGTGGAGACAGGTATTCAATATCTGAGATATTAGAAAACAGGCACTAAAACTAGCGAAATCCAAGAAGTTCACATAATAAAAGACAAAAAGATGTGTGACATTGTTCAAGATGCAAACAGTGGATTAGTTTAAACCTTAAAACATGTCTGTTTAGGAATACAATCTACCCGACACTATTGCCTTTATGGGGATCTGTCACCTCCATAAATAAGAGGAGGCAGCTGTATGTAATGACCAATAGCTTCTCTCACGTTTAAGCAAACTAAAGACAGAATCTAGCTAATCTAGCTAAGGTTTAGCTAGTTTAGTAGAGGAGGAGACAGGGATCCAGAAGTTGAACCGTGGCCTGTTCTCTCGCAACGTGTGATCACGAGGTTCAAACACAACAAAAGACAACTGACAACTTACCCCCAAAAAAGTTTAATTTAAACGTAACGTCCAATCGGGACCACCGCCTGTGAAATAACGTTAACGCTCACACAAGCTGTACCGTGACTGAGAGAGACGGACTGTTGTTGCTTCAGTGGTCAGTCACTGACAACTAGCACTGACCTAGCACTGATGCTACTAGCTAACCACACACTAGACTTACCTCTCACTTTAGTATACAAAGGGCGCACAGATGCCGGGGGAGGTCCACACAGACCCGGTGGCGGTGCTTTGGTAGCGTCGTTTAAAAAGTGCCACCGGCCTCCAGGTCTTCTTCACTACCGGTACACACCGGGACGAACTGTCGCTTTGAACGGAACCGAAGCTAACGACTGGCGTTAGCTGACAGTTTTCATATCTGAGACAAGATGCCGCGCGCGTCTCACGCAGCTGACAAGGCAACAGAGTCGTTGTGGCACGAGGAGGGGGTGAGAGGCTAGTGACGTAGCACGGGAATGTTTTGGGGAAAAGTCCTCGCGGCGGTATATGAACTACTGAGGACCTCTGGCGGTCAGATGTGTGAATGGTGTTGCCACTTTCTGTTGAAACATGTCTCTTTATATTATTTAGAGCAGTGTTTTTCAAACTTTTCTGAGCCGCGGCACATTTTTTACATTAAAAAGCTCCCGCGGCACACCAACAACCAAAAACGTTTCAAAATGACACCTTTTAGCATAATACAGCATATATGACAGGGGTGTCAAACTCAATCACAGAGAGGGACAAAATTGGGACCACGTTGAGGGCTAAATAGGTTCAACATTTAATAAACAGGATAGAAGGGATATTGTATAAGTCGGCCCAAATGAATGACCTTGGGCAGCTTCTAAAGGGGGCTCAGCATGACACTGATGTCAAGTTGGCCCAAATTAATGACCTTGGGCAGCATCTAAATTACTTGCAACAAACAGTGCGTGAACTTAAAGACGAGCTGATGCAGGAGGAGCAGATACTTGCTGGCCATAATAATTTCTCATCTGAGAATCAGAGAAATCAGAGCATCCTGGAGAATACATCTAATGATGCTATATATGAGGTTTGTCCTGAAGAGAGCCTCCTGCCGGCTCCAGCTGCTGAGACTCAGACCAGATGTTGGTGGCATCGCTGTGCCAAAGGTTTACTGACAGCAGGATTGGTTGTTGGCATCGCTGTCGCTGGACTGGGAATAGCGAAAAAACTTTAATGTGTGAGACTGGAGTATTCAACCTGCAATAGATCATATATTAGCACAAAGATAACATGTTGTGAGTGTGACGCTCACCAATGTGTTGTCACATGTGTGGTACAGCTAGATCACAAACCATAAAAGTGACTGGCCAAGGAACGGATTAGTCATCACTTAAAAGGTACAAACAAATTTCTACCAATGTAGCCATGTTTAAAATCCAAAATGTTTTTTAATATTTCAAAAGTGCCCTTTAAAAGGTGGTTTGTAAACCTAGACTGCATATGTTTTTGGCTGGTGTCATATTTTCGTCCTGTGTTGTTTGTTGGATGTTGGAGGAACACAATGGATATATTCCTTTAATGAGTTTTTATGCCTGATGATTTAGCTATTGTGAAGAATTCTAGTATTTTTTATAATCAAATACATTTAGTCAGTAAACACTGTTGATCACTTACAGTTCCTGTGTATTTACAGCAGTTACAGCATCCATCCACTGCAGGCAACTGTAATTAGATTATAATAGTCATTATAGTCACTCATTCTTCCAGGTAGGCTCTGGATTTGAATGTAATCTGGGATTTGGTGGCTCAGTGCTGAGTGGTGCGGAAACCCAGGAACTAGCCTGCAGTTACCTTGCATACAAAACCATTTGCTAGCCAGTGGCCCAGACAAGAGAGTTTCTATGTGTGAGAAAGAGAGATTACTCAGGCAGTTGTGTAATCTTGTCCATAACAGTTTGGTGATTACAGGTGTGCTTGAGGGATTATTGTCTGAGAACTGGGAGACTATTTTTAGACATACGCTGTGTTATTTTCAAGGATTGAGCTGGGTGTAATGGCAGAGGCATAACAGTTTGAAACCAGAAGGTATACTGGTTAAAAATTCATGACTGCCCGTAAATATCTCTGTCAGACACTGTGGAAGTGGTTTAAAGTACCTTTGAGCAAGACACTGTCCAGCCTGCTTGTGTGAGTGAGCTGACATCTTCAGTTTATAGTTTTAAAATTGAGATAAAAAACTATTTTAAAAAACTGGTTAAAGTTAAATTAAACAAGAGTAACTTGAATAGATACCGGCCCCATGCTATTCAATAAACACCCCATTTAAACTGTCCCACACACCAACACACACACCATACTCGCCCAGGTGTACGCTCATGTGAGGTAAGCTCCTCTCATCACTCGCTCATTATTAATACAGGATTACATTTATTCTCAATCCCAAACTCACACACACAGTCCACGGGGCTCCTCGCTGAAGTACACACCCTGTCTGCCTAGGACCGTCAAAGGTAGCAAGGCAGTCAGGTAGCTGTGTGCCACCAGCTGGAGTCCGAGGAGTTTTACCCTTTTTGAATGTCACAAGCTCATGGAGACCTGCTGTTCATCTGGCTGCTAACAGAGGCTTTACCAGGCAACAGGTGGATTTCTGTCTGACAACAATACACTGCAGCTTCGTAAACCCAGTTCCATGACGGTAAGACAAGAATTAAACTTCCATGAGAGCATTTAGGGCAAGAGAATAACAAGTGATAACATTCTTCCTAAGAAGACGTGGTTTGTATTAATCAGCTGTATCAGTTGTTTGCCCCTCACATGATTGTGAGTCCTGTTTTACTTGAACAAACTGTACTGATGATAAGATTTGTCTGGCGTGAAGGTTATACAGTGTTTCTGAGATTTCTGTGTGATTATGGAAGCTTACATTCTCTAAAGAACTACAGTAGCCATGATTAAGTCCCCACATCTAAAAACATTTGTATCCAAAATGTAAAACAATTCTTCTACAGACTGAGTGCTGTTATATATATAATGGTCTCCAAATGTTAATAACTGTTTCCTTTCTTCTGTCCTTCTCACCCAGATGTTTCCTTGGTCAGCTGTTTTCTCCCTTGAGCCCAAAGTGGCCGGCCAGCGCAGCTCTGAGGAGTTGGTCACCAATACTCTGATGTTAGAGCTGGGGGCCATGGTGAAGCGCACTGAACGCATCCGTTTGGAGCGGGCGACGGAGGGTCGACGCCGCCGTCGCAGCTCCTCCTCCACAGCTGACTACAGCTGGCTGGCCACCGCCCCGACCCCACAGCCCTACGAGCTGACACCCAACGACCTGCTGGAGCTGCAGGACCTCTGTGTCAAGGTCCCTCCTGCACAGTGTGGCCCTCTGATCGTCAGGTGAGACAGACAGGGACACAGAGAGAGAGTTGGACATAGAAGAAACTAAATGGGCAGAGTAGGCAAGGAAGCTACTCTCAGATCCAGACCCATTCTTTATCTAAGAGATGACTCGACATGATATCACAACCAGAGATATTAAACAGTGCTCAAGCACCAGCTTTTTTGTTGCCGCTTTTGCATTACGAAGGTCTAAAGCTGAAAGGATTAGTCTTTGAATCAATTAGTTCACTTTCATTTTCTATTATTTATTAACACTGTACTGGTTTTATGTTATCCCTCTTCCAGCACCAGTGTCATCAGGGTTCATTTCCTAACAGGGCCGTAGCGAGGGATTCCACTGCCCACTTGGTGGCGGTGGCACCTCCATTCTTAGGGCTACAACGGCCTTCTCTTCTGTTTCTGTTTTGTTTTGTCTTGACTGTAAAGTGCTTTGTAAATGCTTGTGTTATTTCATATCAGGCTGTTCATATAATCACAGCTGTCGCTCCCACTGCAGGTTCAGGAGGCTGGTGTCGCAGATGGAGCCTGAGGTTCAAGAGGTCCCCCGGCTGTTTCGCTCAGTGCTCCGCGAGTGCATGGACGAGGTGAACGGAAATGAAGACATGCAGACGCAAGACGGCGGCGTCTTTGAGAAGCAGCAGCGCAGCAAGAGCCTGTCTTTTGTTAACTTCCGCAGCAAGTTCCGCTCGGGTCAGCTCTTCAGGGGCAGCAACACGAGAGGCTCCAGGGGGAATCTGGAGCAGCAGGTGGATTGGTCCGACGAGGAGGAGGATGGAGAAGGGGAGGAGGAGGCCATCAAGGCCAGGGCGAGGAAGGGAAGGAGCAGGAGCATGCCGGAGATCAGCCCGATGGAGCAGAGTGCCCAGGGGTGAAAGAGTCAGGGGAGAGACAATGCAGAGAGGATGGTGGGAGGGACAGGACCTATAGAGAAGTTCTGATAGGGGGAGAAAATGAGGAGGAAGAGAAGGAGGGAAGGTAGGGAGAGATGGGTCAGCTGCATGTAAATATGGGGAGGAGAGTTTTTTTCTCATTCCAAATAATTTCTAAAGGAGAAGATAAGTCTACAGAGTGAGCTTAGAATGATTTCTTCACTTTCAGGAAACCTGTCTAATTACTAATGAACTTGAAGTCTGTTTTGGTTGTAAGATTCTGAAACATGTGATTAGGATTTATATGTGCTGACAGCAACATGACAGAGAGTCTAAAGTCGTGCTAGCATGGATGGAAGTGAATACAAATTCATCCTGAGGGGAACATGAATATGTTCAATATTTATCAAGTCATCTCCCTCAAAACCACAAACGTCAACCTTCTGGTTGGCTAGAGGAAATGTCAGAGGATCATCAAAGTCATGAGGATACACCGTCTGGGGACCATGAATGTCTGCAATCCATCCTTTAGTTGTTGTGATATAGATATAAATAGTCACACCACTAGCATGGTTAATGACTAAAATGTGCTGCATGGGGTTTAGTTGGGTAGAATCTCTTGCGTGGCTGACCTTCACATGCTTCAGGTATCCTTAAAAACAAAAAGCTGCTGATGAATAATATGTTTTATGAACCGACCCTTTAAAAACATGTTACGCAACAGACAGGACAGCTGTTATTTGCAGTAGATTGGGGGATGGTCGGCAGTCACAGTTTGGCTCCAGATCACCTGTCGGTCATCGAGTACCGTCATAGTTTATCTATCAAGCAGGAAATAGAATCTAGAATCATCTAATCTTTTTTTATTGTGAATATGATATGTATTTGGGGAAATATACAGTGTTGTCATTATTTCTAAGCGGTTCAAACGTTTTTTCCCCCACAAAGATTTTTTTTGTTTAGATAGTTATGAAGCATTTGAGACTAAATGTGACTCTTGCAGTTTTGCCCATTTATATCAGTTATGTCTACATTTTTTAAGTCTAGAAGCCTTTCTACAAAAGGAATGAAAGATACAAGGACCTTTATCACTTTATTGTGGTTGAGAAGGTTAAATATTTATATGTAAATATGTCTGGGGCCTGTAAATAAATATAAGTACAATCTGTCTTTCTGGTGTAAATATGTTGAATATGTCACACAAAGCTGCACCTGCTTAGCACGTCTGTTAGCTAATCTTAGCCTCCCAGCATGGCTAATTATATCACTGCTGACTAATCCTCTTATCCCAAGAAAGTCTCAGCCGTGAACGCCAGCGCCCCGTTATCATTTTATTATTATGCACTTTCTTATTAATACATCGTTATCACTATTTGCACTTTATACACTGAAGTCAAGGCATTTGGCTAAAAAAAGAACAGACAGGGGAAAAAACAGGAAGAATGTTTTCTCGTTCTTTTTAAAAAGCTATGGTCATTTATAGTAACATCCGATACGTTTAGAAAGATTAAGAGGGGAAGCAACTACAACAGTGGCATCCAAACAGACACTTCCAGGGCATCTGGCTGATTGAGTCACTTCATTAGAAGCCTTCACAACCAGCCGAACCCCTTCATAAGCTCTGATGTCAAACCTGGACCCTTCGGGTACTTCACTCGTGCTGAAATCTTTCCGCAGCACTCAACATGCAAGGTTTAAACTTTTTCAACCTGCCTGAAGGCCAACAACCAAACCATTTCATAGAAAACAGTCTCGTGACACATCTTGTGATTTCGTACAGCTTGTATCTGAATGACAGCAGTGACAGTCCCTTCAGCCGTCTGCAACTGGAACCTCTGGTGCCTTCAGGACACGAAATGCACAATGCGTGTCTTCGTACTGTGTCACAGTTCTATACGAGTACCCATTTGGCAAATAAACTTTGAAAACATAACAGAATTAAAAAAAATATAATTAAGTAATGAATTGTTGATAAAGACGGGGCACAGCATGCTCTTCAATAATAGGTAAGTAAAGAAGCAAAATGATGTGAGGATGAACTCCAGCTCTGTGGTTTGGCTTTGAAATAATATGATCATTAAGATAATTATGATAATCATCATAATCATAATAATAGATGACATGGGATGACATGGGTAAACAAGTAAACCATAGTTAAAAAGACAGTTTGCAGAATCAAACCATTAAATTATAGCCATTTTGATTAAATGTTTATGAATAATTGGTCAAAGTACAATACTGAGCAACTTGTTGCTCTCTCTCTCTCTCTCTCTATACAAGGTGGGGATTTAAGATAATTTATTCTTTCATTTGGACAGAATTCGACATCTTCATTCTTCACTGAATTGTCGAATTAAGATCATGAGTCCGTGGCTTGGGAATAGTCTGTGTTAATCTGAGCGGCTCCCAGGCCTCCATCAAAGTGTCACTTTGAAAGTGAAGTCTGTCCTTCAAATGCGTCGTCTTAGTCCAGCTTTAGTTTCACTTCCCCCTCATACGATGTGCTTTCCCCCTCCTCTCAGCTGCTTCTCTTTTCTTCAAGCGAAGAAGACAACAAAGATGATGAAGAAGACCACGAGGACGAGAAAGATCTTGATCATCAGCCAGCGGTTGGAGGAGACTGACTGGAAGTATTTGAGGATCTCTGTGTGGGCGGACTCCACGTTGAGCTGGGTGTCCTCCACGTTAGCGTCGATCCTGTGAGAGAAGGACGACAGGAGGTTCAGTTGTTAAACAGATGCTAATTATCTTAACAATCATACTTTTTCTATCAGATCAGTCGGTTCTGGAGATAAATGTCAAGTTATATATGTGACTCAGAGTTCCTTTATCATATATATATTCCTATACGAGTCTATTTAGTGAAAGATGTCAATGTAAATTGATCACAAGCAGCTGAATTCTGCATGAAATCATTTAAGATAGTCACCATCCAAATTCTAGCACCACTTATTTACTCACAGTTTCCAATTCCCTTTTTGCTTGTTTATGAAAAGAGTAGTTTAACATTTTGGGATAATTGCTAGTTCGCTCGCTCGACTCCCCCCAATTCTTGCCCCGTCTAACCTCTGGATGGTCTCCTCTTGCTCCTTGACCATGTGTGCCAGCTGCTGGAATATAGAGCCCAGCTCCACAATGGTGCTCTCGATGTTCTGCATGGTGTCTGCACGGCTCTGGATGTACGAGTCCTGCAACGGCACAGCAAGCAAGATCTCAAAAAGGGCCACAACACAGTTAAAACGCACACAATCCTTTCCGTGTGCCTGACTTTGACGAATATGCACCGACAGTCTACCTGCTCATCAATAAGCTGGAGTTGCAAGGGATTGGTCTGAGAGTCCATATCGATGGCTACGTCGCCCATACTCCTGGACTCATCCTGCATCAGGACCGAGCTCTCTGAAGGGAGACAACAAGCAAAACACACACGTGTTGAACAAGATCAGACAGAGATCCTCAGTGGTAGAGGGGGAAAACAGAAAGAACAGCGGGCACATAGAGTAGCTAGTTTATACCCGCTGGGAGAGTCAAGCGTTCCCGGGAAATACCTTTTAAATTTGAGGTTGTATTGCCCCGGTAACCATTGCGCTGCTCACGAGCTGCATGCGGCTCCTGGGCCCCTTTTTTGCGGCTCCCTAAAATATTTTTTAATTTTTGCATTATAGATGACCAAATACAATAATAAAATCATTCACAAGGACTTAGATCAGTTCCCAATCACAACAGCTGTTAGGAAAGTACACTGCCAGTCAAAGTCTCTCTCTACATACAGTCAGGATGCATTTAAATTAACAGGCAATTATGAGCAAATCTGCCTCCACACGTGTTCCAAAGATGTAAACATTTCTATTCAAGTACCTGTTTTCTTGCAACCACTTTAATCATCATATACATAGTATAATATTTATATTATTAAAAGGTGCACTGGACAGGTCAACCAGTTAAAGACTCTTATACTCTAATGTCTGCAAATTACAGCGATAATAACCAAACTCATTTTCAATTCGTTGTTGGTTATTTCAAAAATAAGATATTAAACATTTTTAATTCACACATCAATTCGCCACCTAGAATATATTGTAGGATATCGACAGTGAGCACAATGTTGGAGGTTTTACCAAAAACGCTGAAATAAAGCTTGTTCATAAACATTTCACTGGCAGTGTAAACGCCCCAGAGGAAGCATCTGAGCTCGCTAAAGGACAACATTTGGCTATTTGTTTTAAAAAAAAGGTAAACTGAGCAGGAGCCAGACATGACGATTATTGCCTCTGAGCCAAAACCAATACTCAATAAAAGGTGTGTTCACTCCATTACTCTTTTTGTTAGATGAAGAGGTTATAACAGGATATCATTTGTGCTCCATGTTAAGGTTACACCAGTTAGTAAGAAACGTTTACCTTTCACCCTCATCTGTGCTTTAAGGGATAATGTTTAGGTTGTGATTTGAATGAGCTGCATTAAGTGTTTAATCAGCACAAAATGTGGCTGAGGCTAAACTTTTCCCACAAACAATAATCAGTAAAGAGTGAACACGCCCCTTTATGAAGCCGCAGCATCATGCTGTGTTTACCTGCTGGTGCCGTTACTTTACCGCGAGACAATAGAAACAATCCTAGTGAGTGACAACAAGTGTGACGCTAAGACGTGGACGGACTCACTGAAGTTGTTGGCCATCAGAGGAGAAGACGAGACCGGGGGCTGTGAGAACTGCTCTCTCCTGCTGCGCTGCTGCTTCAGGTTCTGCAGGAAAAGGGACAAATGATGGAGGAGGTAAACACGACGGGACCCGATTCAAACATTTTTTTAGTATCGTCTGCCTTGATAAATGATAGAAGTAAGACAAACATCTCTCACCTCTGTTCTGACTTCTAGGACTGACTTGAAGTCATTGGACATTGAAGCCAGTTTGGACTGTAGACAACAAAAGACACAGCCGGTACATTTGTTACAGAGAATTCTAGAAACATTTTCTGATGCCATTTTATATGACATACAACACTATCTTATTGTTAACTATTTTTTAAAGTATGCACTTTCCTCTATTTAATTGTGTATGAACAAAAGCACATGATTAAAAGGTTCAAGAAAAAAAACAAAAACACAAAAATGTTGATAACCAAGAATATTTTAAATCAATAAAAACATTGGCCGTAAAAGGCCACTTGTACTCGATGCACATACAATATAGTATGAATTGGCCCGTATTGAATTTACCTGTAATGACACCACTATGGTGTTTGAGTGGGTTTGGATGTGTCGGCCACCTGGAGCTGCGCGGGACCTCACCAAGTCCTGCAGCTGTGCAATCTGTTTGTTTAGACTGTTGATGTCCTAAAAACACCAGAGATAGAAAACAGGGCGTATAGTTTTACAAGATAACACAGATAATATACAAACAATGCACATGTTTGCAAAACCACATTTCATGGGAATTTAACAAGTCAACTCACTTGTTTAATGATGTACGTTAGCTCCTCGATCTCCACGGCCTTGTCGTCAAACAGAGATTTTCTTTTTGCCACTAAAACATTATAAGAACAGCATTTAGAATCAGCACTTTTAACAACATGACACCAAAATGAATGATTTACGTTAAAATAATATTAAAGGAACACTTACATATAGTGAGCTTTTCCAGTTTGGCAAATGTATTGCTCAAGTCTTTTCCAATTCTCCTAGAAGGAAACAAACAAACAAAAATGTAGCTTTCTTTGTCATGCACATACTAAAAGGAGTACTACAACAATTTTAATTAAAATGTAATACGCGTCTTTGCATTCCTACAGGAAAGACGATTATATCAACTTTATCTCTGTGCTCCGTGTCTCCCTGCACACAGTCTTTGTGCTTTGCTCCGCCAAACTAACCCTGAACCAGCTTCTCCACTAAAAATGTATTTCAATCTTCTCAATCTTTATGCAATAAGGATGCGGAGGTAATAATATGCGAAAGCAAATAAGGCAACACCCAAAATCACCATAAAAGAACAAGTACATTTAGCAAACATGTATGAGCTGGTGATACACGTGAGAAGACAGACTATGAGGAACTTACTTGGCCATAACTGTGAAGTCACTGCGCTGCCTGAGCGCGCTGAGAGTCGGTTTACTGGGCTGGACTCCATTCTGTCAGGAGACGTAGAGAGAGAAACAGTAAAACAAGAGGCTGAGCAGTAACTGTGAAAACATGGCTACAGAAATCCTCAACATTGATTTGAGAGTAATCAATTGATCAAGTGACAGGGAATTAACCAACATGTTTATGGTGTCGACTGGTAACTTCTGGTTAAAGTCCATCTGACAATGGATTATTGAGGATGATACCAATGGTGACATTTAAGGATTTAAAAACACAAATTGGCCAATACCACCATTTTGTCAAATAACATAAACAAGCAAGTTTGATAAGAATCCCCTTGGACAAATAACTGTGACACAATATGCACCGAGTGTAACATTCAGACAGACTACCCCAAACACATCTCTGGTATTTTCCTTTCATCGCTATTTTAGAGATTGGAAAACATATGCTTCATCAATCATGTGGGATTTACAGTAAAATAGGCTCGAAACACGACTGAAGGAAGACAACAAGAACACCTACGTGTGCTTCACTTGACCCAAAGAGACTATTTCAATATGGAACAAAAACTAGACACAGAGAGAGAAGTAAACAAGGAACCAAAAGCAAAAGTCACCAAATCGGAGCAACTAAAAACTATTGTGATTTACATGTTGGGGCTTATTTTACATGAAGTGATCCGTGTTTGTGCTGCGATGAGTCAACGTACCGGTCTGCCCTGGAGAGATTTACAGGCTGACTGGAACTCGAGGGTCCGGTCACGGCACGTCATCTTGCCGCCGGTAAAGGGTCACCAGCCGGCTCTAGATTGCAGAAACCACCGGGGTCACCTTTTTCTTCTTCTGGTCCGGTGTGATGATTTAATAGGAAGACCTCCCAAAAACTCACATCCAAGGCGGGGTTTCCTTCATGGGCATATGTACACACATGTCTGCAGCGACGGGAACAGACGTGTCAAGACAACTTGTTAGTTGACAGTTTGAAATGTAACTGATGAATAAACACAATTTGATGTTACGTTAGATAGTCGGTACTGTTAGCTAACAGCAGGGTTCTCTGACACCAACAACTAAGAGATCGACTAAATCACAATAATCAGACAGTATATAACTGCCACAGCTCACAAGTAAGGCCACAGGTGAGTTAAACACACATACCGCGAGGTAACAATGCGTGTCTGGACCGACTCTGTGTGGGTAAAGGCCGTTCATCACGACACACAGCTGATCACGGCCTGACCGGCTAACACACAAGCTAACTGTTAGCTTCAGAGAGCTAGCCGGGCTTCCCGTACGGTCTCTCCTGCTCTACCTTTGTTAAATTCGACCTAAAGTAACCACGTGAGGTTAAATATTATTTAAAAAACACCAAAACGACCAGTTCTTACTTACTTGAATCGATATTACATCATATGTCGGGAGCACCTCGACGTTTCTGGTTTAAACTAATCAACACCCAGGAGTTAAAGTTCCGATCCGGGTAGTTTCCGGCACCGACGTCACTGCCACGTCTACTTTACCGAGGCAGAAAAGCCCTGTTGGTGCAACACTTCACCACCAGGGGGCGCCACACCTCCTGTTTGTAGTTTAGTTTCATCCCATAGTGTATACATTATTTAGTTTATATACTATAAAATATAAATTAAGCGAAGGAGGACAGTACATCAAAAACAAACTACAAAATGTCAAAATAAAGTCTAAAATAGGAAGAATACAAGAGAATACAGGAGCCCAGGTGAATATTGGGGACATCCTGTTAGCAACAAACCAATGAAATAAATAGCCAACCTAAATTATCATCAATAAAATAAAGGACTCCAAGTCAAACGACACTTTCAAGACTTCAATTTGCCACTTTTGTTGTGATGGTGGCCTAAGTTTTTATTGTGCAGTGATATCTTGTTTTAAATCCTGGAACCCAGTTGAAAAAATAGTATCTAGACCCATAGTAACCCTCATTCCTGCACAGAGAGGGTCCCTGTAACATAATGTCCAGGTGTATCAAGGTATAAACCTCATATAAGTGCAGTATAAACTGAAATAATTAAGGTCTTAAAACTAGATTTTGACACAGGGTCTCAAGATCAGGTTCTAACCCGCCTAATGGTCGTTATAATGCCAGTTTAGTGTGCTTAAGAAGTACATGTTCTTGTATTCCCAAACAAAGCAACAATCATTTGCCAAACAGTTGATTTTCATCTGAAGCTTTGCAGTCTTTGGGGTTTTGGGGTCTGGGGCCCTGGATCCAGCCTTGCCAGGAGCACAAAGCCTCAAAGATCAAGTATCCATGTTGGTATTTGACAATTGGCAAACACAAGTCGGCAACACTAGAAGTTGTATGGCTTCGGTTGGTTCGTTTGTCAGCTTCTTTCCTCACCTCCAAGCACTCATCTCTAAATAAACATCTTCAGTCTTCTGTCATCTCCAGAGTTAAGTGGGAGATGAAATATCATCCACAGGATGTAGAATCAAAACTTTATTTGCTAAATTTGTTTCAGCATACAAGGAATTTGACTCCAGTGTTCATGAGTTGTCAGTATACTTATCTACAGAACACATATAGATTTAGCCTTTGATTTAGTACCAACACTAAAAAAAAGACCACATTACTACGACTGTAAATCTAATTTGAATAGTTTATTTTGATGGTGAAATGAAGGCTACATGAAACTTTTGATTTACGTTTCTCAGGCAGTAGATTTGAGCATCATCCACTACAAGAGACGTAAGAGACAAGTATGTTGGAGTCTAATGGTGGAACAAACAATGAACAGTAATACTGTATGCTATTAAACCTAAATTATTAACAGAGAAACATATAAGTGCACTCATAGAATAAGAGGAACAAAATTATCAATTGGTCACTTCAGGCTGATGCCTGCTGAAACCAAAACATGATCATTAGTCATTAGTGATGTTATGCTGATGTAGAACTGAACCTTTTGAGTTTTTTTGAGAGGGAGCCGAGGAGGAATGAACAGACGGACAAGCAGAGGATGTGATTGGCTGCTGGCTCAGGTGAGTCGAGCTGCAGGTATGGTATGGACAGAGAGATAACATCCAGCAGGCTCTCTGATCTCCTCTGACTCCTACGGGTACCCGCATCCTCCGCCTGACAGGCTCCAGCACGACCAGACCACAGCTATGCCCTCGCCTCTTTACCTGCTAGACCCCCAACCACAAAATCCCTCCACCCACCCCCTATGCCCTGCACCATTCATCTACGCTCCCTTTCACCTTTTATACCTCACTATAATCCACCATACTTATCTCGTCCTCTGAAACACCTACCTCTATGCTTTTCACACATTTTTGATCTCTTTGCTGAACATCAGGACAGAACAGAAGAGTTTCTCATTTTTATCTCTTTGCCTTCAATTGTTAAGCTAAATCTCATTTCATCATATATTGTTTATATTTGTATCTATGCTGTGGCTCTATGTATGACTATGTCGGTTGGTTGGGTGGTCCACTACATGCCATGAAACGTTGTACAGACATTCATGTTCCCCAGAGGATGAACCCGAATGACTTTGGTGATCCTCTGACGTTTCCTCTAGCGTGACTATGAGGTTTGTGGATTTGAGTAAAATGTTTCAACAACATTGGATGGGTTGCCATGAAATGTGGTATACACACACACACACACACACACACACACACACACACACACATGATTAGTAATAATTTCCATCTAATACTTTCATTTATCACTAAAAACCTGTAAAACTAATGACATTCCCATCAGCCTCCGCTGTACTGTGTGTTTAGCAGGCTTACATGCTAGACTTTGATCGTGAACATGGTACACATCATGCTAAACGTTGGCTTCTTAACATTGTCATCATGAGCATGAGCTCATACTCTAAATTCCTACATTTATGTCGTGAATGTTGCACAACACGCTTAGAGCAAAACTATTGGATTTCTTTGTGACTTTTCAGATACTTGTTTCCCATGTAGTAACAGGAGCCGTAAATCTTTTATCAAGGTTGATGTCCTTCAGTGACAGACGAGGCCGGTGGATCCATGTTTCTGTTGCAGATAACACGGTTTGTTTACTTTGTAAAAAAAACTAAAAAGTTCTTTGTATTCACAAGAGATGCTAAAAAACACTGGCTTTCCTGTCAGTTCAACAGAAACCTGTGATCACACACATGATTCGTCTTTGCACTGCACATATTATCTTTTATCGTCTTTGCACTGCACATATTATCTTTTATCTCTGCCTCTCTCTCACACACACACACACGCACACACACACACACACACACACACACACACACACACACACACACTCACACACACACACACAGGGGTGCTGATATCATCTAACAAAACACACTTGCAGGCCAGATAGCGTCCAGTACCTGCTTCAACACAGCTGCTGCTACAAAAGCAGGGAGGACACCGTGGCTGGAGTTATTAGAAAAAACATGGCTCTGAACGCAGAGAGAGCAAGGTGGAAAAATACAGGAAGTCCTGATACAAGTGCAAAGACTGAGTGGTGCAGAGGGAGATGGATGAAGTGAAGGGATGTAGAAGGATGGAGGGAGGCAGACATGTGAGCTACTGGTGGAATACAAACATAGAAAGTCAAATTAATGCATGAAATGTATGAGAACGTAATGATAAATAGTGTTTCTGCCTCTCCATTTTTATTCTCCCGGACGATGATATCTTTTTTTGGGCTTCTGACGTGCACAGAGCTTTAAAAAGCAGATTTTGGAGTAAAGGCATCTTTTTTGTATCATGATGGATGACTCACTGTGTCCTTTTCTCTCTCTCTCTCTCTGTCTCTGTCTCCCTAATCTTGCAGCTATATTTAGTACTGGCATGATGCCCTTCCAGACAGATAGGTTGGCAGCAGCATTTAGCTCCTCTTTCCTTTCCTCTCCTCTTTCATCCTCTCTTCTCATCTTCACACTCTGTAAAGAGTAACAAGGGCCAAATTAAACGGCTGCTAATATGCCATCGATCATTATAATACGATAATACTGTCATGGAAGCTTATCAATTTATAGGTAATACAAATAGGGATAGTCATGAACATATCACCCGTCCATTGGTCTAAAGTCTGCTCTGTACCGTGAGATGATAATTTGAGAAAAAAAAGGACTGAACATCATATTGCCAGCCACTTTCGTCATCATCATCGTCATATCCATCATAATCCATGCCAGGGGGATAAAAGCCACAGTGCCCAGCAATACCAGTGCACAGAATACACAGACACAATCTTAAGCTCCCAGACTCTGTATCTCTCACAGAAACACAGATCACACTGAAACTTTTGTTGAGCAGCGAACATTGTGGCCACACTTGGCAATTTGGGGTAACTGCTGAAAATACGATAACAATAGCAAAAGTAGAGAGTGAAACGATTCAGTTACACAGAAATCTCTCTCTAAAGTTTGCTAACGTCATTAGTGCCATAACCTTCTGGTCATACCAGCCATACCTTAAACTAAGCAAATAGTGCTTATGAATTTCCATCTGTAAAAGGAAAATGTGGTTATTTCGTCTTTTTAAAAATCACATATTCTCGTTTTAAGTAAAAGAAGTAACACCATGATGTAAAAATAACCAGAACAAAGAAATTAAAAATCTTGATGCAGCAGAATGAATGCAAGAGTTGAAACATGATATATTAAATAACTGTATAGTATTACTGGTGCATCAAACTACTTTTTGATTTTGTAGCTGGCTTTGGTAGCTGCTTTACATACTGTTGGGTTGATTTAATCAACAGAAATAAATATATTATATTTGTGAGTATGATACTGGATGGATGTACTCCAGGTTTTATGCAATGCTGTCACATGATATACATTATTTTATGTGAGCTGGGTTTTATTGTTTGTTTTACTACATGTTTTATCTATTTTATCCTGTTCAGCCCATGTTTCACCTGGCTGCAAGACACATTTAAAGTTAAATTTAACTTGAACTGGTCATGTTTTGTTTGTAAAATCTTAATTTGCAAAGTAACAAGTAGCAATAGCTCTCAAATAAATAAAAGGTACAACATTTGGCTCTGAAATGTGGGTGGAGTAGAAGTATTAAGTAAGTTCAAGTGACTCATAACTGTCCTTGAGTAAATTAACTTTTGTGTCGGACTGCACAACTTTGTACTGGAGCAGCTTCTGACTCAGCAGTATAAACGAGGGGAGGAGAGGAACAATATTATGTCTCATAACACCACGACACATCACACACACACACTTTCTCTGGACCCAACTCCCAGGGTGTCACTGTAATCAAAAGAGTCTGTTTACCTTTCATTATCGTCAAAGGAGAGATTAAAACAAAGAGATGGGGAGATGACGTAAGAGCAGATTAGAGTGGATAAACAGTGACGGGAAGAAAACAAGAGGTTTATACGAAAAATAAGACATTTCCTTTAATAACAATGTAACATCACGGTTGTATCCTGGTATCATTTTCAATATATTTGACGATGTAGTATAGACTTCTATGTGGACATTGAATTCATTAATTGGCATTTATATACTAATACAACATAAGACTGCATTGTTTTCTACAAAGACATCATAATAGGGCACAAATGGTGTAGCAGCAAAAAAAGAGTGTTTTCTTTATACATAGCTACAGTAGTACAATGTATTGGCAGCGAAGAGATTCATTGCAAGGTATAGCTAACATGAAGTTACAAATACATCTCTAAAGTATGCACTATGTCATACACAAGGTCAGGTTAGAGATTATAAAATGTTATATAGTTTAGCGAGGGGTCTCTATAGGCTAAGACACTGGAGGCTAGTACAGGGCTACCTTTACAGTACAATGTAGCACAACTGTGCAGATACAAAGCACACTGATGTTTGATACTGACACAGGATCAGGACATTTGAGTGGGATATTAATATGTCCAAGTTGTACATCTTAAAGAGTTGTGACGTTGAAGTGATGGGAGGCAACAACAGATTACTAATGCTTTGTTTTTTTAAGATAATGTTTTGGGGGCATTTCTTTTCTTTATTAGCCGAGGGTGGAGAGAGAGGAGACGACATGCAGCAAATGCACGACCAGTTGGATTCAAACCCGGACTCAGCCTTAGTACATGGGACGCCTGGTCTCTGAATGGAATTAGCTGTTGTTGCTTTTATTGTTCAGAATTTGTACTTTGAAATTGTAAAATTTGGTAACAGGAAGTAACAACTGGAGCCCCAGAGATCTCAGCGCCACAACTCTTTTAGGTGGAATGTCTTTGATATGTCGTACATGTCCGCATGAGTGGAGCTTTTCAATCTGAGTCCATTTGCTCTTTCAGTTGTTTTTTCAGAGGACTAATGTAAAGTATGTGCTTTACAATCTGAAACACAAGTGCAATCTGTACTGAGCTTCAGGGACTCTTAGGTTCCCCAAAACATTTGTCCACAAAATGCAACATTATCAAGAAATGAAGGCTAGAAAATTGGAAAAGAATTGAGGCTAGCCGTTTCCCCTGTTTCCAGTTTTTATGCTAAGCTAACTGATTGCTGGCTCCAGCTTCATATTGTACAGACATGAGTGTGGTATCAATCTTCTTATCTAACTCCAAGCATGAAAGGGAATGAGTGTATTTTCCGAAATGCCAAACTTCTCGTTTGAAGCCAAGACTTCGACATCACCAGAGGTTTGAGGCTACAAACGCTTTGGGGGACCTTCTCCTGTTACACATTATCACACAGTGTCTGGTCTGTACTCGGAGGACCAGTTCAGTTCTCCTCATATGAAAAATGCTTCCCATCTGATTATTAAGACGCACACATAAAACTCCTATAGGTTCCTCTAAACCAGTGATTATCACTACAGATCTGCTGCAGCTCCACATATCTACATTAGACTGTGCTTATTGCTAAGTGTAAATAAAAACATTATTATCTTAAAAGAGGTCTGAAATAACACAAGAGAAAGTAACAACAAGGCTCTAATACTTGGTCATTAATATGTTGTGATATAGAGGTAGTGATTGAAGCATTGATTGATAGGAATAAAACACTGAACAATGGACTCAAGCGTGGAAAAATCATCTCATCTCAGGAGAGTATAAATACAGAGCTTATCCCACCAGTTCTTTAGCTCAAAGCTGACACACAAATAATTCAGCCTCTGGACTGTTTTAATCAGCAGGATCGTAAAACTCATGGGTAGAGTACAGACATTAATTATGGAATTTCAAAGCTACTGTTTGTCATGAGATTAATTATGGAATTTCAAAGCTACTGTTTGTCATGAAGATAAGACGTCACTGGTAAAATGTTCTCAGTAAAGTTTAGCACGGGACAAAGAGTCTGAATGAGTCAAAAGATGGGTTTAAACTCCATGACCCGTCATAATGGGTCCTCTGAGCTCTGGCTTTAGCCCATCACGCTGACTGACAAGCTGCTCAAGAACCTCATCCTTTCTGAAACCGCCACAGTCAAAATCAACACCCAACGGCCAAGCAGTCATGAACTAACATGGAGTTGAACCGTGAGATTCGGTCAGAATACAAACAAGTTATGTTCCAAATGAATAATACTCTTTCCATCCCGGCTCGCACATGCAACAAAAACAGCCATGTTTTCATTCACTGCACTGGGAACGGCTATTTGCTTGGTTTCTATGTGCGGCGGACAACACTGCCCCGCTGATTGTTTGAATTACACATTATAATGTATATAGTCTCCCATTTGTGGCCTGTGTGAGCCGTGTCTGTTTAAATTCAATACATTTGGGTATCGGTTTAAATGCTGACTGTATACATAGACGGCCACCCAGCTTGACTCTTTATGCAGACGGATTAAAGATGAACAAACAAAACAAAGACTCACATTCTACAATAGAGCATTTTCAATCAACTTGACAGAATTATAATAAAATATAAAACAGAGGCATATAATGCAATATCAAATGAAGACTTTGCAGTAAATTGCAAATATAACTAACATATGTATATTTGCACACTTGGTGTGGCACAAACAAATGCGTATGGCTACCTGCATTCATTTCACATTGCATGTGTGTGTAAATATGAATGTATGTGTGCCTGCTATAGCACAGAGTGAATGAGGCTGTGTGTGTCTGCATTTGCAGTGTCGTCTGTGTTCCTAGTATTATCAGTGTGAATGTTTGTGTGTGAAGCAGTGGACAGCCGCCAGCCCTCATTATTGTCATTCTCCTCACTGCCTAAAAGAGAGGCAAAGAGAGGCAAAGCGGCTGCTTTCAATCCAGGAGCCGAGGGAAGATGGAGACAAAAGACCCAAATTAAACAAATGCCGGAAAGCGGCTTGGAGAGCCAGCCCGTGGTCATACGCTTTGAATGGGAGAGAACGGCTGCAGGGATATCCCATCTGGGTCTTTCAGGGTTGAGACCACACAGATACTCTCCATCCCAGCATTCAGCTCAACTAAAGGTCCACGCACACTGGGGTGCCAGTTCATGTGCATGTCCTATGTCCTTCTGGTATGTCTGAATGTGGACGTGTCCATCTATAATCTGTTGCTGTCGTTTGTCAAATCCTCAAAACAGAAATTGGCCTTGACTTCACCCTGGAATCCATCTCAATAAAATCAAAACTTCCACTGAAGTTTCATTATTAGTTTCAGGACTCTTGCGTATGACCGATCGACTTCATATCCATTGTTCTTTGTATAATCAGTCAAGTTTCCACTGCTCTCTTGTATCATAAGTTGAGACCTAAAGAACCTCCAAACCACAGCGGATCAGGAGCTCGTGTGATTGTGTCCACCAAGACAGAATTTGTCCGAAATCCATGTCTCTCAAAGTTGCAATTAAGCTGCCTCTTCATCCCTCCACTCATGGGATGTGTTTTGTGACTCTACTTGTCTGTACACGCAAGTTCATGTGGACTGACAAAAGCTTTGCCACAGAAGCAGAGGAGGTGGTAAGATGTTTGGCTGCACATGCATACGTAGATCTATATTCAGGCTGTAATGCTGCACTTGTTGCTTAACTAAGAGCGCTGCTACATGTTCTTGTGTGTGCTTCCGCTAATATTTCCTTCGGTCTGAGGTTACTGGATGTCCAAGCGTCTGTATGCTCCATGGCACTGATGCTGAGAGTGGGCGATGAATCGACAAGGGTTGGGTGGAAAGAAGGAGGTGAAAAGAAAGTGAGTAGACACATCAAGTCCTCATGGCATCACACCTGGAACAGTAAACGTTAAAGAGAAGAAGGTTTCAGGTTAAATCTTTTTTGACAGGTTCAGGGCTGATTCACACGTGTATGGTGGATTCTCAAAATGTGCACAATGCGAATCTGGTGATAAAGTGAGCATGTACATCTGCTTTTCTTTGACGTTGTTGTCCAAAACGGCATTCATTTTATTTATCAAATATACTCACTTTGGGGGCATTGTAAGGTTCAGACTGGGGAATCAGCACCAACGCTACAACTAATAGTTAACCCAATCTACAACTTGAGTTACAGCCAACAAAACTCCCAACAAAACTTTCTCACTACCTCAAAAGCTCAAGCATCTGATAAGCTGTCAAACTTGCATGATCTGTATAGGAAATGAAATGTGGGTTTGTGGGTTGGTTATAGCTGAGGAGCAACAGGAGGATGCCCTGAATCGGGAACACACAGCTTCAATTTGGACCGCCTGATGCAGCTCAAGGTGCTTTATTGATTGCATTATTCTAAATGACTCGCTTTTTGGAGCTCTATTTTCCATACAGTATATCTCTGTCTGTGTATTATTTTATTTTAGTTACATATTGTTCAAAAACAGTTCAACAGAATCATTTTTTTTAAAAGTTCAGACATATTTCTTTTGTTTTGGGTTGCGTGTGAACTGACCTACAGCGGCGAGCGTTGAGCGTACGGTCTTTCCGGCTGCAGCTCTCGGCTCTGATGGTGCAGCGGCACTGGCAAGACGTCGCATCCAGTGCCCACTTCCTCCCTCTGCAGGGACGGCAGCGAGGCCTCAGAGATGGCGACGGAGAGGGAGAGAGGCCGGTGGGCGGATGTGACGGAGGAGGAGGTGACGTAGAAGGAGGAGAGGATGGGGGAGGAAGAGTTGCGGGAGCAAGGGTCCTGGTTGGAAGGAAGAGGGGTGTAGGAACAGTGTGGTTAGCTGCTGAATTTATTCATACATTGACTGACAAGAGTCTACATCAACGGAAAGCGGCTCTGTGAGTCTGTACTTTGCACAGCGAAAGGTCAAGGGATCGTCAAGTCTGAGGGCTTCATCCTGAGGAGACAATGAATGTCTGTCCACCTCATGACAATCCATGCAATAGCTGGACATCGACACACTGACGGACCGACAGCCACGCTCCAGGATCAATACGGGGTCTAAAAGATTTTGCTATTTTGCTAATGATCCCACACCACGCCGCCATCACGGCTAAAAAAAGAAATGCACGGCTTGTTTAAACATGCAGTGCCAGACTGAAACAAACCAACACAATGCAGTGTGTGTGGGTGATGTGTGACTAATGTGGGATACTGTTTCCTTTGCTGCCGACAAACTTTCTGCTCTTTCTGTCGGTTCCATGCTTCTGGTCGTTACCATGGCAATAGTCACATAGCTGCCGACGAGCCTTTCAGTTTCTCCTCCAGACGCTCTGTACTTTCTCTGAGTCTGAGAAAGCATTGCCTGCATCAGTTGGTCCATTAACTGGAGCTGGTTCTGCCTCAGGCTGGCGGCTTTAATGAAGTTACTTAATGAGGCAGAGAGGGGCAATCTTTGTCCAGACCCCGATGACCACGCCTGCCGCTGGCATGGAAAGAGGAGGTGGCATTTGGGAGCAAATTACACAGATTTCACCCCTGCCAGAGTCTGAATAAAGCCTGTTCTGAGTGATGGATGGGTGCTGAGGGACATCACACCCAAACCGAGTCACCTCTGGCCCCCCGGAGGCCGGAAATGACTGACAGCAAAGTGAAGAGGAAGCAGATGGAAAAAGAGAGCTAACTCTTTCATTCTTCACTGCTCAGGACTGAATGATGGGAAGCAGACACTCATAGCTCAAACTCACCTGCTCCTCATAGATTACAGAGTAAAAGGTTTCTTTAAAATGTTTTTATTGAGCTTGAATGATTCTAACTGACCTTCTTAACAGCCTGTGTTGTGAATTCTATAATATGTAATATAACTGATCACAGCAACTAATAGTTGCTACTGTTATTATAAAGCTTACTAGTGAGTCCCAGGGCTGTGGGCTGAGTGTGTGTGTGTGTGTGTGTGTGTGTGTGTGTGGAGACCTTGACTGCTGTAGCTGTAAAACAAATTGTCCTTCAGTAATAATGTAGACCACATAACCTAGTTTCTGTTCGACTCTAAATATTCACACTGAAGTTGATGGTATCTGGAAAATACTAACAGAAGTAAGAAGATCAACTTAAGAATTAAAAATATATTAATAAATGTGTGTAGTGAATATTCAACTTACGCGGCTCTGATGGCTCCACTTGTCTTCTGTCTGGACCTTCCTCTCTCCTTCTTCTTGTCTGTTCTCGTTGGCTTCAGATAGGGCCTGGGAATATCAGACAAACGTTTCACACGTTACGGGGTCAGGAGTTATATTTTTGACACCTGTTCAAATCAAAAAATGTAATTAGTAGGAAATAACAAAAAACAAAGTAAAATCAGTATATATACACTTTATATATTGAATGTATCATTAGATGAAGCCAATGTGTTGCATGTCCTAGTTGAATATTTGCAGAGGTTTGTATTTATTTACTTATTCTCTGATTTATAACTTTTAGTCTGTATTCACTTCAGGAAAAGTTCAGATTTCAACATTTGGGAAGTTTGTATTCTTTTGTCTGACAATAAAAGGGTTTTGTAGAAAAACATGTTTATATTTCTCAAAGGAAGGGATGAAAAGACGGTTTTATTTTAGTGTTGGTACCAAAAGTCATGTTTCGTATCTGCTGTTAGTTATCGAAAACATGTCAAACAACACCCAGTCCCCATATATTTCATCTTAACAAAGCGCACAGCCTTTAATTAAGGAATGATCTAATCCAAACATATAGGCCTTCAAAAATCATGATAAATCTCCTTTTCAAAACAGGAAGCTCTCCCAGTGGAGACGTTCAAGTAAACTTCACATACTGTATATTCTATGGTGTATAATTTCAGACATTCATACGATATTTCTTTAAATACTCTGAATACTAAAGTATTTCATTTGGCAACTTTATCCGACTTTGCATTACTTTTCATTTGTCATATCATACCGTAACATAGGTTCTGTTGTAAGTACTCAACAGTGAGTTTTTAATGTTTATCTCATATATACCTATTATTTGCAATCATTTAAAGTCATTTCAAGTATCAGAGACAGAAGTCGAAAATAAAAATCACTAATTAGGCATAATTGAATGCTTCTGATACCAGTATGTGTATTTCAAAGATTGTAGGACGAGTGGTGGAAAGTACATTTACTCGACTAGTGTTGTACCTCTATTCACTTCTGGTATACTTAACTTTGTAGTATTTTCGTTTCATGATACTTTACTTCTACTCCACTACATTTCAGAGGGAAATATTGCACTTTTCACCCCAGTACATTTATTCAGCAGCTTGAGTTAGAAGTCATTTTGCAGACCAACTACAATATTAAAATGCTGCTTATGTGTTAATAGACCAGCAAATAGTATCCAATGAATGCCATTCTGCTGCATTATGGCAATTTACACTGTAAGTCAATTTTGCTGATATTACTTGTACTTTTACTTTAGTACAATTTTGAAAGAAGGAATTTTACTTGTAATGGAGTATTTTCACAGACTGGTATTGCTACTTTTACTCAAGTAAATGTTCTGAATACTGAAATGCAGGTCACTGACAAGGAAGCTCCAATAATGGCAGATTACTATCTTTTCACATGACATTAACAAAAATCTATCAAAACAATGACGTCAGCGTGGGCTACCAGCAGAAGGGAGAGACACTCCCCAAAACGTGGAGACAATGTTCAGGAAACATTATTACTGCAGCTTTGCATTTTGGGGTCATGTCCACATTGCCTGATGTTAACCAAACTCTGTCCATTTCCCTGTCTTCCTTATCATTTTAAGTGCCTCGTCCTTATTGAGCACAATCTGATTTACTTTAATGTATGCTGGTGCCCTCGACAACAAAGTGCATCCGCTCACTGCTTTGGTTTTTGGCTTTCCTGATTTAACGTCCTCTAATCTCATCTGCTATGAACTATGTTAAACTTTTATCAAATTACGAGGACAGTGTTCAGAGGCTTAGCTCTGACGATATTAACCGAGCGTGCTGCTGCTGCTGTTGTTGTCTTTGGAGCTCTAATTTACTATCATGGATGCGTGACTCTGCTCCGTCAGTCTGTGAGAGAGCACATGGCAGGGGAGATAAAATCATTGCTACGGTGACAACAGGATGCGGGCCGTCCCAGGGGATGCAGGGAGAGTCACACAGATGCTAACTCACTGATGGGCATACACACACACACACACATACAGACATAAACACACAGAAAAAAATATTCTCACACACACATGTATACTAACACATAGAGAATGTACACGTGTGCAAATACATGCAGAGATTTAACAAGCGCCGTCACACAGACACATGAACGGGGGGAAATAAAATTGTATACACACACACACATACATTGGAATCCTTTATTTATGTCCCCATCCTAACAGGAAGTAGGAGGACATAAACATTAAAGATGCAATCATATGATTGTGTGGTTGGACCTGCCAGTACGAGGTACACAAACAAACATCAGGGATCCAACTGAAATGTTCCTTTCACAGTGTACAGCTGTCAGTCCCGGCTGAACCTCAACATGGATAACTCACCCAAATGCAATCTGTCATAAAGATTCAAGGTGACCATGCCGTTGTTTGTTGTGTTTTTGAAACTTGCTGTATTTAAGGCACTTTTCAGTCCACTGCAGTAAAGCATATCAACAGCATGAATTGTATTGTGTCCTACTAGTTGATTCTTCACCATGTTTATTCATAATTAAACCTGGAAAGCGAACATTGACATGTTTCGTCAATTAAAGTAAAATTGGGTAAATGTGTTTATTTCTTGCATTCAAGAGGTGAGGTGTTGGACTTTTCCAGCAAAGAATGACAACATGTTTGAAATTGCTTTAAGCCTTCTGTCCTCGGATAATGAATATGAGAACAAGTAACCTTTTTCAACACTATTATGCCACTTATGGCTACTTGGGTTTCATCCTATGAATACCTCCTCCTCATCAATAACATCATCAGCAGAATCATAAGAGCATCATTAGTGCGTATTATTAACATGGCTTCACATTAGGGCTGAAGGAACATGACATTTCACAACAACAGCTCACTCACGCACAGTTTAACAGGAACAGACATGGAGAGATTAAAATGGAAAGAAGGGAAGAGGAAGGGGAAATAATAACAATAATAATAATACATTTTATTCATTAAGCGCTTTTCATGAAGACACTTTAAGTAAAAAAGGATTTTTAAAAACAACACAATATGTAACACACAACATGAATCACTCATTGAAAGCAGGTCATTGAAGTGAAAAACATAAGAAAACATAATGCCTTACCTTGTTGTAGGTGTTGGCTGGATTTGTTCTTTTAATCTGCTCACAGATAAAACAGACGTGTCAGCATAAAGGTGCAGTGAGGTCAGTCAACGACACGTATATGTATCTCTGAAGACAGACTGTGTGTTTTATTACCTGCACTCACACTGACTGTGCTCCACGAACGGCAGCTCGATGAGGTCATGTTTCATGAAGGAGGTTCTCATCAGCTGCACACAGATCAGAAAAATATTAACATTGTCTCGCTGTGTCCAACATTAATCATCTACACTGAAGCAGATAGGGATTTGGTGTGTGTGTGTGTGTGTGTGTGTGTGTATCTGTGTGCTTACCTCCATGGTGACTGTATGTGTGAGCGAAGGAAGACACTCCAGGGCCTCATCAGCACAGCAGCCACCACATCGCCTCACCGACACACAGGATGGGACGAAGAGATGGTGCGTCTCCCCCGGTAACTCCCGCCAAACCTCCACCAGGGTGTCCCGAGGCTCACAGCCGCTGCGCGAATAAACCTCCAACCACCGCCGCACTGGTGGAGACAAATTAAACACAGTCATGATTTCATTTTCTCACTATCAGCTCCATAGAGTGGTGCAGGGGTCTTTGTAGAAACAGGGACAGCCTACCTTCTCGACCCTCCCTGGATTTTGGGGAGTCTGCCGGCCGCCAGTGAGCAAGCTGGACGGGGGGAAATAAAAGTGATGAGCACATGTGAAAAGCACGTGTTAATACATTTGGGGTTTCCTGGTCAAGTTGACCTGTCAGATAGCGTTCAGTTTTGCACTTTGGAGTCATGACAAGTGGTTGAATTTCAGTCTAGCAAAAACTTAGATGTAATAGTAGTCAGTGAAAAAGATGGTCAATTAGGACTTTTGTATAAAAAAGACTTAAGAAAAACAACATGTTTTTATATTTAAAATACATGTAATACATATAACAACATGAATGTATTAATATATAACAGCTGGTGCATAAC
Source organism: Pholis gunnellus (assembly GCF_910591455.1). Taxonomy (NCBI): domain Eukaryota; kingdom Metazoa; phylum Chordata; class Actinopteri; order Perciformes; family Pholidae; genus Pholis; species Pholis gunnellus. Next base: position 15,984,036 of record NC_136537.1, read on the forward strand.
AGATCAAAGTATTTCAGGTTAATGACCACCACAATATTTCACACCTGGCATCTGAATATGACACGCTCCATAATGCATGCTGGTAAATGGAAAGGAAGAACTTGATGATTGAACTTTTATACACATGTCAGAGCCGCCCTGCAGTAGTATGAAGGCTCAGTAAAACATGCCTCATTTTGGGCTCTATTTTCAAATATTTCCCGCAGGCATTGGGTCCATTGGGTCCATTTAAGTATGTAACTGAACATGTCTACGTTCCCGACCATACTTTTAACAACATGACTGTACTGACTGAACAAAGTGAGGGAGGGTGCTGCTGGATTTTTGAACAAGTTGTACCTGCTACCTTTGCCCTCAAGCCGATCACCTGACCAGCGTTTGAAACACTTTCAGTAGCCACGCAGCGGTAGATAGTGAGCGTATCTCATACTTCGCAACAATAAACTGTTACAATCTTACAAGCAAGACGCCGAATACTATTTCATAAAATGAGCTGAGGGGAGTATAGGTGATTTGATCAGACAGTAATATCAACCCTATATATTATACTATTTACTGCTATTGTTTTTGCCCACATGCAATTTATACTCACATATAGTTTCTGTCCAAAGTCAACTCTGGGTGGGAAAATAACCAAGTACAATTTTGAGATACTTATGTGAGCAATTTCATTTTCTGTGACTGTATACTTCAACTCCACTACATTTCAGTGGCAAAGTGTACTTTTACTCCACTCCATTTATTTTACAGCTAAAGTTACTCATTCATTTGCAGATTAAACAGATTAAACCAGTGGTTCCCAACTTGTTCGTCGTGTAAGCCTTTACGAAAAGTGTAAAGTGTGTTGGGCCTCTTTGTCGTGTTTCAGATGTCAATGAGTTGTTAGCCGTTCCACCGAAGATAAGATTTACCCTCAAAACTTCTGATTGAACAACTGTTTGAGGCCCAAATTTCACAAGATTAGTGAAAACAGATTTGTATCTTTGTTTTGTCCTCTCCCATTGATCATCTCCTGACCCCTCAGATTTATCCTGTGACCCTTTGGAGGCGCCCGAAAAATTCTGTTCACACATTGTCAACAACTTAATAATGTCATATATTATTTTATATGAGTCACAGGAGACATCTTACTGCGGCACAAGTACTTTCACTTTCAAGAAGTTAGCGTACATTTAGCTGATGATACTTACTTTCGTACTTCTACTTAAGTAGCAAAGAGACACTGGATTTCATAGTGCTCTAAAACACACACACTGCCGTTATTGGACCTATGTGTGTGTGAAGACCAAGGCCACTTGTAGGGGAATGTAGACTTTGTCCAGTTGCCCCCCTTTAACTGCTCCACCCCCTTGTACCCACCCACACACCCACGCACACACACACACACACACACACACACATACACACACACACACACTGGTTTGGCCCACATTGATTCCGAGTTAAGCTGGGACTGAGGCCATTTTGTGACTGGTAGGATGTGAGCTTAAGTAAGTGTGTCTTTTCTGAATCAGTCTTTAAGATGGGGATACGATTACCTCCTTTTGGCAGCCACACATTCACACACACACACACACACACACAACCACACAGCACACTGTACAGATGGGCCAAGAGTGTGTGTGTGTCCTACAGCTATACACCTCCTCCTCCACACTCAGAGTCTCATCTCTACAGGAGAAATAAGGATGACCCCTTTTCCCCCAATAATCTGTCAGTAAAGCAGACAGCATGAAAGCAGAGAGCCTCGGGTGAGAGACAGTGGATGTGAGCAGGTGAAGAGTCACACTGCTGTGTGTCATGTAGCGTCTAGGATGATGCATTACTAAAACATATACGGCAGCACAAAGTCAGGGCTGGCTCTCACACTGCTGCAGAGCACTGCCTGTTCCTGATACAAGTCTCCAGACATAAATAAAGAATCAGCAGGTCTCTCCATGTCTGTGGGCCTGCTGCTGTGTTTGGAAAATGTCAGTATAAACATTTCTTATCAGTGATAACGAATAATAATAATATCCAACCTCTTTTTGAATGACACAAAGCAAAACTTTCAGTCCGTATAGGATTATTGGTACCACTGTTTCATGAGACGCCCTGACCTGAAATAATTAGTCCTTTAACCAATCAGTCAACTGCCACAAATAATTTATAATGAAAATAATGGTTGGTGGCAGCCCAAAATGGTTGTATTAATGTTTAATAACGAATTTACCAATGCTCTAGATCAGTTATAAACCATTAAGAATGACTTTTGGGTTGGCAAGATGACATTTGCTTTGTCTCTTTTAGCTAACGTTAGCTCTTAAGATCATCAGGAAGACAGTTTGGGAAGTACACAAAGTACACAAAGTACACGAAGTACACCGTTGCGCATTCTGACCCAGAGTTAGATGAGAAGATCGGTATCATAGATATGTTCAACACCACTCTCATGCCTGTTCAATATGAAGCCACACCTAGCAGCCAGTTAGCTTAGCTCAAAGACTGGAAACAGCTAGCCTGTCCAACTGTTAAAAAAAACCTACTAGCACATCTGAAGCTCACAAATCAACATATGTTATGTTATTGTTTTTATTAGTACGAAAAACTAAGTGTAAAAACGAGTATTTGCTGTTTGGGCCTTAGGTGTGGCGCTTGATGTTAATGTGCCCGGCTATTTCTTGGGCCCAACTAGTTGCTAGGCAACCAGAGGAGACTCTAGGAAGTTACTGCCCCAAAAAAATGTCTTTATACACTTGATGTTGTTATATTTGGACAGAGCAGGCTATGTTATCCTGTTTTAAGTCTTTATTCTAAACCCGGTAAGAACGGCACCAATAAGAACATTTCCCTAAATGTCAAAGTATTCCTTTAATATATATATAGCCTACTAAATAATCCAGTCATTAACAACATTGTGAATGAATGAATTACTGTACTGATGCCCCGCCTTTCTGATTAATTAAGCTATAGCTAAAAAAGACAAGGTGAATGCCATGCTGGAGGAGGATTTTCCACAACCTGGCAACCCACAAGTTGTTCTTTTGAATGGCTTTTTACTGATCTACAAAGCGTTGGTAAATTATTTATTACAGCGTATAAACTCTATGTATGCGGTGACTAACTGGAAAAAAATGTCTGGCACTGAATTGTGATGTAGAGGTGACAATAAATACCACAATGTCACTATAAAGTCAATAAATCATTCACTGGACCGGAGGTGACAGATATCATTGGGTCATTGACCTAGGGGGGATAACTTCCACACAGCTACAAGTCCCACATGTTCCCCACTTAACTAAATTCATTCAGAAGGATGTTAGTTTATCTCCATCAAGAGAGCTGGAAATGAACTTGATGGCGGACCACCTCACACATACAGTCTTTAGGGTCAAATGCCGATACATACCTTGGCGTGGGACGTCGGTATTCTGGTTAGCAGCAGGAATTGAAACATTCCTAGAATAACTTGAAGCATAATCCCCATTGTGCAGGAGTCGAAGGGGAGCGCTAAAAAAAATATTTTGGACCAATCCAAAAAAAGAAAAAAGAAGGTGGCTTGCCGTCCGTCTCCTTCCTTTTGCTTCTGTGTCCGATTAAAGGCGCAGAAATCCCGCATTCATTTCATTCTCCAGGCTCCCTTCCTTGAAAGGACACCCAGGGTGGCATCCTCAGTGTTGGATAATAACTTTATCTTGTTCATTTGAGACTAGATTATCGTCTAAACTAGCAGGAGTCTGTTCCCAACCTAAACTCGGATAATAGTTTGTATTTAATTAGTCAGACACTGGAGTAGGCTGTTGTGTAGAATAACCCTCCTTCCACTAATTACTGACATACAATCTGCCACTCTCAAGTAATAATTAAATATGATTCTCCATCTAATGGTGGCACCATAACCTTAAAAATACTGATTTTCTAATCAGACTTGTTTAAACTTTGAATGCCTTCCTATATTTATTCTATTAGTCTATTGGTCCTGATCCCATTGAACCAGTGTGGGTGTCCGGGGTGTCGTGACATTAGGAGCATCCAGCATCCAGATTCCCGCTGAAACGTGGTGCGATCATAAAATCATCTGTGTGGCTGAAAGAAATCACATCATTCAGCTCGGAGGACATTTCTCCGGTAGAGACCCGACGCTTTTAGCCCGACGTGCAGAGCTGGACAGTGGCGCATATTCCGCTCCCCGGCTCGGTCAGTCTCTCCACGTTGTCGCTCCCACGGAAAATATGATCTTTCCGTTTTTTGTTTTTTTTATCCTCTTATGAATATAAATATGACTGGAATAACATCCTCCACTGGCATGGCAGCACCGCTACAACAGAGCCGGAGCAGCAGGGTAGTCCGCAGACAGACAGAGAGGTCTGGCGTGTCTCTTCATTAGTTGTTGTGATCGGTTTCCTCATTTCCTTTGCCCTTGAGACGCACGCAGCGTAACCATTGCACTGCCAACTTTTTCCGAACAGGACAGGCAGACTGAATACAGGTGCAGCGTCTCTACTGGTCCCAAAGTATGGGGTGGTGGGTGGGTTGGTGGTGGGGGGGGGGGGGGGGGGGGGGGGGGGTCAGGGGGCATTCATGGGCCCCTTGTATGTGGGGAACATGGCCGTATAGCTGCCCCTGAGGATAATGAGGTCATGTCCTCGGTTTTATTTCTGCACGTTTGGGGTTTTTAGAGCAAGGGCTTGTATTCTCCTAATGACTCTGGTTGAAAAATACCTGGAACAATAGGTCAAATAATCAGTGAGTCGATTCACAGAAAATGGATCTGCAGCTTTTGATAATTGATAAATCGTTGAAGTCATCTGTTGAGGAAAGAGTGCCACAAATTAACTGGTACTCACATGTGAACATTTCTGGTTTTCTTATTGCTCTATAGTGATTTTATGGTTTTGGACAAAATAAACAATGTGACATTGAATACTCTGGTAGGGATTTTCCTTATTTTCTGACATTTCATTGGTCAAAATTAATAATAAATCGAGAAAAGAATTGTCAGTTGCAGCTTCATGGCAAAAGAAGCAATACAGGACTTAGTATTTATCCACTACAGTATACTGACAGAATGGAGAGGGTTGTGCCACGTTATAGTCTATAAGTTCTCAAATATATTCACCAAATATTAAATAATTTCAGAGAAAGTTTTCTGGCAGGAGCCATGTAATTATAAAATATGTAATATGTAATTCTCAATAAATTAATACATTTTTTTTTATATTGAGCTGTTGTGTGTATTTCTAACCTCCTTTGCTTCGGGCCTGGTGAGGAAATACTATAATACTTGTATCATATTTTGATGCTCTAAATGTGAACACAGTGACTATTAAGTTTATCTACCGATCAACTTATTTAATTCAAACTCATTGCAAATGTTTTGGGACAGAATTATATCAAATAAAGTAGTATGGTGTAAAAGTCTGAGGGTCACTTTTCTATCAATGATTTATTTTCCACTCCATATCACGATCTACTGCTTTCCAAATGATAAATAAGAGGGCATGCATGTCAGACACAATATATTCAGAGCATGATCTAACAAACCTCTGCAGCTCATTAAACTGAAGATGAAAGACAATTAAAGCTGTCTTCATAGCTGGTTGGGTGTGTGTGTGTGTGTGTGTAGACATGCCAGAATCCCAGTCACTATAGTGTGTTTGGGTTACGACAGGGCACTCACACGCCACATGAGGGTGAGGGTGTCTGTAAGCTATGCAGGGATATGTTATCTCCAGCTGAAGTCTGAGGACAAGCTGCTGACAAGAACACGGAGAAGGAAAAAAGGCAACATCTCTTCTTAAAACACATTTCACACGGTAGTTCTGTACGGTAGTTTCACAAGTTGTGCATGTAGTCTTTAAAACAACAACTAGAAACCAAGCCTTTTTCCATGATGTCAGCAGCAAACAAATGTTGCGCACCCAGGATGTTCTTATGACCAAAATGAAATGGAGCTTTCATGTGAATGTAAATATGCAAATAAACATGCTGTGTACTGTATTGGTGAAGTCAGTTTTCCAGTTCCATCACATCTGCAGCTCCAAAATGTGAGATTGGAGGGTTAAAAGGGCTTTTTGAATTCACTTTAAAAAGAGCATAATGGAAAATAAACTTCTGAATTATGACGTAGAGCAGATCAATGATTCTCTAATTACTATCCGTCTACAATAGTGTTGACTCGTCTGTGTGGTTGCTCATTAAAAGGCCACTGTCTACATCTGAATGTCTGAGCCTCTTTAACTTATTAGAGAACATCCTTTCCAATCAAAAATGTTTTCGCTGTAATGGTTACTTCACTTTTAATGTCCCTTTTCCAAAAAAATCTTACATTTATTGGTATGAAAACAGAAAAAACACGCAGTGTCTGTAGTCTGTATTACAAAAACCAAGAGCCAAAGCATACAGTATGTGAATGAGAGACAAAACAAAGAGAAGTAATGATTGATGAGTAAAAGTTTATCTTTTAATCATTTCCCTCCGACATCCCTTCAAGGAATACGTAGGGCAACAATCTGTAATATCGGAAAACCGAGGATCGGCGATGAGTGCTGAAATAACCGGTGAACTTCTTTCCATTTATTAGGAACATTTTCATAGTCTCATTTTTGAACACAATAGTATATATAATATATGTAAATTACTCAGCACCACTCTTTTTAACTCATAATACCGATCATCTTCTTCTCTGACTCCGTTTCTAACACACGGAGGACCTTTTATCAGTCATGGCGCTGCAGTTCTGCAGAAACACACCGGGTCAACAGAGGGAACAATGAGGAGTTTGACGGCGATGTCCCAAGATCCAGAACTGTGAAACGTAATCTGGCATTGTAGCATGTTTCAACCCCCGAACAGCCTCATCAAACCTGAGAGGACATTACGGAAACATCCTGTTGTGTGCAAACTAATATATGATTTTAGCAAGAAACGTATTGGCACTACAGCTGGTGTGTTTCGTCTTGACTAGATCACCTGGCGTTCATTCGCTGTAAACACAGCAATGAGGTCGAGGACAGCAGAGATCAAGTCCCTGTGAGTTCATTAGAGGCAGTTTAAACACGTGTTCATTGTGGCTCCTTTGGACACATACTGGAGACGTTTGTGTACACACTGTAGCTGGATCCTTCTGACCGTCACGTCACTTCAAATATTCTACAGTAAGTAAATGCTTCGACAGACCGGGTCCAGTCTGACGAAGAACCCCATGCATGGCCAGATGAAACCCTCCCACATCACACCCGTGTTCTGTGTGTCTTAAAAGTCCTCAAACTGAGGACAAACACATCAGCATGTTTCATTTCAATAAATAAACTTTAAAATCCTAAAACAAGTACCACAGCTAGTCTGCCGCCTTCCACCTGCTGGCAGTGTCAAACTCCATCGTCACAGAGCGCAGTCGGAGACTCTCCTACTTGTCGTCTCCATCGTTGCGGATGTTGTATTTCTCCAGAAACTCTGCGTGTTTCTGCCGCAGGATTTCTGTCTGTTTCTTAAAACCGTTGGCCCTGAGAAACAGCACAGAAGACACCTTTACACTCAGCTCCACGGTCAGGCATCGCAAAACCCAAACAAATGTACTGCTAACACCCAAAATGTGCCATCAAGCAGAGGAAAAACAAAAACACTGATTTATTCTAAAAAGTGTGTGCACTCACCTGGCCCTCTCTTTGGATTCATTGTAAATTTCTGAGATGACTCGATCTTTGTTGTCCATGAAGTTATTGTGAACTTCTTCCAGTTTCCTGAGACAGTCGGAGAAACACTTTAGTTAAGACATAGCTCGCCGAATAACTTTGCTTAGCCTAAAAACTCGTCGCTCAGCACGCACTCTGCATGCTCAGTTGTCTTTACGAGTTTGTACAGCTGTTATAACAGCTCTTCAGATCACAAAGAAGCGAATCTCCCCAAACAGAAATGGCACAGAGGCAGAGTGGGAAAACAAATACAAGGTCACATGCCATGAGGTTGTGCCAACACACATGGCACAGAGACATGTCCACAAACAATCCCATTCCTCTGGATGTGAACGTGCAGCAAAGAAAAACTCAGCGCAGTGAGGGACGTCAGGAAGTAAGCAGGATAGACCGCAGTGAGAAGTTTGATACAAAGTTACATAGTATGGATATTGTTGTCTTTCTAACATTCACCTTTTAAAATGCTTTATTGTGTCCCTTTAACAGTTTCTTCATCGTGTGCCGGTTTAGTACCTGAAGAAGACTATGTGGACTCCGATGCTGAACACCATGGTCATGAAGCAGTAGCCCACCAGGCGAAAGTTTCTCCTCCTCCTCCTCTGCCACTCCTCTGCCGTCATCTCCTGTGCTTGAGAATGGCGAAACTGCTCCCAGTAACGAGAGCTCTCCTGGGTGTCCGTGCTGATGGTGAAGTAGTTCAAGAAGAATTAAGGACTGGTGACGTCAAAAACAGGAGGTGTGACAGACAGCACAAGAGTTAAAAACAGGCTTAACTTAATCGTTACTGTGGCAGGTCTGAAGGATTATTAAGTAGTAAATGTGCACCAAGTAGTGATGAAAAAGAAACCGTTTCTAGTTCTGATTCTTCCACTTGGCTGTGTGGCAGTAAACTCTCACTGATTTGTTTTTTCCTTAAAAACTAAGAAAACGTGAGATGTTAAATCTTGCATGGGTAGTTTTCCTTCTTTGGGAAGTTACAGAGATTAGATCTTCATTCAGCTTTGCTGCAGCAATTGAGCTTCCAGCTAAGTCTTAAAAATAGCATTTACAATGAGAGTGTTACAAAAGATATCCCACAAGGCCACAGTGTTGGAGTTGAAACTGCATGTCCTCTTTACACAAAAGACCATCCGCCAATCGTCTTTTCCCCCTTTGCATGAACATGATACAGAGTGAGGAGGAAGGTCAGGTTACGCAAGACTAATAAGCCAGCACAAACCGACAGATTGCGTATATCTTCACCTGGCTCTGTAGCTGGTGTGACTGGAGGTAGATCTGAAGGCCTGGCCCCCGCTGTATGGATGTCTGGTTTTGAAGTCGTACTCCTTCCTGCTCGGGTCTTTGCTCAGCACTCGGTAGGCCTCGCTCAGCTCCACAAACTGGCCGTGCAGCGCTGGGTTGGATGGGTCACTGTCTGGGTGAAGCTGCATGATGAATGGGTCAGTTACAGTAATGAGGTCTGAACCAAACCAAACAATTAACCAAAAGATATATTCTGGTGCAGACATGTGCTAAGTGGGACATGTATACTTGCATCAACACAGAAAAATGTTTCTCTATTACAGAAATGCATTCAAATGTATGGTTGTACATACAACCATGTTTTTTTTCCTCTAAAAGGACGAGTTGTCTCGCCCCTAAATTACACCAAAAACACAAGGTAAATACACATGCACATCCTTATTTACACTGGGAGCAACAACATGAAAACAAACAGTCAGGAAGCCCACTGTGAGAACAGTTAAAAAGTAGAACCAAAGCTGTGAAAGGCTGCCCTCATGTGGCCATTCATGTAAGTAACCTACCTTTTTAGATTTGTCAAAAAATGCATTTTTAATTTCCTCCAAGGAGGCGTCAGATTTGACTCCCAGGAGATCGTAGTAACTCACAGCTTTTCTGTGGTTGAGAAAGCAAATAACTCAAAAGTCAAAACCAAAGCAGAAAACCTGAACACAATCACTAAGACTCAGTAATTCTGATTCAATTATAGACAAAGTCTACCTGTGTGCATAGCTCTGGGAGAGCAGACGCAGCCCGCTCTTGCAGCACCAAAGACAACTCTGACAAAGACGCAGCTGAGCCTCCAACTGCATGATGGGAACTTTCTGAGGTTCCACAAAGAGGACCTGAGCAAAGAGGGCAGATGTTAACATCAGCAATGATACAAAGAGCATTACAGAAGATGCAGGGAGATATTTTAAATGTTTCTACTAATTATGACTCCAGACCCAACCCTCACAGCATATTAATTCAAACTATAGACTTTTAATGAATCTACGTCTTTTGGAGGGACATATTCTGGTATTTATTAATCTAACATTTACATTTATTCAAAGGAACTCTTAAGGACAAAACCAACACTGGAGGCAGTATGCTTAAAAAATGGCTGATCATTTTCATATTTTCTAAACCAGTCCATTCATTTCACCACAATGGTAAGAGATCCGACCATGGACATCAGTTAAATAGATTATATGGACTAACTGAGAGCCACATATGAAATACAATGCAAAAACTAATGTGCCTATAAGATGTAATCTATTTTAAATTGTAATTAACAGGTAATGTATACGTCCATTATGCTTGAAACATATTGATACAGTTCAGCTAAAAATAAAGACAAACACTGATGATGGAAAAAGAGGTTAAAGTTGCTATTCAGACACTTTTCCTGTTTTTACCTTTCAGTGTGTTTCCATTGACAATGACGTAGTCAGCAACTGTCATCTGTTGACACGTGACCTGAATAAAGACAACAACGGGACGAGGTGAGTAAATACGTTTGCTCAAGGGCTAAAGTCAATCAAACTATACTAGCAGCTCGTCACAGGGACGTATTATCTACTGAAGCTTAAAACACAATTTGTCATTTACTTCGTGACATCGTGCAACTTTGTATTGGGGCTGTGTTGACACAAAACAATATAAGATAGTTTTTCAACATAGTTTGAATTAAAAAGTAGTACTTTAGTTACTTTAATGAGCTTCACCACCACCTACAGACTACTGCAGTTTGCTCACGACTCATTATATGAAATAAACGGTCAAATAAAGAGCAGACAGTACTACTGGGACACTTTGTTCTGCTAACGTTACCTGTGCAGCAGAGCTAACGCTAGTCCGGGTTTAGCTGTCAGTCAGCTGTTTTGTGCTATTGTTAGCTCGCTAATAATGATCTAATATATCCAGCGGTGAAGAACACTCACTGAACAATGCTATAAAGCCGGATACTTAACAAAGAAGAGTACATACCAGCAGGACTCAGTTCCGCAGTAGTAGGTGTCCTATGGGCCCGTTGCATAAACTCAGCCGCTTCAAGCTAGCTACAATACAACCGGAATACAGGAGATGTACCCTTCAAAATAAAGCGTCATTTTTTTTTTTACCACTAAAGGATGTTCAACGACTGTTCATCGAGGGACACATTGTACTGTTTGGTGAAATAAATATATTCAACAGAGCAGATACATGTTATTATACTTTATCTTTTTTTTGCCAGAACCTATAGGACATATCTATGTTTTAAGTGTTACGTGGATAAACTATAACTGCACTTTATTTATCAAAATAACATTTCTTATACTGTATTTACTTTTAAGTGTAACTTACAACCATAGACTGTACTCCCAACGCGTTGCCCAGGAATCTTATTTTGATAACGACCGGAAGTTAACGTTGATTCTCGGCAGCTTAACACAACAACAAACACGCCCAGTGCACGCGTTTCCCAGGGTTTAACCCTGTTGTTGCCGTATTCACCTACAGAGGTTACTTACATGATTTATTTATCGTATCACTATATCTTGTCGAATACAATAAAACACATGTACGTTTTTATTTAATATACAGAATAATGTTTATTCTCTACAGATGTCAGCACTATATTTCTGATGACGTGCCGACATACGTGTTGTTCGGACTCTTGGTCACTGGATGGTGATGATGAACACGTTTTACTTGTCTGTATATAAAAGAGGAAGAAACAACACTTGACTCATTTTCGCATTGCATACGCTTCCACGTAGGAAGGTAAGATAAAAACAACCTTTGTGCCCAGATTTAACATATTATAATAGTAACACGTGCTACTTTAGTAATGTTACAGTGAAATACAGGCGGCAGTATCGTGTCACATGATAACTTGTGATTTGTACTTAAGTTCCGTGTCTGTGCTCAGCTGCTGGATGAACTGAAAGTAGATAGTCTCTGAAGTTATCAGTCAACAGTCGGAACAGTTTGTGACATTAACTCAAGTAACTCAAACGATAAGAATCAGCAAAGTCACATCTGAGTGATCCGTGAGAAACTGTACACTAGCCTGCAAACGGAAACAAATACATTATTTTCTCGTATTTTAGTTCTTTTAAAAAGACTGAATAGTTCTAGTTCGCATTACACCAACTTTTAGAAAGCTGTATAATCAATAACATGTTTTTTTTTAAATGTAAAATAAACTGTAAAGCACACACTGCTGCACTTCTGGCCACAGCCCACCTGGTGATAACACTGCAGGTGTTTTACCTGTTTTGCCTTTTGTGTTTTACATTTTATATCGGTTAACAATACAAAAATGACAAATAAACAATAATACATACAATAAAGAAAACATAGTTACATCTATTCAAAAGCAAATGACAGATAAACATACAATGTTATTAAATAAAGTAACATTAAGCATGCAGTTAACATAAATAAATATAAATTAATTGGGAGCACAGTGTCACAGTTTTAACAATAGTTGTTTTTCTTTTTGCTGAAGTTATTGTCTTAATATATAGCTCATTACAACATTAAAGGTGTAAGTTGTTGCATCATTACGAATGACAAACAAAAACTAAGACTGGGGCTCATCGTATTATCTTTCTTTGATTTAACTGTGCAGAAATACACTAACTGGTTTGTTATAAATGAATCAACACAAAGACTTCTGCTGCTTTAATCTCTGAATGTGTGTTCTTGGTGTGTCTGTTTGTGTATGAGGAGTGGAGGCAGAGGCCTGAAAAAGGTCTACTTCCTGACCTCGGCACAGTTATTTACCGCATTTAATTGGTTTCTGATTCAGCTCTTTACATGTTGACAGTTTTTTTTGTTTCTTTCCTGTGTGATATGTTAACAGTTGAAAACACGTACAGAGCTGCAGCCGTGTGAGTGAAGAGACAAGCGAAAGACTTGAATGACAATCCACAGTGAGAGATGACGGACTCTGAGGTGTCGGTGCTGCTGCACTGTGCAGCCTGGAGGGGCCTGCTGCAGTCTCAAGTACAGGTGGAGCTCTCTGAAAGGTAGACAAACAAGAAACCAGGCCTCTGACATGTGTTAAAACCATAGAATTATATCATTATAAAGCCTTTCTACTTAAAAGACACGATAGCTTAAACATGTGACACAGACATAGTAGGCCTGTAATGAATGCTACTTTACATATTGTCCCAAAAATAAACAATATTATTGTCTTTTTAAGACTATTTTATGCCACTGATATGATGATATAATAACATAATAATGCAAGTACACCGTTCTAATTCTTAAGAATATTCAGACATTGGAATATGAAACAATATTCTAAATAAAACAACACAACCAAAACAATTAATGAAATGGACTCTTGAGCTCTGTTCACAAAAATTTAACTTAAATATTAAACATTTGGCACATTGGACAAAATGTTACTAACCTGAAGAGTTTGTCTCGTTTCCGCTCCGTCTTCCCAGATTCAACAGGCAGACAGATCCGTCCCTGGAGCATCACATAGAGGAGGTGTGGACAGAGCGGGTGTCCAAGGAGCCGTGGCTTTTCAACGGGTCCAAATTCAGACTGCACTCTTTCTGCTTGGCCTCATGTTCCTCTGTTTCTCCTAAACACCCACCCTGCACTCACCGCATGCCCCTCTTAGACTGTGCAGAGCAACAGGAAGGGGAATTAAAACACAGCAGACAAAAGATGGAGAATTTGTGCATCAATGATTCTCTGCATGACGCTGTCCAGAGCAGAAACAGACCTGTGAATCACAGAGAGAATGAAGATAGTGCATTGTCACAAGCGTCCTCCATTTACAGTGAATCTAAGAGCGTCACAGCTGAACGTCCTTCCAAAAACACAGACGATCAGGAGGCGGCGCCGCTCCTCACTCTGAGACTAGGCCTTACCTGCTACAAAGATTACCTGGGAACAAACTGGTCGTGTCGAGTGGCAGAGCTTCGTCGGCGCGGGGAGGAGCAGTTCGGGGATCCTCTGGCGCTGCTGGCTCAGCCCCTGGGTGTGGGTGGCGTCCTGTGCACAGACGACGGTCAGGTGGTGATGATCAGGAGGAGCCAGAGGGTGGCAGAGGCAGGGGGGCTCCTGGACATCCCCGGAGGTCACCCAGAGCCAAAGGTGAAGTAAATAAAGTGGATTAAGTGTGATTTAATATGTGTTATTCACACCGTCGCTGCACCTCTTCAGGTGGTGTGTGAGCTTCTGGGCCGGCTTGTGCGCGAGGAGCAGATCAGTGTGGACATGATGCAGCAGAGGCCCGTCGTCTCCGAGCTGTTCTCGTCTGTGTGCGCCGAGATCAGAGACGAGGTGAGGGGGGAAAAAAGTCCACTCTCAGCTTGTTAGTTCATGTCAAGTTGGTGTTTAGTTAAACAGTTTTATGATTAAAGGTGCAGTGTGTAGGATCTGGCACCATCTAGCAGTGAGGTTGCAGATTGCATCAAACTGAAACTTCTTCTGTGAGCCAAGCGTGTAGGAGGACTACGGTGGACGATGTGAAAACACAAATGTCCCTTTCTAGTGTTTGGTTTGTCCATTCTGAGCTACTGTAGAAAAATGGTGGCCGGCGCCGTGAAGAGTATGTAGATTTAAACGGCTTATTTTAAGGTAACAAAAACACTTTTCTTATTTTCAGGTGATTTAGACACAAAAAAAAACATAATTAATATTGATATATTTAATTTGTGCCAATACATCCTCCTAAATACGACACATTGTCCCTTTAATAGAATAAAAACAAAAGGCTGCTGCATTTCCACATTGGCATAAAATAAGTGCAGCTTTCAATGCTCCTTTATTTTCTGATTATTTGTTTTTAGATAAATTAGTTCCTCATTTTCACTCCCATTATAAAAAAATGGCTAAAATGTAATCTCTTAATATTGATTTATTTTGTAATAATTGATTAATCATTTAGTCTATGAAATGTCAGAAATGAGTGGAAAACATTCCCAGATATCTTAAAATCACTTCACCAACCGTCCAAAAGATAATGTTCAGTTCAGCATCAAATCCTCACATTTTGGAAGCTAGAACCAGCAAATATTTAATTTATTTTTGTTAATCAATGAATTACACAATTCATTATTTATAAAAGTTTTCAGCACTAGTTTGAGCAGGTTTAAGTTCAGACTGTTTCAGTCCTTCAGTGATAAACTAAGAAATCAGGTAGAAGACAAACTCAAATGACTTTTGTTAAAAGATCAATAAAACAAGAATGAATTGTTCTGACATTTTCAAAGAAGACTTCTGTGTAGAATAACAAGTGATTAAAACATCTTCCAAATGAATCAGAAAGCATTTGTTATTAACTTTGTGTTTATATTTTACCGTACTGATTTGTTGAACCAACCTGGGTTTGTTCAACTAATTTAAAGAAAAATATGAAACAATATTCACGTTTTACAATATATTTAAGAGCCCGGCTAGCATTTTAGCACAACTCAGCAATGACGGAGAAAATCGACCATATTCACAATAGAAACTTCCTTCATCCCGTCGTCCGTCTGCAGGTGAACATTCCTCTGAGCTCCCTGGGAGAGCCGGTCCTGATGGGTGTCGCTCTGAATCACACCAGCGCTGGCAGACCGAGTGCCGAGTTTTACGTCAGGTTCTCATTCCCTCACTTTATATGATGGAAGTTTGACTTGAAAACCTTTTTTATATATAGATATATATAATGTAGAGTCTGTGTCATTGGTTTGTCCTCAGCTGCTCGTTGACATCTGATGAAGTCAGAACATTGTACTGGAAAGGAGGAGCAGAGGCCAGCGAGTCCACAGAAATTATCTTTCTCGGGAGAACGGTGAGTAAGCTCGAGTTACAGCAACTCAGGAATGAGCTTTCTTGTTTTGGCACTTGCATTAGAAGCAGAGTACGGTATATAAAAACATGTATATACACTGCATTTGGTTGTCCCTGATTCTTTTGTAGGAGGTGTTGCAGCTGGACAGAAGCAGCCCTCTGTGGTCGGAGCTGTGTCCTTCAGCTAAAGGAGCCGTGCTGCTTTATCAGACGGTGAAGCCAGACGACACGACGCTCAGCCGATAGCAGAAAATACATCCACATGATCAAATGTGCACAAACGCAAAGAGTTGAGGGATTTATTACTCTGAAGACTCTCTGACCAAAACTGGTGATCACAAAATACTGTGTATTTTTCATCATTTGTAAACTGCACCGTAAAAACATGATTGAATTTTAAAAACATTTTGAATAAAAAGCCATAAAAGTGATCTGGTTGTTGCAGGTAAAATTATTAAATTCTACAACACTGATAGTGTAGTGCAACATATACCGCAGCCTGTAGTTCTTTATAATATGTCTAGCTGATGTAGTTAGTGACATCAGTAGAATGATTGTCCCTGTAAACACAGATGTACAGCAGCATCCGTTTCTTCACCAGTACCCTTCGTATCCGCTGTAGCCCACGTCTCTGTAGTAGCAGCCCTGATCCTGATGAGGCACACTCCACTGAAATGGAAAGCACATAAAAAGACAATGAGATTTGATTTAAAAGGAAAACTTAAGGTGGCTGTTGCTGAGTTAATTAGAATCTTTCAGCGGTTTAAGTAAGAAGCAGCTAAATTGGATCCAACTGCTCAGATGCAGCTAACCCACACTTCTAACAAAGAAGGAATGGCAATTAAGGTTGTTAATATATAGATTGAAATAGCAGTAGAAATTGGTCCTACATTACATCTATAATTTATCTTCTTCTGACTACATTACAGCCTCAACTGAGAGCCTACATACTGACCGTGTGACTTCTATGAATTGACCTCCTCAGCTTAAAAACAAGTAAGGAAAAGAAACGAGGAAAATGTTACGGTTCAAATGTAAAACTACATTAGTTTAACGCTGGTGATGGTGTTTCCTTCATAACAACTTTCAGATATAATTCAAATTCAGCGTAAAAATCTTCCTTTGTACTGAACTCTTGGTTCAAGAGACCACAACCTCTTAAACCTTAAAGTGCAGCGTAGCTAACGACAAAGCAACAGTCACAGTGAGGTTTGTTATATAACACTCACGTATCTTGGCTGCTGCCTCCATGGCTGCATGTTGAGTCTTGTGTCGTTCCAGCCTACAAGGACCATAAAGAGATCAACTAACATCTTAAAATATCAAGCCTCCCCACATGTTGCCCATCATTTTTCTCACGCTGACCATGCATTCCAGTCCACTGGATCCTGTGTGAGGGTGGAGGGCCGTGAGGGTGGGGTCTTTTCTTGTGATGTCGGGGTTTCTTCTTCTCCTGTTTGGAGATGGGGGGCAGCAGTCTGCGAGCCTCTTCGCTGTACTCCTGCAGGAGCGTCTGTGCCTGCTCCCGAGGCAGCTCCACGTACTGCAGCGCCTCCAGCAGGTTGCTGTGCTGCTCTGGAAGACTGCAGCTCACTGGAGACGAGAGGGACGGTTCAAGTTGTACAACACGGAAACTCATGCATGTGATGTTTAGTCTGCATTGGACCCATTCATATGACTGTGCTGTCCCTGGTTTATCTGATTGTCAGCATTTCCAGAGACTCCAGTCCGTTCAGATCGCCTGCTAACACCAGTTTAACCCACATCTTCTGTTGTCCCTCAATTGGCCCTGAGGTATCTTCTTATGATTTAACTCGTATGTTATACTTCCTATAACATGTGCACAAGTCACACCTTGGAGTTTGAGCAGGGCGGTCTCGGGGATCTGCTCCCCGTTGCTCATCTGGTGCCGAGACAGTCGCCTTTTCCACTCGTCCGCTGAGGGAAAGACCACCACCACCCGGCGCCTGAAGCCCGTGAACAGCTGCAGCTTGTAACGCCGTGCAGAGAAGAGGATGTTGCACTAGAAAGAGAGATTTTAAAAAGAGAACATGTTAAGAGAGCCGAGGAGGTGGATTAAATGTCACAATGGAAAAATATCTTTGAAATATACAGAGACTTAAAAATGTGATTTCAGAGTTAAATTGATGTGTATCTTAGGGAAGAGTCACCTGGTCGAGGATGTAGTTGCCCGGAGTCTGAGCGGCCATCTTGATCAAATCAGTTAGACACTGAGAGGCCTGCTGCAGCCTGCTGTCCCTCTGTCCACCACTCTACACACACACACAAGTCAAACATGTTTGGATCAGTTGGTCAGAAGTTGAACATCATCTTTGAATGTGAACATAAGCACAAGAGTGAAGACTGGAGTTTTGACTGACAATCATACATGCGAGCAGCTCCTCGGTGCCCAGCAGCTTGTACCGCTCCTCAGGGTGCTGCTTCACGTGAGTCCTGGCCCAGTGGCTCTTCCCAGACCCAGGAAGTCCAACCATCAACAACACCTAGAGGGAGGAGGAGAAAGATTCAAATGCAACAACTTGTTATGAATACTTGTATTTACTTAAAGATGTTCTTTCTATCCTTTGTGAATTCAAATACTTTGGATAGATAGTTTCCCGTCTCTCACCTCACACTGTGCTCTGGAGGTAGGAGGCAATGTGCTGCGCACCCTCTGCCCAGCAGAGACAGCTGCCAGCGGTGTGAACCCTGCAGGACCAGGGTACCAGGGAGGAGCTGTGGGGTCCAGGAGAACCCTGACTGAACAGCTCTTACAGAGGACGTGAGGGAACAGAGGACGACACTGCAGCACAGACGCCTCCAGGGAAAAGGCCTCGCCCATGACGCGACCGTTCTTATGGAAAGAGAGTTCAACAGCACCGTCTGTGGAGAAGGACTGTCGATGTGTAAACATGACACACACACACACACACACACACACACACACACACACACACACACACACACACACACACACACACACACACACAAAGTTGGGATTAGAAAAAAAGAAATGTCCTCAAACTTTACCAAAATAGATCTTGGTGTGACAAGACTCCAAAGACTCCAAATAGAGGAAGAACTGAAGAGAAAAGTGTCACTTACAGCATAACAGCCAATGATATCTTCCTCTGAGAGGAGTTCTCCAAACGCTTCCTCCTTCCCACCAGACACTTTGTTACCGTGCCCATCATAAGCAAAAGAGAAGTCATCTTCACCTGGTATGAGACAGCCATAGGGGGAAAGAAGGAAGGGACATTAACAACAATAAACACATCTCCAAAAGTGCCTCTGTTCAAGTTCTCCTAATAATGAACCTATTTCTTACCCAGCAGTAGAGAGGTGTCGGCCATAGACCAGCCCACTCTCAGGCCACACGGTTCCATGTCTTCTTGTTCCTCCAGCTGTGTAGTCAACAACTTCCTCTCCAGCCTCACTTCAAAGCCCACCTTGCCCTGCAGCACCCCGTGGGTGAGCCTGCATCCTGACCACAGCGAGGGGAATCGGGCCCAGAACCGCGGCTGGCCACATGCGCCATCGGGACCGACCTCAAAGTGCAGGTGACTGTCATCTGTGCAGACAACAGAACGTCAGGGAATCAACCTGCTTATCGTAGTTTAAATCCATTTCACTAAATGAAGTTTGTTTCATGTTCCTCCACCGGGGAGGTGGTGCGTGTTGTCCAAAGACTTACACGGATCTAGTCTGACTTTATCTTCATCTTGCTCCTCCGTCTCCTCTCTGTCCACTGGAGGTTGAGGTGATTTGGCTCTAGTTTTAGGGGAGAAAGAGACGCACGTGCTGCATTAGAACAACTTTTACATAAGAAGTCCCTAGACAGATTTTAAAAGACCAAGTTTAGTATAGTTTGGCTATATTTCAACCCAAACCCTGTTGAAATGTTTAATTCCCATAACGTCTCATCTGCATATTCAGACGGGCCTATCTTTTCTACATTGTTTTTCTTTTCTCGAATTGGTGCAACTGAAAGATATAAAGTACACAAAATCAATGAAATCTAATAAGAAGTATGGTTTGTGACCCTCTTTTTTTTATCAGTAAAATATATCGACACGTCTATAACCTTGCTCTGCATCATTGTATGAAAAGTGCTACTGAAATTAAGTAGAGTCGAGTATCATACGAGTACATTTGTGTTTTTTAAACGCCAAGAGAATTTAACAGTTAACCGTAGGTTTGGTGAGAAGCTGCAGAGTGAGTGAGTGTTTTCTAAACTCTAAAGATGTGAGTAAAGTTATGATATGGATATTCACACATAACTTCATCCTCACATCTATACATAAACTCACCTACAGTAGTGCTGAAATATACAATGATTCTGGAGTGGGAGTCTTAAACGGTGGTCTATCAAAATCCACTATTTCATAATTGAGTATTTTAACATGTAGCTAACATGTAATAAGTAATGAGGTTTAAAATGGTACTGTCCAGCTCTGCCCCTATCGAACAGTCCATGAACAGCTGTAGTATAATCCCAATGTATACTTTAAGTGTATATGTTGGCTGATCCTGAAACTTTTAAATGCTTCTGTAACCAAACTACTAACTATCTTGTGTTTACCTTTTGTATCGTATCTCCTCTTTGAACTCGTAGAAAGCTCTTCCTCTGCCCATCTCCTCTGAGGACAGAGGTCTCCCGTCCTCTGCACCTCCTCCTCCTCTCTCCTCCGCCTGGTACTCTGGTACACACTCCGAAATACTCTCGGAGCCTCGCTGTAGCGTTGAAATACTCTCGGAGCCGTGCTGTAGCGTTGAAATACTCTCTGAGCCGTGCTGTAGCGTTGAAATACTCTCTGAGCCGTGCTGTAGCGTTGAAATACTCTCTGAGCCGTGCTGTTGTGGCGGCAGACTGGTGTCCGTCTCTGTCTGTGTGGCGCTGTGTGCGTACTCACGGGTGCGGTCCGGTTCACATCGCTCAGTAACACCAGCTGCTGTCGGCGGTGATGAGGACGGACAGTGGACGTCCATAGACGGTGCTGTGGTCGTCAGATGTACCTCTTGTACGTCTATCCCACACTGTCGCGCCTCTAACGCGGACCACAGCCTCCCCAGCAGCTCAGTCTTCAGCCCCTTGTTGTCCAGCCCGAGCTCTTGAAGTCTGGACCGCAGCTCGGGCACTTTCAACTTCTTCATCTCCGTTAGCTTCATTGTTACCGTTAGGGTACAGATTCAGCTGTCTTCCTGTTCCAGCTGTGCGGAAAAACGGACTTCAAGTAAACTGCCAAAGTAAACTACAGAAGAGCAGTGGTTTGGATCGTTGGTTCAATATGGTGCCCTGGTTTGTGATTGGCTCTTTTCTTCTTCTTTGGTCTAATTTCTGGCAGACTAGACACTCACAGGAGCTTTTGCTGCCACTAAATGGTTAGAACTGGTACTACATCTGGTAGTAAAACATGGATGATCCACATTTTGTGAGGCTTTTCCAATTCAGTAACTTAAAACTGTGAACACAATAACTAAATGTATTTTTCAGCAGTGGTGGAAATAGATAGTTTACTATAGCCTACTCTGTTTGCACTGTCAAAACTATTGTTTACACGGCACTGTTTGCACAAACTTTATTTTATTATTACTTTAGTAACGTTTTTATTCCTTTTGGGGAAATGTGTTCGCTACAGCAGCATTATGATACAGGTAAGCAATCAAAGTAACAGAGTAAAAAAAGAAAAAAATATTGAGTATAAAATGCACAATATATACAATAAAAATAACAGAGTAACAAATATGAAATGTAAAAAATGCACACTATGAAATAGAATAATATTAATTGAACTAACTAAACAGTAGTGCAAAGATTTAACCAACAAACAACAGTGTAACGGTGTTATAGTCTTGTGAATGATTTGGCTAGAGGTGATTTATTGTAAAGTTTTATTGCAGACTGTATCTGTCCTTGTGACAGCGGAGCTGGATGAGTCTGTTGGATAATAGTTTCTTCAGTGTCCTCCTCTCCACCACCTTTTCCAGATTGTCCAGTTTGCAGCCAATGATGGAGCCGGCCTTCTTAACCAGTTAGTTAAGTCTGTAACCAGTTTGTTAAGTCTGTAACCAGTTAGTTAAGTCTGTAACCAGTTTGTTAAGTCTGTTTATCTATAGCACTGCACACAGAGGGGATGAAAAACTGTAATCTGAAAAGTAACTAAAGCTGTCAGATAAATGTAGTAAAAAGTACAATATTTACCACTGAGGTGTAGTGTAGTGGAATTAATAAATAGTATAATCTGGAAATACTCAAGTAAAGTACAACTACCTTGAATAGGTACTTAAGTAAAGCACTTCACTAACTGTAGCTTCCACCACTGCTGTTCAGGTTAAAATGTGAAGGCTACTTGTGCTGTCAATTGATGGAGACTGATCCTTGTATAAAGCAATTATTTTTGTCAGTCAGTTTTGAAAGTGGTGGGAGAAGTATTCGGGTCCCTCACTTAAGTAATTGTACCAATACAACACAGCAATGTAAAAAAAATACGCAATGTAAAAAAAATACTAAAGTCCAAAAGTATTTCCAGAGGTTAAAGTACCATTTCTGCAGAAAAATGGGCCCATGTGTATCTGAGAATAAAATGCAAAGAAACTCATTTTATTTAGACTTGTGTGTGTATGTGAGGAGGTAGGTCATATTGTTAACTTCTGTAAATTAACAACTTGTATGAACTTACACATCAATCTTGTTGACCTAATCTACGGTTTACTTTTGGCATATTAATAGGCTGTTATTTCTGGTCATGTTCCTTCTTTAAAAGGCAGGAGGTATAAAGTGTGTCACAGCATTTAGTGGGAGGAAATTCTCCTCCTAAAAAAAGGCAAACATATCAGTCAGTATGGTTGTGTATGGATTAGATTGAGACATTATTTCATAATGGGAAGCTTTTTATTTCCGACAAACAAGACAAATGCAAAAAAACATGAAAGAGCACAAACAGGTATAAGAGGTAAAAAGCAAGACCACTGTCAGTTATAATACAAAACATTTCATATATTACAAATCATTTCAAGTGACATCACTGTCTCATCTCTCTTTACTTCAGATTTCCTGCTCCGCTGTCTGTGTGTCATTACAGCCACTTGGGTCGATATGATAATAGGAGAGAAGTTTAACTTTAAATCATTCGTTTTAAAAACTCAAAAAAAGTCAGTAACTTCTTCCCTCTTCACTTCACCCTTCTGGGCTCCGCACAAATCTCTCTCAAGATGACCGCTAGCACCGATCCGTGAGGGTTTACCTCCTAATTACACTCTGCAAACTCTACAAGTATCGTCTGAGACGATTTGACCGCTTCATTAGCGCCCTGAGAGCGGCTGCTTCCAGACAAACAGCATCATGACAAAAATCTTCACAAGAAGAGAGAGAGAGACGGTCAGCAGGGATTTTTCTGTTACACAACAGAACATCGGGGGGGGGGGGGGGGGGGGTCGTGCTCACACAGTGAGCCTGGTACTTGGTGGCTCAGTCACACTCTCACCACATGCTTCACAATGAAAGCGCCTCAGTGCTACGTTTGAACTATACACTCAGTCAACAAAGTGTATTCTCCCTGATGAGGACACAACTGGGCAAAGCGTCATTCTCCAGCAGACATGTAAACAACCATGCATATTAAATATATCCAAAAACGGACTGAAAGAAAAACACCATCTGGTTCCTTGTGAAGTCATTGAGTGACGTGAATAAACTGTAATTCACAAAGTCACCATCAAATCACAAGAATGATTATTAGCTTCTGAATAACACTGTTGTTATTAGATGACTGAATACATCTTTGTATTCTGTAAAATCCCTTTTGTTCCAGCAAAGAGTTGAGGTCCGTCCCAGTTAGTGGCTCTCGTGTATCTTCATTACGCTGGAGCTAAAAATAAACAAATTCCCGCACAGCTTTGGAAAAAACAGAAGCTTGTTTACCAACACTTCACAGAATAATTTAGTCTCTTTTAACCATATACATGAAAACATATTCAGCCTGCTGCGTGATAGTAAAGATGTTTTCAAAGTTTAAACTTTACTTTCTAATCCAAACAAAACAATGTAGCTGGAAATGACACGATGTCATTGCTTGAATTTTACGCTCTACTGCATTAACATCTTTCTTATGTCACACAAAACAAGCAAGGAGATGTGTAATGCTGCATTCATGGAATTTCAGCAGAATGGGAAGAACAGGGAAACATTCTGTTATTCCAAAAAAAGAAGACTTAATTAGCTTCTTTTGTTGTGTTAAGTATTTGGAGCAGTTCATCAACAACTGCTTTTTGTTACTTTCCGTCTATCTAGACGAGGAAATGGGTTAAAATCTTTGTTTATCTTTACGCAAACTGAATACTTAATGTACTCAAATGTAATAAATACAATGGGTCTTAAGTGAAACTCTAAGTTGTGGTGCTTGAGTGAGACAGGGCCGACTGTGATGGCAGTATAATGTAAAGTGAGTTATTTTGGCCCTGCTCAAAAGTCATCATGTCATTACATAACATGGCCTGACTGCGTAGTGGATGGTAAACATAAACTTGTCAGTGTTCTCTGGAGGACAATCATATAATGGAGACACTATATGACATTTCTTTGGCATTTCTCGTTACATATCAGCTGACATATACCATTTATCAGTCAGGCTCTTATTGTATAACATAATAAATTAAATCAAAATAGAAACATACACTAAATATGATGTCCCAAGCCATACTGCCAGGCCCATATTCTACATTATCATGTAAAACTGAATTTAGACAGTTATTAGTGCTGTTCATCACTACCTCACACTCTCTCAGTTAGACAAAGATGGTGGGTGTTGCTGGAGGATGTGGAGGTGTAGGGGAGCCGCTGTCAGACGGACTATGTCCCAGCAGCAGCTCCTTCTCTCGGGGACGACACGGCCCGCTGATGTGCTGGCTGTGAGAGTGGTAGAGCCGCAGGAACGCCAGGATGGACTGAGCCAGCCACAGAGCCGTCACGCCCCACAGAGACGCCTGAGGACCCAACATGTGCTTAATTAAGCTTACATTCACACTTACATAATGGAAAACATAGGCTATAATGTCTCAGCATTCTAGAACGACAAATAAAGGAAAACCCCAGTGAGAAAATACATTTTCTAGTCGAAGGGCTATGTATTGTACATCTATGTGTGTGGGTGTGTGTGTGTGTGTGTGTGTGTGTGTGTGTGTGTGTGTGTGTGAGAGAGAGTGCTCGTACCTGTGCCAGACTGAGCTCTGTGTAGAAAGAGGAGGTGTTCACATCCAGGTAAAGCGGGACAGACTGCGACTCTGCACAGCTGAAAACAAACAAACAAAAACAGATGAGACACAGAATTGTAACTGTTTTGGGGTTTTGGACATCAGTATGTTTTGGAAGCACTCTCGACTGAAAGATCTCCACGTGAAATATCAACATATAGGATGTTCCACCACCAGACGAGTTGTACCTGTACGGCTGTGAGTCGTGGTCGGTCACGGTGTCACACCAGGAGACGAGTCCCAGAGACAGGATCACACTGGCCCCTCCGGACAGGAAGAGCACACACACACTCAGCAGCACCGTCAGGAAGGACGAAAACAGGGTGCTGAGCAGAACCACACAGAGAGACAGCCATCAGACATATGGTACTATTAATATAACAGACTAAACGCTATATATGGAGGGTATGTGGGGAGACGTACACACTAGAGCTGGAATTAATGTTTTGATAACTGAATAATCATTTTTTAAGCAGAAAGGCCACACAGTCTCCGGTTCCTGCAACTCTAACGCAACGCTTTTCTAAAACAGATCTGATAGGGAAGGGAATTTATTTTTGTTTTGGACCATTGGTATGAAAAAAGCAAGGCATCTGAAGACAACATCTTGGGCTTTATCACAATTTATTCTCATTTCATAGACAAGACAAGACAAGACAAGACAAGAAATTGACTCGGTTACGTTACTCTCTTAACTTTTACTTTCTTTTAACTTGTCTTGTTTTGTGTTGTCTGTCTGTAACTATGTGTCTCTGATGCTGCTGCCGGTCTTGGCCAGGTCTCTCTTGAAAAAGAGATTTTTAATCTCAATGGGACTCTCCTGGTTAAATAAAGGTTAAAAAAAAAAAGAAAAAAAAAGAAAAAAAAAAGAAGATGAATCATTAATCATACCCACTTAAACTGGGATGAAGAGATAGATACAAATGTATTTTCAGCATCTTTGTTTACATCCCTGCATCCCTACCTTTGGACTATACAAACATAATAAAGCATTTACACATGTCTACTGTTTATAGTAACATCAACATCTTACTGAAGTAGAAGTAGCCTACTCATTGAGTTATACAGAATGGCCCATTTCAGAATAACTTTAAATTAAATTAAATTAAATGATCCAATTAACGTCATCAGTAATCAGTTATCTGTGTCCTACTCACTCATCGTGTCGTCCGTGCAGATAGAAGAGGCTCCTCCAGCCCTGCGCTGCACCGTACAGCACCGTGAAAATACCCACAAAGGTGGCGAACTGGCAGGCCGCCGGTGGGCCCCACTGCTGCACCACCAGGTGAGCGACGTCTCCCGGCTGTCCCGTCGGCTCCTCCCGGTCCTCCGTCCTCCAGTAGCCGGTGGAGAAGAGCGCGCAGCGGCCTTTGAAGGCAGAGCCGTTGAGAGCCATGGGGACGACCACCAGCAGGCCCGCCAGGACCGAGAGGGTGTGAGCCGCACAGTGGGCCAGCAACAGCCGCCGGTCCAGCTCCATGTTACAAGTCAAAGAGGAACTTAACGATGAAAGTCATGCGTTGATTAAAACCAAATATATGTTTAATAGTTCAGCACATCTCCGTTTGTTTACCGTGCAACGGTTCACCGCGGTTGTTGTGGGTACTTACAGAAATCAGGGCGTAGTGCAGCCGTTATACAACGCCCCGCCCCCACAGAGAGAGGGGGAAGTCACAGAGGTCTCACTCCGACCAAAAGAAAAAAAATCATTATTATTGTCAAAATAATAACTTTAAAAAAAATGGGTAGTAGTTACATAGAATGATGATTACTGTATAAAATACCTTCCATTTACAACTTATATTTATGAATATTAGCCTGTGCCACTTATTGCTGAATCAATGTAAATTTAGATAGATAGATAGTTACTTTATTAATTAAAAAGGGAACATTTAAAATATATATATATATTAAATATAAAAAATGCAAATATAAAATGCACAATATATACAATAAAAATAACAGAGTAAAAAAGATTAAACGTAAAAATGCACAGTATATAATTGTATTAGCATAATACACATAGAGGTTCAAAAGCAATATATATTTAAGTTAACATACAAACCACTCCCATAAGAAAATAGCAAACAATGATATATGTTTGACCAAAAAAGCTTTGAGACAATAGAAGTTAAAAATAAGTAAATATTTATATAATATATAATATTAAAAGAATGAATCCAGGAAAATATATGGCAGTGGTCTATAATGTCTTAAACCTGTCTAGAAGTGTTTCAGATGTCAGACAAACAAACTATTTTACTCTTTCTATTCACAGTATTTACAATACGGATCTGAGAGGTCGTTTTATTATTGAGCAGAGAGAACATCTTTCACACAAACGATCTTTGGTGCTAGATGTTTCAGTAGTGACGTAGTGACGTTGATCTGACGTCTGTTTTTACCAACAGGCCTCTTTTTATCAGCTGGGTGACCTCTTTGATGAAGGGGCTGATTAATGACTTTAATCAGACTCAACAGAACTTTAGTGCACTATTGTGTGCTAATTTTGTTCAGTAGAATCAGGATACACATTTTTTTTTAAAAATCTTTACGACATATAGCTTACCAGTTCTTACAAGAGCAACCTTTTCCTGACCCTGAATCCCAAAGCCATGCTGGTTTCATTACAGACACAGAGATTAGTTGAGAGAACTCAGGTCCACACTGCATTTAAATAAGTCTTTTTAATTCCCAGAGGGGGGTCCAGACTGGAGGCCACTGTTTGGTAGACAGGAATGTGGGTGGGTGGAGCTGGGGGTGAAATTCTTCCCTGTGGAAAAGACCAGCCTACTATCCCTCCATCCAAAGCTAATCAGTGGAACTGTGATGCACATTTTCCTGAAAGTTTAATTTGTTTAATTTGTAAACAGCACTTACTATTGACTTTTACCACAAAGCCCATAAATATAGCCTGATAATATACTGTCACACATCGTCTGTCACTATAGAAACATATATAAATGTACAACATTTTAATTAGTGCAGGGTTTTAAAAGTCTTATTTAAAGGTTACAAAGAAACATGGTAACCAGAGATAACTGATAAGAGACCTATATCTGGCTCTAATGCAGAACTTTGCTCATATAGTTGAATTACCACAGAATTGAATGAACATGATGTCTGTGTCATTCACAAAGTGGATTGAATTGATAGTTAGTAAACGGTAAATAAATGGAATAGATTACATTCTAATAATAATAATGATCTAGTGTGGCATCATGTTTTGAAACGTAGCCTACATGGATAGCAACATATTTGTTTGCAAAAGATTGACCATAACATTTCCAAAACGCTGCCGAAACCCGGGATCGAACCAGGGACCTTTAGATCTTCAGTCTAACGCTCTCCCAACTGAGCTATTTCGGCGATAGAACATACACATGGCGCACGTGCTATAAGAAGACACATAACAACCACGACCAATGTACCTGATTGATCCTCAAGTAAAGGCTGCACAACCTTAAAGCTTGACAAAGGTTTAACCGGTTTGTTGGGTTAACTTTTGTTTATCTCAGTTGCTCCGGATTGCTTGTGCTTGCCACACGATGACGTCACTTTGACGCCCACTTTTAAGCGCAGAGGCTGCTGGGAAGAAAGGTCAAGAATCGATGGCCGAGGCAGGCACGGATTAAACGTTACTGCTGCAAGAAAGATGATCTCTTAAATATAACTAACCTACTGGGACAGGAACAAACCGCTTTGTTATTTAAAATGGGACATGAACGCCTTGCTTCCTGTAATACAGCGAACATTATGATGAGCTATCGTGCGTTTTTTAGACTCAGTCGAGCTAGCTGCTGTTAGCTGGCTAGCATCTGCATTGTTATTGTTTTCGCGTCAGTAGGCGACCATAACACACGATCACCCGAGGTTCCCCAGCCGAGGCAGGGGCTCGGACTGCCTGAGTGATGGTTTTTAGTCCGCCCCGGGAAAATGGATGACAAGTCCAGCGGCAGCAGCAGCAGCCACCACCGGCTCCTGATCTTCCTGCTCATGGTGTTGCTCTTTGGCGTCATTATGATCCAGTATGTCTGCCCGAGCAAGTCTGAGTGCCAGATGATCCACCAGCTGGGGACGTGGTTTAAGGACGGCAGTGCAACTGGTTCCCGGAGCAGCGGCAACACAATCCTGGACGGGCTCCAAAAGGATCCGTACATCGCAGAAGATGGCGCTCTGGTGCGCTTCGTCCCTCGCTTCAATTTCACCAAATCTGATTTAAATCGCGTCGTGGACTTCAACATCAAAGGAGACGATGTTATAGTCTTTCTGCACATTCAGAAAACGGGTGGCACAACGTTTGGTCGACACCTGGTGCGTAATATTCAGCTGGAGAGGCCCTGCGAGTGCCATGCAGGTCAGAAGAAATGTACCTGTTACCGGCCTGGTAAAAAGGAGACCTGGCTGTTCTCCCGGTTCTCCACCGGCTGGAGCTGCGGGCTTCATGCGGACTGGACCGAGCTGACCAGCTGCGTCCCGTCACGCATGGACTCCCGAGAGGCTCCCGTGGACCTGATCAGGTTGGTGTAGGAGGGTACTTGTGATGGGAATTTAAGGGTGTTATTGCATATTAAGAGTGATCTAAAAGGTAATGCCACAGCTGGTAATGTAACACAGGTTTAATGGAACACGTCGCTTCTGTTAATTTGCTCAATTGAGGTAGCTGTCCACCGTCATAGAGTGAAGAGTGTGAATGTGACACCTTGCATGCAGGTGGTGAAAACCTGGTTCTAAAAAAACTGTTTTGCTTTTTCACAGAATATGTACTTTTCAATAAATCTTCATAACAAATATTTAGTGCCTAATCTTTCCTTTTAACCTAATTCACAAACACTTTTGGTACACACTAACCAAGCAGTTGCAGGAGCTTCTTGACAAACTAATCCAACCAATCTATTCTCCAAACATTAAGATTGGTACATCAACTGCTTACTTGGAATAGTAGACAACATAAATCAACAAGATGAATTAATAATGAACAAAAAAACATTAGTTGCAGCACTATTTCGTATTACTTGTAGTGACATCAAGGCTTTTTAAGTTGGCTCATTACAGAACTAATGTTGTCTTTTCTCTCCAGTAGGAACTATTATTATATAACCATCTTAAGAGACCCGGTATCACGCTACCTGAGCGAGTGGCGTCACGTGCAACGCGGTGCTACGTGGAGGGCCTCCTTACATGTGTGCGATGGACGTTCACCAACACTGTCTGAGCTGCCAAGCTGTTACTCGGGAGACGACTGGTCCGGTTGCTCCCTGCAGGAGTTCATGGACTGCCCCTACAACCTGGCCAACAACCGGCAGACCCGCATGCTGGCGGACCTCAGCCTGGTGGGCTGCTACAACGTCTCCACCATGAGCGACGACGAGCGCTGGGCGCTGCTTCTGGAGAGCGCCAAACGCAACCTACGCGGGATGGCCTTTTTTGGCCTGACAGAGTACCAGCGCAAGACCCAGTATCTGTTCGAGCGTACCTTCCACCTGGAGTTCATCGCGCCCTTCACGCAGCTCAACGGCACGCGCGCCTCCGGCGTTGACGTCCCCAGTGAGACCCAATACAGAATCCTCCAGCTAAACCGGTGGGACGTGGAGCTGTACGAGTATGCTCGTGACCTCTTCCTGCAGCGTTTCCAGGTGGCGAGGCAGCAGGAGCGCAGGCAGGCCAGGGCGAGGCGGCAGCAGGAGAGGAGGCGGCTCCGAGGAAGGCTCGCAACAAAACAAGGGAGGCAGCTGAAGCCCACAGATGCTCCCCGTGGCCCTCTGAGCCACTCCGTAGTAACTGAGGGGCAGCTGAGGGGAAAGGCTGGTGGAGACGGCGAGGAGTCAGATGTGCTACTCCCAGACTGGTGGGATCTGGATGAGAACGGCACCGTGGAGGACTACACGGACAATGTGGAGCAGTGGAAGTGAGTGACTGGAACAAGTCTTAATACTAAGTGGGCCATGTTCTGCCTTGTCTGTTAATGATACTTAATCAAAGTTGTTTTAGTATATGCCTTCCACTAAATTGTCTTTTTCCCCCTCACCATTAACCAATGACACACTTATTTATTGATACTGATTGTATTTCTGTTCCACAACTGACATTCTTAATGAATACATTTCTTTGACATAAAGAGAGGCTTGTTTAGGTAACTGTGCGTTTACCTTTCAGTGATCACACAAGCCTTCTAGATTGTTCTCCTGGCTTTACAACACATCTGAACTCTTGTGATGTAGCGTGGAATGAAGGGGTGTTTATTATTTTTCTTTGTTAAAAAGAACAATTTAATACTTGTTGTATCTATAAATAATATGCTACTGTTTGTGATATACAATCTATGTTTGCCAAAATGTTGTCCTGTCTGAAATGCGTACATTTTTAAACGTACCTGTGTTCTTATGTGTCTTTTAAGTAACAGAAAAGGAGAGTGGGATTTTCATAGATACCTCATTGTGTAGCATTAACTGCTAATTTGTAAAATCCTGAATTTGTCTAAAGTATGAATTTTTTTTTTTTTTTTTTATATAAAAAAAAAGCTTTTACATTCACTGCACTATTGTCTTCTCTTGTCATACTTAAAAATCTTCTTTCTGTGTCTGATGTCCTTTTGTCTGATCATGTGCACAAAAGGCTGCACGCTTTTGTTTTGCACTTGCAACCCTCTGGAACACCAGTAGGGAGCGCTGAAATAGTTTTAATGAAATTAAAACTTCCTCGGTGGAGATACTGATGGTAGTTCATGCCACAGTTTATTCTAATATTTGGCCAGATTTAGACCATCTTCAGTGGATTTAATAGAGGGATCAGCTGGGACACATTCTGAAGAATTATTCAGCAATATACTAAAATATAGGATTGTTAAGATGTATTACCTTTTTTTTTTTTTAATCATTACAATTGCATTGGCAACGGTGGTTGAGGGGTAAGAACAGTGTACATGCTGTTAATTATATATACCGAAATAAATTAACTAAGTTACAGTATATTAAAATTAAAACTGATTATGAAAAACCTTAAACCCGTTTTGATTTGACGTCAGGCTGACGTTATACGTTCAAATTTTGTTAACGTTAACTATTGCACACACAAAAACAAAAACCTCGAAATTAAACAGTTAAATAATCATCTTAAAATGACATTCCGCTGGGATATGGGTGTGTTTTTTTGGGGGGGCTAACGTTAATCTGACCAGGGTGACAGGGCGACATAATAACGAGTCATTTGTAACCAGGTAAATCTTTAAAATGAGCGTAATCTTAAACACAGACTACCTTATAGTGGTGGTTAAACTCACCTGCGACGTGTTTATGGCCAGCCTCACTGTTACCGTGATAACCTGTCGTGACTTTGATTTCTCCTCAATGCTAATCACGTTATCGAAAACGAAAGCAAACACGCTCCGTCTCTCCCAACTCCACCCTCACCATTTCCCCCCTCCCTCTTATTTTTTTATTTTTTCCAAATCTGTTATTCTGTGTTCAGTCAGTGTTGCAGCCGAGCAAATGTAGTTGCAGCAAACATTTCAGCAGCCAGCCAGACCCCCGCTTCTCTCACTCCGCGGCGGTAACACGTTGCTTTTTAATTGTTTTTACTTGCATGGATTTGTATCATTCTTAGCCAGACTAAGAACGCGGTCTTTGTGGAAAAAATAACCATAAAATAACCATTGAAACCGACGTTAATACAGGAGAAGACATCTGAATCCGACTGGACTCTACACAGGTAAGACGCTGAGCACGTCTGGCGCAGTTTGCAGTGATAATACTGCTACCTAGTTTTATATTTAAGCCGCGTTGCAGTCATTTAAAATGCCTCTTCCACTCTGCCTGTTGCGTGGAAGCTGCCTTTGTTATTGTTAATTACGGGCGTAATGTCGGTGTTAGACAAAGGCGCAACCGAAATAATATTGCGTATAAAATGCTTTGGGTAGGTCCGCTGAGCGCTGACGGCTGTGTGCATACACATATCATATTTGAGAGTGGGATCTGCACTCACGGGTTCGGTTGAAATGCAATGTGCAGGGATTTTATTGGATGTCTCTTACAGTGCCAGTGTTTCAAGTGCAAGTTGTTGTGTAATACTATATTTAATTCCATTACATTTGGCAGAAGTGAAGAGCACCTGCAGTTTCCTGGTTATCTATCTGTGTGTCTGCAGGATTCTGCAGCCAGCCTCCATGCATGCATGCATGCATGCGGTGCAGGGAGGTTGAGTCACTGTTGGCCCTCAGGGGTCAGACACTAATGCCACCATAGCATACTGTGTTGTCACTACTTTCCTATACAGTACATAGTCTACTCCAGTGCCATCATCCTGGCTCGTTTAATGAAACAGCCAGTTAAGACACGTTCAGCACCCTGCAGGATGTGGACTCTGCACCAGTCTAGCTAGTTCTTCTCCACTTTATATAAACACTGTCAAACACTCGTGGGCATGCAGCCACATTTCCAATATAACCTGTTTTTTAATTTTTAGTTCACCTGTCACACAGACACACACTAACTGCCTGGGAAGCTCAATTTTGTTTCACAATAACGAATCAGAAATATTATGCCGATGACACGTTGTTGGTTTAACTTTGATATCTACAGTTTTTCCACACGGTTAACTTTCATGAGCTCACTACAGGGATGTGAAGCTCACAACACTTTATATGCAGTCTCTTTTCTGAATTAAAAGTGCAACAGGAAACTTAAACTAGTATTGCATGCTTTGTACCGGCTATGTTGTCCTGTGCGTTAGGGTAGGCTAGTATGTTTGCTTGAATGGGAACCGTGGTGCTTTAATGAGCTGAAAGGATTACTGATACTTAACCTAATTATTTAGCTCCCTCCTTCCTGGCTGCTAGCTTTCACTCTCATTGTGATTTATGGATCTTCCACCTTGTGCTTTTTAATCAATCACCTTGTCCTTGTCAATGCTCCCAAAAACAGCTAACTGTTTGGTGAACTAAACAAGAATCATAGCTGGAGATCAGAGTCGTGTTTTATGTAGCTACAGTATTCGTCACACAACTACCTGTGCCCCTAAAAAAGAGACTCGCCAAGCTTTTGGGAATGGGGGAAACTCAAGATTTTGGGAACTTGATTCTCGCGTGAATCCAAACTGACTATAACTGCTAAAATCGATCAATGTGTTTCCCCCAGTTGGTGAAACACTGAGCTCCATAGTTGTATGATCGTTATGTTCTCCCTGTCAACCAGCTGTATCAGCCTAAAACACCATTTTACATTTTAACAAAATGCTTTTTATCTGGAGAAATTTACAAGTGCAATAATGAAGCAAGCTTATATTTCCAAACACTGACATTTCAACTTTTTTCAGTTCTTGAAGTTCAGCTGAATTTTCAATTCACTTTGCGCTCGCACTTCATTTGAATGTCTTTCGCCTCTTCCATTTTAGCTGATGTATCCAAATATGATATTTTCAGTACTGCCACTTCATCTTTAATTATCTGAACTATTTCAAATGTTTCATCTGTACATTTTCAGCAGTAGCACACATGAATGTGTCTTTCTAAAAACATGGCCTTTTCTATTTTGTAATGCCTTTCTTCTCTCTGTCAACCTGCTGTATTATAACAGTTTATAGTCACATTTGTCATATTTATCGAATGCTCTTAATTTCCTACACCCCCAAAATTGCCTTCAGCCAACTCACTTCATAACCCCCCCTGACCATACCACGATTGTGCAAAAGAAAATAGCAAACGGAAAAATCGAAGAGGAGAAGTAAAATGGGTTTTGTATTTGTTTATTTGTTAATGTGTCACCTTACCTTTTGACTTAATGCGTGCCAAACAGTTTTATCGATGTCCGGCTATCTATTAGTCTGAGCAGATAAGGTGCAGGGCTGTCTGTCGAGGTGGCACCCAGCCTGCACACCAGCCATAATGCAGACGTCAGAGCTCTGGTGAAGGTTACACTGTCGGTAGCCCTTTGGTGCACTGTGTTTGATGATGGACGCAGTGCGCCGAAGTCAACAGCAGCCACCCCCCTCTGTCCTCCTAATACTTCCCCCACATCCTGTTCCACCTACATGTTGACCCCCACCTACTGACTGCTGGAGCCCCTCTTCTCTCCGCAGACACCTGGTGGACCGGCAGCAGCATAATGGCTGTCACAACTGGGGCGCTCTATATTTATTAGCCATGCCGCATCCTTGCAAATTATTGTTTGTGCTGCATCGTAAAGGTCAGACAGGTTCAGTGGGCCAGGATTATTTCTGTTCAAAATGTACACACTTTATTAAAGTTCTGCTATAGCTATGTGGGAATAACATTTAGTTTTAATTTAATTTTAGACAATTAAGACAGTTTAATAGCATGAAGAATAAAAGGGGATAACTATTTCAGGCTTCAGCTTCTCAAATGTTGTTATGGGAATTTTTCACTGGATGAAAACAACCATACTGTGTGTATATTATAAGATTAAATGGTGTATTGACATATAGCTACAGTAAAGCCTGTTTTCATCCTTCCTTATATGTGGTTTGTTATTGAACCATAACCCAATCATCCGTGTCGTAGGAACAACGCTGAGATAGTTGAGCTGTGTGGGTTGACACGGTACAATAATGCT
Organism: Pholis gunnellus; assembly: GCF_910591455.1. Classification (NCBI taxonomy): domain Eukaryota; kingdom Metazoa; phylum Chordata; class Actinopteri; order Perciformes; family Pholidae; genus Pholis; species Pholis gunnellus. Next base: position 16,019,578 of record NC_136537.1, read on the forward strand.
GCCTCAAGCATGTAGCATCAATCCTCTCTTTAATAACAGAGTTCTTGAGCAGTGTTTTGCTATAAGAGTACTTCTAACTTGTATCCTTTTGCTTCATCTGCCTCTTAATTATTGGCTTCTTGGCTGTTTGTTATGCTGGCGTAACTTTTGGCCTCCTCGTGTTTTATCATGCTGTGGTAGGTAGAGTACTGTTGTGCAATATTGCGGCTTGGTAATCTGGGTTTCATTCCAAACTGAGTGTTCTCTCTTTAAAAAAACTGCTGATTATAACATAAAACATCAATTAAATGCAAGGAGACATATTTTGCTGAAAGCAGACAACGCATGTCAGTGTTGTTTTTGTACATGTTTGGCAAAAATGTTTGTATCGTCGTTTATTTTGTTCCGATCGATGGCTCTGTGTAAATTCTACATTTTTACAAAGACGTTGTGCTGTTGGATTTAATCTGGTGGTTATACCAGTCTGCTGTTGTTGGTGAAGTATTCATTGACTAATGTGCAGACTAGTCCCACGCTGTATTTACACAGTGGAGTCAATCCAAACTGTTGTTGGGGTGAATGCTTTTTACCCATGCTAGTGGTGAGGCTTTCTGAATGGTTGATCTGTGCGTGCACTTTGGTCCGGACGGAAATATCTCACTGTTAAATGAAATAATTGCAGTGAATTTTCGTTTACAAACATTCATGGTCCCCAGAGGATGAGTCTTTGTGACTCACGTATACTGTGAAACATTGACTTGATGGATTGACACAAAGTTTGTACATTCATGGATACCAGATGTTGAATCTATTTGAATTTATGTATTGAATTACCAGAAAACATGCTATATCGAGATACGAAATGACTCGTATGGTGATAGAAGATCTTGGCCATGACACCCAGTCAAGGTTATACCCACTTATGACAAACTAACTGATTAAACATACTTACTGTTTAGCTTGAATCTCAGATCTGTTGGCTTACTAATGGAGTTCGCGTGTCGTTTTTGTCTTGTTTATGAACATGCTGTAACAAACACAACCCCAAAGTGAGCAACGTGCACATCATGCCATGGAATGACTTTTCTATTTTTAACCGCTGTCATTGTCTTCCAGTAAACGTAAAGGCCCCGCTAGAGGTCAAAAGGAAAGCTAACAAGGTATGGCTTGCTTAAACAGTCGGTGAAATTTTCCTGAGGGTGAATCTACTGGAGAGCAGAGTCACGGCAGTTTGTATCGGCAAGTGAAAGGTCATTACCGTGTATACTCAAAGGTGCAGGCTGCCGTATAAACTAGAGCAGCCCTGGAGGAGAGCCAGTGTTGGCTGCGCATCTTTCCAAGAACTGTCGTAATGGCAACTGTGCGCCATTTGGTGTCTGGTGTGGCGAGAGCGAGGCGAGGAAGAGAGTGGTGTTGCTGAGGAGCATTTTGATGATGCGGGTTGCATATTGCTGAGCTGCGTCGTCAGGGTGTGCGTAAGCAAGGGCGCTTGACACTGATGTGGAGCTGAATGCAGGACGGGCAACGCTGCAGGAGGAGTGCTTGTTTTGTCCCCCTGAGAAAAGTTTCTATCGATCTGTAGGTAGGCTGGGAGGAGGAGGAAGGACCAGACAAGCATAATGGTTAAGCAAGCAAAGCAGTTGCTGTACCTGCTCCTCTCTCGTTCCTGCTTCTCTTTTTGTTTTGGGCTGGGGATGTGTCTTTGTTCTTGTGTTTGAAGGTGGGTGTATCAATTCAGTTCCCACCTCCCCCTTATCCCTCCTTCTCCCACTCCACTGCGGTGTTCTCCTTCTGGGCTGTCTATCTGCATGCACACACACACACACAGACACACACTCTCTCTCCCCCCCCCCCCCCCCCCCCCGTCGTTTCCTCCGTCTGTGTCTGCCGCCATCAGACGCAGGGACTGATAATATCTGCTCCAGCCCCCCTCTCCTCCTCCTGCTTTTTGTACTCCTCCTCTCCTGCATCTTGCCTATTGTTTATTCACTTTGTGCTTTAATGTACGACCACGTTTCATCCAGGACAGCCTTCTTTTCTCTTCAGTTTTGACCAGCTGGACTTTGCAATCTCTTGTGAAGCTAATTTGTTGTTTCTTGTCTGAGTGTATCTTTATTGAGCCACCCTCACTGATTGTTATCTGTATTCAGTTAGTGTCCGGGCACGTCGCTCTGCTCCCTGCACAGAAGGCTGCATGCGTCCCCTCTCCTTGCATCACACTGCAGAATAGTCCACTGTTTGAGACATGACTTTACTCCTCAACGTCTGTGAGAAGCTGATCGGAGTCAGAGTTGTTGTACAGTATGAATATAAGCATGTGGCTCAGCCATGACTGGGAAAAAAAATCCTGGGAGGAACAAGGACAGGCTCTGAGGAGGGAGGAGCCGCTGTAGAAACTGCCCTGTCATTGGTCGGTGATATGCTCTGCATGCCAGCAAAAGTCTGTCCGATTTGCTGGAGCCTTGCATTGAGCACAGCAGCTGCAGTTGTGAAGAACTACCTCCTCCCCCCCCCCTCCCTCTCTCTCTCTCTGCCCTGTCCCTCCTTTTTTCTACTTCTTCCCCTTCACATTAATAACTGTCTGGGAATCATCAGTGTCGACCACACACGTGCCCGCCGGTGCGACTTCAAGGACACCGCTTTTTACAGTATATTGTAGCATGATTCACTCCAAGTTAGTAAATTACTTTCTGCTCCGTGGAGCTCAGGGGAGTTGAAGTGACGTCTCTGTCCTGCCTGCAATCTCCCTCCATCCCCTCTCTCTCCCTCTCTCTCTTGTATCACTTAATCAAGACATAGCTTGCCCTTTCCTGTTCATTGCTGCCTCCCTGCCTCCCTCCCTCCCTCCCGTATGCTCTGTTCCGCTATTTGTTTGTCCTCGCTTTATTCTCTTTGGCTCTATCCCTTCCACGCTCCTGCCTCGTGGTCCTCGTCACCCTCCGTTTAAACCAGCTCCACACAAGGTTATAGCTTCACATTAATGACATTTTTCTCCTCAACAGGCTGCTTATTTTCTTTGTCAGTGCTTTAAATGAATGTTCTTTTTTTTGGATTATTTTACAGTCCACAGCGAGACGACAAGCAAGGACATGCAGAAGAGAGGCAAGTGAGGAGGATGACAACAGAAGAATCGACAACGGCGAAGGAGGGATGAGAAAGAGACTGAAATAAGAGAAGGAAGTGGAACTCCAAAGTGCCTACTGCGAGGGGTCGTCTGCTGCTGTTAAGCTGCTGGATGAGAGCAGGACGTGGCTCAGTGTGTGTTTGGCCTTGAATGGAGGCTATATTTTATCCTGACAGCCACAGAGTCATCCATCCCACGTTGCTGAGCTGCAGTCCCCACATAGCCTGAGCTGAGCCGCCACAGAGTCTCATCACTGGAAGGACACCATCCCTAAAAGGTTCTGCTTTTGTTTCTGCTCTACAGAAGTCTTCTTCTTCTTTAAACCTAACTACAGTGACTGCTCCAGCCCCGGCCATGTTGACGTGAACCTAACAGTGACTTACGGTGGGCGACAGTCGATTCAGGTGAAGGCACAGACCCTCAGTGTCACATGCCAGAGTGATGTCCTCAGACTAGCTCCTGTTTTTCCTTTTTTTTTTTTTTTTCTTTCTTGGAGACAGAGCTGGCCTCTGCTCAGTCTGCCCCTTCTATCTCAAACTTCAGCTGCCACTTTTCCCAGGAAGAACTAACAAACATTCCCTAAAATACACCAACCAGAAGGACTTGCTGCCTATTCGCTCTGAGGAAAAACAGAACATATTTTTGCTTCTGTTTTGCTGGGGATTTTTTCTTGGATCACTATTAGTCACCCTTGCTCCCATCGCACAGTTTTCCGTCCATCTGCCCTCGCCGCCGCTCGGCGCTTGTGAACGAGTCTGATGGCTGTCAGCATGACCATGGGACGGGACACCAAATGGCTGACCCTGGAAGTGTGTCGTGAGTTTCAGAGAGGCACCTGCTCGCGGTGTGACGCCGAGTGCAAGTTTGCTCACCCCTCCCGCAGCTGCCATGTGGAGAATGGCCGAGTCATCGCCTGCTTTGACTCACTCAAGGTAACAACGCAACAGACATCACACGTCTTGCTTGTTTAGACACATGCATTGTGAGCTGCATTAAGGTAGTTGATGCCTTTTGGCACTGCGTAATATTAACGCACAACACGCACACAAACCTTCCTGTTTTTGTTTTATAGCAGAGGTCTTTTTTTCAGATGAGGTGTCATCTGCTACATCAATTGTTACTGGAGATGCGTCAGGATGCGGTTTGAAGCTCAAACATTTCCTGGAAACCTTACAAATATGTCAGTTGGTCAGTTGATCCCCCCCCCCCCTGTTCTACCCCCACCTCGATTTTTCAAAGCTATTTTCTCAGACTTTCTCTTCTTTCATCTGTATATCCTTCTGATCATGGGGGTTTTTAATATCGGGAATTATGGTAAACAAGGTTGTTAACAATTTAAAAAGTATCTCACAGAATGATCTCTTTTACAATATCTTGAGAATGCCATCTGGAAAAAAACCTTGTGGCCTGTCATCGCCCAAAGTGATGAAAAGGTCGATTATCTCTCTCTCTCTGTCTTATTTTAAGATAGCTATATACTACATATCATTCTATAGTTTATTGAAAACGTTTGATGAAATATCTACATGCTTTTGGCTTATACTGTGACGCCTGATAAATCAAGGTACCTATTTTTTCTTTATTAAATAGCATATTATTGAGAGACGAACAGAAAAGGGAAAGAGAGGGGGTTTACTGCCATAAAGCAGTCTTGCTCATCGCAACATTGCCTGCAATGATGTAATACAAATAGTTATGTTAAAGGCATAGTTACCACAGTATAGATGGTATTGAAAAGTCTCTGATGGTGGACACATGTATGGTTTAAATACACCCAACAAGTTGTAGTTGTGATGATAATGGCTGTAATTGCCCTTCTGTCCAGACTCACAAATATGGAACACATTCAAAATTATATTTCCGTGGTTCCCACTCTTGGTTACACAAATAACCCGAGCTCTTCAGTTAAGCCCTGTTGTTGCTATCTTTACCTACAGTGTGTGATACCCATCAAACATCTGCATCATAGACGTCCGGTTGTCATGTCTGGTTATTAAAAGTTAATCCACACCCTACAGCCAATCAGAATTGAGGATTTTCCGTGGCCATGATATAAACGTCAAATTGCCTCATTTAAACCAGGCAACGTTTCATTCTCACATAGACATTTAGATACGTATAACGATGTCAGAGGAGGGTCTTCTGGTTATGAAGATATTTAAATGTGCCTATTTTGCTCGGGCGTGATGGAAGGTTCTGGTGAAGCCACTTTGCCGGCCGTCTGTCTGTCCATCAGTGATGTGGGCTTGTGGATCGTGCTGCTTCAACATCCCTTCAGCTGCAGAACCACAACACTAGCTCCACTCATACGCAGCAAACTAACAGTCTGAAAAGTGATTATGCTTTACTGCGTTTTACAAGAGCTCCGACCGTCAGTGGCCGACTGCGTTAAAATACAGAATAGTCTGTTGCTGTATCGGCGTTTGTGTTTTGCTCGACGGGCTTTCATGCAGAGAAAAAGTGAGACCCAGACAAGGGGCTCTCTGTCTGAGTGCAGCTGCTGTCTCCTCGTTTATTGAGTTAGAATTTATTATTCAGCCATTTTTCTGTGTTATGTCCTCCAGAGCAGGAGGGAGATGGAGAGGGAGAGAGAGAGGGAGAGAATCAGAGAGGGGGGCCTAGCAACAGCACAGGAGAGCGTACCCATTGGATAGTTTGATCTTCCTGAGTGGCACGGCTGTTTTTAGCACAGAGCAACAGCCTGGCTCTGTACTGGTTGCATTGATGGGAGAAAGAGGCGAGCTGCTTTGTACCAAAGGCAATGAACGGGCATTAAAGGCCACTTTCGATTGTTTGAAGCCCCGGGGTCATGTTGTTAGAGAAAGAACTGAAGTTGGTGACAGTTGAAGGTCAAAGCGGCTTTCTTTATCAGGAGCTGCAGCGGGGTTTTAGTGCCCAGTGCACAGTATGTCAACAACCACCTCTTTACAGCAGTCTTTCTACCCCCATTGTTGGTCAGGATTATTCGCTGCTGACAGCCGTTGCTTTTGGTCGACTAACTGGAAAAAACAAGAAGCACACCTCGCTCGAGACGCTCTACAGCATCGCTCCTTCCTCCTGCTCTCCGCCCAACCCTCCCTCCTTTTGTTAATTTTATGGATTTATCTGCTAATGGCCTCCCTCCTCACTGTCCCTCCCATATCTGGCATCCCCGGCCGGTCCGAGCCGACCGCTGTCATTCGCTGTTGCTCGTCCATTAGCTCCTTGTCGTTGGTCTGAACCTGCTGCGGGAGGGGGAGGGGGGGCTAGTTCTTTTTACCTTGTTAACTGGAGTGCTGCTGTCATCTCAAATGATTAGTGTGGACATCACATCTGCCCAACGCACAGCAGATTCAACAGCAGTGTCACCTTTGGGATGACATAGTAACAATTATTTTCATCATCAATTAATCTGCTGAACACTTTGTCGATTAAATATTTTGGTGTATAACAAGACAGAATTTCTTTAAAGTGCTCAGTCTATATCATATAAGAAGAGTAGAAGCAGGAAATCTTCACTTTTGAGAGGCTGGATTCAGCATATTTTAGGCATTTCTTGCAGAGTTGCTAGCAGCTCTGTTAGGCTCTGTGAAAGTTCAGGAGTTCACCAAAGTGATTATGATTCATCGGCTGAGTACCAAAGCTGTCCGTACCAAATTTCATCTCAATCCATCCGATAGTTGTTGAGATTACAGTCTGAACCAGAGTGTAGGACAGACCGACGGCGCCGTCCCTAAAGTCAAACAATTCGTTTCAATTAACAAAACTGTTTCCAAACTTATCTTCTGTCGATCGACTAATCGACTGTTTGTTTCAGCTCTAAATCGTTGTCACTTATGAGGATGAACACAAACTCGTTTAACTGAAGATCGAGCTTGTTCCATATCAATATGGGCTCAGTTTAGATCGATTCCTTCATCATGAGATGTAATCAATGCCTCACCTCTCTCGCTCATCACTTACTGTACTAACGGGGACTTTCTCTGTGTGGCGTAGTGTGTTGCTATGGCAACCAAAGGGAGATTCCTGACCCAATACTCTCCTCAACACCTCGTCTCATTGGCCTCTTTCTCCAACGCAGATTTTATAGCTTTTATTAATTTTTTTTTTGGTTAAACTTTTGTTTTTTTTTGCAGGTCACGGTGCACAAAGTGCGTCATTATGCTCATTAATAGGTACTTTTCATTCTGAGTTTGAGCAGGCTTGCTGGGCCCATGGGACTCACTCCTCATTACAGACTCATCCCTAAACACACAGCTCGCTGACGCAGAGCTTGCTCGCATGCATCTCCAGTGTAGGCGAGAGTGTTTTTGTAAAGCCTCGTGTACCATTCTGACCATTTTTTCAAGCAGCTAGATGTTTTGCTTGTATGCTTTTTGTCTGGTGTGTGAGGTCGCGTGAATCCCTCCGGGATGCTGGTATAGGAGACATCGCAGTTTGTCCTATATAGCTCTCCTGCTACTGAAACCCTTTTTTTTTTTTTATGTGTCCTCATCTCAGCGCGACATCATCCATCACCGTCCGAGTCTCTGCACCATGACGTCAGTTTGTCTTTAGAGGTTTTTTTTCAGTTGTGCGGCACGCTCACCCTCCCGTAATGTGAGCTGTTTGCTGTGGGTGTGGTTTGACGACAAAGCATGTGGCTGACGCTCAGTGGAGGTAGTTTAGCGGGTTAACGGCTCATCTGCAGGGCCAGACAGCTGCTGTCGGCCCAGGGGTTTAATGGAGACTGCAGTTTTTGTGTTGACCTGCAGTGTTCCTGCAGCACCATCTTCACCTTCCCCACAGACTCCGGCAGGGAGCAAGGACACTGCCGTAACGACGTTTTGGCACAAAATGAATTGCTTTTAGATAAGTGGCTCAAAATCTGATTTAGGTTTTGACAAAGAAGCCAAAAATGGCAAGTGGAAAAATGAGCATATAAAGGTACTTCTGATCAAAAAGGTCTGTGGCTGCTGAATCAGAAGAAGCCTCAGCTGACGAAATACTGAATAATAGCAACCTAGTATTAGGTTTGTCGAAACGCTTGTTTTACATCCAGACTTTCACAACACATTGCACTGATCACAAGCATAATAGATTAATCATTCGTCAGAGGAACTGCAGTTGTACATCGTTCAACTTTTATCCAATATTCAGTTTATTCATAACCCAGTATATTGCTGAGCTATGTGACCTCTGGGAATGTTTCTATAACCTTTTCTTGCTGATTTATTTACATTCATTATTTAGGGAATCTGCTTTGCTGAAACACGTGTAAGACTTTGGTTGCAGTCACACAAACTTTCTGCCTTTTGTTGTTTAAGCCTGAATGTGATGAATGAAGCTTTGCATACAAGACAAATATAAATGCTTTGACTATGCACATAAACCCAACAGCCGACTACGGCTGCACAGCCAACATGCTTCATTTGTTCATGAATTGTCATGAATACAATAGTAGTGCTATAGTTCTCTGTGTTCATTAGATTAGCATGTTTATTTTTTCATATCTATTTATTTTTATTGGGGCTCACTGTTATAATATAGAAACACTTAATTAAAAACTTTCTCTTGAGTTTTGACCTCATGTTAGCCAGCCCTGTTATGAAGGTTAGTAATAGTGAATAAAGAGTAAAGATCATGAAGAAACCAATAATCTAATCTAATAATATGATGTGCCTGGAATACTTTGTATTTTTATGATACTATTACGTATGATAAGAATGTTTGGATACGTTTCAATGCTGGACTTCTACTTGCATTGCTTATCTGTTTATTACTTTGTGATGTTTCTACTCTTACTCAAGTAAAGGATCTGAAAACATCCACCACCACTGACAGTATTCCAAGTTTCCATACAAATATAAGTAAAACAAAACACTGTTATTAGAATAAAACAAGCTTACTGGTCCATTTTAGCTCTTCTCTGAGCATAACAAGTGCATGTGCTGCTGTCAGTCATATATATCGTAGTTTATTTCATGACTGATAAGTACCGGGTAGAGATAGAGATACAGAATTTGTCGTACAGGACGGTGAGAGTGGAACATGTGTTTTCACCCTCCAGCTTTATTTCTTGTCAGTTAGGTTTATCTGACATCTGCTGTGCCTCCGTGGAAAAATTAGAAGCTGGCTCAAATACCCCAGCTGTCATTTCACATTGAATAACAGAAGTTGTTACGGTATAAAATGAAAAGTACAGTTTGACTGGCTCAATGGCTTTAAGTAATTTGCTTGTAAAAAGAAGAAATGAATGACAGGCAGTTAAATGTTCAACTTTTCTGTTTTGCTCAGATTGTTCCAGCGTAGCATATTTTTTAATGATGTAAGTGGTTGCACATTTCTCATGAATTATCCAATATGCAGTCTTCTGGGACTTCATTAGTGCTTTATTTCACCACAATTTATCGTACGTAGTTCTGCTCTGTAAACGCGCTTGATTCTTGATGTTTAGTTCAACAAATTGAACTTTATTATACGGAGGAGTGCTCTGCTAAACTCGGATCAGTTTTCAGCAAAAAGGTGATCTTTCCATGTCGAGGCACACCCCTTATTGATTTAGTGTCACGTTATTCTCAATGTCACCCCGGGCTGTCTGCTCTCTCACACTCATCTTTCCTCCCCCCTCTCTTCTCTTCAGGGGCGCTGCACCCGTGAGAACTGTAAATACCTGCACCCGCCGCCACACCTGAAAACCCAGCTGGAGATTAACGGGAGGAACAACCTGATCCAGCAGAAGGCCACGGCAGCCATGTTGGCTCAACAGATGCAGTTCATGCTGCCCGGAACACATATGCAGCCGATTGTGAGCAGCTCACACTAAAACTACGTCTTTACAATTAATGCAATGTGTTTGAAAATGTGGCTTATTTATCGAAATACTAACTGCTCTCCGTGTGCTGTGAGTGATGTTTTTAGCCAGCAACATGTCTGGCAGTTATTTAGACTTTCTGCTAGTGCAGTTCATTTCTTCTAACTTCTGTCCTCCAATAAAGATTGTATAAGGAATAAATACGAGCCTTCTGCTGTCTATTATTCAAATATAAAATATGCCTTCCTGTCAATTTACAGTGAGAATATCTCTGCCATTTATTTTCGTTTTTGTTATATCTTGCATACAGTAGATAATGATGCAGGGAAGTTATATTCAGCTACAGTGAAGGTAGCTTTGTCTTATTATAAAACTTGCTGATTCAAAAGTGACATGCAGAATATGTTACATGTTATTGATGCACAGGTAATTAAATGTTTGAAGTAGTAGTGGCATAGCAATGGTTAACTGCATGGTTCTTATTTACGTAAAAAAAACACTGTACTGGTTATGTTGCCACCAAATCTTCTCCTGAAGCTCTGCCATAACTTGTTTTGTCGCTCTCGTCTCTGCCCTTCTCTCCCTCCCTCAGACAACATTCCCAGTGTCGCCCTCCCTGGCAACATGCCCCAGTATGGCCTTCAGTCCATATCTGAGCCACATGGGCCCAGGCATGGGCTTGATGCCTGAGCTGCTGCCCAGTACTCCCATGCTGGTCCCCGGGAGTCCAACCGGCCTGGCAGCCATGGGCAACGGTATCTCCGCACAAAAACATGTGCGCACAGACAAGCTGGAGGTATGCGGCATGCGTGCAGTTGCTTCTATGTTTGTCCACTGTATGATGAAAGGTAAATGTTGATCAATGCTCCCCGCTGGCCCTCCCAGGTCTGTCGAGAATTCCAGCGTGGTAATTGCACGCGGGGCGAGAGTGACTGCCGCTACGCTCACCCTCTGGAGGCCGGCATGGTGGACTGCAGCGAGAACTCTGTCATCGTCTGCATGGACTACATTAAAGGCCGCTGCAGCCGAGACAAGTGCAAGTACTTCCATCCGCCAGCTCACCTGCAGGCCAGGATCAAGGCTGCACAGCACCAAGCAAGTCACAACACAGCGACCGCAGGCTTGGTGAGTCCAAATACTGATAACTCTTTGTTCTTTAAGCCAAAAATAAACACAACATGCTATTCTATGATAAGCTGAACACACATAATGACCTTCTCAAAAGTGACATTCACCATTTCTTCTTAATACAGCAATGAAACAGTAGAAGATGTTCTTGTTCTCTACTTGGATATTGTTTACTGTTGCTATGAAGGATCAGGGTATCACAGTATCCCTCAGCCAGCTTGAAATTTGATAATGTAGTCCGGGGATTATGTTTTTTCATGAATGTCTGCTACTGTGCATGTGTCTGAGCCCGTACACTCAGTTACGAGGGCTAAAGTTAGCATTGAGAGCAGCTGTAACATAATCAGGTCAATCTGCAGTGCTGATGCTAAAAAACAAAAAAAAGCAGTATTGGGAAAAAAAGATTCAAAATAGCATGAAAGAAATCAGAAACTTATCTTTGGGTTTATATACTATGGCATTCATTTAGTTTGTGTTGCTGTTGCTATTTACTGAGTTAATGTTAAATGAATCAGGATTATTAGTATAACAAAAAACAAATAGATTTTTTAAATGACAGCTTGACATCACAGCCTTTTAGTGTGTGTGACTAAAAATGTATTTTGGTTATCTTCCGCTGTAGTTTGATGTTTCAGCACCGGCCCCATTGGTGAATGAAATCTTAACCATCCCATTTTGCTCTTGGCCTGACCTCTGGGCTGTCCTACATCACTTCAGATAATCTGCGATACTGCAGTGTCCTCTTGTGGCGGTAAACAGAAACATCCACGTCGACTGGATGTTGTGCCTATAGAGCACCCAGTGTATATTCACTCTGAGATAACGCCGGATAATGGGTGACTTTTCTTCTCCTTTCAGGTTCTGCCTCCAGGGGCCATGCAGCTGCCACCAAAGAGGCCGATCTTAGAGAAGAGCAACGGAGCTGCCGCCGCCGTCTTCAACCCCAGCATGTTCCACTACCAGCAAGCGCTGGCTAACATGCAGCTCCAGCAGCCTGCCTTCATCTCCACTGGTGAGTCTCCACACACACTGGAACACAGCCCATACAGCTACCTATACATGTAGGAGGTAAGCTGGAGTCATGAAGGTAAGGGCTTTTATGTGAGACGATTAGGTATAATTGTGGGATACAGTTATTTTGCAGGTGTAGTTTTAACAGTTGCATGCTGTGGCTTCTCTGTGTGAACTGGCATTAAAGTTGTAACATATCGTAACTGCTGGCCTTTACTCCTTCTATCACGCCACGCTTCTCTTCTGTACACTTTCTGTTGTGTTACTTGCATTTTGCTTCACTCTGGCTTGATGTGTGATGAGAGTTGTTGAAGGCCAAAGTTATATTACAATAATTAGCTAAAAAAAACAGACACTAAACTCATCAGAGTTGAGCCATTATGTTTGAATGTCTGTGCATGGATTGGTGGGTTCTTCTCTTTAAAAAGCAAAGTTGCATGTGTTGCAGCTGGCAGCGTGAAGAAAGGAAGTGAGACAGAGTCAAGGTGATAGCCAACACCTGTCCTACTACTTCCAACCATATTTAAGGTCCCATGATATGATTTTTTACATTGTGTTGGTTTTCATGTGTTTTTGCATTAAATTGAATGTCTGGTTGTTACTAAATGATCAGGAGAGACTGGATTTAAAGGATTTAATTTAGATTTGAAGGACAGGTTTATTGGAAGAAATTACAGCTGAAACTGTTAGTAATAAGTAATTAATTAGTTGATTGACAGAGAATCCATTGCCAGCTATTTCTAAAACAGCTTAATCGTTTAGCTCATTAATCAAGCAAAAATACCAAATTCTTGCTGGTTCTAGCCTCCTTAAATGTGAGGATTTTTTACCGCTTTTCTCTGTTTTATGCACCGATAATTATAACTTAAATATTCATGTTTTAAGGTGTTGATCAGAAATTATATGAAGTATGAAAGTGGCACCATTGGCTGTCAAAATGAGCTATTTTCTGGATATGAAGCAAGTAATTGATTGATTGAAAAAATAATCATTGGTAGCAGCCCTCAATGAAACTGTAGATGTGCCAGTGAAAAAACCTAAACTTATAGGGACATAATGTTTATGAAAACATGCCTAGATTATGGTTTTATCTTAATTTCTTGCTGATTTGATATACCACTTCTACAAGGTACTAATGCTGATCAAAGCGTCAATGTCTTGCGTGTCCTTGCGCGTCGTCTCACACGTGCACTAACTGTTACGGCCTCGATGTCGCCCGTGTTGCCTGCACTAACCCGAACCTGTTGACTCGCCTCGACCTCCTTTTTGTTGTCCTTGTTTTCTGCTGTCGTTCTCGTCTGCTCTCATCCATCTCTGTGTCTATACATAATGTGACCGGCTCTGTTCTGATGCCCTCAGGAGACAGTGGTAGGTCATCTGTATCATAGCTGGAGATCAATAACCATACTGTATAGTGGACAGGAGCCCTTATTGAACAATTGATTGATTCATTGATTGATGAATCGGATTAGCTGCTGAAGAACATAAAGACCTTCATCTTGGAGCTGTCATCCCATTGTCTTCTTCATTGCATCATGTCTGTGGGTTTCGCCTGTAATCACATTGATGTCCTATTTGTTTAACGAGTCATGCTTTGTGTAAGCAAGTCATTCATGCATTTCTCTGTGCTAGCAACTCTGGTACGTGTACATGTGTGCATGCATCTCTTGTGAGGATTATGAAAACCCCAGTGCCCAGACGCTGTGGTGAGGAGACTCCCTGCAGGTTATCCCTGCTCAGACCCGGCCTGTACCAGCTCCCTTAAACCTCCCAGAAAATAAGCTAAACTGGTCTTAGTTGAGCCAAGCGTGGAGCCGTGGTTCTCAGTTTCCATTGTGGCCGTGTGATGAAAATATTCACAAACCTGATACTGAAAACATCAGAGCAAAATGTAGTTTAATTAAAATGTGAGGAATGCTGATGCAGCAGCTTTTTCTTTTTTACCAATTTAGTCATTTTACATGTTTATTGAAGTACATTTGTGAACATAAATAGAATCCAGACCAGTGAGCCCGGCTTCTCATCTGTGATCATCTAATGCTGATGTGTTAACAGTGATTAATATATATATATATATATATATATATATAGCCATACTACTGAAATATTAGTGTGTATATATATATATATATATATATATATATCAAAACGCACACATAAAGAAAAAGTGTCAGCTATTGCAATGCTGACCTTAATCGCAGTCACAAAGATGGTAATCATGGCGTGCGCGTGCGCGTGTGCGTGCGCGCGTGCGTGCGTGTGTGCGTGCGTGCGTGCGTGCGTGTGTGCGTGCGTGTGTGCGTGCGTGTGTGCGTGCGTGTGTGTGTGTGTGTGTGTGTGTGTGTGTGTGTGTGTGTGTGTGTGTGTGTGTGTGTGTGTGTGTGTGTGTGTGTGTGTGTGTGTGTGCGTGTTCTCCATCCACATCATATTTACCACTGCTGCATGCGAATATTATGACAGTGATATAATGTCCCCGTCAGTAAAAGTAGGAACTTAGGACTTCTGTTATAAATAACAATGACATTAAGTTACCAGGTCGTGTGTTGCTGGTGGTGGGTAAAGCAACTGCTGCAATTGTAGTAAACTCGATGTACTATCAGCAATGATTACAGTGTATGTTGACCCGCCCCAACACGACAGCAAAACCAGCAGAAGTGTGAGTGCAGATGTCCATTAAAGGCCTTTGTATTCTCCCACACAGTCCTGAAAAGAGGTCCAATTAGGCAACATAAGTGGAAACACCTGTGTGGGCGTACAGGAGAAATGGACGCTGCCATCACACACTTTTTACGTTTAGTACATACAGCATCTGCCCTTACAAAGCACGTACTGCTGATTGCAGTATGCATTCAACTGGTACAACTGCTGCGTTCCCATTTGAACTGGGAAGTTGTACATTTTCTAATTTTCCAGTCGGAAATTTCAACTGGAAAGCATCCCGAAGTCGTACGAACCCCACCGACCCTGACCTCAAAATCTAAGACGGATTCTCCGCGTACCAACAGTAAAAAATCAGTATTAATATGCTGTTTATTATCATGTCTGTCCTACTTGTGTCCCATTAAATCAGTCATACACACAGCACTGTCCAACTTCTGTGGACATGTTACTACAGTGTTTGTATGCACAAAATACCGACGTAATGTGTCGTTATTAACTGGTAATGCTAATAATAGCTAACCTGCCTGGAGCAAACCCTTTTAAGTTTTGGGACTTGTTGAACTGGAACGCGAGCGATTCGGGTGTGACGTCATTCCGTGCTCCGACTTCTGATTTCTGAGGTAAATGGAGCGCAGGTTGTGGGTCAGAATAGCCAGAAACGCATGCTTGCTTGCATACTGCGAAATCTGACCAGATGCAGTAGGTCAGCCCGGTGTATTTGACATACTATGTATTGAGGCATACTAAATCTTTTTCTCGCATTATAAATAGTATGGTAGTGTGGGTATTGGAACACACAGGTCAAGTCTGAGAAACCCCTGATGATGTCAGCAGGGGCAGACATAGATGACAGATGATCGTATGTATATCTGTATGTATACACATATGTATACAAGTGTTTTCAGGATCACTGTAGTAGTACTTGTAAACTGAGTCTTCCTTTAACATGTCCCAACATTAGACATTGTCTCCCTGTTTTTGGATATTGATTAAGAAAGCAGATCATATGCAAATATTGGTGCTGTCTTTGTCCAAAGCACCGTCATCGCTGGACATTTATAAGTTGAATATAAAGTGAAAGTGAGATGTTTATCTTGCAAAGTCAGTCACTAAATCTGATACAATAACAAAATCTCAGATTTTATGATAATCCACTCTTTCTAAAGAAAAGATAAACTGTCACATTACAGCTGTGACTTTATTGAAAAGTGTTTCTCAGTCTTATGGATCATTTGCTCCCTCCATACACATGCTCTGTCCATTTGAATACAATATATCAGATACTCCCGTCTGATTAGATTGTATGACTGTATTGCCTTGTTTGTTTAACTACCATTTGTAAGTGGAACAGTGCATTTTATTTTATTTTTTAACTAGTTTGCTAATAAACTGTAGTTTTCTTTATCGCTCATTTTGTTTGCATGTGTCTTGATATCTGTTCATCCTGGCAATATCACTGGACTTGTGCCATGACTTTTGATCCGACACATTTTGCCATGGTAATCATATCATTCCTGTCCTCCCCCCCTCCTCCCCTCCTCCCCCCTCCTCCCCGCCCACATCCTCGTCCTCTGTCTTTCGTCTGACTCGCCCGAATAAAAGTTCCCATGATGCACGGTGCCACCACCTCCACTGTTTCGTCGGCTTCGACCCCAGTCACCAATGTTCCTTTCGCTGAATCTGCCGCCTCGAATCAGGTTTGCTCCTTCGTTTCAGTTCTCTTTTTATTTTTAGCCCAGTAGGTCTGAGTCCTGTTCGTAGTCTCCTTCCATCAGGTGAAAGAAACACCTGCCTCTAGAGTCACATTTATTATATTCACATTTCATCTGTCTTCACTTTCCAGTCTGTTGTGGTGTTTGCGAACGATAACGGTTATAATAGGCAACTGTTTTCATCTAAATGTCCTAGTTTGGTGTATCATGTCTCTGTCTTCTATGTAATGTTATGGACATACAGTGTGTGGTCTGGCACTGGTAGCACACCTGCTATCCTTTATAATTCCCCTTTACACATGCCTTCTATCTGACAGATTGGGGCACATTTTATGGTAAAATTCTCCAAATAGCACCGGGGGGGTTTAGCAGTTGCTTGTGGCTGTGTGATATAAAAAAGGATTTCTTTTCAAGTTTATATTTTTCGTATTTACTTTAATGAGTTATTAACCACCAATCCGATTAAGTGCAGCATGGTTTTTACAGGAGTTTTACTTTCTCTTTATGGTCTAAAATGAATGAATTTAAAAGGGAACATCTTAATCCACATAATTTGGCCGCATTTTAAAACTAGAATGTAATGGCTGTTAGTGGCTTCATTCCAATATAAACTAATATTTTCACGTTTTGGCTCACAAAATTCTGGCTTTACTTTATAAATATTTTTGCACACGAACTGAATCTTGCTGACTCGTCTGTTGTGTAGATCGTCGTGTCAGTGTGACTTCACTGCTCCTCTCCTCTCCTCTCTCTCTCCTCCCTCGCTCTCTTTCTTCCAGTAGACCCCTCCGAGCTTCTGTCTCCCGATCCAGTGGAGCTCCAGTGCGTTCCAATGGAAACCCATTTCTGTCCCGTCCCCAAACTGCTGGTGGCTGCTCCGGTGACCCTAAACTCAGTAAGCCTTTCCCGAAACCCCAGTTAAAGCCCCTGAAACCATGCGCACTACCAGGGCGGTCAAAAATGTGCCTCGCCTACAGCGCACACTGAATGAGTGTGAAACTTCTGATAAGATGTTGTGAACGTAGGAAAGCTGCGATGATTCCCAAGCCCGGACGCGTTACTGTTGCTTTAAAGCAGCCATCCTGATACACACTGACTTGGCTGAGCAATAGAGCTCCCTCGTTCATACAGCCATACATGCCCACACCTTAAAAGTGCAGCAGACATGTGCACAGACACACAGACACATTGAAGACTACATGCCCTTTATGGGATGGAGCCATCTCATGATGCGACCCTTTGAACACTTTTGACTGTTCCAAAGTCAGAAACTCTGAAAAGCTAATTCTGGAGATTGAGACCGTTCAAGCGGGAAACGGACCTGCCGCTGGTCTGCAACCAGTACGCATTGTCAAAATGAAAGAGTGTTTCATACCATGTCATGTTTACGTTTCAAGATGGCTACAAATGTGACATTTGTGTTGTACCGTGTATATTATTCAGTTTCTTCTCATGGTGTCATCTTGCCTGATGAAACGCTAACGAGTTGTTGTTCATTTGTTTGTGCCTTTTGATTTATCTGCTCAGCTGCAGAGGAGACTTGGTTTCACAAATGATTCAAAACACTGAAAACATACATTATTATATGTTATTTTTAATTAAAGGTAATAGTTGTTACTTATAGCTCCAATTGTAAGAAAATGTAGGTATTACAGTGATCGCCACTTTAAATTGACATTGTTTTATGAATGTAATTTGAATCCCCGGTTTCACAGTCCGTATCTGGTACTGATGGGATAATAGCAGAAAATGAGACGGTACTTTTCATGTAATGCAACAAAATTGAAGAACTACACATTGATAGAGTGACATAATACAATCACATCTACACTAAAGGGGGCTGAGATGACAGATTTTTAAGAATGTGGCTCTTAATTTCTTGATCAAGGAAACAAACTGCCTCAAAGGCAGTTTAAGGCAGTTTGTGTTATTAAAACTGTTTGAATTTGAGTGATGCAGTGTCTTTAGTCGCGGCTGTGCTGGGTTATTGTCTAATGATTGAAAAGGAAGGTTTGTTTGTCCCGTTTCCTCCATGATTTGATATCGAAACGTGTTGTTAAAAAATGACAATCTACGAGTCAAATTCACTTCTTGGCATCAACCACAAACCCAGATTTCATGCGTTTGAAATCATAGTACAGACAAAATTATATTTCCGAGAGTCAGACTTTTATAATTGGCACTTGTTAAACTTTAACACCTGATGTCAGAGCTATTGCACAAGATGGGAGCTGGATTTGTGTCCTGATGTTGTGCCTAAATTCTGTGTGTGCCAAGTGGTGGTTGGTATATGCTAGGAGCTGCCCCATTTAATGCAATATGTGAAAAATGTATGTGTAACTCTCAAACTCAGAGATGTATGTTAAAAAGGCAGTTTGTTTGTGTAATTCTCTCCCTTCATGTGGCTTTTGGATTGAATTAGTGGCACAAGATGTTTATGTTTTATGGCTCTTCAGGGAGAAAGCTTAGAACTTGAAAATGTCCTGTCTGACTTTATAACATGTCGTCTTTTCTACTGATGTGTCCTGTTTTTGTCGAAATTAGTAGGACTCTGAATATTGCATCCACATCTGTTATAACCAGGATTGAGTTACAGTAAAGTCAGGAGATGGAGGAATAAATCACCCGTTTGATGTCTAATGTTGAAGAAAAAAATTGACAAACCAGTTGGATTTTGGATCTCAAATGACTGGAAGGAATTGCTTTGTAGGTGCGAAAATTTAAGCGTAACGGCTCTGGAACCCGGGCTGAAATCACTTTCATCCAAATTCAAATGTGCCTCTTTCAAGTCTCCTCAAACCACCACTGTCAATACACTGTAAGAACAGACCAGTGCTCAAAGATAGATGTGTCGTTTGGTACGTTATTATAACGGTAAATCACATCCCTACTTGTTTCTTCTCTGAGACAGCTGTGCTGTCTTATCGTTTATGTAAAGTTATAGATCAGTGAGTTGTGTCCATACTTAGGTGTGTTGAAAAAGACAATGAATCACATATTTGGTTAGTTGTAAATGCTGCAGATATTTCGGCATTTCCCACTGAACATTATTCATTTTAAATAATGTTATCGTGTCGTGAATGTATCTATTGCAAAAACTCTTCACATGCCCTTTCAAAAGACAGGCATGTTGAAATGTAATGATTCACTATATATAGACTATTTCTGAGGTCACATACTGTAGGTACCATGCTGATACTGTGTTAAGACATATTAAAGTATGTGTATTGTTATATAGATTTATATTTAATGTCAATGGATGGTGTGACTACTTTTAGAAATATCTTTCACTCTCAGAAAACCTAGAGCAGAATTGTACTTTTCGAAGTACAGATGTGCACCGTACTGGTACAGAACAGTACCGTTTCTTGCTAATCAGCTGTTGTACCCCTCTCTTAGAAAGTACCCAAAGTGCCCAAAGTGCACCTATAAACAATGGTATAATCACGGGGCAAAATTGAGAAAATCAGCATGCTACCCTTCTTTTTAGCATTTTGTTTTCTTTTTTTGCATAATGTGGATTTGTCAGTGCTCCGTGTACTGCCGTCCCTGTTTCTGTTAACTCCCGCTGGGGAGGCTGTATACAGAAGCGACAGTGTAGACCGGCCATTCAGTAGGAGTTTGTTAGTGCTGCGACAAGTCTGTAATCCCGCTCTGGCTTCCCACCCATGAACAATGACTATTGTGTGTCAGTGGGGGCAAGTTAGATTGATCTTGGGTTTGTGTGGGAGCACCCAATCAGTGTGCTACCGTAACTTTAGTACCCCAGTGAGCTTATTCACTTTCTTTCCAAGTATGATGAGAAGATCAATACTGCTCTCATGTTTGTGTGTATGAAGCTAGAACCTGCAGCCACTTAGATTAGCGTAAAGATTAGTAAACAAGATATTATGTGTTAATTAGTGAGCTGTAGAAGTGTTGGCAGGCACATTTGTTTGTAGCTTTAGACTATAGCACAACTGTTACTGTATTTATGAGATTTATGAGATTGATTTAGGAGTTTAAAAAAATGTATAACGTATATCAACTGATTTGTAATTTAACATAAAAAACAAGACAAACTGTCATGTTGGCCCCATTTCTAAACTACCCTAAAGCGAATTAGGCATTTCTGTAGTGCAATTGCTTGTTACTAATCGGCTGGATTATACACAATTACAATATTTCTATAATAAGCTAATATTGGCTGATTTATTGGTCCCGCTCTTCTTTGGACAGAGCTAGGCTAGCTTTACTCCCTTGATTCTATTCTTTATGCTAAAATAAGCTAACTCCTGTCCTCTGTCTCCTGGTTCAAGCTTCATATTTACCGCAGAGACGTGAGATTGAGATAAATCTTCTTATCTGACCTTCTAAAAGAAAGTGAATAAATGTATTTCCCACAATAATTTACTTTTTATGTACATGGTGGATCAAGCGTTGCCTAGCCTGTTATATGCCTGTTGTCGTACGTCTGTAAAGAACGTACTTCTCCTTTAAGTTGTCTCCTTGTCATTGAGTGTGTTGAGCAGCTACATTGTGTCAAGTCTTTGAACAGACATATTTCTCTCCTGCTCAATGAAATTGATGATTCGAATGTTCAGACAATTTAGTTTGTCTTCATCTCACAGCTTTTAAAGACTAGCTTTGTCCAGCCAAGAAAACCCCTCGCTCTAGCCTTCGTCTCCTCCCTCCTTCACATCATTATGCCTTCACTAACTGCTGTCCAGCTGGAAAACAACAGAATACTTGATTAATAAATTGTGCCTCTTGATGGCATTTTAATTTTTAGGTACATTTAGATGTATGTATTGATGTACAAGAGCGTGTGGCACGAGAAAAAAATTGTTTTAACCTCTTTCCCTTTCTTCTTCTCTTGTACTTGATTTCCTTTAGGCCTCACTGTATTTTTCCCATGAATCATAACTCTGGAATATGCAAAATGCTCTGATCATTGTGGGCAGTGATCAGATCCTTTAGCATGTGGACAGTTAAGTCCTGAGCATACTTCTTTTTGCCGGGGCACAAACAAAGGGCCTTATTTCTTGATCACTGTATAAAGATGTGATAGCTGTGTATGAAAGTGACATGTAATAATGGTAAGTTAAGCTTTTTTTTTAACTGACATAAAAAACAGCATGGAAATGAAAAAAAAACAACTAATTTATACATAGTTAATAGTTTGTGTAGACCAACAAGAAAAATATATAATATGAAAATCATTTGTATACAATGATGGAGTCATTGTAATGGTCGCAAAATGACAACATGGCTACCTTTCTACTACCCTAATTGTGATTTTTTTCTTCACATTAATTAAAACAGCATACATCACTAACTTATTCAAAAAGGGAATGTCTAATTAGTTTGTCTTGTTATTGCGACGTGATTAAATATTTTGTATGAAAAACTTAAATCCTTGTAATATCCAAAGGTCCTTAGGGGAGATCAGGTGTTTATTTTGTTTTGTTTAGTTGACCTTAATTGTTTGTTATTTGTTCTTGTACATGGAGTTTTTGAGAAAAAAGAATGGACTTTGGCTTTTAAAGCAAACACCTATCTGTCAGGAAGGTAAAGAGACTTGTGGACTAATAGAAAGATCTTCTTCTGTAAAATCAAACGAGTCAGCAATCCCCACTGGTTACCTCCTTCAGACTGGACGCCCTCGCTCAGTTTTCTCTGTATGGAGACTGAGCTTTCATTAAAGAGTTCAGTTTTAGTCAAGAAGGTGGTTCAGAAGTCTCTTTCTGCCCAGCTGTGCTGGGTGATGTCGATCCTTGCTGAGGTGTATACGAATGTGTGATGTTCACCTTGTTTGCACTTATGTACATAACTATGTCAAAATACTCAAAATTTATTTTGAATAAATATAGATAAAGAGTTGATTAAAAATCAAATCGATGTATTGTTAATGATACGAGTATGTCTATCATTTTATTACAGTATAAGAAGATTGCTCTGAAAGGATCTGTCCTTTTTGTTTGTTTGCTAGAGCCCTGTTCTTTGCCAAGCATGACATCGCCTAGCTGTAAACCACAAATGATTTGCTTTAAAAAAGCTTTTTTTCAGTTTAATTTAGTGTAATATCTGACCCTGACATCAAACAAGAGAGGTGGATTAGAAGAAATAGTCAGTTTGGATATATATATATATATGATAAACCAGTACTAACCTTGTCCTTAAATGATCATAATGAATACATGAATGCAGGTGCATTCCTCTCTCTCTCCAGAAATACACCCCCCCCCCCCCCCCCCAAAGAAAAAGCACAGAGTATCTCCACATGCAGCCAATTAGAAACGTGGAGCAGATAATAACATCTGACTACAGAGGGACATGTATGTGAGATGTGTTCACAGGGTTTGGAATTCACTTTACTTTTGTCATTTTGTAAAATGGGTTCATTCTTTTCTCCCTTGATGTCATTATCCAAAACAACAATAAATCTGAATTCTCCTCGGGCTATTTGTCAAAATTGCTAAAAACCTGGTTTTCCGATGTTATTCTTGCAGCAGCAGCAACATCCTTACGCAACTCTGCTCCTTCAGATTTGGGCATGTGATGCTCTTCATTTGCTATTAAAGCCAGAGATTTTGTTGCCATGGCTCTTGTCCTAGTGGTGGATTGACTGAGTCATCCTGGTGAGTCGGTTCCTCTGACTCCACATGTGGAGTGGACATAACATACTGTGGGTTTTCGGTCACAAACAAGTAAATATGATTGTGATTTTGTTTTGAAATTGATTTATTGTAATTATTTTAAAACAATTCAGTTGTAATTGTGCCTTTATCATGTAAGATGTAGTCTTTCTTTTACGTTCTATGTTCGTATTGACTTAAAACAGCACATGTATGGAGTGTGAAACGGATCCCTTTATTTAAAATCCTTTGTCGGGTTGGTGATTGATTATTAAATTGGGTGTAATCGCAGACTGAATGGCAACCCGTGGAAGATGAAGAGGGCCAAAGACTGTTCAGGACTAAGCCATATGAAATACTCTCTCTTGACACTCTAGGACAGACTTGAAAGTGACTGCTGTTAGTCGTCTATTGTTTCACTCTGTTTTCAGCTTGTGGTGCTTGTATGTGCTGCTGGCTACATGCCAATTTGTTTTGCCGTGTATAGCTATTAAGAGTAAGTTACTGTGCCTATGATGAGTTCTGCTATTTCTGTTTGACCTTTAATAAAACACATAATCGTGATCCTCTTGTGGTGTGTTTTGTTCATTATCTTTTTGTGTCACCTTTTTAAAGAGACATTTCCATGTATCTCCTGAACTGTGAGCTTTGTATGACTTGATGATATTTATATGACTGAAGGTTATATTGCAGTTGAAGTCTGATGTCTCGGAAACAGACTTACAGTATATTTAAATATTGTACAGGGAACTGCAATTCCACAGAGTCATGGCCTTTGATTGAAGTTTGAATATCAGAACAAATCAATCAACAGCTTTTTGACAAAATCATTCTGGAAGCACATTTTAAAGCATCATGTGCAGAAAAGAAAACGAACAGAAAAAAAAACATGAATCATACCAACCTTAAAATTACCACACCACTTCAATCCTGATGTCACTGTGTACTGACACATCCTGGAGTACACTTCTACTTCACTGTAGCAAGGTGAGAAAAGAGAATACACTGGAGGACAGCAAAAAAAGTACGATTTTCAGCCAGTGTTAGAGTATAGATTAAATCACTACCTTGACACATATGAACATTTAAGCTTTCATAAACAAGGTATAGGTTGAATCAAAATGATCGTTTGGCAATAGTAATACATTTGACATTCACCATTAACTCGTAAACTTTATATTTACAAATAAAATTATCTTTTGCATGGGATCATATTAAACTTGGTAATAGGAGTCTTTTTTGCAGCACCTGTAGGCCTATAGGTCATTCAAGTATTTAAGCCTCACTGCTGTAGAGATGAGGCTTTTATTCTGAAAACAGTCACACCGGAAACCTGTTTTGTCGTTAGCGGAAACGAGACTGTTAGCTTCAGGAAATCAGTTGGTGGAAGAAAAAAAAAAAGAAGCTTTCCTTTCTGTTATCAAACCTCCCCAGCACAGAGTCAAACGTACACTGGAGCAGCAACAGACTGTTGCCAATGGACCCTCGGACTACAATATTGAATCTGCGGTGTGTCCGTCGATAGTACGCCCGGGTGCCGAGGCGCCGGGGGCCGGGCCGGAACCAGAACAAGGCCCGGACGGACGGACATAACCAGTGCGACACCGGCGGGCTGGTGTGTGTGTGTGTGCAGGAATTGGCATGTTGTTTACAGGGAAAGTGTAATGTGTATCACCGTGATTAGACAGCAAGTTAATTAACGAGTTCCCGGTACTTGTGGTTTATCAGATCAGATGTAAAGTCTTGAGGCTCGAGCATGGGACCGCGGAAGACTGAATTTAGCCAGAAGCGAGCTAGCGTCACCGCGAGCTAACACCAGAGTTAACGTCAGCGGACATCAACTTTTACTCGTTAACTAGCGAGGCAACGTAAGAAAAAAAGCGACGAGTATGTGCGCTACACATGGGTTCATGTGAATGAGGAGGAGTGGTTTTATATTGCCCAACATTTTCCAGTTCGCTTGTTAGCTCTTTAAAGGGCCTGATAGATGTTTCTGGGGCGAGTATAGCAGTGTAGCTGTTAGCTAAGTCGTTAGCTGCTAAGTTAGCCTGCCTCCACCGCTCTGATGAAAGAATACAAAGTGGTCGTGCTGGGCAGCGGCGGGGTCGGCAAATCCGCGCTGACCGTCCAGTTTGTCACCGGTACCTTCATCGAGAAATACGACCCGACCATCGAGGACTTTTACCGAAAGGAGATCGAGGTGGACTCGTCTCCCTCCGTGCTGGAGATCCTCGACACGGCGGGGACGGAGCAGTTCGCCTCCATGAGAGACCTGTACATAAAGAACGGACAGGGCTTCATCTTGGTCTACAGCCTGGTCAACCAGCAGTCATTCCAGGTACACCTGTCACCTCACACGCCTTTAACCACACACCTTAAACTGTCCATACCTGGGTAGTTAATCACAGCATTTAAACGATGTAACAGGGTGTGACTCGTACTATCTAAATGCAGAGCCCTGCAGCATTTAAATGTTACTTTATTGTTCAAGTGCAATAGTTAATTTGTTGTCAAATACAGTCCATACATCAAGGTGTTTCAACTTTATAGGCATTTAAGCCTTGTGCGCATGGAGACTTTTTTTTTATCAAACTACCAAGAAACATTAAAGTGTTTTGACATTATTTAAAAGTGAAACAGCATAAGACATCAAGCCTGCAAAACTGGTTCCTAGTTAGTGTGTGTCGTAGTTACCTCAACTTTTCAATATGGCTAAGCTGGGTTTAACAGAAAACTCAAAATAGTGAAATGCCACAACAACTTGTGTACATTAAACATAATGTATATGTTTAATAGAAACGAGAATACTTGAGATGAAGAAGTTTTTCAAGGGCCTAAGCTGTGTCCTAGTTTCGATACTACACACTAATTGTATACATTATCTAATATACAGCTGTTGTAATTGTCATTGTATACTGTTTTTGCAGTTGGTATATAGAAATATTATACTTGTATCTCCTCTACTAAAAGGAAATCATTTAACACCAAAAATCAGACTACAACTATGGAAATCTGTTGCCAATTACACCTAACAAAGAGAAAGGGAAATGTTTAATACATAGTAGTTATTTGTTGACTAAAATCTTCCTTTAACTGTTTCTCCACCGTACTCGATTTATTTACATTTTCTTTGAGTATGTCGGCATTTTGTTTTCGCTCTCTTGGTGCACTGATTATTTGTCTCGGTGCTACAAAAACTGCGGTTTTCATGAGAAACCACTCGTATTCCTCTCCCCGTCCATCTTTCAGGACATCAGACCAATGCGAGACCAAATAGTTCGAGTGAAGAGGTTCGAGAAGGTGCCGCTGATTCTGGTCGGGAACAAAGTCGACTTGGAGTCTGAGCGTGAGGTGGCTGGGTCAGATGGACGAGCTCTGGCTCAAGAGTGGGGCTGCCCATTTATCGAAACTTCAGCCAAGAGCAAGACTATGGTGGACGAGCTGTTTGCGGAGATCGTCCGACAGATGAATTATTCCACGCTGCCGGAGAAGCAGGAACAGTGCTGCACAGCCTGTGTGGTGCAGTGAGAAAGAGGTACGGCCATTCCCATCATCCTCTGCATGCTTGCATTCATGTGCGGGCCGCCCCAAAAGAGCTCACGAGCACAGCACAGTTGGCGGCTCACTCATTTTAAAAATGTGATAAAATGTCCCTGCGATGTAAAATGCTTCACAAGCTGAGGAGGAATGTGACAAATGGATGACTGTGAGGCGTTTCGTTCTAGTGTTATGGAGAGGAGAGGTCCAGTTGGAAGTGAGAAAGACGAGTGGGCGGTGCTGCTCCGTGCAAACCGTTGGTTTAGCTTGTTATCATAAAATCGCAGAAAGTATGTGGCGTGAAGAACACAACTGTATGAGCGGCTCAGGGCCGTGAAGTCTAATGAAACAGACGGCGCTGCGAGTCGAGCCGGAGAAAGAGGAAAATGTGACATCCTGAAAAAGAAATTATGTTCCAAAACAGGAAGTTGTGTTAAGCACACAGCTGCACACTGAGAATGCCCGTTTTAGCCATTTAAACTTGTTGTATTAATAAGCTGCTTTGGCTTTTCTCTCTTCTTCTTCTTCTTCTTCTTCTTTTTATTTTTAGATGCATCATTTGTCTGGACCACCACAAGGATTTTGATGAACCATGAACCTGGGGACAAACTGACTAAAACTTACCGCAGCCGGTCAAGTTTCTGTTCAGTGTGGTTTCTGACTCTATCACAGAGCATCTGACAGGAAAGACGCCTGTCCTATTTTTGATATCATAACTGTTAGAAGATGTTTCTGCTGCAACCTCAACGGCCTTTTCGATGATCCAGGATGGAGTCAGACTGACGGACTTGTAATGAGCGAGAACGGCCATCTGTGAATTTCAGTCTCTTTTTTTGTTTTTTTTCTCCTTTTAGTCGGAAGTATCCCTGAAATAATAAGCAGGAGTGTTTGTGAGGTTGCAGCTTCTTTTTAAAGCTGCTTTAATCACTATTATATACTTTATTATTACTTGTATTGTGTCTCAAGTTTGGAATTTGACAACGTATTTCCTAATATTGAAACATTTTGACTTTTAAGCATGCATACTTCGACCAGTTTGCTGCCCAGTTATGCTGCTGGCTCTTGAGAATCTTGTCTGAAATAGTTATTCTAACACAAACTACAGCAGCGCGTACAACGACTTTTTTTAGCTTTAGGAAAAATTAGACGGGATGTACGACTCTGGATTAAACCTGTAACATCAAGAATTAACTTTTTTATTATCTCGGTAGCCTGAAGCAGCCAAACTCATCTGAAAACATGCATGCTCAAAATTGAAAATGTTCTGCTAAATCCACTTGAAGTGATAAGGAAGAGCCATTTTAATGTTTTTAGCCTGAATTCAGTCAAAGTCTCTACAAGGCATGAATCACGTGGACGCAGGTCTTCCATTTTCAGTTTTCTCGAGGAGTCTGTGGGAGAATGATTTTGGAACGACCAAAGGAAGCTCACAGTGCAGATTTGTGTTTGACTACATGACGTGTGTTGCTTTAAATTCAGGAGACGCTGATTTCTTGTCATCTAATAAGTCGCAGCAATGTGGTTTGATAAAAGTTCTGGCACAGTTAATCAGATTTAACTTTGTATTTTTCTTTTTCTTATAGTAACATATTTATTAAAAACTAACGACATGGGTAGCCAGTTTTAAACTTTACTAGTTTTCGCTTTTTTGTGACTTTTCAGGATATCTGGTACATTGTTTTTAAAGCTGAGGATTTAACAGAGCCTTAAATATTTTCTGTTGCACCCTGGTCTCATCTTTCTTTCTTTTTTCTTCTCAAAGATATAAAAATCTGTCGTCATTTGGTAATAAACATACTGGTCTTTCTGCTTTTGTCATTGGGCACAGTTACAGTATCAGCTCTGATCTATAAGCGATGTTACATTGATACTTAATATTGGACTCACATTCATCAGGTGGCAGGAAATACATCTACGAATATTAACTTCGCTCTATAGGTAGTAGTTAAAGAATAGTCATGTTTAGTGCAGGGGAAGCGCACCTGCTTCCTCCTATAAACTAGTCACAAGCTCATATCTATATTTAGACCATTTTTTTGATTACTGTAATTGTTCCTCCTTTCCATACGGGCCAAAAACAAATCCGTTCATGTCATTCCAGTTTTATGTGACCTGGACAAAAGCCACACTCCTCCCCAAGTCAAGTGAACTTCTGTCCAAGTTTGTGATCAATTTACAGCCGGTATGAACTGAAGGAACGAGTACAATGACCAATAACTAAAAATGTGAATCATTGAAATGTTTTTGCAAAAAGATATTCTCTTTATATTTTGCAGTCTCGCCCACATTTTACACCACTTGTTTTGTTTGAAAGATCAGAAATGTATCGTTGCTTTGTTTACTATAGTACAGAGTGAAATATAAAGGATTTTAATTTACAGTATTTCTATGTAGAGTTAGCAAGACGCTGCATATTGAGACGTCCCTGATCATATCTAACAAAGAGTTAAAACTTTGTCTGAAGCTACATGGTCTAAAAATACCAGCTCTCAGAACCAGGCTACTCCTTCCACTTCCTCCTGTGTGTGTTTTCATGCATCAGGCTGGCAGGGTGCAGTGGAGTCTTGTGTATGCGTTGCACATTTAGTTTCTTGTATTTGTCACACATACGGTGCCACTGTAGTTTCCACAGAGCTCAGGGCCGGCTCTGGTTCCTCCTCGCTCTGCGGTTGTCAGGTGGAGCTGCTGTGAGCTCGCTGAGCTTGTGCATCCTTCACAGAGCTGGCAGCTGCTGCTGTGTGACGTCGCTGAGTCAGCAGGGTCACCACAGCTCTTCCAAGCTCCTTAAGAAGGAGGAGGAGGGAGAAAACGTATTTTGACTGCCTTGTCCTGGTTCCTGCTGGGTTTATCTCTGCCCACACCACAAGAGAGTTGTATGCAGAGACGTCTATCCAAACATAAGCAGCACTGGGCTGTCAGCTGAGTACTAAGTAAACAAGTGTTTGTATCTCTGTGAAGGAAAGCAGCTTGTTCCTTCACACTGTCCGTGTTCAGGTTACCAGCAAGTATCAACAACCACAAGTGTCATGGAAATGGTTGTGGTGTATTATTTTACATCTAATTGGACAATCAAACATGTATTTGACAGTCTTCAATGCTTTTTTTTCATGAGACTTGTGGTCCTCTTATCAGCAAAATGTGTTTGTGAAGTGTGTGTGACACCCAGGTTCATTTATTTAAGTAATAATAGCAATACCACATGTAAAGATACTCGTTACAAACAAAAAAACTTGCATTCAATGTTTTACTTGACAGTATCAGTAGTAGTAACAAGTAATATTTACTTGAAGTATCAAATAGCTGGTGGTTGGGCAGCAGAATGACATCTGTCAGTGTGATACAACTACCTATTGTTGGATTATTATCGGTGATTCATTTGTATTATTTCTTTTATATTGTTAGTAATAATGTATAAGCAGAATTTTATGTTGAAACTGACCGAGATGGAGGTTATTATACTTGTTGGGACTGTTAACAGTTGTAGGTTTTCTTTATTAAAGCTTTATCAGAAAAGTAGCTGAAAAATGCAGCTCAGTCCAGATTGCTACAAGAGGACAATAGCAGCATAAACACAATAAGACAGTTGAAGACATTAAGAGTGCTGATGTGGTGCGATAAATGCAATACAGTGTAAAAAAAGTGCATGAGAATAAAACAAATGAAAGCTGCAACAATAAGAGAAATCTAAATTGCTAAAGGTTCCTGTGAGGCAGCTCGTCACTAAGAAGGGCGTATGAGGTGAAAATATCAGCAGCAGTGATAATAGAACCTTGAGCCCAGCTGTCAGTGTCGAGGACAAACTGTAATGCACTGATTCCTCTGTGGATCTCCGTCAACAGGTTTGCTGGTGTACAACGACATGTTCCAGTAACACAAAGTCTTAACGTCACACACTCTGCAGGTGTGTTCACTTGTCATAAATAGTCTTTGAGCACTTATTCACTCCCACTTAGACGTGACATTAGGCGTCTGGAGGGACATACTCGCCCAGGAAAATAGATCTATGAAATAGGATGGCGGTGGACTGAATCCTGGATCTCTGCAGATCAGGACAGTCACCAGAAATGTGTTTGTCATCTCAAGCACAATCTTTTCCAGCAGCTTTGTCTTTAGTTGAATACTTCCCTTTCCAAATAGAGTTTAACTTTTTCTTATCAGATTAATAATTATCCTTAAAGTATTCATAATGTTGATGAACCTTAACGTACCATCAACTACAGTAAAGAACAGTTCACTCTGCAGAGCTATGAGCTATTAAAGAACGGGTTCGGCATCAGTGGTAACAAAGCTGAGGATCAGAACAATAATCCGTTATTTTCTGATTGTTTCAAAGCGGTTACGTTCTAAAGGCACAAATAAACACATCCACACCTCCTCCAAACCTGCAGGTGGTGCTGGATTTTGAATGAATGCAGCACACAGCGGAGAGACCTACAGAGGAAACCTATACACACAGAAAGCACATTAAAACGCAAAACACACACATAAAAACAGCAATGTAACAACGCATTCTAGGCCCTTTGTATCAGATGCTGAAGAGTGCCGTACCTCGAGCCTGGAGGGGTTTGACCCGGGAATGAGAACGGGCTGCACACCCTGCTTATCGGCCGGGGGCTACATCCACACATGGGGCCCAAAGGCTGTTTACTGTCACCCAGAAACGTCCAGAACACAGCAAAATAATAAGAAAAGAGACAATAGAGGTAGAGGACAGGGTCTCTGCAGATACAGACACCACTACACACTTCTACTGGGTCATAAGGGATGATTGAGA
Source organism: Pholis gunnellus (assembly GCF_910591455.1). Classification (NCBI taxonomy): domain Eukaryota; kingdom Metazoa; phylum Chordata; class Actinopteri; order Perciformes; family Pholidae; genus Pholis; species Pholis gunnellus. The sequence continues at coordinate 16,050,893 of NC_136537.1, forward strand.
GGAATTCTTTTGAATCAATCTATACGTTGTTTGCTTGTTATACCTTTAAACATAACATGAGCACTATATCAACTGAAATAGTAATGGTTTGCAGAATCCTTGAATTTCCCTGGTTGGTAATCCAACTTTATCCTCAGCAGACTTTTAAGTTTTACTTTCATTGCTGCAGAAACTACTTTTCATACACATGTGGTGCAAACTAAGGATGGGGAGCAGCTCTGCGGGTGTGTTTGGCCAACTGCTTCCATCTGTCTGCAGCATTTTGTTATGATCCTGTAACAAAAATGTGTCATTGAAAATTTGACAGTTTAATCTGAGTTCTGTTGTATTTTTGACCATGAATAACGTATTATTAAAGTCTTATTACCAGGCCACAATACAATGGCAGATAATTGATTAAAATTGAATAACTAAGACAATAATGAGTTAAATTACAGTATTTTCTTTCATTTTGATGATTTATCAAATTATGTAATTAATCACACATGTGTTATTTGTTTATGTAGGGACTGATTATGAAAACTAATGCAGATATCACATCTCATCAATCTATGATGATGGTACTTCAGTTTATTATCAGATCAAGTCTGTATCAAGGAACATTTGAGCTGTGCTTTCATTGTAAAGAAGTTATAATAATGTATAGTTGCTCTACTATTATATTTCATGAAAAGATGTGCAGCTCAGAGACCCTCAAACTAGTATTTTTCCACTCACGTCACTGTCCGTATGAAGCGGTTACAGCTCCAGGCCTCGAGGTGGCAGCATCACGTGTTTGTTTCACGGACTGTGACGTCACAGGCCCGACGCGGAAGTAGCGGTCAGTTCCACGGCTGTGGAATGAGGAGGCTTCTGAAAATACACCCACAAATCCTGCTAAAAACAGTTTTAGCTGAGAAGCCATGAAGACCGTGTTTGTGACTGTCGGCACCACGAGCTTCGATGATCTCATCGAAGGCGTCACGTGTCCAGAGACCGTCCAGGTGAGCAACGTTGGTAGCTTGAACTGTACCGCTACAACGTATTGATATACCTTCTAAAGTAGAAGTACCACAGTGACAATGTCCCCTTTCAGTGGTATATTATTATATTATTGTCATGATAACCAGTCTTGTAATGTTGTGTCTTAGCGGGTGGCCGTTTACTTTAATTACTTCATACTTCATATAGTGTTGGGCAGTTTAATCTATAATAATGCATCATATTTTATTATATGGTCATTGAAATGTTATGTCAAATCTTGATCCGAAAAGCAAGTAGAGTAAAATGCACAATATTTTCCTTCTGAAATGTATGTACAAGTATAGATTAGCATAAAATTGATATACTCAAGTTTAATGCAAGTACTTTAAATTTGTACTTAAGTACATTAACAGAGTAAATGTACTTGGATACAGTTCACCATTATAGTATACTGGATTTTGTATAATAGGGCATTCATTCTAGAAATACTATCAAATTAAAATGATCTTTTTCACAGCCAACGGTATTAAAACAAGATTAATTTCCAACATTATTGGCTCTGTCCTGGAACAGCGATACTTGCATCTGGTGTGGCCAATAAGTGTTAATGATAACAGCTACAAAATAAGAAACAGGAAACCAAAATTGTGATGCTGTCAGGTTTTAAAGCTGGTTCTAAGGAAATACATTTAGGGAATCGACTCAGAGCTGCTGTTTCTAATGATCAGATGGGAAACTTCAGAGCACCTAAAGACATCACCTGTTGAAATCCATTATCCAGGTTTTTGGTCTTTGTAAACTGCGGCAACATCAAAATGCTAATTTGTGAACATTTTGACCGGTTCGATAATAAGTTTCTTTTTTCCTCCCCACAGGTGTTGAAGGCTCGTGGATATGAGCGTTTGGTTCTTCAGGTTGGACGAGGATCTATTCTTCCAGCTGCGGACAGCTGTCCACACATCAGACTGGAGGCTTATCGGTTTAAAAACTCTATAGCAGACGACATCCAGCAGGCGGACCTCGTCATCAGCCATGCAGGTGAATAAAGTATTTAAAATAACATGTCCTCCTGCCACCATGTCACTTTCTCCTGTTGTAAATAGTGGCTGCATATTAATTTGTCATTCCTCTTGCTCCATAAGCCAAACCACTGTCTGCTAGTTTTATTTTTATCTTTTTAAACACAATGCTCATAATAACTATTAAAAGGGTCGGCCAGAACCGGTAGTTTCCATGTTCATTTCCTGCCAAGAACACATTAACGACTCTGTAGAATTCAGAGCAAAAGCAAACACAGGTTTGTCAGCAGTGTGCAAACATTAAACCGATGATTAAAACAGCAGAGCATCAAAAACAGATACGACCTGAGTGCATCAGAGAGCATCCAGCTAACGACTAGCTGAAACCTTTTAGCAGCACAGGTGTGGACGACCGTATTTGTACAAAAGAATCGTATCGTTTTTGCAATTTGACACAGTTTACCACAAATTATATACACCTTACAGTATTGCTGACTATTTTCAAAAGCGTGTAAGAGAAACTTGTTTGTGTCAAGTATTCTGGCTTCTAGGTTTCCAACAACGTAAAGCAAAAACTCTTTGGCATCATGCTATGTTGAGTTGAAATGAACCGTATCATGAGCTAAACTACCTACAAACAATATAAATTATTATAATACTAACACATTTTTTTTCAGCTGCGTCATGCCGTGGTGTTTGTTCACCTCCACATGGTCCATTACTTCTACACTGTATTATTGGTTATCATTGGTTATGTCATAAATGCAACTAAAAATAAGTAGAAGACAATAAGTTCACTGTATGAAAATCAAAGTGTTATGTCATAGTAAAATGACGACAAGCCGGCGGTGCTAAAAACACAGACTGACTTCAGTTCTACTCATGAATTCGGGTGTTTTGGTCTTGTTTTGGTCCTCAGGAGCAGGAAGCTGTTTGGAGGCGCTCGGAGCAGGAAAACCTCTGCTGGTCGTCGTCAATGACAAGCTGATGAACAACCACCAACTGGAGATGGCCAGACAGCTGCACATGGACTCCCACCTGTTGTACTGCACATGCAGGTATGTGTTTCTCACATGTGCAGCTTGTACGTGTGAGGTTGTTTAGCAAAACAAATGTAACAAACCATTGTTTATTTATCATTCAGCACCCTGACCCAAACACTGAGGACGATGGATCTCTCTGTTCTTCAGCCCTTCTTGCCCGGACAGCCCAAGAATTTTGCGAATTTCCTCGACAAAGCCCTCGGTGTTCAGTGAAACTTTAATCTGACTGCTTGTTTTCTGTTACACCGAAGTTTGATGATCTTTAGAATATCATGTTTTAGTAGATCATGATACTTGGTTCTTTGTTATGATTGCGCAGCACATCTGACACTATGTCTGTATGCAATAATAATAATATATGTCTTATTTAAAATCCTTATGTTTCCTGTGAATTATTTCTAGATTTATTCTATATTTTGTTGTTTTAAAGGTTTTTTTTTTACAAGTCAAAGAAAAACAAAACTACCAGGTTTTTGAGTGAAATAATACTCAGCAGTTCAGAGAGTTGAAGGCGTCTCTGCACTTTGAGTGACTTCTTTAATTGTATAGAATCAATGCACTTTGTCTGTGCTGAAGTCTGGACCTCAACTGTCACGTCGATTTTATTTGATGATTTGTAAATCTAGAGAGGCTGCATGGAACAGCTTATGCTTAATGCTAACTACACATTGTTAGATGAAACAAGTTATGAGGTCCATTAAATGAGGATGTGCTACTTTTAGTATTTGTGGCATGAGGGGAAGGTTGCAGCAATCACTAAGAATAGCTCTTAAATAATTTATGTTCTCAGGCTGGTTTTTATGACTATGTATTCATCACTCTATTAGTAGACATTCAAGACAGTTTAGTGAACTTCTTAGAAGCATATTGGTATTGTTGTGCTTTTTTATGTATTCATTTATATTTCTTGGTTTGTGTGGCATGTATCATTTATTTACAGTCTACTGTGTATTTGTGAGCGTGTCTGGAGAAGTCTCTTTCTCACGAGGACAGGCGCCTCCACTCAGACCAAACTCTGCCTGTGCGCCTGTATGTGTGATTTAGCATTGCTCTTTTTTTTTTGTTAACTACTTTATTTGTAGGCCAAGGTTTGTATCAGAGCTTATGCTTAAGGAAATCAAAATGAGGTAAAAATGTAAATGATATCCTGTATATTTCCCCACTATATTTCACTTAAGTCTGTTATGAGATGAATAATCTATCCTGCACTGACTGTACACAGCTCCACTTATTTAAAAGACAGTTTTCTACTTTACCAAGACACTAATGAAATATGCTGCATCACAGAGAGGAGGGTTGTACCTATTCTGGCCTCGGGGGTGACCCCTCCCAGCACGTACACTCCAACTTCTTCCAGTCCAAACTGGCAAGAACACATGCAGGCATTTAGTGTCTTTTTTGTTTTTAACTGTAAGCCTTTTTTGATGTGGTACCAGGTCATGTTGTTCATGTTTTAAGTAGAATCCCTCTTTATATGCTGTGACTTACCTTATTTCTATCAAGTCTACTCTCAATTTGTTGAAAAGCAGGTTCACCTACTGCTTCAGTATTCCGTGTGTAAGAGGCTGTTAAACGTCACCTAAAGAGTTACATATTATATGTACACATAGCCTGGGAACGGGACTTTTAAATGTTTGCAGAAGACACGCCGTACAATTTAAGAAACATGTTGATGTATCGCTGCTGATTCAACATTTCTTTAGTTGCAGTTTCTTGTTATACAGGAAATGATGGGTGAAAGGCAGCATGAAGCTTAGTTTGGCTCGTCAACCTCTGAACTGTGTTGAGAGGAACCATTTTTGTTCACTTTCTGCTACTGAGGCAGAACAATTTGTTTACCTGATTTTAAAAACCTGTTGACGTGGCTGGTAGAACAGGTTAACAGCCCAGTGTCACCAGCATTTAATAATGATACTGTATGGTGTTCATTTCCCAAATTTCCTGAGATGTAGATGGAATGTCAGGCAGCTTGATAAAGAAAACTATCTTTTTGTATCACTGTTGTACAAGAGGAATAAGCCACAATGGTGGCAGACTTCCTTCTTAGGAAAGTCCCTTCTGTTTTATTCTCTGAGAAGTTCTGTGCAATAAGGAAGGCATAACATGTCTTTGATGCTGGTTACACCAGCCAGCTGTTCTACTACATCATTTTGATTCAGGAAATGGTTACTTTCAACAAACAGAAAAACAGTAAGAGTCAAACCACATGAAGCATCGCATTTTAAAAGATGCACGGCAAAACTACCTTACTGAAGCGCCATTATGCTTCAACTCTGAAATGTTAGCATTATGTTTTGTTCACAATCCTTGTCGGACTCAAACGACTAATATGACACCAACATTGTGTAGTTTGGTTAATCTCTTGGTAGTTTTTGGGATTCACAGATAGTCCTCGTCGACTTTAAATGTTTTTGAGTCAATATCTCTATTAAATATTGTAGATCTGAAACTATTAGTCAATCGACAGAGAATTAATGTATATAAATATTCTTTATAATCAATTACACATTTCCTTTTACCAGCTTCTCAAATGTGAAGATTTAATTTTATGTCTTTATCTTAGTAACATTTTATATATCTTTTAGTTTTGGCCTGCGTGTTGAGTGAAAGACGCAATTTGAAGACGTCACTTTAGCTTTAAGGACACAAAAAAGTATTCCCTAAAATATGGTTTTAAATCTAGGACTAGGCTTAATCCCTGACTGAGAAACTCCCGTATTGCAGATATTTGTTTGGTGTTTTCCCCTGAATGAGTTAGAACTGTAGCTAAGTGGTTTAGACTGGTTCTGCCTGCCACTGCATATGATTCACATGATGTTTGTGCAAACTGCATGTTAATCTAATATAGATGGACAATCGAGGCCAGTGTCACTTGTTTTCCCCAGAGCGCCTCTGTCAGCTTCACTTTTACTCATGTTTGTACTGTTTGGAACTTGAGGGAAGTTTCAATAAAGCTTAATGCATCACAGCCAAGACAGCCTTTCCTTAATGTTGTTAACAAATTGTAATGAAAGACTTGTACATGGGTCAGTCCTCTGATGCACAAGGCTTCATCCCTCATGGGTCATTTTAGACTTTAGATCTGGTTTTATAGGACTGTTAGTGTCTTCCTCGTGAGTGGACATCTCACTGCAAATCAGGAATGTTAATTTACAACCACAGTAATCAGTATCTCACTGGCCAAAGCATAACCTCAAGAAGGGAAAAATGCAAATATTAAATGCAAATGTCTTAAGATTGGGAACTACATTAGAATTAACATATACATGGTGATGTTGCAGAAATAATGTATCCATGCTTTAACACATACTGACTGTCTTAAGCAGTTAGTAACTAATTCAAATGAAAGTCGTGGTTCTCAGACAGAAAAACAACCTGATTGAATTCCAAAATGTCTGATAAAGAACAAACGTCCCATTCATTAAGACAAGAGAAGGCTGAATAAGTCCACACAAAAAGCAACAATTGGGTCAAAGCAAGCCTGAATGTAGCGGTCAGTTGTGGACATGTAATCAATGCTTGTTGTGTGTTTAGTTTACTTCGGGATACAAACATGAATGGTACTTGTTGTCTGCCTTTGTGACGTTGTTATGACTTAATATTCTCCCCTGTTATGTCTTACGTGACTTTGATGCAAACATATCATAAAAGTCATCTGACAGATCTATCTATAGTTTTATTCCCAATTAAGCACCGCGTACGGCTTTGAAAAGTCAAATATTAATCCATGTTAACAACTGATTTAGCTTCAATGGTGTAATCCTCTTTGACATTGTTTCTTTACTGAGTGTTTGATGGTACTCTACATGGGCAAAGGTAGGCTGGACACCGTAATATTACATCATGACTGGACAAAGGGTATTGATATGCTGCTCTAACAGCCTCTACTATTCTTGGAATGTTTCCCACAATATTTTGTATGTGGACTTTAAATTAAGGTTTTTTTTTCTGCGTGGAATAGATGCCAGAACTTCTGTGCAAACCCCCGACAAACTGGGAAAACCATTTCTTACAGGCTTTATGTACAGACTGAGAGGCACTGTCATGTCAAAACAAGGAAAGGCCTTCCCCAAACTGTTGACTACTTCTCACTTTACTACTCAGGCCCGGCAACAGCAGATGTAAAATGTTTATTAAGTGTTACTGAACGAGATTTATCAAACCTACAGTGGGGGGGGGGGAGTCCCTTTAAGATTTTGCTTCATTTTAAGTAGGGGGGCTCACCCACACCTTTAAACAGTCCCAGAAAAAACAGTGCACAGAATGAACAAAAGGTTTCCTGATACTACATTTCCCGACTTCAAGTGCACAGTATATTATATATTATATTAATAAATCTAGCCTCCTAACAGATGTCCCGTCCCATGAATTGGTATGAAGTTCGCATGTGGGTGTGTGCGTGTCTCTATGCGTTGTTGTTTGCAGATGTTCATTAGCATTTGGATATGAGCCTATGCGAGCCGGCTCCGCCTCCTGTGCTTTGATTGGACCCACTGTTACTGGAGCTGTCAGCTCGACTCTGGAAGGTTTTCTCTGCTCTCTCAGTCCAGTCTCCGGCTTAGAGACGGGCTGACTGCGGCTTCGCTTGCCTTTGTTAGCTAACTGTTAGCTGGTGAAGGCACCAAGAAAAGAAAGAGCCGCATCCATGCAGTAGGCACACTTTTTTTGGAAAATGATCATCTGTACGAATAAAATGGAGTACCCCCTGAGAACCCAGTGCCAGCGAGTCCACAAACAGGTAGGTTTTAAAGCCGACACAAGACAAAGCTGTTGAAGACAGTTTAATTAGTTTTTTAACACAATTAAAGCTAGCGGCTAGCTGGGTAGCTCTGGTAATGTTCATTCATTTGCTGAAGGGATTAACGTTATTTTATATCAAAGAAACTCGTCTCTTATCCACCTCTCTCTATCAGGTTTCCTGTGTTTTGTATAGCTTTAAATGACCTCTTTGGGCAGCTAACAGCCGACAATGTAAAGAAGACCATTTACAGGTTTTTAAATCTCTAAACTTTTTAACTTGTCAACCAGTAAGTTCGCTAACGTTACAGTGGCTGTAAGTTAGCTACCAAACTTCTGATAAGCTAACAGCTAACTCAGCCAACAGTCGACCGAGTAATCATACCATAGAGTTAAATCCCAATTATAAGAAAATGCAATACAAGTAGTTTATATTAATTTAATTCAGAATTATGAACTGCCATCAAGAAACATTTTGTAGTTTCTATCTCCAGTCGTTTAAAATGTCACGTTAAAGCTCGCGACATTCGGTCAACGGTTTATAAACTAACGTAACCGTTAGTAAATGTAACGTCACATTCAGCCAGTTAATATGAACAAAATTAGCCGTTTGAATGCATTCACTGTGATGTACAGCCTTACAACGTAACGAAGAGTCTTCCTTTGTTGCTTCACCATTGAGGATTTAACGTTTTGCGTTAACTATTTGCTTTATCTACATGGTTATATTTACTTTAACACCGGTTTTTGTCAAATACTGACGTTAGAATGCAAGCAACGAGGTTTGAGAGCTTTGCAGTGTGAGGAGAAATAAATCTGTAGGTGACGATGACATCATCTGAGGATTTGGGGAGAAAAGTGTCTTGTCAGTTATTAAGGTGGCTGTGAAGTAATGCAGTGGCATTTAATACCCATAAATAAAATATCTGTGAAATAGCTTTTAATCCACGAGGATTCAGTCTTTCTTGCACCAGGTTCCTCTAAATGCTGGAGACTTTTATTGTGCTGTTTTTTTTTTTTTGCTGGCTGAACTGGACTGCCAATCAAAGTTGTTTTTCTCCTCTGTCGCTGTCTTTCCATTTTGCAACAGAAGGGGGGCGCTGTCTCAAGTGCGGTCCCTAAAAGACTGTGTGTTTGCTGCAGATTAGAGTCCAGAAATGGAGCAAAACAGGGAGGAATGTGAGAAAAAAACCCTCTACTCTGGTTTCAAGTCCATTTTTGGGTTACTTCTGACTGTCCCCCTCACTGTGTTGCTGTTCATATTCATATGCATACATATTATATAGCATAGCATATGATATATGATTACGTAACCGTCTTTAGCTGGAAGACAATCAGTATTTCTATTAAGACCTATGCTTATGCAAAGCAAAATAACCCTTTTACAACTACAGTACTTAAAGCACTTGTCTGTTGGAATAAACATGTATTTGGCATGAAAGCACCCCCACGTTTGAGCACCTGCTTTTTAATACGATAACCTGCACGGCCCCTGGCTCCCCCGTGAATGAGACTAGCTATGAATGACCTGATTATCAGTGGAAGTCTTTACTGTGTTGTCCCTTTGCTCTACCTACCTGTTCTCTGACAGGTCCAATCACTCATCTGCTTTGTGTGGGCTTGGCTTTCTATTTTTTTTTTATTTTTTTAATGCTGCAGCACAGTGTTTTGTTTGTCTTGGTCATGTTGTATGTGCAGCTCCTTTTCCCCTCCCCTCTTCTCCTCCCCTCCAAACATCTTTGGACTGCAGCTGGTTTGTTTTGCACTTCTCTCTCTCTCTCTTTGAGTTCATGTTGCAAGGGCCAAAATCGGCCCTTGGCTGCTTGTGTTTCCGGTGATTTGGGGAGGGGGCGTTAATGCCTGTCAGGACGGAGCCCCTCCAGGTTCAACCGGCATGCAGATTGAATGTCCTTCTCCCTCCTGCAGCAGCCCACCACCACCACCACACATACAGTCACTACACGTCTCATCTCAAGCTGACACATTTACCCTTCCCTGGTAGACTGCTGGTATCATTGTCCTACTTCCTTATGCATAGGTTTAGTCCTTTTCAATTCCTGCCCGTACAGTGCTGCTGTTTTAGCCTGTCTTTGTCTCCATTTACCTTTCCTCCCCTCAGTGACGTCATCCCTGTTTTTCATTTCATCCCTCCTCCTCCTCTCTGATCAATAAAGAAATGACCTGTCCTCTGTTGGGAAGGAAACATTATCTTCATCTGTGAATTTTTACCTACAACAGGCCCTCTAGGAGGTTTCTTTTGTGGGATCTGTCTTTTGCAACCAGGCCACAAGTTGAATATAGATAGCAGCGCTCTAATATCAACACTACCGTCAATCCTCAAGCTTGGTTTTGACTAGGGAAAAAAACGTCTTTGTTTCTAAATCAGTAGCTGCTGGGCGTGCTGTAAGCAGAATGAATAGGTTTATGTGCACAAAGCCTTGATGTGCGTCTCCCTCATACTGTTTGCATTTATGTGAAACCAAAATATGCTTTGTAATACCACACACAGTTGCTCAAATAATGTGTATCTTTTTGCTCTATATATCCACCCACACACGCTTGTTTTTTTTCATGCGGGTGTTTTTTTTCCCTGTGGGTGGACAATAAGGAGGGTATCGCCTTATCAAAAGTACTGCTGTGTGCAGAATTTGTGGCTTGTTTTCAGGCAATAGAGATAAAGCAGCGTGGACGGGTGTCTGCACACAGCTCTGACAAAAGATGTCTGTCTAAACCCTCCTCTAGTGTGAATTAATCACAAGTATTGATTAGAAAATGTTTTTTTAAATGGAGGATGTATCACTTATGTGGGGGAAATATTGATTGCTTTACTTATGGAGTCTGGCAACCACTAAAAAAAGATGTAATTTAAGATGAACGTTTACCTTTTTAGGAGTTTCAAAATCTGGGAATTTTTTTAAATTTTCACTGCACATTGTCATAAACTTACTGTATTACTAGAGTTTTAATTTTGGTTTCATGTTAGCAAATAGCAGGTGTCAGCAGACTTAATGCAGTTAAACATGTTGGATGCATTTCCTGTTGTGCGACTGCTTACGTCAACTAGTTCCTGTTTCAGTTTGACTTTCTCTGTAGAATTTGTCCAGACATGTTTATGAAATTTCACAAAACAACCAATTTCCTCTTCGATTGGGTGATGCCAGTGAGGACAAATCTGGTCTCCTAGTTCTGTACAAGAGTAAGTGTTGTCACTTATTTGACTGTTTTTGTCTCAGCTGTAGATTAGAGAGGCTGAAGACCAAATGAATGGCAGTGAATTGGCCACTGACGTGTAGAGATTTGTCTTCTCCGGCTTGTCTTGTCATTTCTACCGGTTGTACATGTATTCTGGAGAGATTTCAGTGTTTATCCTCAGGCTGTGCAGCCCAGTAAGTCCCAGTGTGAGTCTCACACACTGTCCTGTGTGGAGAAAAGGGATTTCAGCTTTAACTATTCTAACAGTAACCTTTTGCTGAATTAATCCTCATGAAGAAATTGTGTTTGCCTGGACATTCTGAACAACTGGAGCAAGTCATGTTGTGCCCAGAGTTATTGCGCCACCTGACATTCAACTTTGATAAGGTTGTGTGTCATGGTCTTGGTGGGATCTTATAAGTCTGGTTTTTGATAAGTAGCCCTTTATGAAATGTTTTTCATACAATGTTGGTATTTGGGACAGGTCTTAAATCTGAAACCTCTTCTTTGTTTTGGATTCATATTGTCTGCTGTGCAGTTACATTTTTATTCTGTGTAGCACAAAAAGAGCACATTTTGTATCTGTAATTCATCATGTGCCTTGTTTGCATCTTGGTCACTGTTCTTCTGTTACTGTTTATATTTAAACTCAAATATTAATACCGGTTTCAAATATCTAATATCAGTCATGTTGTAGTAGATGCACGACCGTGAATCTGTGTTGTGGTGTTTGTATTACAAACTGAACAGAGAGCAGTTTATTGGAAAGTTTCACATGGATCTTTGATAATCTGTTAATGTCACAATCGTAGCTCATTCAATAGACTGGAAGGAGAAAGCTAAGCGGTCTCCCTACATGGGTCCTTGATAAGTTGACCTCAAAGCATGTTGTCTGCCTTGTGTAGACCCAGGAAATGCCTTTTTTTTTTCCTCTCAGTGACCGGTTAGTGCTCGGTGGAGCAGTAGCGTAGATTCTGCAGCTCGGCATGCTAATCAGCAGCGCTCGTGTTTGCACAGAGATACTTCCGTGAATGTGCTCTTGTCAAGAGGCCTTTTGATTGGCAGGCACCTGTGTGCTCTATGGACCCTCCGGCCTATTTCCCATCACTGTTGACAGACAGCAGTGGGTCAGGGTCTGTGTCCCAGCCAGTTTTATTAAGTGCAAACCCTCTTTGTTCACTCTTTTTTTTTTTTTTAAATCTTTCCGTTTCTGATAGCTATGTTTTCTCTTGTGCTTTACGTAAACTATGAGATTATGGAAATGTAAACATCATAAGGAGATTGATTTGTTTAACGTGTAGTCTGTTAACATGTCTTTCAAGACCTGAGCGTATATAGGTCAAGAGGTGGAGCCTCTAGCAGGATCACAAGCAAGCCCTCGTCCACTACAGACAGCAGTGAAATACCACAAGCAGCTACCAGCCAGATAAACATGGGGATGAATGTCCAAGAGCCGTACGAGGCTAAAATTAGTCGACATTCGCTCCGACTATCTGTGACATAAGAAATAATCCTGGACAGCATGTAGTGATATCAAAAGAAGTCCTTGCCAACACTTGTGTCGCTCAAACTGCAGTGAGCCAGTTGGCTTTGATCGGCTCTGTGCACTCAGGTTTCACATTCAGGGGAACTGCCAGAGGCCGAGCTCCCAAACACCTTTTCCTAGAGGCCATTGTATGATGGCGAGAGGCGTAATAAATGTCCGTGCCTACGAGGGCAGGCCAGCTTCCCGCTCCACACGGGTCTGTTTCTCTTGGCCTCAGGCTCCTCAGCAGTCACACCTATGTTTGTGTCTTTGGTCTCATCCACTTCTACGCTGCTGCTGCTGCAGAGTTTCCCTCTTCAGGGCCTCTTAAGCCCAACTTTCACATTAGTTTCTTCATCCGTCTTTTTTCACGGCACCTCATCTACATTTGATAGTATTGCAGTAGTGCTGTATGAGGCATCAGACCCTGCTGCAATGAAGATGAGTTGGTGTCTTTGTGCCCGTTGAGCCTCCAGCTGAGCGCCGTTTTTTATGCAGAAAGAATAATGTGAGGAATTCCCTCACATGCCACTGGTGCTGATATCGCAGCATCGATGGCTGGCTGCCTCTCTTCAGCTGCTGTAAGGTGTGTAACATGACTCCAAAGCACAGTCTGAGCCGCCATCACGTGGTGTGGACACTGAAGTCCAACCTTCTCTTGGGCCGACCTGCTTTAGCTACAAAATGAGTTCTCATAATTCAAAGGACAGTCGGCCCTTACATGCATTCATGTTGTATTTTGAAGGAAACTTTTCACAAAGATTACATGTCTGTAATCATTATACTACAAAGTCAATGAAGATATTCATCACTGTCACTATGAGGACTTTGACGTTGTCGATGGCTGCAACTACGGTTTATTTTCTTTATCGGTTCATCTACTGATTATTTTATCAATTAACTGATACTGTTTTTATGTTTAGAAGTCTTGAAACTGCTTGTTTTGTCCAACCAAAAGTCCAAAACCCAAATATGTTAAACTTACTGGGATATAATACAGAGAAAAGCGGCAATTAATCATATTTTAGCACCTGGAATCAGCATATTTTGTTTTTTTTTGCTTGAAGAATGATAAATAGATTCTACAAATGTATTCCCATTTAATTTTCTGTAACCGGACAAATTGATTGACACTTCAGCTTCAATGGCTACTTCCTCAGCATCCTGCATATGAACGCAATGATAAAACGATTGTACAGCAGCAACACACAGCACAAGGTTTTTACCAGCCTCCTCCTCCCTCCTCTCTGTCCTGGTGTCTGTAGGTGATGGTGAACGGTGAGAACGAGCGAGTGTCGCTGCTGTTCATGAAGGCTCTGGTCAGCAGGGGGAACGTGGACGCCGTGTCCCAGCAGATGGCCTCTCACCCCCAATACTTGGAGAGCTTCCTGCGCACACAGCACTATATCCTGCACATGGACGGCCCCCTGCCACTGCCGTACCGCCATTACATCGCCATTATGGTCAGTTAGCAAGCTGTACTTGTTTATACATGACCAGTAACTCACCATACGACTTTGGAAGCTGTTCTTTACCAGGGATCATACGAGTATCATTCAAAATTAAAGAATAACAAGCGCTTAACGTTTGAGTTGATACTCTGCTCAACTTTCTCTTCCCATGACTTTCAGGCTGCGGCACGACATCACTGCAACTACCTGGTGTACCTGCACTCAGCCCAGTTCCTGAGGGTGGGCGGGGACCCTCTGTGGCTGCAGGGTTTGGAGGCAGCGCCCCCCCGCCTTCGTCTCCTCGACCACATCAACAAAGTGCTCGCCCACCAGCCCTGGCTCACTGCCTGCTCACACATCCAGGTACAGCAGAGCAACACCGGCTAACAAAACAAAGAGTATTAAAGGATTACCCATCATCACTTACAGAAATACAGAATTATTTACGTCTTAAAGAGCACTCAGGATGCAGATTAACGAGTATAAATCCTGTCTGACCCTGAGCTCTGGTCTCTGTTCCCTCCAGACGCTGCTGAAGTCGGGCGAGCAGTGCTGGTCGCTGGCTGAGCTGGTGCAGGCTGTGGTGATCCTGGCCCACTGCCACTCCCTCTGCAGCTTTGTGTTTGGATGCGACACGGACTCAGACTTTGTCCCACTCTCCAAATCTCCCAACGGTGTCCCGCCAACCTTCTGCCCCTTTGATGCTGCCAACGGCAACGCCAACGTGCCTCAGTCGCTCGCCACGCCCTCCGAACACAAGACACGAAGAAGGGTAACGAATCAGCCTTGTCTTTCAAACTAATACATCTGCTTCATTCTCTTTTGTAAATGTAAATGTGTAAATGGATATGAAGGTTTGTGTTTCATGTGATACTATACGGTTTTCTTTAATCATGAATGAAATAATATTTTAAAATTGCAAATGTTATTCTGTGGCAACTAACTATTCATTTACAATTACTCGATAATTATTTTACTTTATAAAAAGAAAATATCGCAAATTGCGTGTTTTGTCTGACCAACGATCTGAAACCCAAAGATTCTCATTTTACAGAGAAGCTAGAAGCTAGAAGCAGAGATTATTTGGTGTTTTTGTTTGATAAGTGACGTGAAAATGTTTGTCGGTTAATTTTGTGTCCTAATCAGTCAAACGACTAAAAGTTTTCAAAAGGATTTTTGGATCATTTTAGCTTCAGACGCTATGTAGATCTCTTACATCAGATATTAAAATAAACCATAATTCATAGTGTTCATGTGTTTCTCACCTTAGAAGCTAACTGATACGAGATGACTTTGAAGTGAAACGGCTCTTTGCGTCTATATGAGATGAAAGTGGGAGGAGCGTTTTCTCGTAATAAGGATTATTCCTCTGTTACTCGTAAGATACTTGAAACTTAATTTAACTTCATCAGCGTTTTCTTCTGGTGTTTGTGTCGACAGTCTCTGGACTCCAGTTGTGACATGGTGTGTCTGAAGGAGCGGATTCAGAAGTCTCAGGAAGAGCGTGAGAAGAAAGAAGAGCGTCTGCTGCATACACAAGCACTCCAGCAAACAGGTGACCGACATCAGCAGATGAAGGCAGATACACACGAACAAGATAACGCTTATCACCACTCACTTCTTTATCTCTATCTTCATCGTTACATTTAGGTCACATGGCTCCACCACTCATCAGCCACACTCTCTCCGCCTCCTCGTCTCCTCTGCTTACGTTGTCTCTCTTTTTATTTCAGATATCGAAGAAGAAGAGGAGATGATGTGCTTCACAGACCCGACGCGTTTTATCACAGACCCCGACTTGTGCTATCAGGAGTTTGCTCGTAGAGAGGAGGACCACTTTCAAGTATTTAGAGTTCAGGTGAGGCTGTTACATTTGTCAACGTGTTGCAAGTGGTGTTAACTTTGTATGCGTGTTATGTCTCGTTGTGCTAAGACGCCTTAAACATCCAGTGACTTCACTATACTTTTAAATCAATGAGCTTGGTGTCTTCATTAAGGTTTTACATGTATTTCTTTCATGTTACTCCATGTATGCTGAGAACACAGAGCGTTTAGATGTTGACTTGTCTTTTTTTTATGTTGTAAAAGATGTCTTGGGGGAGACTTGGGACCGACTGCTGTACTTTGATATTTGATGATCTAGAATCTAAGCCTCGCTGACTCTGAGTGTGTGGTGTGTTTTCTCTGCAGGACTATTCATGGGAGGACCACGGCTTCTCCTTAGTCAACAGATTGTATTCGGACATCGGGCATCTGTTGGACGACCGATTCAGGAGTGTGACTACACTCCCCTCGACGCACAGCCCCGACCTGAAGAGGGCGATCTGGAACTACATCCATTGTGTGTTAGGAATACGGTGAGACGCAGAAACATGCTCTGGGACTCGTAGGCCTACTTTTCTTTGTGTTATGCAGATAAACAAGACGTTTGTTTGTGCTTACAGGTATGATGATTATGATTACGGAGAAGTGAATCAGTTGCTGGAGCGAGATTTTAAGCTGTACATCAAGGCTGTGGCTTGTTTTCCGGATGCCACCAAGACTCCAGTGTGTCCGCTGAGTTTGGCTCCACTTAAAACTTCAGAGCGGGTAAGAAGAGCTTCACCGTTTTAGGTTTGCGTCATTCAAACCTCTTCTGGCGCTCTGTGTGAATCCCTTTTTCATTGTCTCTCCCTTCAGATACACGTTAATTTACTCATCATGGAGGCCCGGCTGCAGGCCGAGCTGCTATACGCTCTGAGAGCCATCACGCAGTACATGATCGCCTAAGTGCTCTCGGAGAGGCACGAAGCTAAAACTCTCCGCCGGTACAGAGAGACCCAGAGACGCGAGGATGAAGAAATCTAAACATCGGGACGAGAGCGGCACATTTAAGGCACGGAGCTCCATCGTTCAGCAGCTGTGCCTCATGAATGTGCTTTTCAATGTATTTATACCATAGTGTGCCATGCCCCCACCTCCTCCTCCTCCTCCTCCTCCAGCAGATTCTTCTGTTCTCTTATCAAACATCTCGGCTCTTAAACGTTACGTGCAATTATTAGAAGTTGTTTTAATTTTGACATGTTTTGTGTTTCAACTCAGTCTGTGAGGAACGGCTTGGTTGTAGCGGTGTGTTACGGTGGCCAATAGTTTCATCAGTCTCCTTTGTATTAACTATGCTCCCCCCCCCCCCCACCCCCCCAAAAAAAATATATCTTTTTGTACAAGATGAATGTTAATGGGAGACCAGGGCCTCCGTTATATTTTGGACAATCCTCATCAGTGTTGGAGGAGGAAGTGGACCGTGAAGGACGACGGTTTTTGCTCTCCCTAACATTTCGTATTAATGCTGGTCAAGAACAAACACATCAGTTACACTGCTGGAAGTTATCACATCACTATAGTTTCTTTTAATAAGCACTTTTTTAAAACTTTATATATTTATAATACAAGGTAGCTCATTAGTAGACATTGAGACGCACAGTGTGTGGGTCCGACGCCTTTCTTCTCCACTGTACGACGTGTCACGCAGATTTTTAGACTGTTTGTCCTCCAACTTTCAGACTTTTTGCTTTTGTTCGCAACCCCAGACGTCCGAGTCAAATAACTTGATCCGGGATATTATTGCTCTACTTGTTACTTTCAGGTCAGTGTTGACACGCGTAAGGATTTTGAAGGGGACGATGTTCTCAAAACACAATATTTACACCCAATGAGAACACTTAAGAAGTCAGTGAGCAGTTTCCTACAGAGAAGATTAAGCTGAGCCATTTGCTTAATGATTGTTGTGCTATTTGTATGGATGTGCTTTAAAAGAGATCAAATCAGAGACTGAAGTTCAGCCTCAAGCTCATTAAACAAACGCTACAGTAAAGTGATGGAGTGGATCACTGGTCGTGAGTCGAGGTTGAGTTCAGAAGTCAAAATCCCCGGTACATTTACAAAGCAGAACAATGTGCACACTAGTTGTTAAAACACTTTTTTTTCTGTCTTTTTTTTTTATTTTTATAGTTTTCGTAAACTATAGAGTACTTACTTGTTTTGTTTCTGGGTGTGACGGTAGGACCTGCTTGTTGTGCTGCATTCTGGGTAGACCTAGAGGTGTGACGGACTGTTTAGTTAGTAGCTGCAGGATGTAGAAAAGAAACAAGCGCATATAAAGCAAAACGCGCTGTTAACACAGGTGCCTTCAGGCTGAAACTGGAGTGCTGCTGAAGTGGAGGGATGTGATGACTGGAGGCTGAATGTGGGCTCTGGTGGTAGAACCGCCGCCAGCTGACCCGTTTAACACTTGTGGCTGTTTTTCTTGGTTTTGGTCGTTCGTGTTTCTGATGAACGCGCGTGTTTTCTATCAGACACCTTCTACAATCCCCAGCAATTCAGCTACGAGCCTTTGACGCAGATGGATGTTAAAACATGTTCAACTTGAGCAGTTTTTGAAAAAAAATAGATCTATTAAAAAAAAAAAAAAAATAAGAATTAAAAGTGAAAAGGCCAAAAAAATGTTTTTTGAAAATGTGAAGAAATGTTTTCTATAAAGACGCTCTACGAAAATAACTGCTGTCAGCTGTTTTACTTTCTTCTGGAGGATACTTTCAACACACCACTGGTTTACATTATTTATGTACTAAATCACACAACCCTTGTTTTATAACCAAATGTTTCTTATCCCTCAGTTTTACACTTACCTTACAGGCAGCCATTTTCAATCACTTGACTACATAAAAGTCCACTTGTTGATTTGAATGAATGAGCTAAATCACTTTCATATTTTCATTTGACTAAAAAAACTCTTATCTTAAAGTCTATTTGTTAGGATTTTGTAAAGCTTTTAACAACATACATCATTCTGTCTGCTGATGAATAATAAGCTGGTACTTTAAATGTTTTTGGTTAAACCACTTTTTCTAGATCAAGAATGATTGTGACTACTTTTATATTATGTCATGTTATTAACCAGCAGTATTAAAGTACTACCACTTAAAGTAAAGTACACTTACTTGCTACCATCTCGCTACAGTAGCATTACAGGACTTCAGCGGCCTCTAGTGGCAGATGTGCAGAACTGAACAGTCTGAAAAACAAAGTCAGTAACTTTGCACCAAACACTCAGACAAAGTGGGTTAAACAGTTTTTATTGAATTTATTTCTGCTTTTCAGAACTGTTTGTCATCTCTGGCTGACTTTACAATTTTTAAAGAGACTCATTTTGGGGGGGGGGGGGGGCTTAACAACTATCAACATGAATCAAAACTCAAACATAATTGGCTTATGCACAACTCATCATTCCCTGTCCACCCAACCCTCCCTCTGAAAGAAAAACCCTTGCTGAATACTAAAATACTTTATCAAATGGGGCATTTTTTAATTTCAAAACATACATGGACTAACTGCTACTTAAAGAAAACTGAAGAACAAAATATGAAGATAATTATTACACAGAGGGGGAAATACAAGGGAATGAATAACACCACACCTGCCCAGTAAACTAGAGACATCCAACAGTAAACTAGAGACATCTGACCAACTGCCGCTCCTTTTACATGCTGCAGTCCGTCCTTTTTAAATGTTAATAACATCTCCAACACCTGGACATTAGTTCAGAGACACTGGGGGAGTTGATGCATGTACAACTTTATAAAATAATTAAATGTTATGATTTAAAATAACAATAATGAAGAAGCTGGTCTTCTGTTTCCAGATCTACTTAATGACCCGTTCAGTGGGGTTTTATATATATAAAATATATATAAACATAAAACAAAGATTGGGAAAGACTTGATCGTGTGCTAACTTCTAACATAACACCATATCAAGATCCTTGTGCTGGATACATAAAATTCAAAAAGGCCCTGATATGCACCCGTAGCATCATGCAGGATACGTCAGAAATGACATCTAGCACCATTAGAAAAGTACAAAAAAAAAAAGAGTGCTTATAAAAATCAGAGACGTAGATTCACGTAGTTACAGTGACACAATGAAAGAGTTTAAACTGCTGGGATGTTATTTCTGATCACAAAAATGTTGACAGTTATGAACAAAAGTAATTAAATACAAACACAAAACGTAGAATTTAAGGGGGAAGAGGACAGAATAAAGTCATGCTATAGTGTTTTAAATATTGGCAGTCAAAATAAAACCCAAGGAATAGTATAGAACTGATAAACATGGCTGGAGAGCTAAAATACATTTCTCTAAAAATAAAAAAAGGGAAGTCAAATTTTGAGGTCAACTCTTTTTAAGACAAAAACTCCTCCAAGAAAACAAAACACACAGACGTGGCGCGATGGTTTCCAGTCTGTTGTAACAGAGAACAATGTGTAGAATAAATATTTGTTTTGCTTATTGTCACACGATCTGATGACATCGGTGCAGAGTTGCCTTCCTGTTGTTGTCCCGCTGAGCGACCCTGAGAGGTAACGGTTGTATTAGTCTCGTTTTGAGATGAGAATGCGACGGCATGTTGAAAAGTGGGACGATAAAGGGTTTCTCCTTTCGCCACGATTTTTATATTTTTGAATTTTTTATTTACTTGGATTCACAATTAATGCAAAAAAAAAAATAATGAGGCAGATAATTGGGAATTTTAGTTAAAATGGTCAAGTATTGATGCCTCACTCCTCTCTCAAAGTCAGATCTCACGTTTCAGGCATCTTCTGCAAAGCTTATGTACACACGAGATACCGTGTCAGGCCCAAGCGCTCCCTAGACGCCACGCAAACGCAAATATTAGTGTTCCTTTGGTTACGTAAAAAAAAAAAATCTACATGCATCTCATCCTTTACAAAAATACAAGTATAGAAAATTACCGTTAAAAATGATCTGAGAATGCTTCCTCCAATGTAAAAAAACACTTGTCATTAGTAATATATTCATATGTATTAATATCTCATTTATTACTTCCATCTAAATTGTATATTAAAACTATAATCAAATATATTCTTCTTTTGTACTTCTCACACAGAGAATTCATTTCTTGAACTGAATAATTAAAGTGTGAGCGAATATTTTTGACATGAAATAACAAAAACCTTCAAGAAGTGATTTTTCTAATTTCCTTCAAGATCTCGTTTAGTTCTCCCGATAAATCTGCATAGCGTGACATCGTGTACATGTGCAACCAGGGGTTTTAAACTTTTCTTTTTTACAGGATTCAAACTCTTTTAATGAAATGGTATAACCTAACGTGTCTTCTAGGTTTGGGGTCCCTGTGTCACAGGAAACCTAAGTGCTTTGAAAATGCACAGGCTCAATAAAAACAAAAAGGAAGGAAGAAATGATCAGTTCGACCATGTGACAGTGGAGGCACGCTGTCTGCAACAATATAATACTTGGCCAACCAATCACTTGTTGGCAAATAAATTCACCCTTGAATGCCCCGTGTATGAATTCACAAGTTACATTTCTTCATCTTGTTAGTTTGACTGCACATCAGGGATGTAAAAAGTAAAAACACACACCCTCTAACTGACATCTACCATAACACACTGGATTGAAGTCAAAAATTCCAAACTGAAAATACAGACCCTCTTAACTGCTCAATCACCAAATTTCATTGGAGAAGTGAGAAATTTGAAAAATCCGTACATATAATCGCAGTCCACAATTGTGCGAGATGTGTAGCGAATGTTGAATCGAGCCTGTTATACCTCCAGTCGTTGAGTCTTTCATCCTCCACCTGTTCACGGTGAAACGTGTCCGCGGCGCAGCAGAGTAACTGCCCCTCAGACAGCGCCTGGTCTGGCAGGTCATGCTGGAAAACTGGCCACTTCCCCCAAAAACACTCAGTCCGTCGAGTCTTCAACACCAAAGCCATCGCGTACCGTTTCCAACCTGGAGCTATTGTGGCGTAACGTAACTGAAATATAAACTCCTAGCAGAGGGGAGTGAACGATTTGTCTTTCCACTCTTAACACCAAGTCACACACGTCTTTTAGAAATCATCAGTTCGGATTAGAAGGAAAAAAAAAAAAAAACGTTGAGCAGCCTAATTGTTTGCAAGTGTTATATGTTCTAAAAAAAAAGACAGGGAGAAATATTGTGCATAGTAGCCCGAAGCTCCTCCCTGTCCTCCGCATGTCTTGGCACATGACACGGGGGAGGTCTAGTCTTAGAAGTCCGAGAGAAGCGTCGGATTTGAAGATAGTATCTTCAGCCCGCAGGGAGGAGGAATGCACCGGTCGTTTTGTGAGGTTTTCTTGATTTGGAGAATAGTTCCTGAAAGACAACATAAATCCAGATTATGTTCATAATGTACTTTAAATCATCTCTCGACTCAATCACTGATAATCAAAGCCATGAATAGGGCTGTACATTAGTCAATTAATCCATTCTGTCGGCAGAAAACTCATCAGCAACGGCAACTAATTATCTGGTGATTATTTTCAGTATCAAATCGTTCGACTCAATGTTGATCAAAGCAAATCCTCACATTGGAGAATCCGAAAATTGCACAATAAATTGATGATCGACTTTGAGACCTAATCCGCTCATAGGTTTAACGAGCCAAAATCCCAAAAACATTTTCTAGTTTTAGCTTCTCAAATGTGAGGATTTGCTGCTTTTCTGTTTTATTTCATTCGATATTTTTGGGGTAAACAAGACATTTGAAATGTGTTTTCTATAATTTTCTGACATTTTACAGACTAAACTATTCATAAAACTATCTAAAGTAACTGGTTTGAGTGTCAGTGTACCTGGCTACCTCTGAGTGGTCAGCTGAGGACTTAGCTGGGCACCCAGCTCTGAGCGGAGCCCTGCGTGGAAGCCGGGCCGGCGCAGCCTTGGCCTCCAGGCAGTATGGGGTCAAAGTTGAAGTCGATGCCGTCTCCGTCCATGAGGTCACTGTTGATGATGTAGTCCACGTCGCAATCCAGGTTTTCGGTGAACATGTCAATGTCCAAGTCTGTGGGCAGTCGGTCCTGACCGGTCGGGAAGCAGGACGGAGCTCCGAACTGACTCATCCCCAGCAGGCTCATGCCGGGATTGGCTGGGACGACGGGCCCTCCGTGATGGGAGCCCACCGCTGGCACCGCGGCATGATGGGATGTGAGAGCTGAGAGCTGTGACGGGTCCTGAGACATACCTGAGAGGATCATCCCCAACCCCATCTGAGAGTGGTGCTGGTGTTGTTGTTGTGGCTGCTGTAGTTGTTGCTGCTGCTGCTGCTGCTGCTGGTGGTGGTGAAGGTGACGCTGCTGCATGTGAGCATGCAGCACCATGGGGGGGACTGTGTTGGACTCCAGCCCTTTAGCCAACAGCAGCTGGTTGGGTTTGGACCTCCCGCCCACCAAGGATGCGCCCAGGCCCATCAGGCCCACCCCTCCAGGACTGGGCATGAGGGGATCCACCTGAGTCATCATGACATCACTGGGTGGAGGGGAGTCGGAGGTGAGCAGCGCCTCCAGGCTGGAAGGCACGTGGGTGCTGTAATGGCCGCCCCCACGAGAGCCGGAGTTGGACATGGGGTTGAAGAGGGAGTTGCTGAAGGTCGACGGCTCTTTGCTGCTCATTCCACACTGAGAGACGGAGGCCTGGGTCCCGGTGTGATTTGGGGCCTGCGGAAGGCTGGATGGTTGCAACTGATTATAGGAGGAGAAGCTGGAGCCCCGGGGCAGCAGGGTGGAGGCGGAGGGCAGCGGAGTGGGAGGTGCTGGTGGGGCTGTGCTGGGACTGGCCCCTCCCTGCTGCCCAGTCATCAATGTGAGGCCGTCGATCAGATCCAGCTCCTCCATCAGGGTCTCGGTGAGGGTGGGGGTCAAGCTGCTGGCCGTGTATCTTCCCGACAGTCCGTCCTCGGGCAGGTTGTCATCGTCCTCCTGTCCAGGAGCGATGGGGGACAGACGTCCGCTCAGGGTGCTGGCGTTGGAGCTGGTGCGCGGCCGGAAGGTGGTCCACATGTCGGCGTCATCCAGGCTGCCGCGGGACGACGGGCTGCTGTTGTTAACCCCCCATTTGGGGAACTGCTGGGACGAATTCGGGCTGTCTGCCCCGGCTGAACCTGTGCTGCCGTCTCCCTGCAGGGCCCCTCCAGCGCCCCCCAGGCCGGCTGCTCCCGCCTGCTTCTTCGTCTGCTTGGCCCTCATGCGGCTCTTCAGCAGTTTGCTGCTGTTGTCCATGGAGGCGGCCCGGCGGCGAGGAGCCTTCCCGGTCTTCCCTCCTTCTGGGTTGAGCATCCACCAGGAGCTCTTGCCTGTCGATTCATTGTGGACCCTCAAGAACTTGTTGTGGAGTGATAAATTGTGGCGGATTGAATTCTGAAAACAGACAAGAGAAAAAAAATGTTGTTTAAATTGCAGATGAATCACTAGTAGCCTAAACATGCTTTGGCACTGCTAAAGTTCAAATGATCCTCCTAAAACTAAAGCATGATCCACCTGTAAATGATTGATGAGTATTAAAATCTTCTTAAAAACAGGCCGTGACAGTGAGTCTCAAGGTGGTTATGACGGTTACAAGCCAAAAAAGGTTGCAAACCACTGACTAAAAGTATTTATTCCAGGTCAGTTCAGATCCTTTGCTCATTGACGGATTTGCCTGGCTGCAAAAGTACGTATTTTTGTGCAGTAAGGCCGCAAAACATAACTACATAATTAAAACAACAAAAATCAATGAGACAATTGAAGAAACTGAAAGATTGCTGGTCGAGAAAATAAATGAAAATCAGCTGAAAAGTAAACAGTAAGGCGGCTCATCATCATGCAGCAAATATGAAGAACCAACAAAATGTTAAGAACAAATAATGTAGTATTTTTATTTGTGATATTGGGATAAGTATACGTTATGATAACCTATGATAAGTTCCTCTGGTTGCTGTACTTTTTTTCATATTGCCCAAAGAACAGGATGGACATCTGCTAAACCAGTGTGCTGAGATGTAACATGAATTGTAAAGCTATACATCTATGACTTAGTCCACCTAAAGTACAGTAAACATCAACCATCACTCACCTTCCAGCCCGCTGAGCTGTTGCTGTCTCCTTTGTCTCTGAAGTAAGGCACTGTTTTCACCATCCACTCGTAGATCTGTGCCAGGGTTAACCGCTTCTCAGGTGAGTTATCGATGGCCTGGCTAATCAGATCTGCGTAGCTCTGGTTCCCCCACGCGTTGCGCCGGGACGATCCTTTGCGGGGCGTCGCTCCGGCTCCGCCCCCGCCGGCCACGACCCCTCCCTCGGCCCCCGCCGCAGCCTTCTCGGGCTCGGAAGTGATTTGCTGTGGCTCGGGCTTGTCCTCGTCCGCGGGCGGGGTCCCGGCGGCGGACTCGGAGCCGTCCGCCCCCTCCGGTTTGACAGCCGAGATGTCGGGCCTCGGCAGAGGCCACGTGCAGGAGCGGGGTCTGCTCTGCGGCTCGAAATCTGGGTCAATGGGGGGCACCGAGGACTCCTCCATGGCGGTCCTCTGAACTTCCACTCAACCAAAAAAAAAAAAAAGATGACACTACTTAAAACATCTACCTCTCAAAGTAAAAGAGTGGAAGATGCGTTAAAAAAAACGTCCCTGACACAAGAACAATATGCTCGAGCCACTGCGGGGGTGTCAACAGAGGGGCCTGTTGAAGAGGCGTAATCTGGACACACCAATAGCCTCCGTTAATCCTCAGATTGGAGATTAGGGAACCCAAATAATCTCCTTAATAGTAACTATCATAAACCTTCCGATGTATATAGAATGAAGGATGGCTGGGATGAGAGTCCCTTTGTTTGGATGAAACAAAAACAAAAGTGTCAGAGTGGCAATGAGCACCAAAACATCTGGATCTACAGAGGTTTCTGGGCTCACCTGAAAATGAAAAGGCCTACCTATAATCTAAGGTATACAGATACAAAAAGATGACATTGCTGTCAATAAACACTCGATTTAAATATCTGAAAATTGTAAATTAACAAAAAAAAACTATAGTTTAAACCTCTCACAAAATAAACTTTTAGGAATAAATCAAAAGGATAAATTCGTACCAGTTTTTTTTAAATTGCATGTATATTTCCTTATACATACATTAGTTTTTTTACTGTAAGGCTATGAGGACTACAAACAGGGATTATCTGGCTACTGTTACAAAGGATCTTCTGAGCCCCTGTCCGTCTCCACTTGTAAACAACGTGATGTCTGAGCGCTCCACGAGCCAACAATCCTACACACAAACCTACAAACAAATAAATAAAAAAAACTCTCACAACAAAAACTGTCCGGTTAAAAGTGAAGTGAAGTGTAAAAACATATGAAGAATTATTATTCCGGCAAAGGAATACAAAAAAAAAAAAAAAAAGTGTTAAAAAAACCCAGTAGAGATATGTCCGTCGTCTTTTTGGCCTTTAAGTTAAAGCCGCTGTGACTAAACAACCAGAGAAATGCGCGAGCGTTGGGTGAAGAAATCACGAGCGGTTTTAAGAAATGATCAATGTTGTTTAAATCAATAAAAGTGGGAAGATGGGAGAAACGTGCGCACGAGAAGTCCTTGCTTCAGGTTTGCACGATCCGCCACATTGCGGCCAGGCGCATGTCACCATCTGCCATGTTTCTCCACTCTTGCCGCGGCACACGATGCTCGGAGACTCGGTTATTGTTGTAAAAACCCTCTCGACCGGGGCCCGGAGCTCAGATCTTCTTCGGTGAACCGACTACGAAGTGAATCCCCGGGTGTTGGGTGAAGTTGGGTCGCCTCGGAGGTCTGTCGGCTCCCACCCGCCGCACTTTGAAAACAGCACGATAGCCACCGTGACGTTAGCTGGGTTAAGCTCCTGCTACTCCAGAGTTCACAATCCGTGGAAAAGTCCGTGAAAAGCCTCCGAGAACTTCCTCCAAGTAGCCGTTTTTAATCCGCTACGAGTCTCCAAAAAACTTCCAGTAGTCGCGGCTGCCCAAATACTCAATTATTGAGTGTCTTTTTGACTTGTTTTGTTTTGTTTTGACTCGAGGCGAAGACTCCCTTCTGACGTCTGTTTACCACTGTCAGGCAACGCGTTCTGCGCATGCGCCAAGTGGATTTCTGGGAAATCGAGTCATACACGTGACAGCACAGGCGTAAATAGTAGCTGAAGGAGGCAACATGTACCTGTAATGGTGCATTATGCAACAGTGCATGAACATGTGCTAAGTCCCGGGTACACTTCGGGCAGTTACGGTATTACCGGTAGTTAGAGTACGGATAGACAACTAGTAATAGACTACAACTAGTCTAAACTACAGAACAACATATTGTAATCATGATAAAGAAAAATAATTACTACGATAATTATGTTAATAAGTCTTCTTGCTATACTCATCCACTATCAATGTGAACAATTCTCGTTTAGCCTCTAAAGACCATTAAAACCGCCTAAAGCACCTAATTCACTGTCCTCTGTGCAGGTACCTTGTCACTACATTTATATTATTAACAGTGTACACTTCACATCAAATGCTTTGATTTTGATTAATAACAGTCAATGATATGCTCTGAGACCCAGAAATCAACCACGTACTCCTGGGCTGGGATATGAAGCATGGCTTTATTTCGGAATGTGCATCATTTGAGCACAATATAAAGTAAAATAGAAACGTACTTTAACCTACTATGACTACTATTAAACATTTTGACAGACCGCTCTAAAAGACAGAGCCACAAGATTGGTAAATGCAGTTGGTATTGTAGCTTGCTGTTGCAAATTCCTGTCGAAAAAAATAGCAATTATTCAAACTATTTTTTAATACTTATTGTTTTTGGCATTTTCCTTTATTTGATAATGACAGTCCATAATTGAACTGGGGATGCAGGTATGTGTCTTGACCACAAGGCTATCAGATGATGGTTTTTTTCTGTGGCACATTGTTTTTAGACTCTTATCTCTACTTTAAATGGGTGATAGCAGATAGCCTTTTAATCAAACATGTAACATGAGTACATTGTTTCTTTTTTGATGTGAATGTACATATCTACATTTCTTGTCACCCTTAATATCATGAAATGTTAAATATGGTTTGTTGCAATCCACCATTAATAAGTGATGATACGTCAAATCAGTACGTTTGGCTTATACGAGCAGGTTATGTGTTCAATTACTAAAATGTTATTTCTGTACCTACATCTGCCATCATTGGTTATCAGTAGCTGTCATTGTCAAATTAATTATTTCGGTGGCAACTGGATCATAGGATGCCATTTTTCTTTTTTTTGCCAAAGCATGACATAAGCAATGGTACTACAATCTTTGCACTACTGTTTAATACATTAATTTAAACTTTGCACTACTGTTTAATTAGTTAATTTATATGTATTACTCTATTATTTGTATTATATATTGTGCATTTTTATACGCAATATTTTATTGCTTACCTGTATCATAATGCTGTTATAGCGAACAAATTTCCCCTTGCGGGATTAATAAAGTATCTATCTATATATCTATCTGTCTGTCTGTCTGTCTGTCTGTCTATGCGTCTGTCTATCTATGAACTTCGACTCCCAGAAGTCTTTGCAATGGTTCTCTATGTTTACAACCAGCTGACATCCGGCGTCTTCTCGTCCTTTAGCCACCGATATACCAGTCAACGATACCTTAAACCCAAAGAAGAAGTCAACGACATCCATCTAACACTCGATATTTTACTCATGAAAAGCGCTCCCCGCTGATTCGTCAACTCAACTGAATGCAAAATTTCATCAAAGTCGTCAGATGCAGGTGAGCGCGACAGGACTAAAAATTCCCGTTTGCACATCTAGTTAGCCAGCTATAGATAGCAGGATTAGCATAAGCTAACACAGCAGCTAATGCTAATGTTAGCAGAAGCCTTCTTATTCGCAGCCATCACTTTTGACATCTGTCAGGACGAAACTTGGTGATAGTTGTTGTCCTCGGGTGAGATAAATGTACCCGCTGTTTCACTGCTAACGTCAAAACACAGCTAATTAGCAACGATTGTGGTAGCTAGCTAATGTTAGAGATATTAGCCCGCTAGCTTAGCTATCTTAACGTCTACTGGTAGAGAGACTTAAGCTAACGTTACTAATCTCGTCGCTGCCGTAGCCTGACAAGCTACGTTTGTTATTTTAATTAGCTAAACCATGGTGAGGTGAGCAAGGCTATTCACTACTTACACGATTTATGCTAACTAATCAATCATGTGCTCGTTTGCCATTTGATGGACAATGTTATGACATTAGCTGTAACGTTAGCGACACGTTAGCTCGGTGGATAATGGATTATGTGCAGTGCCGTTATGGTGCCAGGCGGTGGGAAGCGGCTTCACAGTGTTTGTGTTGTTTATGTCGTCTATGTCATGTTGTTTATGTTGTTTATGTCAGGGCTCTGGCCCAGTCTCCAGCAGCTGAAGCACACCAGCCCTGTCCACTCTGATCAACGTCCACGGCCTTCCTCCTTGCTGAGCCATGACCACTCAGAGGGATCTTGATATGGTGAGTGAGTGTCTAACACCTTTTATGAACATTATCTTTCCAACAGCAACACAAAGCCAAGGTGATAATCCGTGTTTGCTTGTGTTCTCTGCTTTGTAGCCTGTCACACTTAATGCTGCTGTATGATACTATATTTCATTATTATGATTATATCGGTACATTAACGTTTCCTCAAAGTTAAAATGGTTTGGGGGTCGGGGAAGGAGGGGGGTGTCATGGATTAGCCAACGTCCACAAACACTTAGCTGGGACAGTGACTGCTGTTCCTGTGAACACCATCTGTCTAATCTCAGTTAAAACGTTGCCCTACTTTCCTTTCAAGGTTTAGACACCGATTGATTGTACCCTCTTACTAAATCCTGGCCACAGCCCCCCACTATATGAATAGACAACAGTTATTTAGAAACACTTTTTTGGGGGTTATTTTTTATGATGACACCTGGCCGCTTGCTTTCTCGCCTGCGATAATTCATTTTATATTGAGATTTCACAAAGAAAAGGTGTATATGTAAAGCTGTAACCAGCTGAATTTTGTGTTTTGGGGATCCGCTTGTCAATTAGACAATCAGTTATTTTTGTGCTAATGTGAGTAATAAGGAAACATTTAGTGCTGGAAAAATAGTTGAATAATCAGAAAACTGATCTGCAACAAAAAATCATTTTATTGTTTAAAATATATAAACTAAAAATTCCAAATGTGATGGTTATGACTTCACAAAGTGTAGATCTCAGTTTTATTTAATTACAAACTGAACTGAACATCTTTTAAGTGGCGAGTGAAAACAAGGCGTACATTGTGATGTTTGTTTTTAATGATATGCTGTCAGAACATTGTTTTAAAATATATTCAAACAAATGTAAAATCTTTTTATCTATGATACCTACATCAGGTAACAACCCACAGCTAGGATTTAGTAGATCATCCGTTAGCTTGTTATGTTTTTAGATAACTTGACCAACTTCAAGAATGGCTACGCCTTTGGTCGCTCTATTGACCCATAAAAACAATTCTTAACAGTGTTTGAAGGATTTAACGTCGTCCTTTGGATTGGAGAACCTCAAGAACATTTGTGATGCGGGATGTAGCGGGATGTTGCCATGGGCAATCAGGCAGATCTGACTTTGTTTTTATTTTGTTGGGGATGAAAGGGATGGGGACGGGAAAGGGGACAAAGCTCGTTAATGATGACATGGGTATGTAACTTCACATTGAGGTTATTCAGTTCAGAGGGGGAAGGGGAGGCACCACCGAGGGAGGATTGTATTTGTAAACAGATCAGAGGGGTTGTCCCTCCCTGTCCCCCCTGACGTCACATCTCATGGTTAAGTCTCTTTGTTCTCTCTTCTGTGATTTATTAACTCTAATAAAGATCATGTCTCTCCTTTTTGAAGAAGGACAAATGTCGGGGAAAAATGAATCCCGTCCGTCAACTCTGACTCTTGAGTAGAGACGTCGTAGTAGAAAGTAGTTGATGGGATGTTGTTTTTTCTCCAAAGTAATTTTTTGGAGTAGCGGCATAATTGATTAGAGATGATGGATTAATGGATTAATAAGGAAAATGACTTGATGCAGCATAAATCAAACGACTTACGGTCCAAAATGGATCAATAATTCAGGTCAGAGTGACGATAAAATCCTGACCATGAACTCACCACAAGATAGATACAGTATAGAATAAGTGGACAAGTTGATAGAAATGTTAAATTATTACCGCAAATTCTTCGCTATTGTCTGCTTCACATCTATCAGAAGGAGATGGAGGGAAACCAGATTATTTGAATCGATCAAATCTAAGTTTAAAAAAATCCTCATATAGCAGTTTTAAATTACATGAAAGGAAATGAAAGAATATTGTACATGATGATCAACAATAATACTAATTGATACAGTGTACATACAGTATGGACGTGATGCCCATGTTTAGACATTTTGACCCGGTGAAGGTCCAACATGTTTATTTAAATACATTTGTGGTTTGGAGTCAGTGAGCGGGCGTTATTCTTACTAGAAGTACCTGAAATCAATGACCCACCTGGTGATGCTCCAGCAGACACAGTGGAAACTGTTTTACATATTTCAGAGGAACTTTGACTTCAGGCTCGTCTTTAGCTTGAACAGGCTGAGGTCAGATGATTGACTTCGTACAAATAACCGTCGTTAATTTGTCTTAAATTTGAAGATTATTGTCCTAAAAGTCTGTACTTCCACCTCATGATCTGTTTCATTTCAATGCAAAGAAGCTAAACCAATTGTTGCCGCCTACTGCTGTCATTAGTCATCATAATTACACGTTAGCTGTTTGTTTTTTTACTACAATATAGAGCTGCAACCAACGTTTATTTTTGAATATCTATTAACTGTTATTTTCTCGAATTCTTTGGATGATAAAGCAAATGTGACGTCGGCTTTATATTCATTTTTTCTCGGTTGTGAAAGAAGGTTCACATAAGACAAAGAAAAGCAGCAAATCATAATTAATCAATTAGTTGTGTCCGATCTGCAACGTGTGTTGTAATTTGGATTTTTTTTGGAGTTGCCCTGAGGATGAAATGTGGAGGAAGCCCCACTGTTAAAGACCCTCCCACACATATGCACAGTCCCCCCTTGGGGCTACGCACTGGCCATGTAAATTTAATAACATGGCCCAGAGCTGTCTGGGACACCTGGGGTTATCGCATTAGCCCGACAGCCTGGAGAGGAGCTCGCAGCACCCGGGAACTAAAGGGCCAGTGTTCCCCCATCAGCCCCACCCTTATCTGTTGTCGTCTCTGGCAACAGGGGCTCACTTCAGTGTAAGCCCTCGGTGGATGAAGTCGCCCAGTCAAAGGGTGGAGATCTGGTGTGGATAAATCTAATTAGGCTGGAATGCCCGTCTCTTCACAGCCGTCTGAAGCTCACCTCATGACTGAGGAGGTTAGAGGAAGTGGAGGGATTCCACCACGACTAATTAAGAAGAACTTTAATGGACCTTTGGTGTTTTTTGTTGTTTGCTAACACAACATTTCTATGGGTTAAGCTGTTTTTTGTTTTTAGGTGCACCTCCGCCTTATCCTGGTCAGTGGGAAGACGCAGGACTTCACTTTCTCCCCAAATGACTCGGCCACAGACATCGCCAAGCATGTATTTGAGAACTGGCCTGCAGGTACATTTTTAAATGATTCACTTTGCAGTATTTATTTATTTGTGTTTGTTAAGTTTCAGTGTATATATTTTACAGATTTTATTACTTTTCACTAAGCAGTCCTTCAGCTTCAGTCGCAGTTTTTGCTGAAACTTATTTATTGTCATTGTCTGCAAATAATTAATAATATTGTATATGATATTGATATAATTGACTGGTTAATTGTTCCATTTCCTTTTACTATGACAGTTTTCCTCTACTGAATACCTGTAGTGTAAACCTTGTTCACACTGTTACACATATTAGAAGTGAACACAGGCTAACCACAGTTTAAAAGTGATCAGATGGGTAATAATGGTATTATGGTGTAGATAGTGACAGTAAACAATAGAGCTAGATCAATAAATACACCGGCCGATACAGATGTATTGGTATCAACGTACGTATCGTCTGAAAAGTAACAAGAGATTGCAGCACAGAGATGAGAAACTAGTTTTAAAATAATTTAGGAACTGTCACGATTACAGTTGATTTAAAGTTGATTTGTTAAACTGGAAAATATTCGCTCAGGATCTCAGCGCAAGTAGCGCTGTTACTACTCTTTTATTGATCAAGTAGTAAGGTAGCATCCACACAAGCTGCATTTCTGAAGCTCAAGTGCAGCAGAGCTCTCTGCTGCGGTCTGAAATACAACCGCTAAGGGTCAGTAAGTGACGCCACCGCCGCTCGTATGTGTAGCCGACAGAAGCACTTCCGTATGACATCGCGTACCAATCCTTGATGCCTACGACGTCTCCGCTGCGGGGAAGACAGTCTTGTGTTTACTTGATGAAAAGGTGGCCGAGGGTGAGGACAGAGAGGAATCGATCCTGAGGGAGTCGCCCTGGCTGTAGGCCCCAAATATACACTGTTTAAGTATTATTTAATGGTAGTAAGATGCATGGATGTTAGAATTAAGTGTGCAAAGTTGAATACACATTATAATTGATAAATATAGTATTCAAATATTATAGTTTACAGCACATTAGGCCTTTGTATATTTATGTTTTGTATTGATAGCATTACTACTATAGTAATAGTGCTGTAGTCGCTATGTTTGCCATGTAGCTGTAGCTCAGCTTGCTACATTTCTCTGGGGACTAGCTTCAGCGTAGCGAAGCTTCATTTAATATAGAGGAACTGGTAGCTCAGCTCACTGCACTATCCATGTAGCTTGCTCAAAATTGGTGCATGAAATGAGGCAAAAATACAGTTTTCAAATGTTACATATCAGTATAGGCCTCAAAGATCCAGTATCGGTTGGGCTACAGTTAAGTGAAATACTTGTTTCTCTGCTTCTCGACAGGATGGGAGGAGGAGACGGTGAGCAGTCCCAGTATACTGCGCCTCATCTTCCAGGGACGCTTCCTTCATGGCAACGTTACCCTGGGAGGTAAGACCAACCTTTAACAAAGACACCTTCATCCGTGAAAGCATATCAAACGCATTCGTTTCCCATCATGTAATGTAGCGATGAATAATACATCATGAGGTTTATTTCTTTGTTTAAAGCTCTGAAGCTGCCACCGGGCCGAACAACCGTCATGCACTTGGTTGCCAGAGAGACTCTTCCAGAGCCCAACTCTCACGGTGAGGATCTTCTCGTTGTCTCCTAATCATCAGTATCATTTCATTATCGTACAGGACGAGGTACTGTGTGGGATTTAGCTAGCTCCAGGCCTGCACACGTACAGAGAAAAGGGCCGAACATCAATTAGAAATGTCAGAGTAGTGAGGCTGACTTTGGATGAGGTTATGTTACTGCGGCTCACGTGAACGGCAACAATTCAAGCAAACATGAGGTCAAATAGCTGCCGTTAGCATTCCTGATAAGCTCCGGCAGAAAATCGACTTTGCACATGAACAAGACTTGCACCTCTTTCGAGGTAGTAGATGCTACACATGAGCCCACTGATGACGTCTGAATTCAGAGATTAACAAGATAACTAGGACTGACGAGCAGTGACGACAAACGGCAGAGCTACAGCCGTGTACTGCACATCGATCCCTCGCTCCGGTGTTGCATTCTTGTTAAATATGCCGAGAGAGAAGGTTCTAGAAGGATTCAAGGGTGTAGTTGCCCTTTAAGTGCAAAGTGTCTGCTCAGGCGGAGCGCGGAAGTTGAACGGTTGCTTTTTGTTTGACCTTTCACATACATTGAGCAGTGGGCGTTTGCTTCTACTGCAGTTAACCTCAACCTCATCCCACGCTACAGGGCTGTAGAGAGATGTGTGCTTTTTTAATCTGACCTCTTGTCTCTGCTGTCCTGTCTCTGTAGGTCAAAGGAACCGAGAAAAAACCACAGAGAGCAACTGCTGTCTCCTCTTGTAAAGCAACAGAAGACCCCCAACCACACACACACACACACACACACACGCACACATAACGCACACATAACGCACACATATATATACATGCATACACCGTGTCTCTTCTGCCTGTCATCCTGTCAGCTGTGGATTTAGAATAAATCACAGGAAGTCTGGTTGGACCGTCACCGGCTTTTGGTTGAACGCTTGTCCAATCTGAGGCTTTTTTTGTGCCAATATATACACTTTTTTTCGCCCCCAAAAATGTTACCGTGTTGGCCGAAATTTGCCGTTGTAGTTCCTTTTTCATTTAAAGATCATGACATTAAACTTACCTTTACGCTCCCCGTTTGCTGCTGGACGCGTTTCAAAGAGCTGTCGTACGTAGTGGAGGAGACCAGAGACGTGGTTGCTCATCGTGGACACAGTTGCTATAAAGGTGTGTTGGCTATTACCTTTCCCTACTAGTCACATGGATGTTTCCCCAGGTCTTACTGAATGGTGTTAACCCCTCTCTTTGCACTTAACCAGTTTGTTAATTCAGAAATGTTTATTGTGTTTCATCGTCATCATCTCCCCCCCCCCCCAATGGCTTTTTTTTTTTTTTTTTTAAATTTGGTCAAAGGAACGGACCTTAATTCCCCACGTGGTAGAAAATGTGCCGTCCTCCTCCTCATGAGACTGTTTCTCACTAACTGAACCGGTCGGTCTGTATCAGCACCAGTGGCGTTTCCTCCATTACCATACACCTGTTTAGTTCCTGGAAATGGACCAATGGTGAAAAGACTTTTACAATGTGGAGTAAACACCCGAGGGGACGTTCAGGTCCATGAGAAACGGGAGCAGACTCTTGTAGAAGATGGAGTCGGAGGGATTCGGTGGGTTGCTTGTGTGCCATCAGGTGTCATTTTTGCACCTCTGGCTTTTACTTTACTGACGAGGATGCCGGTGCTCTCTCGACACGGCGGGCCAGTTAAACGCAGACAAAGGAAGCGGTTGAAGATGGGAGGGAGGAGTGTCGTCAGTGTGAGGAACCCCCCCCCCCCCCCCCCCCCCCACTGGACACTGAGAACAGGGGGAGAGTTTCTGCCACTTGGATGAAGAGTCGTAAGGAAAATCTTTTGGTGGTATTTCACCTCCTTTTCATGTGGATGCCGTCTTTACTTCATGTTTGCCTTTTATCGTGGAATTCAGTAATATCATTAATATTGAAATTTAAATATATCAATTTTTATCTTGTGTATAGGTATTTGTTCAATTTTAGTGTGGGTGAGTCTGTGTATGAGTGTGTCTGAGGGTGTGTGATGCACGTGGCATACTGTATGAGGACTGGTGAGGGCATGTGGTCTTTAAAAAAATAAAAAAAAGTGATGCACTGGGAGTGTTGATGGGCTGCGGTTTCTTCAGAAACAGTCGGAAACCTTTTGATTCCTTCCATTGAGTGTCCTTTGGTTTGTGTTTTAGTCAATCAATGTCACTGCTATGAAGTTTAGCCCAGTATGATTAAATGTAAAAACTAAAATGCAATGTGGTCTACATAAAAGCTTGTATTATAAATTAATAAATCTTTAAATAAGGCAACTTCTCTTGGTCCTTTTTTTACTATTTCTAAAATGCCAACTAAATGACGGGCTGTGGCTACGATTACTTTCATTATTTAATGATTTATTTTGTACAGGTGGTGTGTGAGGGGGGGGGGATCATTACACTCTCACTGGTCAAGCTTTACTCTTTCCAGCCTACATGTAGCTTTATGTATCTTCCTCTAGGTGGCGGTGTTTCTCTTTGAGCCTGATGTTGGGGTCTGATGGAGTAGATGGGAGAATATACCTTTTAGTTTTGGCTGAACCTGATTCAAGTTAAAGTAGCACAATGAGTCAATCATGTGTTGACTTCTGCGACTTTGTATTTACAAGTTGAGTCTTTATGAACCTGACAAACGACTTAAAACGCTGCACGAGCAGGAAAGAACTCAAAAAATGAATGTTTGTCGTCAGTTTGGTGATACATGATGTGAAGTCGGAGCACTTCTGTAGTTCCAATTGTTTCATAACTTTCTGTTGAGCTGATTTTCAGCAGCTTTCCTCCCGTCTGCCTCAGGAATCTGCTCCTGACGTGTAGCTGCAAGAAGTCCAGGTTTCCAGTTGACACTGGCAGTGTAGCTCAGGAAAAGTGCAGTCAATCCACATCTTTCTCACTGCACTTCCCAAAACCTGCTATTGTGTTGAAGCGACATGTCGTTCTACGTGTTCATCACTTTTTCCGCTTGCTCTTATCTGAACTGTTTTTTTGTTACCCGTGTTTACTGGATCGTCTAAACAGGAGCATCCAGAAGTGATTAGTGTTTAAATGAGAGTCCAGGGAGGCAGTCTGTTGATCTTTGCTACCACATTGAGAGCTGCCGCAGGATGAATTGCTCTCTGCGGTCGACATGACTCAAAGCACGCGTGTAGCCAGATTCTTGGGTGTGCTGCGGTCTAACCAATACTCAGTCTGTCCCCGCAGGGCTGTCTGCACTCTCAGCTGCCTCCCTACAGTCCTGATATGGAGCGCTTAACTCCCACTTCGGCAGCAGTTTAGAGTTTAAGAATTAAAGAAGTGTTTTCACACACGTGAGTTAAACAGTACTTTAGTTGTGCTTGAGTTGAAATCTACTCTAGTATGGTCGAAAAGTGCTCTAATGAGGTCTGATCTGATTAAGGGATTATTTATTCAAGTTAAACAGGTTTTTACTTCCAGAAATATTGTAAAAAATGTACAATGTACAACTATTTCATTTAATATTTTACTTAAGAACAAAAAAGTATTTGCTGCAGAATATACTTAAGATAATTAGACGGCATTACTACTGCAAATTTCTATTCTAATACATAGATAATTATTTATTATTACTTTAGCAATAGTAATGTTATTGGAATTTAAGATGTTTAGCATTTATCTGAACC
This sequence comes from Pholis gunnellus, assembly GCF_910591455.1. Taxonomy (NCBI): domain Eukaryota; kingdom Metazoa; phylum Chordata; class Actinopteri; order Perciformes; family Pholidae; genus Pholis; species Pholis gunnellus. The sequence goes on from NC_136537.1 coordinate 16,088,614, forward strand.
TGAGACTGGATACAATAGCTTATAAATTAAAAAAAGCAATATTTCCTTATAAGATGTAATAAAGTCAAAGTATAAAGTTGCATGATATTTTTCTTTCAGTAAATGCTCTGCTGTTTGATCACATTTTTTTCCTCAGCACTTTTCATCCAATGTGACCTTAAAATGTCAATGATTCAACAGCAACTAATGAACAATCTCACCTGGAAGTCTGTTTAAATGATGATGATCAAAAGCTTCAGAACAGCGAGAAAAGAACATTCAGGTGAGTTTGTTTCCAGTCTTTATGCTAAGCTAAGCTAACCGACTGTTTATCGTACAGACATTAGAGAGTGGTATCGATCGTCTCGTCTTCCTCTGAGGAAAAAAGCGTTTTGGATGAATGAAAACTTGATAGATGAACTGGGCTTTAGAACAAACTGACTATAGAAATGTAAGTGAATGCCTGAGTCGACGGGGGGTCATGATACATGTTTTCTGTTATGGCTTCCAGCTTTAAATCTCTTTTCCCCCTCACTGCTTCTGACCATTTTCATATTTGACAGTTCCTCCTATATTAAAACCAGCTGTGTATACGCACACACACACACACACACATAAAGGCAAGCACATACAGTAGAAGTAGAAAAGACTCCTGACACCACTGACTCTTGACTTGATGTTTGACGTTGCAATAATCTGACGTTAAAACTAAAGAAGGAACACAGTTATTAAATGAGGAGTCTGTATAAACTCAATATTCTTGATAAAGTGTGAATGTGCGGTCATGACTGGTGTGTATTATCATGTGTGCATTCCTTTGAGTCTATTTGTACACACCAGAGGTCCTCTGATGGCACAAAATGAAAGAGTTCAGTAGGCCAGTGTGAAAACATACACACTCATGCAGGGGTTGAATTAACCCAGCAGGCTGTTAGCGAATGAGCAGCTTTCATGCTGACTCCAGAAGCTGCTGCTGTCTGTCTTCATCTCGGGGCCTCCTTGCTGCTCCTAATTGGGGGAACGACACTTGTTTATGTGACTCTTTGCTTCCAGATGAAGGGATCATAACCAGGACGTGGACTTTTGACCAGGTGTGTGTAGAGGAAGAGGAGGAGGTGTTACAGCTTCAGTGTTTCCATAACAAAGCTGTAACAGAAGGTCGGTTAACCTCTTTTTATTTGGCCGTTTTTTTTTGTTTTTTTTTTACCAGATGGCCTCTCTGTTTCTTTGTAATGTGCCACTGTAAAAATCCACAGCTTTGACAACAATATCAGCTCTGTGCTTGAGAGACGGAGGGATGGAAAGAAACGTCCAGAGCCCATACACAAATATTTCTTAGTATTACTGACGAGCAGGCGGTGGAAGATTTACGGTCAACAAAATGTTCTGATATCAAAGTTGTGTGTTTCTTTCTGTGAAGATATGGCCTCATGAAGAATGAATGTATTACCTCACCGCTGCAGTAACAGATTATTCCACCTTCCAGCAACGTATCTGTAACCACAAGTCCAACAAAGTGAGACTCAGAAAGACGTTTATTTTCTCAGGTGGTCAGGGTGGTGACCTCTGACCTCTGTACATCTCATCTAGCACTAAGGCTGCGTTCCAAATCGTTTACATTTTCCTCTTACTTTTAGTATGCGCTGCAGCTGCCATTACAAAGTACGTACTGTTTCACGTGACCGCGATAGTCGATAGCGTCGCACCCATTCAACATGCAGTCACAAAACCTTACAGATGTGTAGTTGTAGGCCGCTTTTGAAGATGTGTGTCCCAGTATAGATACCCAGTAAGTATTGTATTGATACCTTTAATGTCTGCACAAAGTAATTACGTTGTAATTTAGGGTTTATAATCTAAAATGTTACAAAAAAATAGTATAATGAGTCAAAAGCTCAACATGAGCCTAATAGGTTAAACAGCTACATTGACTATATTGTATATTTCATTATTAAGTATTTCTATTGAAATGAATGACTATTCTTTATTCATGTTTGTTGTCGATGCACCGATGCACCAAACCAGATGTCCTGAATGTGAAAACCTACTTGTCAATAAACTGGTTTCTGAAAACAAAATGGTCGTAGTATCTGTGTGTGGGCACATAGCTCACAGATGATGCATGAACAGTCACATATCGTGTCTTTTACTGTAACATTTCTCTGTGATTTCTTGGCTCAGGAAACGGTGTCCTCATTGTTTGCTTTGGGACAAGTGTTCACTCGTGGGCACTGGCTACTGACCAGACTTTCTTCCTCTAGTTTCACTGAAAATGAAGAGCTCAGAAAGAACTAAGAAGGAAAACATACTAAAGTAATTACAGAACTGAGGTCAGCGCGTGGAACGAATGCTGTCCAGAAAATGTCGGGCTCACTCACTACAAACAACTGATCACAGACCTGTTTCGTTGTTGATGTAACGACTTGGATCTGAAACCTGAATTCTGCTTATTATAGTGATCGCTCTACTTTATGTAATCAGTGTTGTCCTGCTGCTCGGCCCCGGGTTGTTTCCCCTGTTACGTTGATTACGATCATTTTCATTTTGGCAATCATGAACATTGATCATTTACCGACTCCGTTTGCTTTCGTCTTTAATTGCACGTGATCCGTCCTTTTCTTTTCATCCTTGTTTTTCATCAGGATGAAGGTTTTCAATTCATGTTCAGGTGTGTCTGATTTCTTCTGATTTCACGCTCCGACACCCGCTCTGATCGCTCTCCAGACATCATTAAAGTGAGTACATTTCCTGGTCTCCTGATGTAGTCGTTGAATTACTTCACGTGTTCACATTGTGTGTGATTATTGCTCAGTGACACCAGATGCTGACCCAGGGCTATGTGCTGTACTGTATGTCTGAGAAGAATGTAGACGAGTTTTCTCCCTTCAGATTCCTCAGTTTCAACATGGGAGCCTACTCTCTGAAAAACACATTGAGACAAACAGAGCTACAAATTCTGCCGTTTCATTAGATCGTGGCGTCGCTGAGCATCATTCGAAACCACTGACATTGTGTCTTCAAGTGTTGAAATACCTCTTCTCCCCCACACTGCAAGCCTTCAAGTGTTAGAAGCGGTTTCTACGGTATCTGCAAATACGGCTGCTCCCTTTTTATATTTATAGCTGCCGTTTATTGGACTTGTTGCTGTGTGTATGTTGTTCATTAAAGACATCAAAATGCTTTACAGTTCATTGCTCTTTTACACTGCCTGCTGGAGCCGGAGCTGTAATTCCAGTTAGTGAGGGATCAGATGGAGGTCACCGCTGGCCTGTGGGGGTTGCAGCGCACCACAAGTCCACCGAGTTTCTGCGGACTACATTACAGCTTTTATCCTCACTAATGGGATCTCTTGGTGGGGAATCCCAAGGGTGATGGGGATTAAGATACCTGGCCTCGCTCCCACGCGCCATTTACCATGTGGGGCGCAGCAAATATGTTGCACATGCTGCTGCTGCAACCTTTAAATCTCTTGTTACACAGAGAAACCACGGAAGTCAGCATTTAGAGGTTGATAAATGTGTGTTCACACCCAGATTGTCCGAGGTCTGTCTTTTTATTCTCCCTCTCCATGCACAGTTGGAGCATTTCTGCCTCTACACGCCTCTGACCCAGTTGAATCTGACACCGTTTGCAACCCAATGAGAGAGTATCGGATGATGGCGAGCTGGGAACCGCTCGGGCACAGAGACAAAGCTGCAATGTTAGCTTTCTACCCTGCTCCACTTGAATAACATTGTTGGATACTTTTTGGAGTTTCCCGGCGTTACAGCCAAAGTTAGAGAAAGACGACGCAGTGAGAGAAACCCTAACTTTTGAGGATGAATGAAGACATGAGGGTGGAGGGTCTTCTGAGCTTGTCTCTGTTGCTCTCGTCTGTCTTTCAAACCTTCACCATGATAAGTCACTGCAGTGTCTGTGTGAGTCACGACTTAACGCTCCATCTGGCTGTCACATGGCGTCCGGGCGACTCTTTAGAAGAAACACGGCTCAGTAATTATCACATGAAATCAACCCACGCCACCTCCTCTGCCGCTCTCAAACGTTTGTGTCTTGTTTATTTCTATGTTCTTCATCAAGAAGTTTGATCCCCTCTGTGATATAACAGCCAACAATAAACCATACTCTGACACATACTTTGAATTGATTGCTATTTGCTTTGTTTTGAACAGCGGTGATCTCTTCTTCAGCCCTGCTGGGGACTCACACCACCCGGCAGCAGCAACAGTGGCAGCAGCTCTGGTGCTGAGAGCAGCAACAAGGAAAGGTCAGGTGGAGTCCATTGTTATAGAGCTGTCAGGTGTCTGATTTATGGGCAGCAGGTTCACAGTGTTTGTGGTGCTTAAACTCAATCACTGTTTCCATATTTTGGTTTTATATACAGGAAGAGAAAGATATGATTTAGATGGGAAAGAGCTTGTAGACTGTGTCCTGAACAGTCTGTACTTCTTTTGTTTCTGTGCAAATGTAATCTGAGGACACTGTAGAGATATGTCAGACAAATTCACTTTATATTTTCCTAAAGCCAATGATTCAAAAACATATAAACATTACATTTACAATAAGATCAAATGGAGAAAAGGAGCAAATCATGATTTTTCAACCAGAAAATATTCTGCATTTTTGCTTGAAAAATAACTTAATTATCAAAATAGTTAAGCATCTTCTGTTGATCCTGAACTGGATAATCGGCTAATTGCTTCATCCCTTCCTTTAAGGTAGAGAACCAGGTTCATGTTGCTGTTTTGTATCTTCATAATCACTGGAAACATGTCTAATAACCTTGAGCAATGCACATACCCCTCAAACTGCACCAATGAAGCTTCATATCACACTCAGCAGTTGCAACAGGCAGCTGTCAACTGTGAAACAGGGAGCTGGAAAAGAACACACATTCTTGGTTTAGCTTTTACGGGGTGAGATCGTGCAAAATGTAATAATGGTTATGCAGCGTGAAAAACAACAACAAAAAATTAGAGGACCTAATGACAGGTTTTCATGTGTCCTCGGGGTGTTTGTCGTGGGTGACTAGAGGGCATCTGGGACTTGGCGGATGAGTGGAGTTCCTTTGGTTCTGCGGTGGAGTTGGTGAACCGTTGCTCTGAACACTGACAGTCATTTAACACCCTGCCAAGTCACAGGCTGATAAATCCACCCACACTTTGTGACAGCAACACATACTGTATGCAGGAAAGAAGCTCAAAGAGAGACATAAAATGGCCCAGACATGATGGGAAACAGAGAAAAATATACTTCGGCTAAGTTATAGATACCCGTTCAACATCTCTCAGTGAAACTCATGAAAACTGAACACCAGCTGTCAACCACTGTCTTTTGCACCTGTAACCCAACAATGGTGTGCACGCTTTGAGTGAGTTCCCTTTCTGATAAAACAAAACTTCTTTTGAATGATTTTAAACTTGCTTTGTTTACACTAGTTCCAGGGTACATTCAATATCATGGTATATGTTTTATATCACAGTATGAAAAATCACACACAAACTGATTTGGACTAAATCAACTCAACATCCACTTCTTTATTTCTGAAGCTTTCAATAATTTTTTTGGAGGGAAAATCACAAATCCATTGGCTCAAATGAACAACATTAGATTAAACTATTAACACACCGAATTCAATTACTTAACAAGGTACTATTTAATTACATTTCAATCTTTAATTGAATTGTTTTCACTATAAAGGACACAGGTTCAGTGCATTCAGCTGTTTATGAATTGATAATAGATGTATAGATACTGCAGATGCATGAATAGAGTTAATAGCTCGACCTTATGTAAGTGTATCTCCTATGGTACTTATGTCTGAGTGTCAGTAGGAGCAGGTCTTGGCTGAGTAAGGGTGTTACTAATCCGGATGTAGATAGGAGTTGAACGTGAGGACACACAGCTGCAGCCCAGCCTCGTCTGCACTGAGATCAGGCTTTGGCCACCGCAGCCGCCTCGTGTGCCTCTCTTTCTCCTACAGACTGTTGTCACCGGTCCCACTGTCTGCATGAGCCAACAGACGTTTGCGTTGCCTCGCATGCTTCGGGGGAAAAAAACGTGAACACTTGGTGTGATTGGATCGGTGTGTTCTATAGCTGTTGGAGGGATGGATCGAAAAAGGATTTCAACATGTTGTCATATTCAATTTGAGTTTCACAATTTATAGCTCCATAACAAGTGAATAAGGGAGTTAGGAGAGGATAGTGAAAGCAGAATGTGTTAGAAAATGAAAAGAATTGGTGAGTCACTAAAAGTGTGGTGGAGACAACTGAGACGTGGTTTACTGCTTTTGCTGGTACAGGACGTCTGGTCCCTGGTGTCACGCACAGTTGAGTTTTTCTCCAAATTTTCCTTGGCTTTGGGGCGTTTTGGATTATGTCGCTTATTATAAACAGACATGCGTTTGCAAAGCTTTTCTGATCATCCCAGATTCTGAGGCACTCATATCCTGCTGGCTTTTTTGTTCATGTGGCTGCGGATAACCTTTAGATGCGTTTACAATAAAACAGTTGTCGCTGGAATGTTTTGTCATAGCCCTCCAGTCTTTTTGGAGCTGTAAACCTCTGCGCCATCTCCTGTCTGTTGAATTTATAGACCCCAATCAGTCATGGATTAAATGCTGGTAAAAAACAATAAACTCCAGCTGAGCACAGAGCAGAGATGTGCCATGCTGGAATCCCAATTATGAGCGTCATTGCTTCATCAAGCTGTCTGCAGCTGAAAAGAGAACCAGTCAGTGGGACAAAACCCTGAACCCGAGCTTGTGGCCGATCTGCATAGAGAGCATTATTCTCAGGAAGATAAGCTCCACGGCTCTCAGGGTTCTGTTTCGGACACTGGGAGTGGCGGCTCGCTTTGTTTCTGTGAGATATGCAGCGTTTAAAGGATTAAACTGTGGGTGTGGAGTTGCCCTGAGAAACTCGGACAGCTCTGAAACACAGTCTGCGGCTTCTCTGTTAGAAGCACACAAGAACAAGGAAAGAACGGCCTTGTTATTCCCAGGCGAACAGGAAAAGTCTCCAGTAAAAAGTGCATGGCCAAACCTCAGTGAATTCCTGATGAAGGAAAGAATGCAGCAAGATGAGCCACGTTCTCTTCCTTTTTATATATTTTTTTTACAACCATGTAAAACTCCCAGTGCAGTCTTTTGGCTTGCTCAGCTCCTCATTCACTTGCACGGCTCTGGCACAGTGAGAATCATAAATAAAGCGCTGTAGTAGATATCTGGGGGAAAGAGGTTAGCAGTGGAAAAATGCTTTAATTTCCATGAGGGAATGCAGCTGACAATGCGCTCAACACACGCACTGACAATTTAGCCCTTGTTAAGAACTTCAAATTGTTTGTTGGAGAGAGTGGCAGGATTTATAACAAGAAGGCCTTGTTTGTCTTTAATCACGTACAAGTTGTTTAATGTATTGCCGAGGACATGTCTGCTCAGCGAGCCTGACAGTGATTATGTACACTGCTGTTGTCTTTAGTTAGAGAGCAGTGTCGCCAAATTAATATTGCATGTTAAGTGTGAGGATTAACAGCTGCAGATAACGGCAGAGAGAAGAGATCTGGCAGCCTCACTGCCTCCGGATCGTCCACTAATTGAGCCAGGATGAAAACTACAATTATTTGGTTCATTAAAGAAATTAAATGACACATTTTCAGGGGCCACACACACACACACACACACACACACACACACACACACACACACACACACACACACACACACACACACACACACACACACACACAGACACACACACACACACACACACACAGACTGGCCCTTATCGAGGCTTCTTGGTTACCTAGCAGCCGCGTTGTTCCTGTTGGCAGGTCTTTTGTGAGTGATAACATTCCGGAACATTCCGGAACATTCCACTCAGGACTCAGGTGCTCCTCAGCTTGGGCTTAATGGGTTGTAGAACTGTTTACTCTGGTACATGATGGTCATCATCATGATGAACAACCTTACGCTTGTTAAGTGGCATATATTCAGGGGACTTAGTTTGAGTTTGTTTGAGAAAGGTTTATTTAAACCAAAACAAAAATGTTTTTACTGAGACAGGTTGGTAACTTGTAAAAAGTAATAGTTCTAAAAGCACTAATCAATATTTTCTGTATTAAAAATGCTGGCGGCAGGTACAACACTTGTAGAAATATGCAGCCAAAGCAGGTCAAATAATGTATTAGATATGTTTCGAGTAAGTCGGGGAAAAGTACAAACCGACATTTCAGTGCAAGTAGACTGGGAGATGATAGATGATCATACTCGCATACTTAAAGGGTCAAACGGGGATATGCAGGTGGGAGGTAAGAGTATGTTTTCAGTAGCAAACTCATCAATGAAACTCAACTGCCTCGGTGCACAAAGCAGGGCCTCACACAGAAGAGTGTCAACGGGAATGTTCGCTCAAAGGCTGTAAATATTTGGGTCTGTTTACAGAGTGCTTTACAGCGGATTTGTTCCTCGGCTCAAATGACCTGAATGCTCTCCTCCTGATGTCTCCTCCACAGAAACGGCCTCAGGAAGTTTGATCCATTCCATCTCGTGTGGTCAGATGGCTTGCAGTCGCCTGCGTTGTGTTTTTATAAAAGTCTTGTTTGATGATTTCTCAATATTCAAACCATATTTTGGTGCAGGGAAGGCTTTGCTTCGACTGTGCCTGTTCTACTTGAGGCTCACACATTTGCATTTTCCACAATGTATAACAGCTGTATGGCCGTCTCTACTCAAGAGTATTTCACTTTAAGTGTCACTGTTGATCCCAGATGGAGAGACACTGCTGTATCATCTCTGGTCTCTCCAAGCAACTCACAGCCCACAAGATTTCTAGCATTCCCTGAGTAATTTCTTCCCTCTGGTATCAGTTAGAATTACCCAAATATTCAACCTGCACTTGGGTCGTGCCTGTCATTCTTAAGTAAATAGTTTGACACTGATCTTCTCATCGCAGGAAAAGTATCTTTTTATAGGGACTTGGAAGCAAAAAACGTTTTTATTTTCCCTGTTTGACGGCATCGTTTTCAGGGTCAAGATTAACAGAACAAGAATTATATTGGTGATAAAAAATTAAACTAAAAACAGATTGCAGGATTTGGCTTTCCGTTGCGTCTGGTTCAAATAATAAGATATTACGCCAGTTTAATATTCCATATTTGTACTGTTTTTCTTCAATATGACTGAAATAAAAAACAACATTTGCAAATTCAAATGTCATCTTATTAACATAACATTTCTGTGGCCAATGTTCTTACAGAGACCTGGCATTTCGGCTATTTTGACAACAATCTGTGATGTCACTTAACTGCGATAAGTGGATTTATTTTGCCTTTGGGACCATAATCTGTGTTGTAACTATTATATCACTTGATATACCAACATATACCTTTTTCCTTCCCATTTATCCAGACCAAAGAGATGTTTAAAGGTTGTTATGGGAGGCCAGAGGTTGGAGCGACTGAACACCTTTTGGGATGACTTCCAATCTCCGCAGTAAACTCTTTCCTACACACTTTCTCTGCCCAGACCGGTTGAAGATATGAGGAGACACACTCGCCCCCTCTCTCCTGATGGATTTCATCGCAGTTTGCATTCCTTAGTTCTGCTTTTGCTAACTGTGTTTTTCCTCTTCTTTTTTTTTCTTTTTCCTCTTACAGCTCATGCAGCCAAACTGAAATGACATCATGCCGAGGGGAAGTCGGGCTGAATACGTACCCACAAGGCCCTGCAGGAGAACCAGGGAGCAACGGCGGGACGGGTATCTGCTCAACAGGAGGATGAGATATTTATCAGGCAGGAAAATATAACGTCTGAAAAGGTAATTTCTGGCACAGATGAAGCTCTTTGTCAAGTGCTGCAACAACATGTGGACTGAAAATGTGGAAAATGTCTGCAGTGTATTGACCTGATGATGAGGAGAGATAGAGGACTGACAGATGGGATGGGACGGCTTTGATGAAAAGAGACGTGAAGAAGCAATAAATATATCCGCATGGGGAAAAAAAAGGGGACATAAAACACAGAGGCTGGAGAGGAGAAAGGGACATTCTTTGTGTTCACAGTCCCCCTTTGTAAAGAGCCGCTCTCTAAAAAAAAGCCTCCAGTTTCTGCGGTTCCTAAGTGACGAGAGAGTCTGGCAGAGAGCGGGTCAAGAGCTGCAGGATTGTTATAAAAGGTTCACTCTACTGTTTTAAGGCTCAAATGTCTTGTTTGAATCTGAAGCCAATTATCAGATTAAAGAGTCCGGAGAAAAGTTAATAAATCCCCGTTTGCTTACAGAAACTGTCGTGGGGCCCTCACAGCATGTCAGCTGAACGGTCACACACGTCTTGATCCCCCGGCCCACCATGATGTTCATCTTTGTTTACCACCTAAATGAACAACTCAGTCTAATTTGCACATGAGGAAACATATACGAGGGATGATGAAATCCGTACAATATGGAACTATTACAGGCTTTGACTTGTGCTCAGTGCCACAGCACCATTTTCATGGAAATTTAAAGTATGCCTGCTCACACAACGTGAACTCACACATCTGGAATCCTCCACGCCGCTTTCCTCCAGGCTGAACAAGCTCAGCCCCGACAGCTACCAGCAATGACACATATTAGGGAGTCCTGCACAAACACTGAATAATTATGAAGAAAGTCAAACACAAGCGACGCAGACCGGCTGCTAACCCGGTGGCTCTAATTTTCAGTTTCCCTCATTTGTTTTCCTCTCTCCCCAGTCACACAGTGACACACTAATAACTTATTTCCCCCTAAGTGGTCAGATGTTAATGAACGTGACAGTCGTTTTCTCCAGAGGGGGGAAAAACTGGATATCTGAAGCATATTTTTGTTTTCTTAGATGAATCATCTTGGAAAGTGTGAGAGTATGTGACAGAGTGTTGAGGGTTGGGGGGGTCACTGACCCTCAGGACCTCAGTGTTAAAGACGCAAACATCAAGAAGAGGAAAAATACATCCCTCACGTTAAGTGTCTGCAGTGTTCAGTGTATTCCCCATGTTTTGCCCACAGCCAGAAACAGATTTTTCATTTTTTCCGATGAAGGTGATGGCAAAGCAGGCCTTTGGGTTGGTCGGTCAGACGGCCACCACTTTGGGTGAGACGATGGTGATCAACTGTTCTTCAAGTTCCATCACGAGGTATGTATTTTTGTTTTACATACATTTTGTGCAGACGTTCATGTTCTTTTCAGGAGGAAATGTAAAAACGTTGATGATCCCCTGACTTTTCATCGAGTGACACCATCAGTTTAAACATGTTGTCATTGTGTTAGCATGCTGATGTTGGCCTGTAGCTCAAACCACAGCTGTGCCAAAGAGCAGGCCTCACAGAGCTGCTAGCATGGCTGTAGACTCTGTAACTCTTCTGGATTGCTGGATGCAAACGTTTATAAAAGAAGTAGCTGTTTAATTCAAGCAAATCATTTTAAAAGGGTCTCAAGCAGTAAAATCAAAGCCTTTGCAAGCATGTGCTGCGATTTCTGTGCGGTGCTGCTCAATAAATCACTTGTGCCAAAGGCTCATGTTTACATCTGGTCTGTTCACTGACCAGAGGGCCAAGCTGTCTTTGCATGGCCAATGGGTGATCATCCCACCTGGTGTCCATATATGAATGAGCACAATGTGTGACGTGGAGCTCGAGGTCTGCAATGCAGGAGGGGTGAAAAATGACACCATCAAACAGAAGCAGCAGTGTGTCTGTGTCACAGAGTCGATTCTCGGTCCAGGAATGTTCTTTCATCTGGAGTTAACATGCTCTCCCTGCGTTCAATTCTGTGTCCTTCTAAATTCATAAGACATACACGTCAGGATAATTTATAGTCTAAAATGTGACCTTTGAGCGTCTGTATTAGACCTGTCTAGAGTGTTTATTTACACTTACCACCACCCAAAGCATGCTGGGAGCTACGAGGCTCCAGCCCCGTGTGGCCCACGACAGGAATAAGCATGCAAAGCCTGAATAATTGAATGAACATGTCAGACAAAACAAATGGTTTCGGAAATGAAAGATATACGACCAACAGCTGTTTTTAACAGTTTAAATACAGGTTTTTCCTTTATGCTGTCAAATATACTGCAGGTGCCTCGTCTGAAAACTGAACCATGAATGAACCTTAAAACACATGTTAAACAAGGAACTGTTAATCTACCGTACCACAGACAGCAGACAGGTGGGATACTGGACCCTGAAAGGATTTTTTTTTTTACTTGACAAGACTTCTTAGCGTACACATCAATCTACACAGACTGACAAATTGAGAAAAATGTACTGGAAAGTTTCCATCATGTGTAAGAAGCTTTGATACAGTTTAGTGAAATACATGAATAATTTTTGGAAAATACACTTTTTACTGATTTACTGAAAAACAGACAAAAAACTTGAAAAGTAAAAAAAAAAAGTCTGAGCCATCTTGTTTCAGACTACTGAGCCTCCAAGTTGATACATCGCATACCAACCCATTGTGCACGTGATTGTTTTGATGCCTTTTTTTCGTTGTGCGAAAACTCCGAAAAATCTGCCAAATACAAAACAAGTTACGTTGCTTTTTCGCCGCTTTTTCGCCGTTTTGAGTGAAAGTATTCATGACAAAAACAACAGCTCGAAAAATGTGTTGTTGAGCAAATTAATCACAAGAAAAAAAAAGCCTGTGTGTGTAAAGGCCTTTAGAAGTGCTCGTAGACTTCTCATCTTACTCTTGGCAAGAAAGCAAAATATCTTACTATTCCTTTAATAAAGATATTTTGTCGAGTATAATTTTACAGTGTTGGAAAAGAATATAAGCAGAACATTTTTTGTGAGAAAGAGCGAACGGAAAGAGAAAAATCCAGAGAAACAAAAGCCAAATTGCTTCATGCCAAACACACACACACACACACACACACACACACACACACACACACACACACACACACACACACACACACACACATTCAAAGGGAACCTCTTGTGCTCGCTCTCTGTAGCAGACAGCCAGGCAGACAGACAGGCAGTGATACCATCACCACACACAGCATGCTAACAAAGTTACACATTCACACCTCTCTGGCCTGCTACCGTCCTCCTCATCCACAATGATTTGCCTCCCTGTCTCTGAGGGAATATACCTTACACTTAATCTGTCAGCACTACACTGTTCACGCTGCAGGAACAGCACCAGCTGAAGATTTTATTACAGAAGATGAGGAGCAGTTTCGGTAGCCTAGGTGTTTCCTCTGCGGTGACATTTGCTCCGAGCGCAACAGCGCTCGCATTGTGCTGAAAGCCTGACCTGTGTCCTTGTTGGGACATTCCTCAGCATTCCTGAAAGCACTGTCGCTGTGACTGGGAGCTCTGTTTCGGCACCCCTGAAGCTTAGAACAAACCCCATGGGAGTGTTGGTGCACGGCTTCCCAAGTTCCACATGTTCCCAGAGATTCTGAATGAGACATAAAAAGCCTCTTGGAGATCAAGTTCAGGAGGCAGAGGATGAGGTGAACGCTGCTGCCAACATGCCCCAACAGTCCTCTGCCTGCCAGCTGCGATCTCTGAGCGTTCAGGAGTTGGTCTTCGCTTCTATGTATCATTGCTTTTGGCACAGAGGATAATAAGACTACGGTGATGCCAGAAACAAGACTTCTCTTGCTTGGGTGTAGCTGTAGGCTACAATGAAAGTGCCAAATGCCTGATATGATGAAAAACATAAACTCTTATGATCCGAGTCAGAAAAGGAAATACAATCAGCAGTCATGTTGATTAACTGCATTTTAGGATATAAATAAAATCTTTATACCATAAAAGAGCTAAACTGGCAATGTTGAACAATATGAGAAATGCCTTAAAACATGCATCATCTTACTTTTCTATAAAATCTTCCATTTTTGCAGCCTTGAATTTGAAAGTTAACTGACAATTCAGGTGAACGTTCTCCAATGTATTACAACTCAGTGAATTTAATTACATTTTGTTTTTTATTTGAACAGCCTTCAAATTAAGAGAAGTTTTAGGCATTAAACTCATACAGTTTAAGGCTCTAAATTTCAAAGTCAGAGCATATCTATGATTGAGGGGTTGCCTCTACACGGCTCTCAACATGGTGGCATGGCTGCACTGTTGGCTAGAAGCTAACGGTGCTAACAGCACAACCAGTGCTGGTAGAGCTAACAAGCCCTGGGGGGAACCAGAGGGTAGGCGCTCCGCTTCTGTTACAATGCCGTTTGTTCTGAGATCCCTATTTGGTTTGCACTACTGTTCCCGAGTGGACATTTTAGTTTAATTATTAATCCTCCGTTTTGGTTTCAGTTGAACAAAGAGCAACCTACAGTGTTCAGGCAAAACAGTTCTCTCATTTCATTTGGAGTTGATATATCCACGAGGAAAGATACGAAATATTGTAAGAATGAGGAAAATTGTTCTGAGAAGGAAAATGTATTTCGTTATAGTTGGGTATTACAGACGAGACTGTAGAGGAAACGCGAGGAACGGACTATTCACTTCATCCCCCTCCTCCAATGTCTCACACATCCAGCCTTGGAGACCACGCATTTGAAGCACCACAAATGACAGACTCTGCAAAGTACCTGGTCAGTGGAGCGATGGCGAGCTTGATCTACTCTCTAAGTGGCTTGGCCCAAAGTCATTTTCACAAGCTATGTGCATCAGGTCGGTTAATGTCCCCAATCCAACAACAGTTATAAACCTGATTTGGCAGCGATTGGAGGACAGTTGCGGCTGTCCTGAGATGATTGAACATGCCCGCTACAAAAGCTAGAGAATTTTCCCAAAATGTCCAACAAGGGTAACCAGCTGCTCAGAGAATGAGTAGACATACTTCTGGAAGTAAAGTCATGTGGGCACCTACCTTATCATGCCTTGACACTGCAAGTAGAAAAGCTTCCTTATGGCCTGCAGGAAGGATGCTGGATCATGCAGTGCTCCAAGTTCAAAGAAGACCATCTTAATTCCTTTCCACCATTCACACATTTCTTTGTAAGATTCATATGCAGTCAAGCAATGACCAGGAATGATCAGAATTTTGCATTTTCCATATCCAGTAACATGAGCCATTCAAAGCTAGAGAAATCTGTAAGTAATCTGACAACAGTGAATTGCACCAGAAGCAAGCATTTGGATGAAAGGAAAGTTCCTCCTAGGGGAATGTTCATCTGCTTCTGGTGTTGTGCATCTACAAAGCACATGGCTAAGGACTGTAAGGCAGCTGTGAAGTGCAAGCAGTGCACATCTCTGCATTACACCCAAGCCATCCAGTGTGAACGTCTTCAGGACCCTGTATTGGATCAATCTAAATAAAGAAGTTCAGTGCTCCTATACAGCAACATCATTTGACCCCTCTTTTCAGTCCTGAGGAGGTAGCTCCTGTCATTAACACAAACATCCTTGGAGGCAAGGTTTTTCAAAGAGGCTCAGATGATGACAAACTTGCTCTGTCTGTCAAAGACGGCATCTCTCTGGAGATAATGGACAGAGAAGTCTACATTGATGAAGCTAACCACTGAGTGGCACCGTCATGAACCAGCACTACCACTGAGGCAAGGTGAAGAGTGTTGTTACTAGCCCACATTTGTGATGTATCGTCCCCAGAAACCAGGAAAGATTTGAGTAGTATTTGATTTAAGTGCCCTAGTTTGAAGGCTTGACACACTCATCAGGGGACCAGACCATAATAACACGCTTCATGGTGTCTTACTGTGCTTTCGTGGGGAACAAATGGCTGTTACCAAGGATGATGAACGGCTGTTTTACTGCTGTAAGGTCGGAGAAGTTCACAGCAATTACCTCAGGTTCCCGTGGTTCAAGTACAATGACCTCAGCAATGGAGTCACAAAGTTCCGCAGGAAGGTGCATGTGTTTGGAAACCCTTCAGCGTCTATATGAGTGGCTGACCTGGTTGAGAAATAACATGGCTCAGATGCAAAGCAGTTTGTCCATCAACACGTTTATGTGGGTGATGGACTTACTTCTGTGTCCAGTGAAGGTGACCTCAAAGATCTGGATTTGAGTTCACGGTATGTCATGTCATGAAAAAGGTCAAAATATAGTATGCCACAAAAATGTCACAAAAAGACAAATTAAAGTACGTCATAACATTTTATTTAAAAAGTCATATTATTGTATGGCATTATTTTATGTAAGATATTATTAATATATATATATATATATATATATATACCATACACCATAATAGTAATTGTATATGTTGTAAAATTATCGTAGTATAGTATGCCATATGAATGTCATAGAATATGTCATAATTGTGTGTGCTGTAAAAAAGCAATTAAAATAGTCGGAGTATAGTTTGTCATAAAAATGTCATAGGATATGCCATAAGAATATCAATTTGTTTACGCAAAGTTGCGTTATATCATTAAAGATGACATAGCATAGTATCATCATATAATTGTTGAAAAATAGCATAAATATGTGATACTAGAACATGTCACAAAATGTCATAAAAAGATCATCGTATGTCTTGATAAATGTCACAGTACACCATGAGAATGTCATAATGCAGTATAGCATGAAATGCCATAAGAGTGTCATTGTAAAGTATGTCATATAAAATGTAAACGCAAATGCTATGGTATAGTACGTGATGAAAATGTCATGGCATAGTATTCCTTAAAATAATTTATTTCAATTTATTTCAAAAGTCACAGTGTAGTAGTGTGTCATAAATAAGTCATGAACAGTCATGGTATTGAATGGCATAAAAGTGTATTTAATCCTATTGTTATATACACACAATCACCCACACACTGAACAACAGAACATATGGTAACTCTTTTTATTTGTTTAATTTACTCAATTCAGAGTTCTTTTCAGCACGATACTTAAAATACACATGCACATACAAACTGATAAAAAACAGGAAACAGTTTCATTTTCAGTTTTTGAGAACATTGGAGTGCAGACATTTAGTAATATAGCAAACAATTTAGCTATATTAGTTTTCAATAACTCACTCGGTTTTCATGCAGCTACCAGTTCATCGTGGTTGCTGTTGGAGTCATCTGGCTGTCAAACAAAAGGAGTTCCAGCTGCTTCAAGGAGTTGGACTGCACCAAGTTCCTCCTGTATCATGAGGAGAGGTGTTTTCTAGTTTTATTTCTTTGTTAATTCTTTGGACAAACAGGGTTTTATGTTTCATTGTGTTTCATTTGTAAATATTAGGTTGCACTATACGGACATGTATTGTGTTTATTGTAGTTTGTGTAGATGGTTATGTATTCGTCTATCCCCTTGTTTGTCTGAATGGCCTGATCATCCACTTTATATCTTTCTCCCATGTCTCAGTTAAGAAGGTTGCTTTGTGCTAGTCGGTACTCTTCTGTTAGTGCTTCGATTTAGTTCTGTTATTTTGACGTCTTTCATGGGCCCATAAGTATTTTTGTTAGTTGTTTTTGCCTTTCTAAAATAATAAAGGAACATTTAAAAAAACAAACACACCTGTGTCTTTCTGGTCTACTTGCTTGGTCCCTGACAGCCATAAAAGATGACATGACCGAGTTATAGTATAGAAAGTTATGAAAATGTCATATAAAATGTAATAAAAATGTCATAGCATAGCATGCAATAAAGACATTTTCATTCAAACTATTATAGTATAGTATGACATAAAAGTTATATAAAAAAAATATCACCAAAAAGTAATTTCATAAAATGTCATAAAAAGACGTAATATTGTCATAAAAAGACATCGGACGACGAAGATGATGTCAAACTTGTCATCGTATAGTGTTGGTTTATTTATCGCGTGTGATGAATGTACAATATAACATAAACTGTGAGAATAAGCTGTAATTGAAGGTCCCCCCCCCCCCCTCCCCTCTGCAAACAAGCTGGCGGAGGCGGGGCGCTGGAGCCGTGAAGCCGGACGCTCCAGAGAGAGTAAACACTTCTTTTCAGTGACTTTTATTTGTGTCTCTGTGTCTGAACTGAGCAGGTTTCGGTAGAAGCACTCGCGGTTCCGGCTCCGGACATGCAGAGCAACTGAGCTTTATTTGTAGAAGCAGTAAAAGAGCGAGAAGAGATCTTCCCTTTGGGGGAGGACGAGGAGCGGAAAAACTACCTGCCTGTCACCGCAGAGGATGAGGGGAAACCTGGGGAATGATCCTGAGGGACTCTTCTGATGGGGAGGAACACACGACTGGGATGTAAACACGAGCAATCGATCTCTAATCCGAAGGTAATGGATTAGATTTATTGATTTGACACTTTCCGCTGCTCTGTATCTACTGGGATGCCAAAAATGACCACCACTGCTACATTTATAGGTCTTTCCATGAATTAAAAGAGGGATTTTTACAGCCTTATGCAGCCAGATATAAGGTGATTATTTAGGCCAAATATTACCCAAGGATAGGGAGACATGATGGGCAAAGATTGGACATCAAATACATTAAATAAGGAACCGTCTGTCTGAGGTTTCAGGTGTTTCCAAACTGAATCCTTGTTAAAACTGAGAGTTGTGCTTCTTTGTTGTATGACAGATGCTAAAGGGAGCTGAACTTCATTTTACTCTGCTGCATACATTATGTCAGACAAGATTAGATCACATTTATGTGCTGAACAGGGAGTCTTCTATAGACTTCAGACTGCCTGTGATCTGTGGACTGAAAGAGCAGACTTTTTGTACTTTTTCCTTTTATGTGCAATACAGCCTAATAACTGTGAAGAGATGTATCACTACTTAAAAGATGCACCATAATCTCCAAGCAAAAATCAACACTCATAGTTATATGTTGTCACTTTTGCACAGGGATGTCTCTTATTTCATGCCTTTACATCACAAAGAAAATCACTTAGATTCTGTTTACGACAGCAGTGGTCATGAACATATCACTTTCCCTGTTTGTAATAAATTGTACAGGTTATACGTCACAGATTACCACTTCTTCAACAGCCAATTTACCACTTAAGATCCTCTGTAACTGCCGCCGCTGTCAAGTATCTGACACTTCAACATGGAGGGAAGTTTGTACTTTCCCTGCTTACAAAAGCTCTTTTTTCTGGTAACGCTGCCTCCTTTGTAGTGTTAAAAGAAACTGCACATAGGTGGACTGGCCCCACCCTGCACTTTGTTAGAAATAGAGCTCTGTTTTGCTGCCGTGCCTCGACTTGTTTCTTTTCACTTATTACACACCTGCTCTCTTCATGCCATGAGTGCCTCCGAGTCCACGGCCTTTAGAGCGGATCAAGTATCTCCTTGCTGCTGCTAATCTGCCCTGAAAGCCCCACGTACACTGAAGCCGTTAGTGTTTGATGGAAAACAACGTCTTACATCTGAGCTTTGACACATATTTGATCGGAGGGGTTTTACTGTGACCTCCCAACCTCTTATTCAGTCCCCCATATAATACATAATACCATGTAGGAAACACTGTCTTTTTAAATAATGTCTGAAGCAATCACACACTGCAGTTCTTTTCCTTTCAGTGTTGACCGCTCCACTTTGTTCTGGCTTCTCAGTTATGTCTGTGGCCACTTTGCTTCCTCTACAATGAACTTTTCTTTTCTTTTTTTCTTCCTTTGGAATTCTTCTCCAAACAGACTTTAAAATGCTTGTTCGTTTCCATCAGGTTGAAATCCTATTTTCCTGTTAATCTATATTACAGGAACAAGAGGGTCATTGTTGCCCCGTCACACCAGATGAAACTCCGGCGTGCGTTGCAACATCAGATTTTGCAAGCTGACCTCACAAATTACTGCTGTGATCTGCAATCAACAATCAACTGTAAATAGTGCAGATCTATGGGGGGGTTAGAGTTTGTAAGACGGATTGTTTGGGAGTGTTTTCCACGGTTGTTATCTTGACAAACATGTAGGAATTCATGCAATCTAAGACACATTTGTAAGCTGTTTCTCATGATTATTCTGTGTCGTTGCAGTGTTTCCCGTCACCATGACTTCGCCACGTGAGTGCTCCCTCTTGCTGACTCAGCTGCTCGTGCTGCTCCAGCTCCTCCTCCCTCTCACCTGGTCCCTTCTTCACCCTCCTCACCCTCCGCCCGTCCACGTCCCCACGCTCGTCCCTCACTCACCGACGCCTCTCATCCGCTCCCGCTTCAGCGCTCAGACTCAGCTGGACTTCACCACTCACTGCAACTCCAGCTGCTTCCACAGAGGAGAGCAGGAGGCCCAGAAGGAGCAGCTCACAGAGAAACTGGCTTTTGAGACGCTCTACGCCGACGGCTCCCGCACTCTCACCACTGTAGATGTGGAGGGCGATGAGGAGTTTGAAGGAGATGCCTTCGCTCACCCTTCACCTGGGAGAGGGCCGAGAGTGAAGCCCAGGCATAGACGCGTGAGGCGGCAGATCTACGGAGCGGACGGACGCTTCAACATCCAAGGGGACAACTTCCTGTTGGATTACCCTTTCTCCACAGCCGTGCGGATCTCCACCGGCTGCACCGGCGTTCTTGTGTCTCAGCAGCATGTCCTCACAGCTGCCCACTGTGTGCATGATGGAAAGGATTATGTCAAGGGGGCGCGAAAGCTCAGGGTGGGATTCCTGATTCCTCCATTTATCAACAGCACTAATGCCGGCCTCACCTCTTCCAAGAAGCCTCTGGTCCGCTGGGTGAGGGTGAAACGTACCCGTGTGCCAAAGGGCTGGATCCAGGGCCCTCAGGAGGTCAGCATGGACTTCGATTACGCCCTGCTGGAGCTGCGTTGGCCTCACCGACGTCCCTTCATGCGCCTCTCTGTGGCTCCCTCCTCTGATGACCTGGCAGGGAATCGCATCCACTTCTCTGGCTTTGACAGCGACAGATCCGGGGAGCTGGTGTACAGGTTTTGTCCAGTGGAAGAAGAGTCCAGCGACCTGATATACCAGCACTGTGACGCCCG
Source organism: Pholis gunnellus (assembly GCF_910591455.1). Taxonomy (NCBI): domain Eukaryota; kingdom Metazoa; phylum Chordata; class Actinopteri; order Perciformes; family Pholidae; genus Pholis; species Pholis gunnellus. The sequence goes on from NC_136537.1 coordinate 16,109,448, forward strand.
ACCTGGAGCCAGCGGCTCTGGAGTGTACGGAAGAGTGTGGGACAACGGTTTAGAGCGCTGGGAAAGGAAGGTCATCGGCATTTTCTCTGGACACCAGTGGCTGGAGATAGATGGGGAGAACAGGGACTACAATGTGGCCGTGCGAATCACTCCTCTGAAGTTCGCTCAGATCTGTTACTGGGTGCATGGAAACCGACTAGACTGTGTCCATGACTAAGAAGGACCGTAGCAAAGCAAAAAGACAGGGTGAAATGCATTGTTTCCCTAAAGAAAGAAGAGTGAAACAAGATGAAATCAAATAAAAAATAACACCCTTCTACATCAGTAGAGCAGATAAATACCTTTAGGATCCCCTTCATTGAGGGTTTTCTCTCCTTTAATCTCCCCCTGTAACATCTGGGCCTATTAGATCATCACCACGGCATCTTTTCATATGCATTTGCCCACAGTCAGTGTTTCCGCAGTAGCCTATATAACATAAGCCACTTTATTACGAGAGGGAAAAACACTTGTCCTTGTGTGCAGTGCGTCAGTAGCACCAGATTATTTTCCTACTGTGGATGACAGCAGTCTGTTGACGTTTTGTCTTCACATCTTTCCTGCTCTTTCCTCTGATTGTGTGGAACATGGTTTAGTATTTGTATGCCTCTTCAAGGATCATTTGGTGTATCCACTTGATCTGCATACACACATAATACATAGATTAAAAACATGTTCTTGGACACCACTGATGCTTCTTGACATTTCAGCAGACATTATGCTCTTAATGTGGACTGGAGAGACGGTGTTGATTTTATTTTTTTGAGAAATGCTTGATATATTTTATTAAAGAGAGATTTATAAGTGTTCGTGTCAGTGGTTCTTTGAAGTTTCAAGAGTGATGTTGTGGCCCCCTCTTGTGGTCAGAACAGGTACTGCAATGGAACTAAATGGACGCACTCGTTTGGTTTAAATTGAATATAAAGTCTATTTAATCGATAAAACGGCTGACAGAAAACGTATCGGCAGTCCATTTTTTCCATAAGGAAAAACTACAAAAGTTCACTGGTCCCAAATTCTCAGGTACAAATATTGGCTGTTATTATAATCTACGATAGTAAACTGAATATCTGTAAATTGTTGAATAGTTTAATTTGGGCATTAAACACAATCTTTTGACATTTCACTGACAAAGCAATCAGTTCACATGAATATAGTATTTAGTTGCAGCCCTACTTTAATTGGAGGTCCAGATTATTTATCACATAATCATTTGTGCAGTACGATCCGAGGACCATCCTTATAATTACTTTTGAATCATAGATAAGAAACAGATTACTAGAACACCATGAGTTAGAAACAGTAATACAAAGTGGAAAAAGAGCCGTACAAGTCAGTAGTTTAGTGCTTTTTATTAGAGATAAGGAGACGATACAAAACAGCCACCATTCAATATTCAGTCTAAACTCTGACCGCTGCTCCTTCATATACACATCGCTCCCATCAGACCCTTACAACACCAGAGTTTTTAATTCAAGGAGATCCTGGTTTTAACAAGTACAAGGAATGTTGTCTGTTAACTTAATCAAATGCCATGGTTATCAGACCCAGAACTGGAAATTAAAAAGGAATCACTGAAATTTTGAAATTTGCCTGTTCAAGAAAAAGAAACAAATACAAAAACAAAACAAAAAGAATGAAATATATATTTAACCATGTTCCCCCAGAGAAGGATTTAATAGATCTTATGAATTAGTTCATACTATAACTAGTCTCAACTACACGCACTTACAAAACTTAACTAGAAGTTTGGCAAAAAAAATGTAGTTGGAACGATTATAAGTCGGGATTTAACAGTTGGAAAACTAAACCGGTTATCGTCTGTCCCTTTCTCTGCAATCATTCAAATGGAACCTGGAAAAGAACAAAACCCGTCTTTAAACATGAACAGTATGTGTATTTAAGTTCTATCATCATCCTCATCTTTCAGTCGTATCTTAATATTTTACTTTGTGTGTGTTTTGTTCATATTCTTTATGTTGCGTGAAGTGGAATGACAGTCTGCATTTGCGGAATTTCTTTTTTTGTTATTTTTTTTTTTTAAACTGTCACTTGACCCGAAACCCACCCACAACATCCCACCCTGAGTCACGCAAATGGTTTAGGTTCTGCCCGTCTCCAAACCACACCGGAATGAACAGCAAAACCCAACAGATGTGTCTGAAAGGCCTCGATCGTAGCCAGAGAGGAGAAGGGGGAGGGGGGGGGTTTATACAGCTTTTCCTTCCAGGGTGATTACTGATGTGCCACCGAGCTTTTCTGCCAGAGTTTTCTGGTCTTTAATGTCTTCCAAACCATTCACCTGCCACTCGTGCTTAATACCTGAAAATTAAAAAAACAAAACATGTTAAAACACGTCAGAATTACAATGTTGAACAAGTGTTCAGACAAAGACATACTTATATCCTGGTAATATAGATAGATTATAGGCTAGAGTGTCATAATATAGCACATTTTCTGACCTTACAAGACTCGCTCCAATGATTGGCTTACACTAAAAGCACCCAGAGTTAGCACAGAATTTGGGAAATCTGCTTTTAGCTTCTGTGTGCTTTAAAACTCGATGCATTGGACATTTCACCCCAGTCTGCAGTTGCTTTTAAATTGTGCGCTGAATGACTTCTCTTGTATTGGTATCAAATATGTGCTCGATATTATCAACATCATGGTGAATGAGAGCTTGCTCTCAATAGTCCAACCATACAAACTCTACCACTTACCTTGGAATTTTCTCTTGATGGCGTCTTTTGAGCTGGCATAGATCATCTTGCTCTTCAAGGGAGCGTCCTCTGGAGCCCTACGGGTGAGGCAGAAACATTATTAAAGCCAACTGTTTATATTGATCGTTATAAACCCAGTAATGTCCGATTGTGGCAGCCCTCACCATAAGATAAAGACCAAGTCCTCCTTCTTTGTTTCTTTGGTCTCATAGCTGGCGTCATACAGAGCGTAGCGACAGTCTTTTGGGGGCAGCATCCCAACAAAGTGCCCGAATGGGTCCGTGATGTTTTCCAAGTCACCCAGAAGGATCTCTTTGCCCTCCTCCAGAACAATACTCTTGAGGTCGGCACTCAAGCAGAACAGAATGGCCTTCTTTCTCTTCTTCTTCTCTTCCTCACTCGGCTGAGCCTTACGCACCTTCATGTCGTTGAAGACTGCGATAACTTCATCTGTGACTTTAACCCCCGAGGCCTGTGGAGAGAACAATCCTTTAACTCAAGAGTTTAAAGTATTCACAGTTTAACATGGAGGCTGATATTTCTGCAATGGACTGATGATGACGACACAACAAAAAGGTAATTTAGATATGAATGCAGGTTTTATATGAAATGTAAATATAATTTAATTCCACAGAAAAATCCATTGCTAGGACCTTGAATGGCTGCTTAATCACTTTGAATTGATTTGGGGGAATATCATTATGTAAATACAAGATGTTTAAATGTAAATGAGACCAACGCTTTTAAGTTCCACATCAATTATCCATTGATCCCTAAAATACCCTTTTAAATAAAAAGAATCACTGGTTCCAACTTGTATGTGTATATTTGCCGGTTTCCTTTGTCCTGTGATATCCTGTGTAAATTAATATTTAGGTGTTGAACCGCTGGTCGGACAAACCAAGCAGTTTGAATGATACATTGACCAAACAATTAATCTAAAACATTGACGGACTAATTGTTAATGAAAGCAATTGTTAGTTTCAGCCCTCCTCCACCGTGTGAGTTTTGCCTGAATGAGGCAACAGACGGCATTGTGCTTAACAGGCCAGAAGTGACATCATAAGAAAGGCCAGAGAGGGCGGCATGCCACTCACAGAGCAGGAATGCTCGTTACGAGGACGACTGATTAGGAGGATTGAAATGCAACGGTGTGGCCGCGACAAGCCGTTGGTCATGGCCGACGCAGAGCCAAGTTGTGTAGTGCATTCTGAAAGTCAGCAAAGTTGGTACGAATGAAATCAACACTGACGACTCAGTCAGTACAGCCTTTTATTTTCATATGTGTACGGTCACACTGCAAGAGTGATAAACAAATACATTTTCTCCAGCACTGTACGGCAAAAGTCCACCTTGAACATGAATGCTAAAGTTAAGCTAACAGGTGTGTAAAGTCTCTGTGACCATTAGGTGTAGAAAGTAGTGAAAAGGCCATGTATCTCTACCATGACGATGACTGTGTGGGTAAGGGAGTGGTCAGTAATTAAGCATTAAAGCACAGAGTTCAGTCTCAAACAATGGGGCTTTTGAAGAAACTGCCTGTAGCTACAAGTCACATTGCTGAGTCACCGCCTCTCCGTAACTCGATTTGGTCTTCTGACTTCTGCTTAAGGCACTCAAAAACAGGAAAATGCAGCCTCAAGAGACGAAAACTGCTGTCTACCAGCAATGTGTCAATGGAAAAAGAGACGACGAAGAAAAGGAAATACAATGGGGCAGGAAAGACTGAAAAGGAACCGAACTGCAAAGTAGCACAGACAGGCTCTGTATGTTTGCTCAGGGCGTAAAAGACCTGCATGAGATAACCGTGACTTTTAGAGTAATAATTAACCAGCAAACAACCTTACTCACTTCCTTAATCATTGTGCATCAATAAAATAAGAATGCAAGCAAGGAACCTGAAAAAAAAACATCCAAGTCTGTCTCCAAAATATTTGCTGAAGTTTACAAATGTCTAAGACCCAGCACATGACAGCCAGTGATGCTCAGACATCATGATGTCTAATTCATCTGTACACAAACACCATCGGTAAAACCGATAAGATTCATATTCTGTATATTTTTAGTTGTCACAGCAAGCTAGCTCTAGCCTTATCTAATCTGAATCAGGGGTAATTTTCTTAACAGAAGTGACGGTTCAAGTGACTCAATATAAGTGTAGCCACAATACACGTCTTGAATTCCTTTACATAAAGTAACAGTTAAGATACAGGCCTCATAGGAGCCACTTTCACAAGAAAACAGGCCTGATGGGTTTATATCCAAACTCTGAAATTAAAACACTGCAACGGTAAAGTGTGCAGTGGCCGATTTAGGTGATTATCAGGGTGTCAACGGCGCATATAATATTAGATATGCAAGTGATTTGTTTTTATTTTCGCATTGCACAAAAATAACTATGAATGAAATGAGAAATTCGTCTATTAATCCGTTTGAAATATATATATATATATATATTTTAATGGCGTGACGTGCTGTACAAATAAGATGCGCAACTAAAAAAGAAGATGCGCATTACCGACTATGAAAACCCAGAGACCGCGGCCCAAAACTGGTCTTATATAATGTTGACAATAACGTCAAATATTTGCTAAATCCCAACGTAATACATGGTAAAATGTTTACATGGGGAAATACCAGGAAGATAGATCTCATTACAGAACCGTTATAAAAAAAAATAATTGTCTATGCACCAAATTCAGGGTGGGGCCATGAATGCAGCACACGTGCACGTCTGTGCGCTAACGTGCTATATAAAGGCAAAAAGGACGGTTCCGTTGTCGATTAACACGTTTAGTGTCACGGCGCAACTAGTCCATAAACTTATAAAATGGTCAATACATAAGATAACGTCACTGTGGTGTAATGGTGGCTTGATCTGGAGAACGTAGACAACCAGCGTCTAAAGATACCGTTAGACAAAGAACAAGGAAATCACAGCTAGCTTTAGCCACTACGGGTGTCATTTCCTGCCTCTTGCTAACGTAGCTTGGCTTCAGCTAACAATAACGTTAGCATGTTAGCCTGCTGTTAGCGCTAAGCACCTGCCAGCGCTTCGGCAGAAGCGTCAACTAGCAAGAGGTGAAACGGCAAACACGATGCGGTAAAAGTAACCAGTAACGTCATGACAACGGTATTCATGGTAACACGATAAGATCCTTGTGGGTTTTTTTTTTAGCGAAACTCAAGATGAACGAAATGGCGCCAGTTGTTTTAGTACCACAGTCGTTTTTTCGGGTCCATTATCACAATCTCGTAAAACACATTAATACAATTAAGTGATTGACGTGTGATTAATTAAATATAAAACTCGGATGGCCGCGCTGTATGAACGCTTTGTTAGCCTATCGGTTGGTACAGCAGTGCTGTTCGCTGCCGTTAGCCACAGCGCGCTCGTGCGATACGGAAGCGGCTACCGTTAGCTACGTTTAACGTTAAAAGCAATACCATAACCTATGAAATAAAACACAAATAGACCGGCAAAATCTCCCCAGATCTTAAGATGAAGTCGACATTAGTCAGCAGGAGGAAAAAAACCGTGATAAAGACGATGTTGGACGTACCATGGCTGTAGCTCTGGATTAGTCAGCGTCTGGGTAGGAATTGAATCAACTGTGATGATGAATGGTCGGTCTCGCTCACACACAAGATACACGACGTGAACGCGGCTATAAGCGCGCGCCCCTGACGACTCCGGCCAGGTGCACGAGCGGGAGCGCTTGTCTGCTAGACCTATAATTGTCCAGCGGCTGTATTTGTTTTTGGATATGCTATTAATTTAAGTATTCTGTCACGTGTGATAACACAAAGAGGGCCGCAGATATAATCTAAATATTAATAAGCGTTTGCTTAACATATTATACACACAAATTAAATAGGGAATAAAAAACAATAATCTTCCCAGTGATATTTTAACATATTGACTGATGTTATCGAACATAACACTAATTGGAAACCATTTGAGGGAAACAATATTATACCTCTTACCACCAGTATTTTTTCCGCATTTTATTCTTTTATTTTCCCTGCAATTACATTAATACTTTGTATTTCCTTTAGCGTTGCGGCCAGCACTGATGAACAAATCAAACATACCAAATAGGTGGCGAAGAGCGTTATGGGAATCTGTGTTTGTCTGGTATATGAATACACCCACAACTCCCTGATAATATCTAATGCACATTATGAAATCATATTATGGTGCCCAATAAATAAATAAAAAATACAACATTCTTGGTCGGACACACATCCTTCAAGCTTTTAACGCAACTATAGGCCTAACATTTTTATTTAATTTCATTGTAACCTTTTTCTAATTTATTAAAGACAACCTACGTATATGATTGTGACCGTAACAATACATTTTCAGTGTTCAAGGAGGTGAATACGTGCTACTCATTAATTCTCCAATGGCGCGAGGAGAGATGAATAAGTAAAACTATTGTGCTGCTGCTGTTTTAACCGAAATTCAGCAGCCATCCAGGCGCAAAGCAGTGTTCTGGGTGGGAGGAATTTCTCCGCCACCCACCCCTTCTCTCTCTCTCTCTCTCTCTCTCTCGCTCGCTCTCTCCCTCCCTCCCTCTCGTCCTTTCTCCCCTCCCCTTCGTGCGGGTTTTTGTTAGACTCACTTCCAAATATGGAAGTGAACGGTGGAGCGGCAGCGATCAGTGCACGCGCCTCGCTCACAGCACGAGGAGGGTCGGGCCACGACGCCGATCACCATATAAGGAAACAAGGGACACAAAATTCGCTGTAGCAGATTTTCTGTACAGAAAAAGACACACAGAGAGGGTCAGTGTGAAGGATGAGAAGAAGCGGAAGATGAGGCGCAGTCGTGACACTGAATACACACATTTCTCCGGAGAATACAATGATATAAACGCTATAATATCACAGCGGAGGTCAGTTCATACTGAGGCAGGGCTGTTGTTTTGTTGTGGGGCATGTAGGTTATGGCTTAACGGTGCTGTGGTTGTAAACACAAAGCCTGTAAAATATGACCCACATTCATTATGTCGCCAAACAAGCATCACTAGCTCAATAAAAGAAACACACACTCATATGTTGTCAATAGTGTTAGTAGCTTCTACATTCATTAAATAGTTTTCCCACCATAGCTGAAGGAATATAACATGTTCTATCTTATTTTGTTCAGATATGTTTATGCTCCACATAACATACAATAGTCTCACAAATCCTACTGTGCATATAATATATAAGTGCTAATACATATTAGATTAGTTTCAACTAACTATCATTACAGGGTACAAGTACTGAGACAAAGAAATGCAGTTTCACATCTAACCAGAAGCAGTAAAGTGCAGTCTAATATAGAATAAACGGTATATTTAGAATAAACAGCAATTAGCCTTTATATGAATGTGCGAAGATATATACAGTATATGCTGCAGCTACAGCAGTAGGTTCATTGCCTTTATTAAAGTACTGTACAAAGCTAAATTTACTCAAACTGTAGTTTATATATTACATTGTATGTTGTATATTGTATAAATTGTATATATACAATATATATAATATAATATAATATATTACATACCATACATATTCCATAATGGTTTATTGTTCATTTTGTACAATCATTCATATTTGTATGCACTTTTCTACTGTTTATGTAGTAGGTTGGTAATGGTTTAGTTTTGTATAAAACAGACCCCTCGCCCCCTATTTTTTGTTAATAATTGAACTGTTCTATCTATCTATGACAAGCCTTGTGTAGCATTAGACAATGTGTTTTAAATGGGAGTATTAGCCAGCCAGCGGTAAGTAAATGGTATGGAGAAAAATACTACATTCAAGCTAGTTGAAGAATGCCCGTTATGTTTTAACAGGTGGTGCAACCACCTGTTAGAATATGTGTGAAAGCAGACAATACGTAAGAATGTTCTAGAAGATTTTGTCTATTGTGCCACTGTTAAATAAATGTTAACAGGACTGTATGTGTTAATATGTGAGCCACTGTAAGAGTAAAGGGCGTGTATGTTCTGAGTTATAGTATTTTGGAATCTGTTAATGTGGAATATATTTGAAATCATTTGGATTTGGTCACGCCCTGTTTATGTAAATTGCGAAATATTTTGATCTGCAATTGTGTGTGAGAATAAAACTATCTCTGGCCTGAGCATGACGCTCCTCTCTTTATCGATCATACACGCTGCTTCCTAGCCTGTGTAACCTTTGCTGCCGGTCCAGATTTCCTCTGGTGCCGCTAACATTTACACTATCTGGTTAGACGCTAAACTTGTACTTGCTCTATGTAATCACAATGAAGTTCAATCTAATGTAATCTAATCTGAGCCAAATATTCAAATGCAATCTGAAACAGAACATTTTGTGGCGATTCAAATACATGGAAGGAAAATTGAACAAAAGTTTGACATAAGTGAGTAAAATGACCACTGCTTTGCCACACAGCAAGTGTTTGTAATGGTGATCCTGCTGCTGGGTCAGTGTGGTAAGAGATTTCAAAATATCCTACATCCTCTTTTCGTACAACCTTTATGGCGGAGTTTCTCTGATGCCACTTTCTAAACAAAAGAATGGATTGAAAAGGCGCATTAACAGTTTCAAGCTTTGTTTATTCTTTAGAAAACAGCATTTCTCAAGTCAAGGCCACAATACCCCTGCAAGAGATGACTACATTAGCTTTTACTACAATATTGCATGCATTTACCTTTGGAACGAGCAGTGTGCAAAAAGCACCAAAGAGGAGGGGGAGTGCAAAAGAAAGTGCTTGTTTCCTCCTCTTGTGCAGAGGGACAGACATGGAATGTGCAAAATGATGGTCAGAAATCATGGCTTGAGAAAGTCTCCCATCATCCATATTTGCACATCTCTTTTTTGACCTTGTATTCTTATGATTCATACCTACAGTTTCATGGAATCACTGTGAGATTAATGCACCGTTTAATAGCGTTTTGTGTGTCCATTCTGCATTTGAACACAGGAAATAGGTAAGGTTAGGTTAGTTGATGAAGTACGCAATGCAGAATCATTACAGACTATATGATCCTACTTTTGCTCTCAGGTTTTACAATCATGTGGCATTTGAATGACCTATTATACAAGACTAGATGCTTGCATTCCACATCTCATGTTCAGACATGTAGGGCATAGTTTCAAATAACCAGTATCCTTTAATCCAATGCCGTGTTCATTCTGAGTTGGCCTGAGATGTGCTGCTTGGCCCCAAAGGAAAACATAATAAATCCACCGTGTAGTCTACCTTTTAAATTCCATGTATGACTGAAAAATACGGCTGATTGGTTAAACGGCTTCAGGTAACCGAGAACCTAAGAACAAGTCAAAATGAATGTTTTCTGTAAAATGGTTTCATTATATGTTATGCAACCATTGCATGCAATTCAATTGAAACAAAGCGTTCACCAAAGCACACAATGGTTTTAAGCTGGATTGATAGCCACTTAAAGTGATTATTTTATAACGTTTGTCATAGTAAAAAAGATGTTTTACACTGACAAAGTTTTCTTATAGAGTTTAGTAATGATCACATTGAAACCTTCATGGAGAATTTGAAATTGAAACAGTTTAAATAAACCTTTTTTATCTGGAGCCAGATCACCAATGTGAGCAATGCGTCACAGTGATGTCTCACAGAGGGTTTTCTCACAGTGGAGCTGATAGCACAGGCTACAAATCGCTAAAAGCAATACATCAAGAATTGATCTGAGGTGCAAACGTGACAACATCTTAAGGATGTGCGGCAGTCACACATTGTGACATTTTCTATAGGTTTCTACTGATTATTACTTCTTATTCTTATACTGTATAAAAAATCCTGCTTGTTATTTGTTCCATGTTTGTTCAACACTTGCTATGTTTGATTGGAAAAGTGTTTTTTTCACTGAGTTCATTGTAGCCACTGAGTACACGGTCAAAGTTTAAATCAAATATTAAAAGCTAACTCTTTGGCTGCCTGGTCGCTAGATTTATTATATCAACACCTTTGAGTATTCCAATAATGTCTTATCTTTGGAGAGGGAAAATGTCCAGAATACAAGTTCCTATATATATATAATTTTGCCAGAAGAGTCTAGTATCAAAATCTATAAAGTGTAACACGTTCCATTAAGGAATAAACAGCAAAGCACTTGAAACAAATGAGATTCAACTGAACTCCCATTATATGCAACTTCCAAAATCTACTGTGCTATATAGAAAGTGCGTCTCTTCTTCTCCTTTCAAAGTAGAAATGCTAGTTTATATCAAATATAAAGCAAATCCACAAACAGAATGGAATGTTTTAAGGCCGCAAAGTAAAAAAATATAGCCACAAAGTGATATGTATAAATGTATAAGCTTTAAAGCCAGCATTTTTTTTAAGGTAACAAGATAGACTGCAGAAGCTTTCTTTGATAATCCCCCTGACTTCCCCAAGAACGTGTTTTATAAGTTTAACGGTAAACATGTCCATTAAGACCAATTGTAAACTTGTAAAATGATGGCAGTGTCAATTTAAGACCTGTAGTATCAATAAGAGGGACTGGAATGATTTAACTCCCTGCCTCAGTGACTCCAGTCACCTTTACATAAGCCTGGACGTAGACAGGCAGAGTAACGTGCATAATAAAGATGCTGGTGGATTGGCATCTTGTTTTGTTCCTTGTGCCAATGTGGTTGAGCTGTTCCAATGGGAGGCATGATAAGGCTTTAGTGCTGAATGTGTGCTTGTGTTGTGTGCTGGTAGCATTGTGTCGAGATTACGAAGGTCCAGAGGTCCTTTATCTGGGTTTCTTCTGGTCACCGGTGGCCGTACCTCTCGACTTGTTCAACACCACGGTGGCCTGGAAACAGAGGAGAAACAAACAGGGACCATTAATGTGACGGCTGACTGCGTCAAGGGCTTCTTGCAACGGACGTTGACTTCCGTTTTTTTTGGTGTTGTGGTTAGTTCACTGACGCCTCTCGGCCTCATCTGTCAGGAAGAGCGGCTCCGACAAAAAAAAAAAACCCACTTCTTGTTTCGTGTAAGTAAAAAGGCGTGAACTTGAGAATTAACTCTAGATGGTCTCTCTCAACCTTGTTAGTTTCATTTTCTATTTGAACTCCATTGATGTTGGATCCGGCTTAGCGAATAAATGAAAACGGTTGCAATAGTTAAAGTCACGGAGAAACGTATTTCCATGTGCAACAAAAGATGTGGGTGGGGTTTAAATCAAAACATTAACATGGGATTTCATTTTTCAAAGTGGGCGTGGCTTAGCAAAACCAGCAGCTAGATGTGGTGCACAGGCCTCCCCCACATGCCTTGTGCAATCAAGAGGAGGACGGTTAAATAAACAAATCAGACCTCATCCACATTCCGATTTAACAGGTTTACCAGCTAAAATCCAAACATACAACTCCTGCAATGCTTCTATTAAACTGTCTTTAAGAACCCACAAATAATTATCATCCAACCCTGCAGATACCGTACAGTTCTTGTGCCTCTATTAGCTCATTGTTGTTCATACTCATTTACTGTGTACTGTACGGTTCAGTCTCACCACTCTTCTGAACCCTGTTTCAAGAAGCAAACACACTCTGGTAAACCCACAGTATACAATCTCTCCTTCCTTTGTGTTCTTGGAGTTTTTACATGTTACAAACCATTCGTTGAAGCATATTTTAAATCTAAACTTACTGTGCTCATATCCAGCTTTTGTCATACAGTACATGAATCTATAAACTAAAATGGAGCTTCTCTTTATCTATTAAATTGTTGTTTTTCTTACCAGTATTTCGGCAAATATGTCAATATCTAGATTATTACAAATATCTCCCTTAGATTGCTGCATACCCTTTTTGTTCTTCCCAAAATCAATTGCTCCCTCTAGTGATGTTTATGGGTACATGCAGTGACAAAAACAAGTCTATAAGACAAAACTGAAATCTCTGAAAGACTTATAGACGGACACCAGCCCCATTATTCTCACCTGCTCCAGGACGACACCTGCGGCCTGGTCGATGGCTCCTCCTACAGTCCGGTACCGACCAGAGTAGCGGATGAAGGCCCACGTTAGCATGGACATCATGACCACACCCAGAGTACAGTCACACACCAAGGCGAAGGTAGACAGGCCAACGAAGAGCAACACACCCGACAGCACGTAGAGAAGGCACACCAGGACAAACAGCACTGCAGGAGTCCGGAAGGCGCTGAAGAGGTTTTTTGCCTTTTGCAGCAAAGAGAAGAAACAGATGATTAAGAGATAATATCACTGCCTTAAACGGCAATCAATCCAATAATAATACACAAAATGTGGTCAAACTGTTGTGTTTTGATTGATAAATCTATAAGATATTTATTTCAATGTCAAATAAAGGTTCTCATGTTTATGGAGAGGCCTCTTACCGCATTGTGCTTGCCGAGTGACTGCCACATTTCCTCCAGCTCTGTTTCCAGCTCTGCTTGGTAACGGTCGCAGAACTCTTGTCCGCCCATCTTCTTGGTCCTGGAGAAGTTATGAAGAGCCTCTTGGAAGTAAAAGTGATGCTTTTCCTCCAGAGAGTCCGGGGCCACATAGGGCAAGTCTCCCCCGCACACCTTAGAGCGGAAAGAAAGAACGTTTGAAGTCAGGATTACATGAAAACATACCTCTCTCAACGATAAACCGACAGTGAAGAAGTGCAGTCGATGCATCGTTTAGGTGACACACACCCTCTCCATGTTCTTGCTGTACTGATCTTTGGCTGTTGCCACAGCTGCCAGATTATTGGCCTCTGCTGTAGCCTGGTGAAACAAAAATGGCACATGTTAATGGTATTGTAGTAAAAAACAAAACTAAATGTTGATGTTAAAACGTATATACGTTAATCCTGTACATACCATGAGCATAGTCTTTGGCTGTGGCAAATCTTCTCCCTGGTAGATCTTGATGTAAGCCTGGTAGGACAAAAATTACAATATTAGACTTTTAAAAAATCTGGTTTCGCAGGAAAACTGAGATGGAGAAGATGTTACCTTGAAGTACTCGAGCAGGCCCCTGCAAGTGACTTTGTTTCCATTTATTTCTTTCTCACACAGACGATCGGGATGCAGCAGTTTAGGGATCAGGCTCTTCAGCTCCACTTTAAACTCCGGGGCAACAGCTGAGGTAATAAATATACACCAAAGGTTAAGCCAGCACTTGGTACATTGGGTACTCTGCTAGAAATGAACCTTAAATACATTAGACTAGTGTGGAAACAGGGCTCTTACCATTAAGCTGTCCCTCAAATGAAGGGCTGGTGGCAACCTTCAACCCAGGGTGAGGCAACAAGAAGCAGGAAATGCTGCTGAAGCAAGAATGGATGTGATCCCTCACTGTTTGCAGCTCCTCGTGCTGGGTCTCATTCACCTATAGACATCAATAGGAAGGCAAAAACCCAAAATCAGTATCTAAGATCAGCCAAGTGTTTTCATTATATTCTTCCAAATCCATAAGTCAGAATTGGTACCTGTAACCGTTTATCCAGGAATTCATTGCCTCCTCTAAACCCGTAGGCATATTCATAGGGAAAGCTCCAGTCCCTGATTAGGAACATTAAAGACTGTAAGAGGAAAATGAAAAGGTGTTCAATTAAAGAGCAACAATCGGATAAATGTCAAACATCGGCAATGAATGAATCACATATTGTGGTTTCTCTTACCTGGAAGGGCTTCTGAAAGATCTCATCCATGGCAAGACGACCGTACTCCGTGAACAGCTATGATCATACAAAGTTATTAGTGAGACGACGCCCAAATCTGGAGAGCATCTAATGTTAAGAAGTGAGATTATGAAAAAGACCCGTCTGTCAGAAGAGCTTATTATCATAAGAAGGTATGAATGTGTGCGTAAATGGGGAATGTTGACCATGTAGATTAAAGCGCCTAGACTAGAAATAATTATATACGTATAAATGCAAGTCCAGTTACCAAAATACCTGCCGACTAATCTGATATCATGCTAAAGTAAACAGACCTGTAGCTGCTGCAGATCGTCCTCTTGTATGTTCTGTGACAGATTGTAGATCTACAAAAGAGAAACTACATAAGCACACATTACACGAATAAAAAGCAATGATGAACTCACTGACAATCAGAGCTCGGTCACCTGTATTGAACTGGTCATGGTGCTGAGGGCGAAGATGGTGGCACAGTCCTTCACGGTGGACTGGTTATCAAAGGCTCCCTGAGTGTCCATCAACACCACCGCCACCTGCCACAAAACACAGCACATGACATTAACACTGTGTGCAACTACAGTTATGAGAGAAACACACAGATGAAATTATGTGCACTGATGTACAATGTTGAGTAAGTTACAGGACAAATTATGGCTCATGTATCTCAAGGTATATTTCTCCATTCAACCCGCTCTAATGTTCATCTGTAGTATGTATACATATACACATATATATATATATATGTGTATATATTGATTTTAATCCTGATTAAACACGGATGACGTCAGCAGATTTGTGCCAAATAGAAAATCAAGTTTTTTAGCTGTAAATTAACACTACCGGACCAGAGAGGGGTGTTATCATTATTGTATTTTTTCTATTGCATTATTTATTGTTTAGTGTATAAAATGCTCATTGTAATTTCCCAGAACCCAGGGTGACATCTTCAGATTGCTTGTTTTATTCAAACAACTGCAAAAATGCAACAAAGTATAATTTACAACGATATAAATGAGAAAATATTAGAATTACTGCCTCGTAGTAGTTATATGCCTCTGCTAACCAGTCAGGTTCAAGGTTACATCCATGTCTGTCTTTAATGTCATCACACTATAACTTTTCTTATCTTATTAGACATTTGTGTGACATCGTCATAAATAGAATATGAATCCTTGAGTTATGGCCCAAAATGTGTTTTGTGAGGTCACAGTGATCTTTGACCATCAGAATCTAATCAGTTTATCTTTGAGTGCAGGTGGATGTTTGTGTCAAATTTGAAGTTCCCTCCAGGTGTTCCTGAGATATCGCGTTCACAAGAATGGACCGGACGTACAGATGTTACCTAAAGACGGACTGACGTACAACCCGAAAACATAATGCCACCGTAAAAAGCAAATAATCAGCAAATAATCACATTTTTCTTGATCGTAAACAATTATTTGACTACTTTTTGTAGATTGACTTTTTTTCCAGCACAACAGACATGCAAGTCAGGCTAACAAATGAGAAAGTGTAGCTACACAAATCAGATGATGACCCGAGTATATAGATATTATCTGACATCATTATCTCAGTTGTAAATACTATGTTTCTAGACTAACATATGGTACATAGATAAACAAATATATTTAAAGTACCTCTGTTCCATCGCTCTTTTGGATGGGGAAAACCTCGCTCCACAGTTGGATGCCTGTTGTCTCTGGTTCAGAACCGCCTCTCCAAGAAAATCCAGTCAGCCGCTCGTCATCCTCACCCAGCCAGTTTTCATCACCCTGCTGAAATAATACAAAGTACACTTTCTAGATCAGCTGGTGCTTCTACATGAAACTCTGCATATAAAATGTAACACATGCCTCGTCATGTAGATTCAGTAACTCTAAAGAATGTAGCAGCTTTTACTCTCCGGTCATAATTATCCACGATTACCCAGTTGGTTATACATCGACTCCACTCCTTACTATGGATCATGCCTACGGTCTCAAACATTCCTGTTACGTAAACTAGTTAGTTCACATGTTACAACAGGGATGGGCATTAGTTAAGCAGTCAACGTAAGACTATTTGTGATTTTCCAGGTTATCACACCTTCAACACATGAGGAGGAACTAGTCGGTAGCACTCACTAGTTAACATGATAGGTGATATGGCCTCAGAGTACAGTAGACAGATATAATGTCTGATGAGACGCTGAAAAGCTCCTGTTACAGAGCACGACTCACCTTTCTGTACATGTAGCGGAGCATGAAGTCGAGCAGGAAGCTCTTGCCCTTTCTGAAGGCTCCAGCCACTGACAGCACCACCACATTTTTGTCTCTGACCTCGGGGGCCAACAGAACCCGGGCCAGAGCCTCCGTGTCCAACGCAAAGGAGTGTTCCTCCTTACACACTGTGACGATCTGAACTGGTCCTGGTTTAGTCCCCATCCTTAAGAGTTACTGGTCCCTGTGAACACCACAGACAAACGCATCGTGTTACTGAGAAACTATTCTAGAAGAAAGTAAAACGAATATAAATCTACGATGACATAAGGCATAGAAAAGTGGAAAAAAAACTACAAGTGTGAATGGCGAGTCTTTGAATTTTTTTTTTAGAGATTAATGATTTTAACAATTTATTAAATCATATAAAAACATATTTTCCAAGTCATTTTATGCCAGTTGGTTGATTGATTTAGCACCAAGTTATCACTTTTAATCTTCAACTGAGAATTATTAGATTCAAATGTATATAATCTCGTAATAGTTTTAGTTATTCATATTTACCAAACACAAGCATCAAACATGTGCTGGCTGGGTGCTTACCTTTCTGCATCTTAAGTTATTAAACACTTTTATAACTTTTTTTGTTTTTTTGTGTTGGCTGGTCACAAGCAACTCTGACATGTTTGGGACTCTTGTTACTTGTAATGGACATTTTACAATAGAGCTATAGCCTGTCCATGACCAAAGCAGAAATTAAAAATAAATTGGTCACAAGAAAACTAAATAACCAATAGAATAATTATTAAAACTTAGTTGTAGGCTTAAAGGATAAATTCCTTAAAACTGACTTTCTTTCGATTTTTGGATGATAATCCCACCCAAAAGTGTTTACTAATGTAACCATTTCACCAGTGCCTACTGAAAAGAATCAGACATGCACTGATCCTTTCATCAGACACAATATTTGTCTTTGTGTCATGCTGCTTTGCCTCCAGCCAGTGGATTCACCATGCTCTGCAACACAGTGTATGTTTGAGCTGTCTCTGAGGACTTCTTTGTTGTTGCTCTCTGGTGAACACGTCCTCGCTCCCACGATGACTCAGACAGGGAGGCACATCGCTTGTCAGTTTATTTCTGGTTATAATAGCCAACGCTCGCTTTATCCTTTCACCACAAACTCAAAAAAAGGTGTGGCACTCAGCAGCTGCATACCGAGCATTTATCTGCAGTGACTGTGATGCAACGTGGAAAATAAATCCTGCAGCTCTGAGATTAAACCCTGTTTTTGGTAATCTGCCTGAACTTTGTTATGAGCAAGCACCACACGAGACAAGCTAAACCCTACAGTTTACTTTCTATATAATTAACGTGTCTTGATCGTTGACAGCCGTGTTAGCTACACGCTCAGGTCTTATACCAGTGTGGCTAAGCTAAACAGATCTCTAACATTAATGAAGCTCAACAGCTAACCTAGCTATCAAGCTAAAGCACATAAGTATTGACTAATCAACTAGTTAACGGTTGTAGCCAATAGCCTGCATAAGCTAACGCGTATTTGTTGTTTGCCGTTAAAGGGAACTAAAAACTAACGTCTCAGTGATCTTTTAAATATAAAACTATCTTCCTCTAGTTGCTTTGTGTGTGTTGTTACCTTTGACGGCTTCAAACGGCTTCAACACAATCGTGGACGAACGACTGAAGCGTTACTTCTGGCAAGAAAATAACTATGAGAACTTTTTTCCACCACGAAAACTCGCACACTTCCGGGATATTCCTGCGCAATGTTGTCTGGGAAAGGTAGTTTCGAGTGTGGCTTCCTGCTTGTGCGTCAGTCTGTCGACGAACTACGCTACCCAGCGTGCCCACCCTGTCGCAAAGCTTTGGGATATGTAGTTTTGAATGTATAAAGCTAAATCATTAAACGAATACGGAACTACCGGGCAGGTAATGCAAAACAGAAGTTTGGTGTTTTGCGTGTATTCAAAACACAGTGTAGCCTTGCAGATTTTGATGAACTAGATTTATACCATTGTAGATATTTATCAGTCGCTTAATAATCTTGTGGTTCCAATTGAATCACATCTCAATTGTTTCTTTTGTGTAAGCAATAACAATGCAGGAGTAATTAAGAATTCATTCACATGAAACAAAACAAAACCGGCAGTGCAATTCAAAATAGACAAACATTAAAAACAAGCTAATTTTATTCACAAGAACCGCATAACAGATTCTATTTGTTAGATTAAAATATCTAAAGTACATGAACACAAAATACATGCAATTTACAAACAGAGATTTTATGTAAAGTCATTTAAATGGCAGTGAGTTCATTTAGCATTTTAACTCCAAATTCCAATCAAACTACGCCGGGTTGAAGACAGGATTATATCTAAATTATAGCAGAAAATGAACAGAACCTCAGTAACATAACATGTTACATAAAATCATGTAGCATAAAATCAACTCGCGCATACATGATTAAAATAATGACAACAGGTGGAAAGACATCAATTAGAAACAAAATTGGAAGTACGAACTGAGTAGTACTTTCCGACTTTTTGAGCGCAATCTACAATTGCAACTACATTATAAATTAAAGTACTTTTAAATCAGGTATTATACTCACTACTACTTTTAAAAAGGCAGCATTTTCAGAACAGGTTACAGTAACAGTGTTAAAAACAATATATTCAAATTAACTTTGTTTATAAGATTTCTTTCCTCATAAAATAACCTCTAAAAAACCTTCTTATAAAGAAAGTTTGGTCACTTATTTTAACTTTGAAAACATCTTTATCAAGAAACAGTACTTCTGCTTGAGTTGGAAGCACGCCTTCCACCCTGAGAAAGAACTTAACGAGTAAAAAAACAGATGAAAACCTAAAAACGTATTGTAGTGAAGATCATTCTCTATTAATACTTGCCCCTCCCCTTTTTCAAGTTAACACGACACTCACAAGTTTGCTTTGTCCATGTTGTCATTGTATGGTGGTGAATTCAGATTTTGCATTGAAAGTGCCTGAACATATATTAAGTAATATGACCCATATTATTAATAGTCCATTAGAAAGTTGATCTCTATTATTTACCTAACTACAAAACAAGACTTAGGGCAGTGTCACCGTCATCCTCCCATCCATTATCACTTAAGACTTTTAAACATAAATCCCTATTTATGTATCTTTGTTGGTAGTGATGATAGTGTTCTTTGTTCAATCCATCGTCTGCTTACGATGGATTGAAGCTTTCTTTTGGTTGTGATTGTTAAATATTGATGTAACATTAATATCCACCGCCTGCCAGGTCCAGCAGTGACCCGGCAGCCTCCTGGGCCTCGGGATCGAGCTGAAGGATCTCCACGGTCTCCAGGTCCAACTCTGTGTCCCCCGGCAGCACCAGGTACTGGTACTGGTGAGACTGGTAGTAGTGTAGCTCGATGTACCCGCTGTCTGACAGGGGGTCCTTCTCCATGTCCTCACTGACCTCCCCCTGCTGGTATTCAACCGACTCCATGGTCACAAGCTCCTCGTGATCTGGGGTCAAAGGGCACGGTGGGTTGTCGGAGAATGTTGGGTTATCGTTGGTCAGGATTTGGGATGAGGGTGTGGAGAGGAAGAGGGCATGAGAGAGAGGATCTGCATAAAAAGAAAAACAATCGAGCAGAATATGTGTCAGAAAGTAAGACATTAATATGAATAACTTGTTTTCATGCAGGCTGGTTGAACGAGGTCGTTCTGAGGAGTCTTGACATGGTCGTCTATGGGCCCATATAGCGCCATAGGCCCGGAAATGAAACGAGGGGACATAAAGGAGACTAAGCATGACTATTGCCGGGTTTCCATGGTAATAGAAGGTTGTTGCCATGACAACTGAACACAAACACAGGAACAATGTCGCACGCTGAGAAAAGCTGCAGAGACGGGGAAAAGTCGCAGGTAATAAAAGTGTCACAGAGAGAAGTTACTACATTGATGAATTATTGCAGACTAAAAGAAATTCATAAAAGGGTCAAATGTGTGTGAGCTCGTGTGCTAATTAAGTGCTGTGTGTCACCTCGTCACTCACCTGACATCTCAATAGAGTCGCACACTGCAGGCACCACAAATTCAGCTCCCTCCAGCCTGCACACAAAATGTTAGAAAAGTACATAAAATACACCTCAGTAAGAGAGCCTCATTAGAATGTAATATTATTCAAAAACTCCTCATCCACCACAGACAAAGAAACCCATAGAGTGTATTAACAGAAAAAACACCACAGGAATGTTGAGGAAAGTAATATTTTGCAGAGCTGACACTAATGATCATCTTTCAATCTTTATCAATCAATCAATTCATCTATTGAAAAACAGAAAATAGTGAAAGATGCCCATTGCAATTTGCAAAAGCCAAAGGAAAAGTCTTCAAATTGTGTGTTTTGTCAAAACCAATAGTCCAAAATCCAAAGATATTCAAATCAAATTATTATCTTTTTAACTATGAAAAGCTGCTCACAATTGAGAAGCAAATGCTATCTTTTGTTCTTGAATTGTCAAATGATTTTCTGTAATTAACTTATCGTATCGCCACATTTAGTATTGACTTGTTGTCTAGAATCAGTCAACAGAAACTTTATGAAGTGTTTTAGTCATGAAGTGAATACAGTATACCTAACAATTAATGGAGTTAAATATGAATAAAACATGATGTATTATTACTGTGTGGTGATACTCACAGTGCAGGCTTGTTTAACAGATTGATGTTGGTGCTGTGATAACTGTGGGTCTTCCTCAGCACCTCGAGGAGCGCCGGCCGATACTCTGGACACACACACCACAGCGATCCCTTACCCACTGACTGAAAGAAAACATACAAAAACACTTGAAACACTTGAAACACTCAAACTGCAAAGATGATAGTCTTAAGCAACGCCGACAGTAGACAAAACAACAACCTCAACACATGTGGAGTACTTAATTATAGTTTCCCCTGCTGGGCAGTTTAGTTGCTGACTCGACTACAGAGCAGCACATCTGCATTCAGTGTGTTGCTCAAGGACATTTCAGTGATATGGATGTTTGACCATCTGTCCTGTAATTTAAGCACACACTATAACGTGGCTCTTAATGTGGTAAACGTAAGTAATGTCCCCACCTGGCTCTTGTCCCTTTGAATACGACGGAAGCTCTTGCTCAGGGACAGGTTGTGTCTGACAGAGTTCCTCCAGCCTCCAGAGGCCGTCCGGTAGAAGGGGAAATTATTCACAATCCAATCGTAGATGTCCTTCACTGGAAGCCTCCTGTCAGGCGAGTCTTCCAATGCCATGAAAATAAGACTACTGAAGGAGTACGGTGGCTTGGACGAGGCAGGAGGGAGAGGACGGGGAGGCACAGAGGACTCTAGCTGAGTCAGTGGTGTCATCTTATGAAGGGACTGCAGAGGTAGCAGGTTGCCCCTCTGATGCAGCCAGTTGAGGCAGGTCAGGTCATCCTGGTCAGATATGTTCACCGGGCTGAGGCAGTGTGTGAGTTGTCCTTCGAGGCAGTGAGAGGCTGTGCAGTGTGACAGAGGCGAGGAAGAGTGAATCGACTCGGCCGTTGCAGGAGAAAGCGAGGTCGGGGACGGGGGGAACGAAATCGGTGAAAGTGGGAGTGAAACGCGGCCCTCTGAGCAGGTCTGCTGCGGCGAGGAGGAAAAAGATAGGGACCCCTCAAAAGTGGAAAGACATGGGGACGAGGGTGGCAGTGTATGAGAGATATTCTCCATCTCGCTCCCAGGTGGAAACTTCCAGGGTCATTCAGCTGGAAGAAATGACAGAAATCAATCAAAGCTACTGCTGGGAGGAATTATTCATGTGAATCAGGGTTAAAAGTTGACTAACTGTTGAATATGTTCATATGGAATCTATCTGTAGTCTATTGATATCCATCCCTTACTGTTTATTCCATTACTCTGCACTTTACTTGTTTTTTGTACTTCTGGTTAAATGCTAAACGGAATTTCTCGTACCTGTAATCTGTGCAATTACAATAAAGTTGAATCTAATCAAATTCAATCTAAAAGTAGCAGAGAGCCACTTAGCACTATGGACGGAAGTCTTTTATCTAAACAGCCATAGCCCAAAATCACAAAGAACATTACAATCTGCTCAGCATACAACATGTCTTCTGAGTGCACAGAAATAGCAATAGGGACATTGTATTTGCATTGTTTTTTCCCCATTTGTAAACTAAACTTTAAAACAAAAACAATAGTTCAAACATGCAGGCTGGGCTATCTACTTCCAGGTCCATCCCAACTTCAGGTTTACTGACTGACTGACTAAACGAGCTGATGGAAAATGCAATATTTTAGTTAAATGGTAGCTTTCTGTTCCCCTCTGGTGAGCATCCCCTGAACGAACAAAGTCCACCAAGTGAACACTTACCATCTCCCGTTTTACTAAACACTAACCCAGTGGACAGGTGCAGGTCTATTAGAAAGTCTTTGTTGATCGTACATCCTGAAGGTAGCTGAAATCGAGGAACATCAAATTCATAACGCCCTGAAGGTCTCTTTCATGTGAAGCCACATGGCTCTACAAAGCAGTCCAGGAGGCAAATGGCGGAAGAATATAAAGTTACATTTAGTCTAGAAAGGCGCCCTTTCCTCTCACAGGTGGTTGTTACCTTGTGCTTCAAAAATGCCAAATATTAACTAGTTACTCACCACATAACCGAATCGATGATCCAGGCAGAACGCGGGGCTCCTTAAATGTTGAAAACGCGTCGTTGCAGAGTTAAAGGTGAAGTTCTGCAGTTCAGAAGTGGACTCGGACCCTCCGTGTTCTGTTGCCGTCCGAGGTCTCCATGGGAACGAAAAGGACGCTTTGCAGTGTGCGCGTGCACGTGCGCGCTCCCGCACAAATTATACAGTGTCACACCAACCAGGGGGGGTCAGTTTTTGATTTAAATTAACTCATATCCTTATGCATCAACTATAATAAGTCAAGATTAAACGGTGTAGCCAAAAGACACAAACCCTTAAGGACAATTATAGCATACAATCATGCATCCCATTATATCAGACTTTCAATCTAAAGCCCTGGCTTCAACATTTTATTTTTTACTATTTCCACCAGATTGAGCCATTTCACCCTCTGAGGCTATTGTGTTATCTTCTTCCTGGTTTCCACTAGGGGCAATGCTGCTGCATCATGCGTTTGATGCAATGCATCAAAATAAATGTTGTTGCTAATCATTTGACTCATCTGGTTATTAAATGATTTTCTATTTTAACAACGGTGGATGAAGTAAGCAAACGTGGGTTAAAATTCTGAAGAAGATTGTCTATTTGGTAGCAATGATCAGGACTGGCTAGGATAGTTTCTAACGTGGACAGAGCAACGTTTTTAAGTGATGCACAAGTGTTAAACAAGAGGGACATGGTGGGCAGTAGTGAAAGAAGTATTCCGTCTTTTTACTAAAGTAAAAGTAGCGTGACCACAGTGTAAAAATACTGTTATAAGTAAAAGTCTCTAACAATGCAAACGAGAATCAGCATAGAGTATTTAAGTATCAAAAGAAGTAATAATGCAGCATAATGACTACTTTTTCTATTTAAATAAAGCAAAAAAGGTCTCACAAACGGTTAAAATTGAATACACAAAGCTAAATATATTTATTTTTTTCTACAAAAAATCCAAACATTGTCATGCTTTGTCAAATGTAGATAAATACGACCCAAGACTCACAAGAGAAAGGGGGATAACGCAGAAATACTGTAAAGCAGGTCAAGGGATGTTATATAAAAGGAAACTTGAACTGAATCAACGTTAAAAGGATCTCACAAAGAAAGCCCTTGTCTTCAAAGTTAGGTGGCCAAAAATAAGCATTTGTCAGATTTACTTTACATGAGACATTTTGTGTGTCACACTTTCATTAATAAGCTCAACACACGCTGCAGATCAACACCGTCTACATACGTTTTAAGTTTACTGACAAACGAGTGTATAAAGGCAGGTGTACAAACACTCAACAACAAAATGTTTTGGCGCCAATACAATTGGACTTCAAGTTATTGAATGCATCCCGGTCACCTGACCAAATGAGAGGTTAACCAGTATATAACGATTGGCTGAAACACGGCAGTAGCCACAGTGATGTAAAGGCGGAATTGTGGTTTGGAACTTGGTCCGGTTCCAATGGAGTCCGTAGAGAGAGAGGGAAGGATCTTCATTTTCAGAGATCGAACCTGCAAACACAGAAACATCTGTAAACTGCAAATAAGGCTACAACAAAAAGTATGTTTTTCAGTAAAATACTGTAGCATATGTAGAGTAATTGGTCATTGTTGAGGTATTTAAGTTACGAAATGTAATTTAGTGTAATGATGCAACACATAGTAATGCTAAATGATGCATCACTACAGTGCATTTATCACACTTGGTGTCTGCACTGTAAAGCCTAAACCTGAGACTTCTATAGATATTCTTTTGTGTGTATTAGCTGTACTTTCTTCTGTGTGTACTTTGTATATTTGTTTCTTTGCTATTCATATTTCAAACATCCTGGGAAAGAACAACTGAAATGGAAAAACACAGCTTTTAAATATGTAAATATCTGACCTACTTATATAATTATAATTACATAGGAATGTAAAATACGCTTCACTGAAGAAAAACAATACGGCAATAACTGCATTCTCAATCATTGAACCTGTGTTTTTCATCAGATAATGAAAAGATGAAATCTTGAATTACAAAATGATTCATTTGTGGCTAAACTGGATGAACTGAAATGTTAAATGTAATCTGATGACTATAAAATGACATTTAAGACTAATACAAAATAAATAGCTGACAAAATTGAGACAAAACGTGTTCGTGAAAAGTAATGACTGAAATTGGACGAAAACTATGAAGGATAAAAAAATGACTTTAATGGGACTTAAACTAATAAACATTTTCAGCTTAATAGTAAGAACTAAATCTAAATTAACTTCCAAAATTAGCTCAAAATACTTACAATGAAGAACATGAGGGCACAAGAGGACCAGGCAAGTGCCACATAATAACCATCACTGCCGAACACTAAGCCACACAACACCGTGAAGATCATCCTAGAAGAGAAGCACGAAAAAAGATTTAGAAATGCCGTATTTACGGCTGAGCTGAATAAATGTATTTACATCTTTGATTTAGCAGTTAATAATTGAAGCTATAATACACAACAGGTTGAAGCTTTGTCCTAAAACAGACTCATCTTAAGTATAACTTGACATTTACCCAACATATTTGTATCCACTGTAGGCGATGAGATCAAAGGTGGAGAGGTCGCTGTGCACCGTCAGCAGGTACAGACTCAACAACATCACCAGGACCTCGATGATGACCCACACCAGGGCGGTGCTGGCACACAGTCCAAGAACCTCTGGACTGAACCTTCACACAAACACTCCTTATTTAACTCATTTGATACAGAATAAATTGACTTTGAGTCGTAAAGTAAATTAGATAAGGAAGAGTCACTCACCGTTTTTGAATGCCGAGGGCCATTCCAGCAAGTAAAATGTAGGTAATGAAAGCCATCGCTAGAAGAGCAAAAAGTACACTTAAAACACTATATAGGCATCAAAAGATAATCTGCTTTCGATCATTTTGTTTTTACAGAAAACGTACTTGGTATGTAAAGATCCGGTGCATTCACATCCTGTCTTGGAGTCAGTGGAGCGTCCCGATGGTAACGAACTTCCCAATCCTACCGTCAACACACAAGTACAGTACGAATCACCCTGCAGCCTGGACTCAAAATAATACATGCACATGATGTTTGGTGCTCTTTTTTTCCCCTGAAGGTAAACAATAAAATGAATGAAAGCCAATTTAACCTTGATAAGATTAAAGCGCAGTAATAAGTTAAGGGTAACGGCAGCAGTAGATGATCATTAGAAGTAAGAATGGAGTAAATACAGAATAAAATATTACACTTAAAGCCTAAAGTATCTTCTTTAGAATGGCTTTTTGTGACCCTGGCCTTGCAAGGAGAGTTTGCACTCCGTGTTCGTACATTATCAGGGCACACAATGTTTGGAGTGGCGACTTCATTTACAATCTCAATAAGTTAAAGAGAGTGTGAATTAACGGAGCTCGGTGTGCTTTTATATCCGCACTGGCAATCACAGCATTCTCGTGTTCATAAATAGAGCTGGAGCGGCTGATTATGTTGTTTGCATGGTTTCAAAATTGATAAGTGGGTGAAAATATGATAGCAGGGAAAGTTATCAAGCTGTTATGCATGCCAGTTGATGTTTTGGGTCACCCCGTACGTTGATGTAGGACAAAGTCTGATGGGTGAATGGCACTGATTACCTGATGCGTGTAAGGGAACATGAGGATCATAAGCTTCTTCAATACATATCTGGTGTCAACTGCAAAGAAGTACTTCAGCTTGTTCACAGACATGTATCTGCTGATCTGAAAGGCAAAGGAAGTGCAAACATTAACCGTACAGATGAAGAGCGACAAGTCTGCCAAAGTCAATTATTAATGTTGAGTCATTGTGATGTTTTTAAAACTAAAAGGCTGTGGCTGTCCTAAGGACTGTGCATCACTTTGACACCAGTCTATGTACATTGAACCATTTGTGTATGAAAGCTAACAATCCAGGCCATGTTAATAAAAGAACACATCTGTATGGTTCTCTATGTTGAGAAACTTACAATTATGAACTTGTAGAGTCACCTTTAAGGATAAAAAGGAAATTACATGGCACAAAAAACACCTGCATGTCATTTAAGATTATTCACAGTTGTTAATTGCTGTATTTGAGATGACTCTGTACTCCTGTTTAGACATTTTATCCCTCCATATCAAGAGTCAGGCTGTGTCTTGCTTTGTAAGCTTCGTCACACAGCTACAGTAAAACCTTGTAAAAATGGTTCGGAGTGTGTTTGGGTCGTATTTAAACTGGAATGTACAAGAGAAGCACAGATTGATTGGCCATGACCAGCCAAGCGGTCTCATATATCTAATTTGTTGCCGGTCACACATGCAACATACATAGTACAGTACAGTCACACACGCGTGTCAGGATAAAGTTCATACTTTGTAACACCTAAAAGTCCAAAATAAGCCGTCCCCAAGATAAGAATCCCCAAAATAACAATCCCCAAGGAACATGTTTTGTGGCAGTTGTAAAGATAACCATATTTATTGGTTACTGGATTAACACCTCATTCATGTATCATATCTTCTTTGAACATCCTGTTTTTCTCACCTCTTTGTTCACGATATCCTTTCCTTGATTGGCTAATGAGGAGCCGTACATCAACGCAGCATTGGCCATTGGGTCAGTAAACACGTTGTTTGGCGCAGCACCTCCTTGCATGTCATTTGAGGGTCCTGCCATATTGTACCCAGGAGTGTAGTAAACTGGATTGTTCATTGCTGGTGCTGCAGAGCTGGTGTCATCAAACAGGATAGAATCAGATGTGGAGGGAGCTGCACGAGCCCTCGGTTTAGCTGTGAATAGATGGACACAACAGAGTAAATGAAGGGCATTTTAACATATATATATATATATATACACACACAACATTTTCTCCACCCCATGATAGTCAAAGAGCGTAGTCATTATAACCCTATTGCATGTAAGATGTATCCAAGTAGCTGGTGTATTGGACTGCATCATTTTAGGTGTAACTTCATCAAATAAACTGGGATCATGTGTTTGTGTCTAGCTCGAGTAACAAAACAGGAAGTAGAAACCATGGACTGATATTTTGCAAAGGTTTTACAAAAATGATAACTATTGGTAACGCGGTGATTCATATTTTCCACTTACCACTTGCTCGGTACCCTTGATGTGGCAAGTCCATAGTGACGTTCGCTGACGTTAGCTAAAAATAAAAACAATGACACGTTAGCTACATTTATGCTCATTTAGAGCTCAGCTAGTTAGCTTGCATGAATTATATCAATGTTATGTTATACCACAGCTGACAGTGAGCACGTTTAGTTACTTAACGTTCCACCATATCAGGAAGAGGCCAGTATACTTATGCTAATACATGCCAGCTTTCCACTATATAGCAACCAGTTGATGCTAACCAGCTAGCTTGCTAGCCAGGCCAGCTAAGTTAATATAACATCATATTTAAATCGAGTAACACTCGGTGTGAAAAATACACATTCAACAGTAACATGCCACACCACGGTTTGTATGAGTGACAGTGTAATGATGTAATGATTAAGAGGTAAACAACGAGCACTAGAGCACTTACCTGCACAGCTAACGTTGTTAGCTCGCTACGTGGCTACCAGAGTATTCCTGGTGATCCCACCCATCCACAGCGGTTGGTTGACTTCAGTGTGCCTGCGTGGCAGATCACAGCTGCAAGTACAAACTATGAAAGTACAGAGTTTCTACTGCTGCTTGTGTGTCTCTTTACCTTACACTTATAACGCTACTCCACTGCGTTGTAAGGAATTGTGGTGCGTTATTTGTTCTAATTTAACGTTACTCTATTCAGTTTATCCCACCTGGTCCAAGTTACTACATACTTTGCAGATGAAGTTATATGTTATATTCATGAAACTTAACATAACATAACAGTACTAAACAGTAGTCTATACTATACACTCTATAACCTGCAGTTATAATTAACTCCATCCGGACCAGCTGAAAAGCTGCTACTTGAGGAATAGCTGCTACTTAAGAACATTTGGTTGCTAATACTTCCAAAAGTTTTACTTACTATATTGAGATTTATACATTTAAGGATTTGTACTTTTACCACCTCTACAGTGCTTTAAAATAAGTACCCTACTTTCCCGAGTACATTAAACTGCTAATGTACATATACTTCAACATTTGTAATACCAAGCTAAACAATATTTCCCACACCATTTGGATTG
Organism: Pholis gunnellus; assembly: GCF_910591455.1. Lineage (NCBI taxonomy): Eukaryota > Metazoa > Chordata > Actinopteri > Perciformes > Pholidae > Pholis > Pholis gunnellus. The sequence continues at coordinate 16,138,948 of NC_136537.1, forward strand.
TATTAATTTAATATTATTCAAATTGTATTTAAGTGAAGTCTTTATTTCTTCATATTTATCTCACCAAACCATGACCTGGACAATCTGGTCTTTGTACAGGTATGGGCTAAACTGTACTGTACAATCTCGGTATAATGATCAAGGTACTTAAGCATGAATTAACAAGGCAACACCCAATAAACATAAGTGTGTGTGTCATGAGGATGCCATTATGCTCTGTAACGTGTGTGTGGGATGGATGTGTGGGTGTGTGTGTGGGTGTAGAGGAGTGTTTGTAGGGTGAGTAAATGGTAATGAAATCTAAACTTCCTTCATCCACTACAGAACATTTTAGACTTTTGTAGGGAAAATTTGAAGAAAATCAGAAAACACCTTACTTACACACCCTCACATTTAAATATACATAAACGTAAAAACATTTTTTCATGCACCCAAATGTGCATGTCTGATGAGCAGACATTGTCCTAATCAAATACGACATGAACGAAACATCTGGTGAATGAATGGATGTAATCAGGGGAAAGAAAGGTGCTCCACATGTTGGGACATGTCACAATTAGAGACAGTGTGGCATCATGCATTCCTGAAGCTTTAGTCATCTCACTCTCACCTTTACCCCATATCTCCTTCATATGATACCATCAACCACATAAAAAAACATCCTTTATGCGTATCTTTATTATGACAAATCTGAAATATGAGCTTCAGGTAAATGCCATGCTCTTGGCAGTTTCAGTGTTTGGTCATTGTCTCTATTCTCATTCATAAGTTATAAGGAGACAGAAGGCCACTACTCATAGATGAGGATGATTAATCCACACCTTTTTTCCCCTTCTTCCTCCCAAAAAAAAAGACTGCAGACTGTCTTTGTAATTAACTTTAGCGACTCTATAAAAAATATTATGCCATCCTTATTCCTAGGAGAAGAATTCTCTGTAATGTGAGACACTGGTGCATCGACAGAAGAAATCAACCCTTGCCGGGAACTCTGTCCTTAGGGACTGCAAGGTCAGCAGCTGTTGTGACAGACTAAGCTTACCGAATCTACAGCATGCAGTTTTTTAATCTTTACTAGGACCTATATTGTGCTTGCACAGTGGTTGAAAAGGATGATGACATAAATGAGCAGCTTTGTGGCAATGCACTGACTCATCTCCACAGGCATGTATGCACATTGATGTGGTTTGTGAAGTGAGAGTGACTGCCAAAAACCTCAACACAATTAAGCACAGCATGCACCCAGCTTCACCCAGCTTCACCCACATGTTATAATCTATTCAATAACCTATCCTGTAACACTGTGCAACCTTTAAATTCATATTTATTTATTATTTACAATGTAAGAGTATCAGAGTATGATTATTACAAGTATTGTACTTTTGTGAATACCTTTTATGGTCCATAATTTCACATTAACATGAAGTATTAGTAAGGTTCACTGTTCATTTATAATTTGTATACAGAATACAAAGATTTTCATCATTTTTAGATATGTATATGTTTTGAACTGGATCTGAAAATTAAATGAAAACTGGAAGTTTAAAGTTAACGTGAAATTGATAAAACATATTCATTTACATTAGGTTATTCATAAAATATGAAGGTTACATTGAAACCTTGTATGATGTTTGAAGTAGTATAGGCTACTGAACAAACTCACAAACATTTTGTAAATTCCCCATAAGCATTGGCAATGAGAAAAAACAGTATAAACTAATGTACGTTGCTTTTGTAATTTCATAAAACTCAATTACAGTGGTAACAGTGAGACACTTTTTAAACCCGTCTAGTGTAATCACTTTCCTCTTAGCTTGTTGAAATTGTAATGATCAAATAGTGTCCGTATCTCTAAAAAGTACAGGCAATATTCAAATAACAGTAAATAGGCTGCAATTTAAACAACCGTCCTGTTTTTTTTGTTTTATACTTCGGCCAATTAGATTTTTAATCAACATGGTTTTTTTTGCGTAAATAAAATATATTACATAAGTGACAACACTTCCACTGGAGTAGGAACTTGCAGTAGTATTTCAACCACTGCATCAGAAGTGGTTTGAGTGTGAGGAATCCCGAGCGCAATGCTCAGGAGGAAACTCTCACCATATATGGTCAATGACGTCACGGCACGTGGTTTGATTCGTGAGAGGTTCCAGACAACACTATTTCCCGTAACTGCAGAGGGGCGTGGTGAACCTATAGTGCCGCTTTAAGAGTTTACAACCTCACAATCATTCCCAGACTTTGGCTTCTAGACGTATGACTAACGAGAGGATGGTGCACTGAAAGTTGTTTTGGGAAGTTTCAAGGCGATTTGAAAAAAAGCAAGGCGATATTTCCTTCCTTGTCCCCCCTTGAAGACGCACCCGTTTGGACTCTACCGATTTACCGCAATAAGGTGGGCTTACCCTGAGTTTGAATTGACACACGAGATTCAACCCGAAAGTACCTTTCTGGGACGTAAAGGCTTTATAACCCCAGCTGGATCTAATCTTCTTTTCATTTAAACAGAAAGGATGTATCGAAACTTTGGAAGTCAAGGGAGAGGCCACCCGACGTACACAGGCAGCGTCTCTGGGTCAAACTCTCAGGGAACCTCCGACACTACGACTACACAGCAGGAGCAGGTAGGTGTACCTTCATTAGACTAGGCTACAACTTACCTCAGAGATTTAGGGGTCAAACAGAATGTAAACTAAACTGTAAGAGTAAAAAACAAAGTTTTAAAAAGTTGAGGACTTCAAGCTTCAATAAAGTAGGACTGTTAATGTTACATCATATGTAATTTGTGTGTAGTTATACAATTTATGATCCTGTTTATGGATGTAACCATGATAAGCTTCATCATTAGTTATGTTTTACATTAATTATTGTCCATTTATACTTCAGAAACCACGTGTTTTGTTATTGATCACATGTTATTTTCTGTTACTTCCACTAACTTTATCTAATAAATGTTTTCAATCTATTTTTCCAGAAGTTTACAATGGCTGGCAGCAGTCAGTTTGTACCAAGCCTCAATGCCATCACAACCAACCAGGACCTCCAGTGGTTGGTCCAGCCCTCCCTCATGCATCCACCGGGCCCTTCCCGATCTCCGGTACCTCCCTACCCAACCCTCTCTGGGGCACGGCCTCTGGGTCCACCACCTTCCCATTCCCATCTATTCAGACCAGGGGTCATAAGAGCAGCCACAAACACTACTGCTTCGACAAGGCGCAGGACCGATGAATATGTAAGAAATTAAATAACAGATTCTGAAACTTTACAAACACTATATACACTTATTTAGACACTGATCATTTTGGGGAAGCTATCTTGGGTGGCACAATTTCCCTGTATGGGATGCAGATAGTGAGGTGTGGACAGTAGTTCAATCATTTCGTAATTAGTGTGTAATATCCTGTAATACTCTCTGTGTCATTTCCTTTAGACTTACACATCAGGTGAATCAGTTTAGAAATAGGGGAAGGACAATATAGGATCATGTAGATATTTTATTCAATAAATTATCTAAATAAGGAACATTTTCTCTCCAGAGTCCAACACTCACTGTTTATGTTCTTTCATGGTGTTTGCTTTGAGAGTCTGTTGACTCAGTGAAATCATCACCTGCGACACACTGTTTGTAAAGATCTACTTTTTGTTAGCAGAGCAATGTTACGTGTCATAACACAATGTTAAAGTGACCCAGTTCAACGCAACTTTGACCTTAAGGACCATCAGCGTTTATGTCACCACCACAATTTTTTGGTTTCATCAGACACATGTTGGCACACAACCCGTTGTAATTTCATTGTACAGGAAGTGGACTGTCATGTGACTCACAGGGGCAAGTCATGTTCTGTGACTCACACCTGAGTCACTGGGGTCTGAGTGTGACTCATCACCCTGAATGGGCGGGAAATATTTGATCAACAGCAATTATTCAGCAGGGAGCTGGATGAAGTCAGAGTTAGGGTGTTACAAAGGCACAGAAGCTCTAGCTTTTCAAGATCATTCAGCCGCCATGACTGTGATGACTCAGTGCACACACATGGTGGTAGTATTTCACATGTGTCATGTAGTCTATGATGGCGTCCCAAATTGTCTCCCTCTACATTTGATATTTTGAGTTTTTCACCCAAAGCAAGGTTTCACAATCCAATTTTAGACTGTCAATGGGGTCTGGAGTTTGACTCACTGCGTCAGGTTAATTTATTTTATGTATTTTAATCTTGAATCTTCCCTTTCTCATCAAAGTTATCCCAGGAAGAGATGCAGAGACGTAGAATACGAAGGGAGAGGAATAAGCTGGCAGCAGCAAAATGTCGCAATCGCCGTCGGGAGCTGACAGACACACTGCAAACTGTGAGTAAACATTGTACAAATGTCCAAACATTAATGATTAAACTACAAGGCATTGATCTCAATGAGACATGAGGGAGTTTACACATATGTCTGTCTCCCTCTGCTTTCCCCTGGTGTAGGAGACTGACCAGCTGGAGGATGATAAGTCCAAGTTACAGAAGGAAATAGCTGACTTACAAAAGGAGAAAGACAAGCTTGAGCTGGTCCTGGAGGCTCACCGTCCCATTTGTAAAATTGAGGACTCAGATTCGGATTCTGACCCAAATCCACCAACTTCCTCTTTGGGAGGCATCAAACTAGAGCCACAGGAGTTCAGCAGACCCAGACCCGGACCCTCGACCAAACTGCCACCAAAGATGGAGAAGCCTAAACCAAAGATAACCATCCCCACCAAGCATGTGACATCGGCTGCCTCTGCCACTGAATCGGAGTCTCTCCACACCCCGGTTCTCACATCTACTCCCTCTCTCCTAACCTTCGCAGCTGGTATGGTATTCACCTATCCCTCTGCCTCTTTAGACACCAGCGCCTCCATCACGTCCCATGCTTCATCACACCAGGGAAACAGCCACCAGTCTCAAGCCCCACAGCCCTGTGGGATAGCTCATCGCCGCAGCAGCAGCAGTGGAGACCAATCGGATCACTCGCTGCACTCCCCGACCATCCTCACCCTGTGAATGACTGCCGTGTCGTCCTGGCAAAACACTAATGTTGATTTCATCATGAGTGACAAAAAGGATCTCTGGGAAACATGAGGGAAACGAAAAATGATGATTGTGATAACCATTTCAAAATGAGCTGTGTGCATCTAGGTCATTTCTTCTCTTTAGAAAGATGATTCTTTACTTAGATAATGTGCAAATTAGGATAAGAATGTTACACTCTTTTAAGTATTGATAAAAATATAAAGTCTTTATATTTCTTATTTTAAAAGCTATAACGTAGAATGAGTTTGTTTGAGGTTCAAAACAAAGCATTGCATGCAGAATTATATAATAATACAACTGTGATAACTCCATCTAATAATATATTAACAGCGATAATTCAGTATAATAATGCATTTAATAACTTTTTACATTGTTACGTCATGTTATGTAACTTTTTATGAACTTCCTCACCAAGGGAAATAGAGTACTTATTAGTAAATGGTACTTATTTTTGTATGAATCTTTTATCAATCCCAATATTGTCTATGCAAATATTTGATCACTAAGGCTGGGCCATAGGAGTTAATATAGATTATATTACCACATATTTATTCTTGAGAGTGTAATATATTTTTGGTAACGTTTTTATTGTCTCTGACAGATGAACTGTTTTGGTGGGCAGTGCCTTACTTTAATCTCTTGTTAAAGCTGTACTACTTCACATGTAATAAAGAGAAACGGTTCATAACTGTGTGAAATTTGTGATGATGTAATAATATTATTGTAAAAAAACAAACAAACAAAAGGATATGATTAGACTTAACTGCATCTTAAAATCAACACATTCATCAGTTTCAATCGAGAATGAATCATTTTGTAAATTGAACACTGAGACACCAGAATAACTGGGACATTAATACTCTAGGACGGACAGGAGTATTTGAGTATTTGAGTAGTCAGCTGCAGAAGATTGATCTGAAGCTATTTTGTGATTAATCAAGAAAAAGTGAGAACTGAATATTCTCAGGTTGCAGCTTATCCAATGTGAGGATGTGCTGCAATGTTTTATACCATTGCAAACTGAATATCTGTGTGTTGGTCGGGGAAAAAAAGACCTTTGACCCAATTATAATGTCCGTATTACTTTCTCCTTTCTTACAATTCATAAGAAACGACTAATTGAGAAAATGATATAAAATGAAAATAATTACAACCCTTTTTCTGACACTTGTTAGAAGTTATTATACTGACTAACGTTAATAAACGCTCTATGCCCCTCAACCATGAACACTGTTCTGTTTCCCCATGCGAATCTCCTGCTAATACATACATGGCTCAGAGGGAATTGGGTTGCTCTGCTAAAATGGGGTTGGAGAGAAAAATGGAGAAGGGACGAGAGTCAGATTGAGAGCTATAGAGCACGATGGAAAAAAAACTCAGTGTGTTTGGCGCTGTCACAGGACGTCTGTGCATCGCTAAGTGGTTAAAAGCATTGCTGCCCTCTTCAGCTCTCCGGACTGGGATCCAAAAATAAAACTGATGAACATCCATAAAGTCAGTCTGTGTGACATGACGGGAGCATCAATCAAGTGTAGTTGGTTCAGACACGAAAGGTCAAAACAACAAGTGCAGAAATCAATCCTTCATTGTGTGTCATGTAAATGTGTAAATGCTTGTTTCTGCAAAGTCAAACACACAAAGAAAGGTCAGAACAGCACAAAGTGTCATACCCAATGTATTTAAAGCTCCTCAATGCACTACGAGCATAGCCCACCAATAAACAGCTAACGACAAAATAAACCTTTTCTAATCCATGTGCATTATCTATGATTTAAACTGAAATCGGTTAGTAGCCTAATGCTAGTTAATACAGATAAATCAAGATAAAGAAGGGTCAAAGTTAATGTTACAGGGTAAATACAAAGCATGAGTTACAGAAGACAAAGCTGACCGTCGTCAACTTAAACAAACTGTGATATGCTAATTGAACATCAACAACAATGTAAGAAAAATGTAATACAAGTGAATTTAAACAGCTTGGTTTGAATAGAATATAAATCATTAAAACTTGTAGACCTTCCAGTTTGATACAAAGAGTTTCCAGTTGGATTTTTAAAAAAAGTGACAGAACTTGTTCAGTTCAGCTCTGAGTGAGGTCCAAGGACATCTACCATGTCTGATCCCAAACTCTGTACTCCGGCTCTAGCACATGTACATTATGCACAGCAGCCCCACTCACAGTAAACCTGAAGGGCCCTCACATCAGACTGGTTAACAGGCCTGCACAAATTGTGACAATCATCATGCACATATGGCACTCCAATCCTGTCCTGAGGAAGAGAGTGCATAAAATAGTACACATTATTGGGCATCTAGCAAAAGCAAATATCAAATAGTTTCATTTTTTTTCTTTTATCACAACTCCTCTATTTCAGTGCTATTGGAATTCAGTGGACTAAATATGGCTCAAAACTGGATTGAAATGAATCTTTAGATCTGGGATTTAAAGATCCATGATAACGCTGTCCAGTGCAATAGAAAAAAGGCTTCTACCAGTGTAGGCTAGTCCAGTGCATGAGATTAATTTATATATGTGACCCAGTCTTTTGGTCCCATTTCTTTTTTTCAACAACAGACCACTGAAAAAGGAGAATCTCCCCAAAACAGAGGAGTCATTAGAAAACAAATACTGTAAAATGTTGATACATTATCATCTGGCAAACATCTATTAAATGTCTTTGTAAAGTCCTGAAAATGTCTATAGTGGTAGATTCTTTGTCAAGTCAAAACCTAGTGGCACACAAATCTTTGCAGCATTCAGAAGGCCCTGACGCTTTTGCACCAAATTGATTTGTATTGTCTGACAAAGCTTCTGTGTCTCCATTCTGTCAATCACATCACCCCTAGCCTACAGATTCCTTATTTGAGACGGAGAAGCCCTGACTGCTGACGTAAGCCTGCCATCAGTCATCAGGTGAGCACACCAGGTGGAGCTGGTCTGGGCTTCCCACGCTGCCTGTGCTTGAGCTTCCGTCCCCAAGGTCCCGGGCCACCATGCAGGGCAGGTTGAGCTCGGTGGACCCTCCGGGGCTGGAGTCACTCCTGCTGACACACTCCTCCTCCAGGACCAGACACAGCTCCTTCAGGTCCAAATTCTCCTTCACCAGCCCGTCCTGCATGCGCTCCAGGTCGGCGAGCTTTTTCAAGTAACCGCCCAGGTCCTCCCTCATGACTTTGGCCGCGTGATGCCCGAACAGCTGCCATTCCCTGGCCAGCTTCTTCACTTTGAGCCGGTCGTCGTCCAGGAAGCAGCACAGGTCCCGCAGCTCCACGTTTTCCTCCTGCAGGCGCTGATTGATGACTTTCAGTTCCCTGATTTCAAGGAGGTGTCCCTGCAGCTGTTTATTTACCTCTTTTATCAGCCGTCCTCGCTGGATGAGAGCTGACATTTTCTCCGACTCCTCTTTACGCAGCCGGCTCACCAGCTCCTCTTTGGAGCACGCCAGCAAATCCTCGTCGGACATCTTTGACAGCTCTCTATTTATTATCTCACCTTCGCTACCCATTTTCTATTAAAAACCTACACCTAAAGGGTACCTGAGAATGTATTAAAAGCGCTGAGGTGTAACTGTGTGCTTCACTGCTTAACACAGAGCCATCACATCCTCTTCCTCCGCATACAGTGTTTTCCAGATGTCAGCCTTTGCAATCACTACAGCACCGGAGGCCAAGTCATGGCACAAAAATGTGATTTCGTTTTTTAGACGGCTTTCTTCAAGGCGCTGTGATTTAAGCCCTAAATTTGTGCTGAACCCAGTTCTCCGCGGTTGATGTCTTAATGAGGTCGTGTTGCGCCGCGAACCCCCATTAATGTCAATCTGTCATCTTCTCAACAGCAGACTGTGTTCTCCAAAGGCCTCCAGGAATACAACTGTCCTTATTATACCTCCTCTCGCAGTATTTGAAGGCAGCGGCCGCCCCGTGGGCTCTTCGGTGGCCTATATGTACAAAGGACCGGTCGATCCACGGAGGCTTAATCCAGCAGCCTCGGATGCACACCCTGCAGATGTTGTGTGTGGGTTTTTTTTTTTACGTCGCTGGCATCGTCTCACCAGGCTGTGCTCCGCTCGCCTCGGCTGAATGAACTCGTTCCGCGGTGCTGGAGGATGAGTCCGTACGGTGCAGCAGCTTCTTCCCGTTTTCGTTTTCGTACAAACGACTAATCTTTAGATAAAAACAAATAAACAAAACAAATGAAAATCCAATCTCTCCCGTTATCCGCTCAAAATAAGTGCATCATCGCTGTTCATCCTCTGGGGCTGGACTGTTACCACAACAATGTCCGCCTCCGCCTCCGCCACTTTCACGGCTGTGACACCACCGAGCAGCGAGCTGCGTGTCAAGCTCCAGCATCACCGGAAAACAGTCTATGTAGCTTTCAAAATAAAAGCATTGACTTGTTATATTTTAATGAAAATAGTGGGAACACATTGTATTTTACTACAATGTAGATTTCGTATTTGTCAGTCTTTACTTTTATTAGAGGGTGTCTTTGTCGGGTTTTATTGTAATCATGTTCCTCAACCACAATCATTTTATTTTTAATGTTTTTACCGGAAGTTTTACTTTTCACGATGACTGCTGTTTTGACACGTCGGTTAGAGACAGTAATCGGACATGTTAGTGGTTTCCTCTGAGGTTTACAGTGTCTCTTCGCATACCATAGGCATATGGCATTGTAGTAAATGGCCACAAAGAATCGAACAGCTCAGCGATCCAGCTGATCTTCTCAGCTATGAAAATCATCCAGATGTGAGGGTGATGATCTGCTCCATGTGCTCTCTCAGAGAGGAACTTGTACGCCCCCATTTGGATTTTACTTTTACCTTTATCATGCCATAAATCCAAAACAACACGGATATGCACACTTCTTAAAGGAAAAGAGTAGAAACGCCATGTGACTCTTGGATTATCTGATCAGCTTGGTCTCATCCTCCTCAAAAAAACTAAAGACATGGGCTATGACCAGATCTTAGCTCTGCCCAAACCTTTGCCAAACATAAGAGGTTCATTAACAGGCCCTTTGTGCCGTTAAAGTTCACTACAAAGAAAGATGTACAGTACAAACAGTTGCATCATGAGTGACTCCTGGTTGTACTCGTTTCTTTTCAAAGAACATTGGCGGAAAGTGTGACTGCAGGCTTTTTTCCATGGGTTTATGCTGAGGCATTCAGCCACATCCTTCCGCCCTCTGTCCCACCTCCATTGTTTAGCTGAGGCCATAACAATGTAGGGTGTTAACCGTGCAAGAGGGAGCTGGGGATGGAATCAGGGTGTCATGTGGGGTTAGAAGTGAGAGTGTTGATGTGCAGGGAGAGATCTGACAAAAAGACATGTTGACTGAGTCGTTTTTCACTTATGTTGTGATTTTGAAGGACACATGCAGAAACATCAAAAGGGAGGGCATGGAGAGGGATTTGCAGGGATTTATTTAGATTAATCGCCGGAGGAAAGGAGAGCAGATTGTGAACACGCAGCAAGCAAGGCACACATAGGCCTTGTGCTCACACAGATCTCGGATCGTACACATTTTAAAATAACTTAAGAGCACAAATGGAAGGGCAGAAATAGGCTGACAGATATGCTGTATAATTTGAGTCTTTACATAATCGTCCATTGTAGTTTGATTTTCTTCTGGCCATTGATGGCTTTCTCATGAATGGTTGCCAGAAGGGATTACACATGGGCCAACTTTGCGGCTCATAGGCAGTAGGCGGGTCGTTGTGAGTGCTGGGTAGGCCCCATGTCGGCATGCTGCTAGGAACAGCAAGACACCCTCAGCTTTAGGTTTGGGTTCAGAAGTGGGACAATGCAATGAAGACAGGGCTAACCATATATGAAACAAAACAACCCAAGGTCAGCCTATAGCATCATGATTAAACATGGTTATTATGATTCATGATCATGATTAAACATGGTCATCATGCTCTATATAGGCTATAAATTGTCATGACAAATCCCTCAAATATAGCACATTCAAATCAATTTAATTAGAAAGCTACAAAACGCTGTCCATTTCTGCTTTTATCTCTAATAAATGTGTAATTATTAACTTGTCTACACCACAATTTTGTCTGCAGCCATATTCACTGGTCAGAAAAAAAGTGGGTCTTTGTATTTTAACCCTGAGGACAAAGACAAAAATAAATGACCTATTATTCTTATTACGCATAATTTAGGAGCGTTATTAGTATTGGTTGTGCCACATTGTAACCACGAAGGATGAGAGACGTCTGCTCTGACAGGGGAAGTACCATAGACTGACAACAAACTGATGCTACAGCAGAAATAACTATAATAGTTTCAGAATAAAAGCATCATTTCTACAAATGGGTCAAATGACAAAAAGCACACAATCCTACAAAATCATTATGCATTATGAGCAGCCCGCTATGTAGTAACACTGCTTTTAAAATGTGTGCTCGGGTGTGGATTTTTGTTTACTGCACTGCGTCATTTTATTCCTGGTAGGATATACAGTATAATCTGTAGTCTGCTGTATGCGAGAACACTTAAAACAAGATATTATAATTAAACATAGAACCTATTTGTTGTCACGCGACACTAACATTACAACAGAACACATTAAAACAACAAAAGGTCAGTCAGTTTGTTTTGAGAATATGTCTAAAGAGACACTTACAGTAATATGTGTATAGAACCTTTCCTGTGACGTCACGACACCGGAAGTCCGTTTAGCATGCCTGCTGTTGTTGATAGCGAGCACCCATAGCGATACAGTACGCTGCCATTTCGTAGATGATCGTGTTTTAAACCACGCGCGATCACGTTCATTTGATCTTAATTCAACGTTTTTGTTGTCTGGTTGTCAGTTTAGTCTCCGCTGAAGCTGCGAACATAGCTAGGACAAGAAGCTAGCCTTTAATGGAGGAAGTTAGCTAGGCGGCTATGGCCATCATAATCTAACCGTTTACTTTGCATTTCAGCTTTTATTGCAGTTTGGTGCGTGAAACACTCATAACAAGGTATGATGTGTGTTTTGGTGCTTAAAATGTATTTGAGCTCACCTGAAAGCGGATTGATGAGGGCTAACGTTACTGAAGCTAAACAGAAACATCTCCTGACCCACTTTGCTTTTACTTTTCTGCCACCACGCAGATGACGATGGAGCTGGATGTGTTCGTGGGCAACACCACTATCATGGACGAGGAGGTGTACCAGCTCTGGTTGGATGGGTACACAGGTATGAGTCACACTTATGGGTCACAGTGTACTGCAGCAGACTGTGGACTTACTGACGAGGAGAGGAGCTTATACACAGTCCTGGTTTGTTGGAGTTCTCTTACAAAGACGCACACAATGTGGGTTTTATTGTATTATCGTTGAACATATGATTCAAATGCAGTGGTTCACAATCTGGTGGTCAGGACCAACCAATCTGAGGAGTCAGAAATTGAATAAAAACACTGGAAACAAAGACAACTTTTACTGTATGCTTGTTATTGTTAAATTCAGGAGAGTGACTATTCAGGCCTCTGAAAACTATTCAAATGAAACAGATACTCTTTATAAGTAATGCATGCTACTTAAGTCAAGGGGTTGTTTCTTTAAAGGGTTACAAGCTAAATGTTCCGCTAATGTGCAAAACATAATTAAAACCTACATATTGCGACACTTGTATATCCACATCCACACCCTGCACGTTGGAAGTATAATGACAGTGCTGCTGTGTGTTCACACCCCACCAGCAGATTTGTTAGTACAGGTTATTACACATCGCTACAGCCACGGTTGGATCACCAGGCTTGTCTGGTTTATCCAACAGTGAACGATGCAGTGAAGGCACGAATGGATGGAGGAGTGCTGGAGGAGTGTGAGGCGAGTGCAGATGTTCTACTGAGTGACACCATGGACCAGTACAGGACTTTCCAGATGTGTGAGCGTCTGCTGCACAGTCCATCCAAACTAGGCAACCAGCTACTGTTCCAGATCCCACCTCATCGACAAGCCATGCTCATAGAGAGGTGCAGTGATGATGCTCCGATTTGATCACCATTAATTATCTGATGTGTCTGCAGTATCGTCAACATTTAATCTAGATTCACGTCATTTTTCATCTTTTAACGCCCCTTCCTTGAACCCGATTATTCCCCTCTCAAGGCAGATGTTACCACGACATGTATTTATTATTAAACACCACTACGTTATTCTTGTTTCCTGACGTAGCAAATGAGAATATATTCTTCCAACTCACCTTTTGTATTTACATGTTTAGATACTACACCTTCGATGATGCATTTGTCCGTGAGGTCCTGGGAAAGAAACTCTCCAAGGGAACAAAGAAAGACTTGGACGACATCGGAGCCAAGACAGGTGTGACACTGAAGAGCTGCAGACGACAGGTGAGAGCAGCACCACAATGACCGTCAGTCTAGTTACCAGAGGAGTCCTCAGCAGTTTTAAAAGATATTGCTCCTTTCTGTTGTGAAACCACCTTGAACCTGGTCCTAATCTGACTTTCAGTTATTCGTTTTTTAAAATTCGTTTTGAGTTTCAGTTACAGTGATTTTATTCATGTTGTTGTAAATTTACTAAATCTCATGCTTCATGTTTAATTTCAGTTCGACAACTTCAAACGTGTTTTTAAAGTTGTGGAAGAGCTGAAGGGACCCCTGGTGGAGAACATACGTCACCACTTTCTTCTTTCTGACAAGCTTGCAAGGTAATCCGTGTGAAGAGCGAACAAAACCTCCCTGCCTGCCTCGGTGTTGTTGTAGTTGTTATGAGGAATTACTTCATGGGTTTACATGTTTAGCTAACTCTAACAAAACCTCACCCGAGAAGGAAAGCATTCAGGGTTATTCAAACTAGTGAAAACATCAAAGTTCTATCTGTCTATTTGTTAGCTTCTATAATGCCTCTTTCGCTTATTTCAGGGATTATGCTGCAATTGTTTTCTTTGCCAACAATCGCTTTGAGACGGGGAAAAGAAAGCTGCAATATCTCACATTCCAGGACTTTGCCTTCTGTGCTGGACAACTTATCAGCAACTGGACCGTTGGGGCTGTTGGTGAGCCATTCGTCTTGTTTCCTTCAGCCGTTTGCTGCCATTTCTATCTGAGATACAAAGGACATGTATGACATTTTAATCATTGTTATGTAACATATATATTAATCATCTGTAACCGTCTAAATGTCTCTTAGTTTGAGGCTTACAGATTGATAAAACATTAGAGATAAATCCAAGAACACTAAAAATAGAAACAAAAAGTGAACCCGTGAGACAAAACATAAAGACGACTTTAAAGAAATATCTCACGTAAGAACAAGAGGTATGCTGTCGATGGTGGCGATTAAGAATACGCAACATTTAGAGCATTGCCTCTGTCAGTGAGGCCAGCTGACCACCAGAGGTCCTTCAGGTTTTGCATATCGTCATTAAAATGAAGACACATTTTATTTGTGTGAAGTAAACAATGTTAATTGGCTAAGCCAGGGTGTGATGATGATTGTCAGAAAGAAGAAAAAAAACCCTCTTTTGAACAGATATGACAGTGTCTGACTTTGTAGATAACATGGTGGAAGACATGGACGTGGATCTCGATAAAGAGTTTTTACAAGAGCTGAAAGAACTGAAGGTGTTAATCACTGACAAAGATCTGCTGGATCAACACAAAAGGTAACATGAAAATAAAGAGAAACCTACACGTTTTTGCCATTTCTGAATTTTTAACTGGCTTTTAATGACAGACTTGTATTGGTAATTTCTCCTCCTTCCTCTCCTCTCTGTTCAGTCTGGTCTGTACAGCTCTTAGAGGAAAGACTAAAGCTTTTAATGAGATGGAGAATAATTTTAAGGTGAGAGATATCGGAAATTAAACCAGTCAGTAACTTCTTCAATGAAAGGAAATAATAGTTTTTGAATGTAATTATTTCATTCTTTTTCGTAGAATCTATCCAGAGGCCTGGTCAACATTGCCGCAAAGTTAACCAACACAAAGGATGTCCGAGATTTTTTCATTGATCTTGTGGAGAAGGTGTGTACTTCTACAAAATGCAGTTTCTATCTTTACGTGGTTCAAGCAAAGACAGATCACTCAACTCATATTTCTGAATCCAGTCTTGACGTCTGCCTTGGTGTGATGTAACGTCTCCTCCCCTCCTTTTTCTCCCCCAGTTTATTGAGCCGTGTCGTTCAGACCGATGGACAGCTGCGGACGTTAGACTCTACCTTACTCACTACAACAACTCCGCACACATACTTGACACATTCAAGTGAGTCAAAGTGCTTTTATTCTGTAAAGCTTATCAGGTAGGGCGCAACTCCAACTGCCAGGACTATTAATTCCTAAGGGGGCGAAAAATACAGTCAGGATGTTGTAGAGCTCTTTGAAAGAAAAAAAAAAAAGAAGCAATAACCAAATATTATATATACTTTGGCAATCATTAAAGCTGCCCAAGCATAAAGTCGTGTCTCTAATATTGACGCCTCGGCTCCACCAGTGGGTGTCACCCTATCTCGCCCCTGATTTCTCAAACTGTAGTTACCTTGTTTCTCATGCAAACACTCTGGAATGTAGTTAAGGGTTTACACAGCCCTGCACCACTACATGTTTAACAAAGAGATATTCATAAAAAGAAACAGACAACCCCCCCCACACACACATGTTCGGCTGAGTGGACAAAGATTGCCTCATTTACTTTCTTAACACTGATTTCACAATTACAGTTTGTCACGAGTCTTACCCTCTTTGCTCCATTTACTTACAGTGTGCTCTCTTTCTGTCTCTCTTGTCTTCTGCCCCTCAGACATCAGGTTGTGTGGGACAGATACATGGGCGTCGTCAAAAGCTGTATCTTCAAAATGTATCACGACTGAAGCGGTTTCTTCGCAGCTCGCCCCTCATTTTTCCCTCGTTTATTTTCTGGCTATATCCCCCCCCGAAGCCGTTATCTTAACCCTTCGGTTTGTGGTTTATCTGTTTCGTTTGGTCAGCGGTGATGAATTCTGCTTCTTAAGCCCCATTATTGCTTTCAGTCTCCCTGTTTGCAGCTATAGAGTCCATGCAGTGTCTGTACATTTGGTTTGTAAATAAAATGAACATATTTACATCAAAATGTCCCTGCTTTATGTTATCGTTTTATCTGCGGTATTATATGGAGGAGTTGTTATCATTAACCCATTCCAGGGACACGGTTTACTGAGTGCTGGATGGAGATCAGAGACAAAGAGATAAAGATATAAATCATATTACAAAAGTGAAGAAGACAGATTGGTAAAGCCCTGTGTCATCAATCTAAACTGTATTAGTGTTTTAGATTTTCATGTGGCCAGCAGACTGCATGTGTCATGGACTGAGACCTCTTCCAGTGTCTGTGTGTGGTCATGGGAATGAGGGACCAGCCAGGGGGGCACAGTTGGTCCAGCTAGGGGGTTTGTTAGTGTGACTTTTAACAACATCTCCCGTAATGACAGCTGCCATCTCTGCCACCACCCAGAAAGACGGGACAGATAAACAATCTGAGGCTAAGTAAAGGTTATTCAGAAACACAGGTTTACTTTAAAAAAAAAAAAAAAAACAGGAGGAAAAATAAAACGATTGCCCCCACAATGTTACAAAATAGCACGATTGTGCACTCTAAAAATATAAAGATTAGTATGTCTGTTAAAGAATATTCGGTATAAACTCTAATGCACGCAGTCATTTTGTAATGGCTTCGACTTTAGGTTGAGCCAGACTCATAAAATCTGGGTTAAGCAACATCTCAACCAGTTTGCAAAGCACACTGATTATTTTGCAAGACAAAATACAGCTCACATTATTCCAAGTGCAGTAATGGATTAGTCATAACAAGCAGAGCAGCAAAGCTGGTCAAGAATAATGATAGTATTTCATTTTCTCTATTTCATCCCATGAAGCCTCCAGTTTATTCTGAGAAATTTTCCGAATAAGTCTCCACTTTCTTTCTCTTCCACTCTCTAATTTTTGTCCACATTCCATTAACTTCTCTCTCCCCGGCTATAAATATCCTGCATGTCAGATTGGATGAGAGCAAGGGCTTTAGTCGCTTTATGGAAAGAAGAAAAAACAGAGAGTAAAAGACGGGGGAGGTAAGTATAGATAGATGGGGGGTAAATGGGAAAAGGGAGGGAGGAAAGGGTGGGAGAGTTTGGAGCTTTTGCGGGGGTTTAGTTTAAATGAAACCAGGTGTGTTGTGGGACCATAAGAGGGGGCACTGGGTAAGAAGATGGGGGGGCAAGTGTGTGAATCTGTGAGTTGTTGTTCGGCCTGCGATTTGGACAGATTTGGAATTTTGGTATTTGGGCCGCAGACCAGGAATTTGCATCCTGGGGGGTCAGGGAGAGGGGGTTTGGAGAGTGGAGGATGGCAGTGCAGGGGGCCAGAGGCGGGGAGGAGGTGGGGGTAAGAATGGGCTGTCCCTCTCTCCTCCCTCTCTCTCTCCTCTCCGTCTCTTGCTCTCTCTCTCTCCCTCCCTTTGCATGTGTTCAGCTGCTCCAGCTGTCGGTCTCCCCACTCACTCTCTCAGGGTCAGACAGGCAGGAGTTTAAGGGACCACTTCTGTGCGCCAACTCAGCCGGGACGACCGCAGCCAGCAGAAGGACACACCGGTCAGAAGGAGAAGACTCATCCGAAAAAGATTAATTTGTGAGTTTCCGTGTGTTTCTTTAATGTTTGACACCCATGTTAGAAGAGATTTGTATGAAAAGGAGAACCTTTGGATGACTGATCATGTTTTTTAAGGTAGCTTCTTCTCTGGTACAGGCCATACACGTAACAGTACCACCACTGCTCTGCTCTCGGCTCTGCTCTCACAGCTTCCTATTGCTGCTCACAAAAGCAGCGATAGGAAGCCAAGAAGCCAGTTTGCTTCTTGGCACTGTGTTTCAGAGACTGTAATAGGGGGATAGACAGGAAGAGAGGTAATGAGTCACAGGGCATGTATTATCGCACAGTATGTTCTTTCACCTCATCCGTCTTTTACAAACTTTAAAGTCAGTGTCACAATCTCAGTTTAGTCACTCCGGTTAAAATTTCCGGGACAAAGCAGCAGAGACTTTGAACAAAACGAAGAAACAGGTGGCAGCTACAGAAACAGACACACACACACACACACACAACATCACAGACAGTGTAGAATGCTGCCTCACTGTGATCTGACAGTGCATTTTTTCCGTATACTCCTAATAGCTAACATGTGACAGCCCGAGCGTCACTGTAATGACTCAGTGGGATTATAAAGGCAACAGGAAGCTGGCACAGTTCCCCGGAGAGCAGCCCATCATCTCGTGCCACATTGTATGCATAGACTAATACATCACAGCTCTTTAACCCCCCTTTACACAGGGAAACAGAGCAGTATCACCACTGGGAGAACAGAACCACACCAGAGGGATTTATCACATTTACAGTGTGTGAATTTCTCCTGCAGGCCACAATACATCACTGACTGTGGAGTTTTCCAGGACAGGAGTTAGTGAGTGTGTGTGTGTGTGTGTGTGTGTGTGTGTGTGTGTGTGTGTGTGTGTGTGTGTGTGTGTGTGTGTGTGTGTGTGTGTGATAGTGACCCCCTGGTTGTGGATTTACAGGTTCACTGCCACAGCGGTAATGGAGCGCAGTTTTAGCCCGCTGGGCCACCGTGTTCTCAGGCTGCTCCATGCACAACCAAGCAGAACAACACAAAGTTAGCTATGTATACATTACAACACATGACCATCCTGCAGTTTACACTCTGTGTGTGTGTGTGTGTGTGTGTGTGTGTGGTCCAATTGTGTGTTTTTCTTGGTCCCCAGATGGTCACTTTTATTAGCCGGTCTGAAATCTTGCATGTTAAATTGTGCTGACTGTGTGAATTTAGAAATGGGTCAGTGTGCTGTTACTGAGGCGAGGGTAAGCCCGAAATGGTAATTATATTAGAAGTACTGATGCTGTACTGAACAGGTGTTGGAGCAGTAATATTTTGAGGATTATACTAGAGCTACCGATTAATCTGCTGATTATTTTCTCTAGTAAATGTTCCGTCAAGTAAATGTCAAAATTAAAACAAATGCCCATCACAAGTTCCCAGAGTCCAAGGCGATGTCTTCTTTTGTCTGACCATCAGTCCGAACCAACAGAAACAATAAATATATTTTCCGTAACGATGTGGTTTCACAGTCAACCTGTTTCTCTCTGCGTCAAAAAACCCTAGACGATGAATTCCGGCTCTTGGGTCACATTGCCTGACATCCACCTACACAATGAGGAGAGATGAGAGGTTAGGGGAGCAGTGGCTAGAGGTTTGGCACCAGCTATCCTCATATGTGAACCATGGGGGGTTTCCCAGAACCTGATACTCTGGGAACCACTGCCGTGGCAGGGCATCCCAGCTGAGAACTGGCGCCCACATCCTTGCCACGGGCATTCCAGAGGTCCACCGCCACTTGGTCTCCAGCGACATCAGGGATACACCCATGCATCCCTGCTGCCCACTCTCAGTAGCCAGTGAGTGTCTGGACCCCGGACTGATGGTCAGTTTTGTTTTTGGGCGGTTTTGGGTCACATTCTTGCTGGTTGTAAGTGTCCGATGGGCCAACTCAGAGAGGGCACGTACTGCGGCCGCCTGATTGCACAGCGGTATGCGTTACCGTCTGTGCTTACAGGGTGAGGGCATGTTTTGTTGGTTTTAACCCCGCAGAGGTTCACGAATGGCCTGTGATGTCATCCATCAAGTATTTGAGTGTGTCCACGTCACCCTGCGGCCTTCTGTTTGTCTCAACTTGAAATACAACAATGAGCCATGCCTGCAGATGTGGCCTCCTGACATTTCAGAGCATGTGCCTGTGCACGTAGACAGGCAGTGATTATAACGTTCCTGTCATGTATTTTAACTGGAGCTCACTGACTCTGCAAACAGCACTCTCTCAGAATTTTTTTCATTCCTTCAATTAGCCTGTTTTTTTTCCCCCTACTTTTTTTTGGTCTGCGGGAGCTGGAATAGGTGATTTGTTTATGTTTTAGAGTCAGCTTAACCACTTAATAGCGTCTCTCCAGGAACATTAACTGAAGGGTGGTTGTGTCTCTGCTGGGAGAAAAGCCAAGTCCATCAGAATACTTAGAATGCTCAGCAAACATAATACACTATAAATCTGCCTCAAAATACACTGGACATAATGTTGTCGTAAGGAGTACTTAGATCCATTACTTACGTAAAAGAAGCAATATCGCAGTGTAAAAATACTAGCATGCAAGTGAGCCCTACATTTAAAATTCATAAGTACATAAGTACATAAGTATTAGGCTACCAGCAGATAACTTATCCAAAGTGAAAGTGCTCATTATGCCCAATGGCCCCTTTCAGTATGGGTACCCTGAAAGATTAAGATAATATTTTGTAATAATAAAGTTATGTTGTAAAACAAGGAAAAAATAACTTCAGGGGATGTTCTGTTCTTTTGCAGAACAAGTTACAACTTTGTCAATATTGGTGACGTAAATCCCAGCAGAACCTTGCATAACTTCAACCGGAGCAGGTCTAATCAGCCACATGAATGAAATCCCCTGCGTTGGTGCACAGGGCTTTTAATATATAACAATACATCGTTTTTTTTAATGTAAAATCAAAGTAACTACTAACAAGAGTTCTCAGGTAACTTTAATGGAGTAAAGACTACAACATTTCCATGAAACAGGACTCTGTACATCTTCCAGCAGCCTGCAGCTAAATCAGGTGCCTCTCGACTGAAGGACAGCAAAGTAAAAGAAGGGACTGGAGCAACGCTGATTTGCTGCCTTTAATTGTGCCAACACACCGGAAGCCCACTGTGATGAAAATTAAAGTCATTATAATGAGAAAATCTCAAAATAATGACTTAGTATCTCATAATAATGATTTATTTGAGATACTAAATCAAAAATATTGAGAGAATTTTTCATTATTTTTGAAACATGTCAAAATATTATTTTGACATTGGCCAACGAAGTGTTTCATTATAATGACTTACAGACTCTTTTTTTTGTCATCACGGCAGAATTGTCTTCATCGGAATAAAAAACAAAACTAGCCGGTCAGCTTTCAGACGGACCAGTATATTTATGACGACACAGCCTGATACCCACTACAGGGCCGAGCGGTGGGTCAAAACATCAATTGACATAAAAAAATGGGCTTCCATAAGAAGGCTCCCTCAAGTTTTTGCACATTTGACTGTGTATTGATAACTCTCTACCTTAAAATACGTATAGTATTTGAGTACTTAGTTGCTTTGCACCAATGACAAAACACAACACAGCTTCTACAGAGGAGATTCTTTGTCACAGAGACAAATTACCTTAAAATCTATCTCACAGATGGAAGCAGCCGAGCAGGAGATGCTGTTATAAAATATGCAACTAATGGCCATGATTTATGGGCTCCAAGCGACGCTGCTCTGATACACAGTGAACCGAACCTCTGGAGGCAGCGCGCGGCGAGACGATCATTCCAGTGAGTTGTAGTCTGCCAGTCTGGAGACACAGAGAGTCTTCTGTGAGCAGCTAATATGAAAGTATTTCTGTGATGTTGACTTTGTTATTTT
Organism: Pholis gunnellus; assembly: GCF_910591455.1. Lineage (NCBI taxonomy): Eukaryota > Metazoa > Chordata > Actinopteri > Perciformes > Pholidae > Pholis > Pholis gunnellus. The sequence goes on from NC_136537.1 coordinate 16,160,539, forward strand.
CAGCTGAAGGATGGAGTACGTCACGATGTTTATGTTTTTACCTGGCAGAGTGATTCATTCAATTTATTTCGGCTGCGATCAACGGGGAACTGTTTGGTTGACAAACAGTGAACCAAGTCCAAGACGCTAACTGTTTGTGTTCTGACGGACAGGCCTACTTAAAAACAACAACAACCTGGCTCCAGTGCTTTTTGCAAAATGATTGATTTATGGTTGATTTATCCATTTCAGCTGTGGGAGCAGCTCCCAGCATCAGAACATTTGGTGATTCTGAGTTTTCTAATGTTGCTTTTCATGTCTCCCTCTGAAATACAGATACCACCTCTTGGCGGCCTCTCTCATCTTCAAAGCAGCGCTACCTGTGTGATAGCAGAGTGTTTGTGTGCATGTTTTACGTGTGTTACCGTCCCATCTTAGTGCATTAGTATGCAGGGTGCTTGTGTGTCAGTCTTGTGCGTGTGCATGTGTGTGTCTGTGCTCCTCCGCAGTGCTATTTCACAGCCACCTACAGAAAGTGACACCTACACGGTAAGGATGGACAAATCTCTTCACCTGCTTTTCTTCTCCTCTCTTACTCCTTTTCCTTTCTGTGCATCTTCCTTTCTTCCAGATGATAGATCAAAAAGAAAATTGTGTTCAAATGTTGACGTCATATCCTCTTTCTTCTCTCCTAGCTCCATTTCTTTTTTCCTCATATTCTTGTTGTTTAATATTCCACAGCAGTTTTCCCTTTCCAGCATTTTATAGTAGTCGTAGTTGGGGGTAATTTTAGCTTTAATTCCATGATGCTTTCATGCCACACTTTTTCTTTCCATGCAGCTCACAGCAACATCTTTTTTTCCAGAATGATAATGACCCTTTTTCCAGACAGTGGCTATAAATCCTTTGTTTTTAAAAATGTTCGGCTTAAGGAAAATATTTTTAAATGTCACAAAGCCTTTAACGGCAGCATGCCTTCTTGTTGTTTTGGCCCAGCACTTCTACACTCCTACACAGGAAACAAGTTTCTCTATCTTCTGCTTCTTTTTTCAAGTTCCACTACTGGGGATTTATTATGTTTATGAATATATTATGCAACTACTTGGCTCAGGGTGCCTGTTTCTTTCCATCATTTTCTCACACTCTCTTTCTCTCTCTGGTGCTCTTTGCAGGAATGCACAGATGGGTATCAATGGGACCATCAGACTGAGCACTGCAAAGGTAAAACACTCTTCTACCTGCATTTATTCCGTCTCACCACCTAATTCTTGTATACAGTCACAGCTGGGATCATCCTGTTGCTCCTCATGCTCTGTCCTGTCCTTTTGATTAATTCCTAACAAGTCGTCTCTGCGTCTCCCCATCAGACATAAACGAGTGTGAGACCATTGCAGATGCATGCAAAGGGGAAATGAAGTGCTTCAACCACTATGGAGGTTACCTGTGCCTTCCCCGCTCTGCATCGGTCATCCCGGCCCCAGAGCCTCCCATCACTCCCACCGAGACCAACCCCTGCCCTCTGGGCTACGAGGCGCAGGGAGACAGCTGTGTGGGTGGGTGTCTGGTTTGTAGGTCTGGGGGTTGGAGGTGGACAGGTGGCCACAGGATGGGTGATCATTAAGCATGTTTGTGGGTGTTTGTGTGTGTGTGTGTGTGTGTGTGTGTGTGACTGTGTAAGTTTATTGTCGGCAGCCACAGATTGCGAGGCACAGGTGGCCGTAGCAGGTGTTGGGACTGGAGGCTGCGTGTGCAAACTGTGTGGGTGTGAGTGAGTATGAGTCCACGGGGGGTAGACAGACACCGTAGGAATTTGGAAGATTTCACACAAGGACAGCTGCTGTGCTTTAAGAATCTGACTTGAAGCGAGAAACCTACTAGCGCTGCAGGACAACGAGGTGTTCATCTGGGACCGCAAACGTGATTCGACATGATGTGATATTCTCAGCTGTCGGGTGCAAATGAGGCGAACAGAGTCGCCATCGTCTGCCCTTCAACAGTCAGACAGGGCCTTTCAGTCATGATGAAAGATGTTGTGTTTGTGCACAATAACCGTGATTTTTTATTTCCCATGTGTGTCCTTTTTTTTCACTCACAAAACACAGATATCAATGAGTGTGAGCGAGACGAACATGACTGCCAGCCCAGCCAGCAGTGTATCAACACACTGGGTGCCTTCACCTGTCAGTGCCCGGATGGTTACCGCAAGGTTGGCACAGAGTGCATTGGTGAGATAATCTGAATTTATCCTTAAATATGGCAATTCTGACTGTTTTCTTTCTCGCTACATGGCCTGGGGGAAAGTTAGTTATAGCCGCAAGAGTGACCTTAACAACCTGTAGCACTGTGAATATCCATTTTCTGACTCTATTTCTCTCTCTCAGACATCGATGAGTGCAGGTACAGGTACTGCCAACATCGCTGTGTTAATGTCCCCGGCTCCTTCTCCTGTCAGTGTGAACCTGGTTTCCAGCTGGCAGGAAACAATCGATCTTGCATCGGTGAGTGACGCCCACTGCAACCAGTTATAAGACTCAACAGTCAAAGCCTAATGGCAAAAGGTCTGCACAATGTTCTTAGTGCCTCCAATCAATTTTGATCTTACAGAGATCTTACTCAAAATGTAAAAACTGAAAGCCTTTGAAAATGTAGGTTTAAATCTTAAAGGGCAAACCCATCGTTTTTCAATTAAAGTCTCTTAACAAGTTTTGGGGAGTACTGCATATGTGAAAAAAGGTTGTATAAAACCTTTTGCAGTCTCAGAGGGAGTTGTATGAAGTCTAATAAATGGCCTCAGATGACTCAGCATCGATTGAGGCTGAAGATTACAAGTTGGAAAATGAAAGAGTTATAATGAAGTGAGACATCTGCACACGCACCTCATCTCTGCTTGAGGCTAACGGCCACATTAGCCGCCACTAGCATAATACAACCAAATCCCTGTCAGCAGTCGAGTTGAATTATGGGTAACCAATTCATTAAGTTGTGTCAAGGAAGAAGAATGTGTAGACATGTATCTTTTGCTCTACTGAGTTTGATCAAATTGTCAGCAGTGCAATTCTAAATCAATGTACTCTTTTAAGCATTTCTCTGTAACATTACAAGTCCATAACAACACGAGTAACAGTTAAAGTTAAGATTTAACTAAATGTATTAATGGTTTGACACTCAAAAACTCTGTTAAGCTGCTTCATCAGTTGTGGTTTGATCACATTTGATTGACAGTGGCCTGGCAACGTTAACAACATTCCCACAACTGTCATTACATGTTGATTCAATGTTGACTCATTTTAATTGGTGCACTGACGCACGTCCTTCTTCCAGCAGTTCACTTTACAATAGTGATAAAAACAGCACAGAAAGAAATATGTTGTGTGAAGGAAACCGAAAAACAGTTTGGTGTGTTAATTTTGGACCCCACCAACCGAAGTACTGATTGAGACAATATGTTTTCAGGGCCTTTTATGTATTTGGAGCAATCATTAAGATTTTTGCCTTCAGTTGGAGTTTTTGATCCAACTGTTTTTTGGGGATGTGTTTGCTATTTGACTCTGTCAGCATTTAAGTGTATCTATAAAATCTACCTCCCCTCTCTTTTAGATGTGAATGAATGTGAGATGGGTGCCCCCTGCTCTCAGAGGTGTTACAACACGTATGGCACCTTCCTGTGTCGCTGTGACCAGGGCTATGAACTGGGGTCTGATGGCTTCGCTTGTAACGGTGAGAGACCCACTCTGTCTGTAAAGGATCAATATGAGCGATAGCACAAACTTCACTTGCTTTGTTTTCTTTTCCCGTTCTACATCTGACCGTTTCACTTGACAGACATCGATGAGTGCAGCTACTCCAGTTACCTGTGCCAGTACCAGTGTGTCAACGAACCAGGGAAGTTCTCCTGTGTGTGCCCAGAAGGATACCAGCTGCAAGGCACCAGGCTATGCCAGGGTAAGCACACCCGCCTCCTTTCCCCCCCTCCAGTCCTAACACCTTCCTCTCTGTGCTTTCAGAGTCACAAATGCTGCACTGAGTCAACGCTCATTCATTCTTTGACAGTGGCTCTATTCTTGTTCCGTTCTGGTTCAAATGAAACATCATCAGCTATTTTTCTTCTGCAGATATAAATGAATGTGAAACCGGTGAGCATCAGTGTAGCGACACACAGACGTGCGTGAATATCCACGGACGATACCAGTGTGTGGACACAAACCGGTGCCAGGACCCTTATGTACAGGTGTCTGAGAAGTGAGTGACACCTCATGAAAGCTTGTGTACACGGTCACACACCTTTTCCCAATTACTAAAATATGTGCTGACCATCAGCTCAGAATATAATCAGCCCCTGTGTTGAGTATGGCTCAAACCGCAAGATTACCCAATTACTTTTTCCACATATGAGTCCAACTTCCAACCTTTTTCTTCTGAACATGGACCACTGCAATAAGAAAACTATTACAAGTGTTGGATTGGGAACAGGTGTGGGTCCTTATTAACATGTCCCAGATGATTTGGTAGTATAAAATGTGTTTTAGAAAAACATCGAGGGAAAAAAGTGGCTACTGTTCAATATTTGTTTAGATTTTAGGAGAACTTCCCTTTCAGTCATGTTACTCCCTCTGCTGGCTTATCTATGAACTGCGGCTACAGTTTTTCTGCACCAAACATTAATACAAGTTTCACTTATTGTACTCAAGTGGACTTACTTCTGTCTGTGTGTCCAGCCGCTGTGTTTGTCCCGTCAACAAGCCTGTCTGTCGAGATCTGCCTTTCTCTATCGTCCACCGCTACATGAGCATCACCTCGGAGCGCTCCGTCCCCTCAGACATCTTCCAGATTCAGGCCACAAGCGTCTCTCCAGGGGCTTACAACACCTTCCGCATCCGGTCCGGAGACGAAAACGGAGACTTCTACATCAGGGTGAGAGCTGTTACAGAGCACAGAGAAGGAGTATGATTGACAAAACCTTTGGCCAGCGTGAAGACTTTATTCAATTCATTTTATTTTGTATAGCCCAAAATCACAAATTTACCTCAGAGGGCTTTACAATCTGTACAGATACGACATCCTCTGTCCAGGACCCTCACACTTCAGAGTTTAAAGTGCACTAACTGTAAGAAAAAGCTCAATTTAGGGTTTGATGGATACATTGGACAGACTTTTTATGAAGCATACATTTGTCAGGTATAACACAGTATGATGGAGGCTCCTTCCTGACTAAACCTACTTCACCCACCACATTTCATTCATATCTGTGCATCTTAACAAATGAATTCCTCATAAAATGATCAAATATACTTAACATTAAACCAATGTGTAGGTCAGATAACGTTTACAGGATATAATCAGACATCTTAACTTGTGTTACTGATAAAAAAAATAAGGTAATAAACTGTGCTTTCCATTTACTTTCACGCCAGATATTACCTTCAACATCTTTGCCTCTTCAAATTAAATATAATATTGCGTTTTTTTTAAAACAAGATTTATCGTAGTCCCACTAAAACCTAAACAAACTTTCTGCTTGGATTGAAAACAGAGAAATAGTCTTTTATCTTAAAACATTAGAACAAAGTTCCCGTAGTTAGTTAATTCTCAGGATTGCGTGTTCGCTCATTGTCCTGTTAATTTCATAGCACGTGTTCGAGTGAGACAACTTAAGCTTTGGTGATGCTTTCAGCGCATATGATAGTGTGTCATAAAGCAGGCATTACACCTTTATCACTCGTATTGAGCGAAATGTTGTCAAGAATAGTTCAACATTTTGGGAAATACGCTTATTCACTTTTTGCAAAGAATTCAGAGGAAGAGAAGATCGATACCACGCTCATGGTTGTACGGTAAATATGAAGCTACACGTAGCTTAGCTTAGCACAAAGACAACAAAATCACAAGAAGATGTAACTTGTTCATCCGTGAGCTATAGAGTTGCTGTTAGGCAGAGCCAGGCTACCTGTTTCCACCTTATTCCAGTCTTTGTAACTGTAGCTTTATATTTCATGATAGTAGTATTGATCTTCTCATATAACTCTTGGCAAGAAGGGGAATATATTTCCCAAAATGTCAAACAATTCCTCTAAGTGAAAAGAATGTAGAATTTCGCTTGTTAATATATTTTTTGTCGTCTGCAGCAAATCAATAATATCAGCGCCATGCTGGTGCTGGCCCGTGCCGTGTCGGGGCCCAGAGAGTACACGTTGGACCTGGAGATGGTGTCAGTTAACCCTCTGCACAGCTACCAGGGCAACTACCAGACCAGCTCCGCCCTCAGACTCTCCATCTACGTCGGGCCGTACACCTTTTAAAGAAGAAGAAGAAGAAGAAGAAGAAGAGTGGAGGGACACAGAGAAAGATGGAGAGAAAGCGCTGGGGAGAAACACAGATGCAAAAAAGGAAATTAAGCTGTAAAACAAAAGTGGTCGATGCAGTTCAACCAGTCACTGTGATGTTACACTCTTTGCTTTTTGTACTTCCAAAGAAAGCCACATACATGTACAGTATACAAATACATTGCGGCAGTAATGTCTCACAGATAAAGAACAGAAACAGCCTTAAAATAGGATATCATGTTTACTGTCATTTTCCATTCATCACCTACCGGACAGCATCATTCTGTGTTCAATGTGTATAAAAAGGGATTTTCTTTTCTTCACATCTGTTTAGGGTGATAACAAATCTGTGTGACACATTTTCTGGCTGCCTTCAGGTGGAATGATTCACGCCCAGCGTCACTAGATTAATCTGTTTTCACCAGTTTACATCCTTATCTTTGGTTCCGCTCTGTTTGTCACTTTATTCTTGTCAGCCCTGTTTCCTGTTGACAGACGTGATTCAGTAACCACTCAGAACAGACCTCAGCAATCCACGCTCCTCCTCCCTCCACTGTTCATTCCTATGTTCAAGCTCTCCATCACTGCCTTTTGTAGGTTTATCACATTGCTGATTGTGTTTTTTGTCTAAGATTTAAAACCCTAATAAAACGATATAACTTTTCCTCTGTCTCACAGTGAAATGATTACAATGTCATTCTTATAGGACATTTTATTCCCATTCTCCAGGGTGAGCGTAATCACTATAAATCATTATAAACTGAACCTTGGGCAGTCTGGGAAACTGAAATTAGTTTTATTTATTTAATTAGTTATATAGTTATAGTTAATAATAGAAATAGTCATTAGCCCTTATATTCTTCATTGGCAATGTGCTAAAAGTTGGCTGATCATTTCTGTGGAAGTCTCAGAATTATTGTTAAATGATGTTTTATCATAAGGCCCTGACAATAGTTTGTTAGGATGGTTCGATGGAAAAGCTCAGTGAAGCTGCGCGTTGCTCTTTAAATAGAGGTGGGGCAGTTAACCAGATGTACATCCGTCAAACCAATCCGTTATTCTTCATCCTTTAAGTCTTTTCGCTTATAAAACAAAAAAACACAAAAAACGCTTGTAATAAAATATAAATCTCACCTTTGTGTCACTCGTCGAAGTTACTTTTCAGGTGTAGAATGGTCTCATTGCTGCCTCTTGTGGCTGTTGAGGGAAAAACACCCACTACAGCTGCAGTACTCAAACTGTCAAGTACCAGTGTGTGTGTTCTGCCCTTCGGCCTCAGGGGGCAGTAATGAGCATGTTACGATCAGCTCGCTACAATGAAGTAAAAAAGACATTGCTCTAGAAAACTTACTGAAAAGCAACATAAAGGTGAGATTCATGCGTTATCAGACGTGTTTTCAAACAGTGGATGAGAACTGACTGGTTTATATCGTAAATGTGCATCAGGTCATCATCATTAAAGAGGTACACAGGCGCTTCCCTGAGTTTGTCTACAGGACAATACAGGACCGTAAGCGGACTGTCCTTAACGGTCCCTACTTTCCCCCAATCAAAGAGCAGATGCGGCGTGACCCGGCTTTATGTCAACACTGTACCTACTTTAGCTGGTCCAACAGGCTTGACAGCCAGCTTCAACTGAAGGCCACGGCCACTACTTTTCTGGTTCGCGACACCTGTTTTGTTAAAGGCGCTGAGGTCTGAGAGTGGGGGGCATTTCTATTGCCTCTCAACGGCTCTCAACATGTCGACGGCCAGCCAGTGGCTCATAGCTAACGGTGGTTGGTTGAGTTGGGACCACAACACCGTGAATGCTCGACGGTGTGTTCCAGCAGATCAGAACCAACTCCCTCTTTATATGCATCCACACACTCAACACAACCCTCTGTAGCAAGATACATTTGCTTCTTTCTGTGACATCATCAACAAACCAGCTAACATCGTGATGCTTTCTGTCCTTTCCTTTCTGTTTCCTTCCGTCCAATCCTAAAATGACGCCTGGAATCTCTTAGCTACACAGCAAAAATCATTAACACACAAAGACAGAAAGATCACTGCCCTATTTAGATTTCTCTCTCCTTCAGTAAAAATCTAAAAATGTTTCATTTCTGCGCCAGGTAGAGGCAGACGCAATTCTGTATCAATTTCCTATCATCCTTAAATTAGAGAAGAACGGCAAAATGGCTGCAGTTTAAATTAAACAACACTGAAGCTCTGCAGCCTTCTGTTCTATTTTCACTGTCACAGCACGTCACTTGTGTTTTTACTGATTCTCCTGACCCACAAAAAAAAAAGCTAAGGAAAAAGAGAGAGTGAGAAAAGAGAGAGGGGAAAGCCCTTATTTTACAGTCCACTGCGGTTCGCTCCGCCCAGTCCTACACACAAACACCACAAACACACCGCACACACCTCCCATCTGTCCTCACTAGGGGGTGATGACTCACACTCACAGCATGTTTTATGTAATCAGAGCAGACAGCAGTCAGCCACCAGGGGGCAGCAGACCACACAGGTCTCCTCTCACAGCGGCAGTCCAGGAATAGCAACAACCTGAGGAGAGAGTGTTGGTTTTATAACCTAATTGAGTAGTGAGCTTACATTTTCTACAGTTTTTCATGAACTCATACACCTGTGGGAGGAAAAAGTGAACTGACAACTTTGTCTACTTTTCACAAATAATGTACAATACAGCCTACATATTTTTTCTATGCTCAGACATATGTTGTAGCACAGACTTTTTCTTGCATAACTGGACATCTTGTGATAATAGAGAACAAAGATGACGGAGCCTAGTGATGGTGTTATAGAGTGCAGTAGGGTAGGAGGTGTGCGTGTTCACAGTATGGGAGAGTACATGTCCCCTGGCATTTCCTGTTGGCATTCAGACAGAAATAAAACCTGACTAAAACAGGATGACACTGTCATGGATTAGTTACTGGACGAGCCTACCGGGCACAGCGGGCCACGAAGATGACCACAAAGACACTCAAAAGAACCTCAGGGACTCAAAATGATAACAAAGACACTAAAATAATTGCTAAGAGATGTAGTACCACAAAGAGACACACAATAACTACAAGACACCCAAAACAACGAGAAGAAGACACACCACGACTAAAAATAGACACAAAATGAGTAAAATGTACACAAAACGGCTAATTATAAATAATAGACAAGACGTTTGCAGTCATTTTGTGTGTGTGTGTTTCAGTCTGGGTGTTTATTATATAGGAGGGGTAAGGGGCCTTCTACATGTCTGTCCTCAGGTGACCATTGTCTTGTAATCCGTCCATGGACATTGTGTTAACACAGACGAGTGTGTGTGTGTGTGTGTGTGTGTGTGTGTGTGTGTGAGAGAGAGAAGGAAAGAAGGAGAGAGAATTATGTAATTGGAAGATTCAAATAAAGCATTTAAAATGCGTGCATTTGTGTTGTAGGTCTGTGTTTGTATCTGTGTCTGTGTTTTGGGATTTGTTTGTCTGTGTGTGTGTGTGTGTGTGTGTGTGTATGTGCAGGGCGTGGGTGTTTACATAGGAGAGCATGTGTTTGAAAGTGGCATCGCCCACACAGACGAGTGGGAGGAGTGTTTGGGGTGGCAGAAGGGAGTGCTGGAGCGCCTGGGCCTCATTTGTTTTGGCAACTTTATAGAGTATGAGCTCATTTCTGGGCAAGCCGTGCCCTGTAGGCCGCAGTGGGGGATGGCGTGGGACGGGAAGCAGAGCAACGAAGGCCCATGCGGGGCCAGAGTGCACCAACCAGTCCAGTACGATGGAACAAACATGGTGGACAGGAAAGACACCTTTCCGTGTTATATAAATCCTGTCCTGTCCATCAGTTTGAGACATGCAGCCATGAATGACGAACAATCTGTTCCCCGGTTCTAACGCTTTCATCTTCTCTTATTGCATTTCAAAAAGCTCTCGATGCCTCGCCCCTCCACTACAACACAATGCAGGTATTATATTTATGAATGAAAGCGCGAGGTGGAGTGTCATTTCCCTCCACCCACAGCCCCCTGAGATTAGTTCATTAACGGAAAGAGCGGGCAGTGGAATCTGTAGGACATCAAAAACAGGCTGCACAACACAAAGAGGGCCGGTTGATTAGAGTGTAAATTAGTGAGGGCATGAGGCAGGAAATGGCTCTCTCTTCTGGTTATTTGCATACGGTTTATATATTGTTAAAAAACAAGGTTCATACAAAATGTGTCACAAATAATGTTTAAAACTATGGTTTCCCACAGAAACATTAATAAATATAGAAAAAAAACTGTTATAAAAATAGAGAAGAGTGTACTAATCTCTGTATGTAGAGAATACTCTTTATGTGTACTTCTCTCTATATATATAAGAAACTTAAACAATATTTGCTCGGTCACTTTTTGTTATCTCCACCAACTTAAGAGTCCAAAAAGTAATGAATAAATGTTTAAAGATAGTAAGAATAATAACTTGACAAAACCTTCTGAACAAAGAAAGATGAGACCGCACAAAAGTAGGAAGTACAGCTCATTCGTTTTTCAGGCATTTGGTCACAAGCTGTATCGGACAAATTAAAACTTTGACCAGATGATGGTGCTAGAATTAAAGTCAAGGGATCACCAAAGTCACTAGGCTTCATCCTCTGGGGACCATGAACGTGGGTACCACATTTCATGGCAATCCATTCAATAGAAGGTACGGTAGATATCGGCAAAAGACAAATACTTTTTTGATCCTGTTTGAATTGTGCCATGAATTACACATACACGTTTGTTAATTTAAATAAAAAAAGATAATGTTATAGAAATATGTGAAAATACGTAATTAGAAAGACTACACACCCACAAGTTGTGTTAGTGACGTCTCTCGCTGAATCTAAGATGACTATGTTTTATACATATATATGTTCACTTATGAGCAACGGGTGTTACTCATTCTTTTGCTTCCCGGCTGATAAAGAGACCAAGAGTCGCTGTAAAAAACACATCAGGTAAGATGACGTTTGATAACGATTGATGTTGTTCACTGAGCGGTTTCACACAAAACTAAATGATACTACGACACTGTGACTTTCTTGAGTTGCAAAATTATCTTTTAAAGTGACAAACATCATACCAGTAATTCATGCCACAATTCAAATGGGATCAAAAAAGTACTTGTCTGTTGTTGTTGATTGCTGTACATATTTATCCCATGGGGGACAGAAGGGGAGGGACTTCACCTCTATACTTGTTGAGATATTTCAGTCTTGACCGAATTGGTGGAGCAACGTACGGACAACACCAGCATAGCTAACAGGATGAATATTTTCTTTCAATTTTCTATTATTCAGAAATAAATCCTGTGGGATTTTGTTATTTCTAATATGAACAGTCAGACCAGAAGTGACCTCCACATATCACACAGGAGCTTACATGTGTTATGCTCCACACATTCTCCCCCCTCTAATTCAACAGGAGTAATCTCTTGTTAGCTCTGGAAATAATTAGCTTACAAGTCTGGTCCAATTACAGGTTCAATAGCTGTGCACGTTCATTACGTCGGGTCAGTCTAATCTCCTGCGAACACGCTGGGAATTTAGTGCAGTGAGCAGGTTATTGGGTCACACGTCAGTGATTAACAACAATGTAATTAAAGATATGACTGTGCAAGAGGATGACAGCATGCATTCTGCAAGAAGCCCTCGAAACATCTTAGTCTGACTTAAAACAAGTAAAACTTTAGCTGAGATACTGGATTACATTAGAGCCTTGGGTAGATTTATATAAGGCTTTAAGCTAGACCTGCTCTACCTTCAATTTCTTTACTCGTTGCGTAAATGTGGTTACCAAGAAACGACAATGTGTTGCTATGGGTGTGTGGGTGTATAGCGGCAAAAGGGACCTATGCTGAAAAGACATTCAGCCCTGAGAAAAATAGTTTAAATAGCCTGAACTGAAACTGAAAGGTATGGGAACAGAAAGCAGCAGAAGCCGGAGAGGAATTTTGTGAATCACAAAAACACAAACTGATTGTGAAAAAGCTATTCATGCTGAAGAGAAGAAGGCAGTGGTGGAACAGGTATTCAGGTACTTTACGTAAAAGTACACATGAGTAACAATTATTTTGTATTGTTACGTTTTTAATTGAAAGATATTTTTGAGTGATCATCACTAAAGATTTGAACATTTCTATCGTAGGTTTTGGGGTTCCTGCCAGCTTTAGACTTGGTTAAATTGTCAAAGTGAGAGTTCATACTGATGCATGATGGTTAGGATAGTCCTATCAAGACTATCCTTTACCCCGGCTGTAAAATATGATTAAATGAAATGGATATTTATGCTTTACATCTGCGTTGTTGTCAACAGAACATTTTCTATCATACTTTCTGTCCCAATTCTCAAATATTAGGAATATTTTACTGGAGTGTCAGAACATAAAAGTTTACGTATTAAGAGGGGAGTTGTGTTGACCCCAAACATAACTTAAGTACGAATGACTTTTGTTTGTTTCGGGATAGCCAATATAACAAATAGAACATGAAATAATTCCCTATTTCATGTAAGAGCAATACTTTATGGTAATTTCTATATTTTGTAACCTTTATCAAATGTCCTAGCTCAGTTAGGGAAAGGCTACCACTTCAATACTTTACATATATTTGTAATTATTATTGATATCTTACATACAGCAAGATTTACACAAGTAAAAGTAAATAAGTATTATCAGCATAGTGTATCAATGTGTAAAAAAGATTTGTTCTGTAGCTGAAACCTCTCTGTGAGAGTTATATTCTCATATGTTATACAGGGTTGAGCTCATTTGAACACCTTTTAACACTGTTAGGCAGTTTAATCTGTAACATTATATTACATATCTTATAACCTGATGACATTGTTTGTCTGTAAACTCTTACTCTGCAAAGTAACTAGTTGTTTGATGTAGTGTAGTGGAGTAAACAGTACAAGATATTTCCCTCTGAAATAGAGTACACAAGTAGAAGTATATTGACTTAGTTGGAGCCCTCACATCTATTCACAACTACTCTTACCTAAGATAATACATGTATTCTAACAACAACAATGTTCTAATACCCACAACAACCAGGCTTCTCAACAGGCAAATAAAAGACCACAATATTACCGAACCTGCTTTTTACAGGCATTTATAATTTAGTATTATTATTAACAAACCAATATGATAACAATATCCAATAAAAGGTTACTTTCCTGGAAGAAAAGACTTGTCTATAACGTGTTCATGGTTTCCAGCTTGTTGACACGTATACAGGTCTTGTTTGCACTTTAATGAATTTTTCGAGCACTAGATGGAAAACAGGCTTCAAAGGGAATAAATGAACAAGCCACCAGCTGACAAGTAATTGACCTCATCCATTGAAGAATCAGCTCAGAATGAATGAATGAACCAGTAAATTACTAGGGAGAGTGGGCCACATAGACGGGGAAAGTAAACTGTCATGGTATAATAGGGGAGTCAGGTGATCGGTATCAAAACGCCGGGTCAATGGAGATGAATGTTGAGCGAGGACAGCGAGAGAAAAGAGGACAAATGGACAGAGTCCAAGAAGAGAACAAGGTACAAATATGGTTTATTGGCTGATGTGAAGCCCATTCAGCACATCTGTTCCTCCCTCGCTCTCATCAACCCACTCTCTGCTTTTGTTATGCAACACCTCGCTCTATCTGCCCGACTTGAACATATGCCTTGATGGTATACGTTGGGATTAAGCTGACGCCAAATGTAAAAATGTATCCAGATATCAGGTCTGCGGTCTTTTGTCTCTGATCTGTGCTTGACCTTTTATCTGAAATGGAGGCTGAGAGTTAATCGAGGGGAGCGAGATGCACACGGAGAAGAATGGGGAGAGAAAAGGTAGAGAGGGAGTCTCAATGAAAGATCTGCTGCTAGGAGGTCTCTCATGATGTAACGCATCTACATCACGTCGCCATGGCAACCCCGCATCAGCACCAACTCACTGTGGGGAGAAAGAGTCGGAGTCTGTGCTGGTATGTTACAGTAAAGTCTCTGCATGTGTCCACAACAACAAGAAAGACACATGGGTACAAATGACGAGATAAAAGAAACACAAATCGTATATAAGAATGTGTGATTCTGAATATTAAATGTTGAATATATACTTGTTAAATACAAAAAGAGATTTTCTTGTACTCAAATTTAAGAGTGATGCATGTTTTACCTTAAGAACTTCATCTTAACCTTGAGCACGGACACACATTCAATCTCATGCAGTATAATAAAGCCTCTCATGCGAACTCCGTCCTCAATAGAAATATCTTGGCTATTTACCGAGTTATTGTCGCCATGTTCTCCTGTGAGTCTAAGTATAATCTGAGGGACCTTGGGGAGACAGAGAACTCTGAACACTAAAGACTAAAAAGCTCTAGTGAAAACTTCTGCCCCCTGTTCTGTGCCCTGGCGGCTAAAAATAAACGGGATATTGAAAAGCGAAGAGAAAAGGCACAAGGCTACTGGCTCACAAAGCCACACCGATAGAAGGAGGCAGGGAGTGATGGATAAAGGCGGGAGGTGAGGAGCAGGAGAGTGGGTGGAGCTGTGTGTGTGGGTGTTTGTAAGGTTCATATTCACAGATTGCGTCTGTCGACGGATCTGTCAGGCTTTGAATCAGAGTCGCATGTAGTCAGAAGGAGCTGGAGTGTGAGCTGAGCAGCGGATAACATGCATGTTCTACCACCACAAACATATTGTTGGCGCCATGATAACACATATGTGGAATTGACTTAATTGTGCTAATTTATTCTACATCCACAGCTTTATCTCACAGCTGCTGCTATTCAAATGTTGTTTTCTGACTCTATGTGGAGACGCAATTTGAGGTACGAACTAATGAATCTTATATTTTCTACAACACATATCCTGTTCCTGGGTCACAAGACACATTTAAAGGGTTGCAGGACGATAAAAGAAAAGGGAAAACAAAGAAGTTTTACTTCTTCTGGGCTCTAATACAGTTTTAAGTTAATATTTCTTTGTTTTAAGGGGTCACAAGTCAAGAAGGTTGGGATGCACTAAACCAGAGTTACAAATTAATTTGACTCTAACGTCTCC
The DNA here is from genome assembly GCF_910591455.1 of Pholis gunnellus. Lineage (NCBI taxonomy): Eukaryota > Metazoa > Chordata > Actinopteri > Perciformes > Pholidae > Pholis > Pholis gunnellus. The sequence continues at coordinate 16,175,903 of NC_136537.1, forward strand.
AGAGTGTGTGAGGAGCACCCACAGGACCACCTGCTGTTAAGACATACGTTTTTTTAATGTTTGATTTCTCAGTCCCAAACAGGTCCTGTCATAGTCTGAACGTCTGGAAAAAGAGAAATGTTGGGGCATAATAATAATAACTGTATTTATAGAGAGTTTATTTTCCCTTTATTGTCAACAAAGCAGACTGTGTGATGACATGAATTCATCCGTGTCGAGGTTTAGCTTCTACAAAAACAAATCCTAATTTTGATAATGTGGATTATTGATTCGTCTCCTTTTTAAAACTGATTTATTTGTTAATTTATGTAACAGGAGCAATCCAGATAAACACTGTCACATAGGCAGATGTAATGTATATGTCAAGCTGAAACTAATTTACAGCCCCCTCACCGTGCTTAGCCTTTTAATTTCAGTATGAAAACAACTGAACAGTCTTTATGTGTGCATGTATTGTAACATGACTGTGTATGCATTTACATTTACATGCAAGTGTGTATATGCAAGTATGCATGTACTATCCACGATAATCAATCTCCTTGCTCTAGCTCGTTTAGTATGTGATGATTTAGATTAGGGCTGCGCGATATATCGATATTATATCGCTATCGTTATATGAGACTAGATATCTTCTTAGATTGTGGATATTGTAAAAATGTTGTCTTTTCCTGAAACCCTACAATATGTTTACAATATCAATAACGAGGCATTAGATGTTCGCCCAGCACTAATATTCAGATGAAACACATTAATGTCCATCTGTCTAAGTTCAGAGTCAGCTCCCCTCTACCTCTCTGTCCCTAAATGTTTCTCTCTCTCTCTCTCTCTCTCTCTCTCTCTCTCTCTGATGCAGGAGTGGGAGGTGTTGCTAGGCGACAGATTAGCTCCTTCCTTTCAAGAAGCAGAGCGCAGACCTCGACTCTGGGTGTAAAAATAAACAGAAAAAAAAAGAAAAGACAGTCTTAGAGGGAAAAAAGGACAAGTATCTTTCACCTGTGGCATGACATCCACATGAGATCCCCCCCCCCCCCATCCCCCCTTCTGCTGCACTCTTCACCCTAAAGTGGTCCAGAAATAATTCACTGATATGTATCGCCATTTACATTTCAGATAAACACAAACTGTCCCTCATCGTCGGCAAAAGTGTTGACATTTTAGTATGATGGAGCTGCTGCAGAGACTGATGATCCATCCTCTCTGTTCCCTGTGATGCGATGACTAAGGTGGTGGAGGAACATGCTGCTCGTCCCTCATCCGCAGCTTCAGTCTATGCCAACGGCCGAAGCTGTGAAAGTCACACCTGTTGGCGACTGTTCGTGTGTGCAGAAAGAGCAAGAACACTCCTGCGCATTGTACATCTGCTCAGTGAATGTGTGTGCGTGTGTGTGTGTGTGTGTGTGTGTAGCATAGGGACAAAGAGTAAGTGTTGGTGAATGAGTGTGTAATCGTGTGAAAATCTAAGTATACGAGTGAGAGAGAAGGCCAGTGAGAGATCGATCTCGAGGTTGATCAAGGTAACGTGACTGACTGAACATTTTGTGAGAAATGTGGCAAGTGAATAACTGACAAAGCTAAGTGAATGGGTGAAGATATGAGTGAGTGAGTGAGCACATAATTCTGTGTCTGAGAGAGTTAGTGAGTAAGTGAGTGAGACAATGGATGTCTCAGTGAGTGAATGAGTGAGTGCTTGGCTTAATGTGCCTGGATGAGTGATTGTGCTTAACAGGGTTATGAGACTAAATGAGCCTCCATATGAATATTGAGGCAAACAGGAGTTTCTTGCACAAAGACGGCCCACTAATTGGATTCATTTGAGTCCATTTGCTGTCACGGAGACGAGGTACTCATCCCTCCGACCCCTCGCTCTTCGCCCATCCGCCTCTCAACAGTCATGTTCATCTCTGCCACCCACCTCCGATACCAACACAACCCTGTCTCATAATGGCAGGGATTATCATGACAACCGCAACAATGGCAGCGCTTGAGACAAGAGAGTGTGTGGGACACCGGGACAGCTTAAGTACCTACGAGACTGCTGGGTGGAAAAAAAACAAAACAACTTTGAGTGTTTTTGTTCTGGGAGCTCCTGCATAAAGATTTGTGCTATTTTTGCCCAGAGAAAGTCTGCCAGCGCTGTTTTTTTTTTTATGGCAATCTCAGAAAACACAACAGCTCGAAGAAAGTGATGTATGCTTAGTCACAAATCCAGCGCAAATGAGATTCACATGCAGAAGCAGACAAACAGGGAACCAGTACACTTAACACTGAAAACCATTCACCTGCTTGAGAACATTACTGAATGTTATTCAACTGTCGGGACATTCGGCAGCTTGTTATATAGATACACTGGGTTTCATAAGGTATTCATTTAATAAATGAATAAATTATTGTTTTATGTATTTGTGGAACTTTTAAATTTGTCTATTTTACAGAATTGTGGTTAGGAGATTAGTGCCCGCAGTTAAATCACAGCAAAATAAAAAACACGGACCACCTATATTTTACAACCGCACTTTAGTTTCCCTGGCTTCTAGATGAAAACGTCATTCTTTTATTTTATTTAACCGTTATTTATTCAGGATAATCCCATTGAGATTTTGAATCTATTTCACAGGGTAAAAGATGGCAGCGTAAATGTTTCACCGCATAAAAACAGACAAAAAAACAAAACAGCAAGATGTTAAAAAAACATTATAAAAACTCTATAGAAAGGGTTAAAAGAAAATTGACATTAAAGAGAAGACAAAACAAACCAGCAAATTGCATCAATCAAAGAATTTTCATTCCGTGTTATGTAAAGTACATATCTGTTGTGTTTTATCTCCTCTTGAGAATTGTAATGCACCTAATTGTTGTTTAAGCCAAGAAGCTGCAGCACATATTAGTCTAAATTAGCAGCACAATTACAAACAGAGACTCCACAGTGTTCGGATATCACGCCGGTGAGCTGGTTCCTGTCAAATTCAGGATTGAATATAAAATAATAGTAATTACGTTTAAGGCACTACAGAAATTGGGCCTCTCAGGTTAATCAGCATACCATACTTTTTTGAACTCATGTTAAAATCTGTAGGACAAAATGAACCAACAACAAAGCAAGAAAGAACGTAGAGATAAAGGTGATGACTGTGACACATACAATGAGAAACTGGGTTTGTTTCCTCTGCACTGTGCATCCTTGTGTCCAAGATCCAAATGAATAATATCAAGGTAAGTGTTGAGCAGTCGGGCTTTGGTTAATCAAGTGTGGAGATTTCCTACATTAAGTGAACCATTTTTGGCAGCTTTAATGCTCGTTAAGAAAATATGTCTTTTCCAAAATGATAATTTAAGAGCAGAGAACTAATTTGAGAGCAACACAGTGGGACAGCATCACTCAGCACATGTGATTGAGAGTCTAGCTTTAATAAATGGTCAGTGATAATAAACGTGGTTTAATAAATTAAACAAATCATGTACAAACAATGACGCGGTCCTTTAAGTATGAAGAGAGATACAATCTAAATAATTAACTGTCAAATTAATTTGTGGTCGATGGTGAAAGACTACAAGGTCAAACACGAGATGAAAGTATTTTAGAGGCCAGTCCTTTAAAAAATAACTATTGTTTTTGTGCTTGAAGATTGTTTTCTGTCATTAATTACTCTAATGATGGCCAATATGAGACAAGACCACAGACTTGCTTATTGACTAGTTAATGATGCAGCAGACTTAAATGTGTTATTTGCTCAATTTAATGTTTTTTTTTTCTACATTAAGAAGAGCACTGGAATAGTTATGTTGCTAATGGCACCAAGAAGCACAGGACCATATTTCGTGCAGCTCGTGGAGAACAATTTGTTTCCTTGTGGCAGCTGAAGAAAAAGAAACTTGAAGGTTTGGTGAAGGATCTTGAGAGGAAAGAACTCAGGGGGATGGAAATGCTGTAATGCAGTCTGAGGTAGCTCCTGAGGAAAATGTCAACATCCTTAAAGTGCTCACTGCTTTACTGAACGGGAAAAGGTGTGGGTCGATATAATAAACAACGACTTTCACAAGTATCCAATTTAATCCAACCAATAAAACGTGGAATCAGGCCGTATAAATAAGACGAAACTGTCACGACTTAAACATATGTGGACTTGAACTTGCAAGAAAAAAAAACTCTGAATGAAGAAAATCAATTGAAAATAAAATGGACCTAAGAAAATGACCGCAAGGCAATGAGAGAAACAGACTGTCACATGAAAGGAAACAAGTTTAAATGTCTATTGAACTATCTATGAAAAGTACTTGGTCAGGGAGTGTTATTGATACATCATTGCTTGAAGGATATACTGTAATATCAATGTTTAACCACTTTCCTAATCAGGACAATAAGACAACCTCCTCAATAACGACCAGTTAAATCTGTTCTAGCTTGTTCACCTGTTGGAGGTTCACAGGTAGAACACAGAGGCAACTAAAAACCAATAATATACAGTTATGATGAATGTGCCACACAAAAGACTTTTCTATCAGACCAAACCGAACACATCATATATATTCATCAACAACGAGAACATATTACCAATGACAAGTTACAAAACGCTGCAGGTTCGTCACAGGAAGCGTTCACTTAAACTAGGCTGTTGAAGTTGGAGTGTATGTGAGATGAGGGTCAAAACTCTTTTCCTTGTTAATTAATCAAACTATTTTCTTGATTAGTTGATTGCTTCTTCAAGAAAATAGTGTAAAATGTCAGCGCAAAGTAGTGTAGGGAGGAGAGAGAGTCTGTAACCATAACTATACAAAAGAGTGATTTAAGAAAGAGAGTGATTATCATATGTGTATTATTAGCATAATGTCAATATTCCATTTTTTAATATAACAGTTATTGCCAATACCGGCATATAGCTACACCCCTACTCCATCTGCGTTTTTGTGGTTTTATTCATTTAAAAAAATGGTTCTGAAAATTGTACAACATCTAAATTCATGATGTCTCAAACTTTGACTCTTGTTTTTCCAGTTTGGCATTAAGGACACTCACTCACCTTTGGCACCTGAACACTGTTGTAGTCATCACGTCCAGAAGGAGGAATAACATCTGGATGATCTTTGACACCAAACTCATGCAACAACAAAGATGCACCTGAAACAAAGAGCATGACTCAACTTTAGTCCTTTCAGGGTTGGATTAAAAAAAGGAAAAGATGTGCACAACCTCTGTCCAATTATGTCTTCTGTGGGTGAACTGCCCTAATGAATGAGTGTGACACTGCATCCAGAATAGCCAAAAGGAAAACTGATGTCATTGTCATGACTATGGTCCCCACTCTAGCAACAGACTGGTGTGTGATGTATTTCTATCTGCTCTGGAGGCGCAGCTCGCCCATGTGATGTGCAGCAGAGATGACAAACTCCCATCTCTCATTTCTACGGCTTCAAGAGCTGGAGTGAAGCTTATTTACACTGTGGTCAGGTCTAAGGGTCATTGTTAGTGGAAATATAGTCAATCAATAAGTATAAGAGGAAGCAGAGTCGGCTGAGTCATCCAATATAAATATGAGACAAAAACAAACCTCAAAGGAGAAGAAACACACACAGGGACTGAAACAAAGCTGAAACAAGAAGCTGGATGATTCATCAAAGAGCTATATTCTGCATATTAAAAACTTCCAAAGAAGAACACTGGGACAAAGTAATGCTCGTCTTGTTGACTCTAGATTCATCATTATTCATCTAAGTAGATAATAGATCGGGTTTTGTATTCCTTTAGAAATAAATTGCCTATGGAGAATAAACACAGAGACACATGTTATCATCATACATTGCATTGACTTATTATTTCCCTGAAGACTTACCCAAATCTCAACCACCAGGACATGTCTGACCCCAACAAGAGTCCTTAACTCAACCATAAACCTCTTAACCTCTAAAATGTAATGATTACGATGTGGGGACATGAATTGTGTCCCCAAAAAGGGGAAGGAGTTTCAACAGATTAATATCCCTACAACATGAGTAATACCCATTCTCTCTCTCTCTCTCACACACACACAAACACAAATAGATTGTAGATCACCTTGTGAGTGGAAAAAGCCAGAACATGCTCTCCACTTAGTTTTCAATGGAACATATTTGCCACCATGCCTCTCATCTCTTCACACAAAATAATTCAAGAAATGGTGTGTGTGTGTGTGTGTGTGTGTGTGTGTGTGCTCGGCTGTGTGAAGCACATACTCAGATCTATTTTGGGGGGCTAAAAGTGAAATCTCCTCATCTATAAATAGGACGATCGGAGCGGGATGCGGGGGCGCGCCTCTCAGCCCTTGTGTCGGTCACCGGTGAGACCTATTTTTAGAAACAGCACGGCTAACCTCACGTGAGACTAGCGACTGGTTTGCAGGTTGCGAAATACCGGCTGCTATTTGCGCGCGCCTCAAATTATTCATGAATTTCATTCATCAAAATGACTTTTCATTGAGCTTTTTGAAGATCGTCCTTGGAAGTTTTATTAAACAGGGACACAACTAGGGCAGACTCACGCATTAACGTCATGTGTTAAGCGGTAAAAGGGAGAACTATAATAAAATTGTTGCTGATGTCGAAGCTGATCTTAGAGCGCCATATAGCTAGTGTGTGTGGTCTGTGCTGTTTCTGCAGTATGTGTGGCTGGTCATGCTCTGATTGTTTCCTACAGTCCATGTTTTTTCTGTTTGATATCAAAAGAACAAAATCGAGAGCGAATTATTGTTGGTATAATTTCTGAATCTGAATAACTCTAGTCCATCTCAATGGAGATTTATCTCTGACGTGTATCACACAGTGCACATCAAATAAAAACATATAGCGTTTCAGTGTATATTGAGAAAAAATGTTCACTAAATGCCAAAGATTGCCTCTTGACAGAAATGAAAATATGACAATGCAGTAGGCTACATTCTGGAAATCCGCAGCATCCATGTCTAACAGTCGAGAAAATGGAGGCAAATTCTGTGTGTGTTTATCGCTGTTTTCAGCTGCTCAGGAATGATCTCCATTCATAAAAGGCGACGGAGAAACGGAGCGAGGTGAAAACAGCCTCAGCATCCATGTCCGCCTCCTGGAACAGCAGCTCGGTGACTGAAGATATTGTCTCCAGCTCTGCATCATCATCAATCTACCATGTTTGAAATGTTAACAGTAAATGTGGTCGAAGTGAAATGATTGATACCTGACAAGCACCTGCCGTGTTTACCGACATGGTCTCGGGCAAACAGGCGGTGACGAGTAGCCTACCTCAAGTGCCAGACACATAAACACAGAGACCTCGTTCGTATGCAACACAGTCTTTCCACCCCCCACCCCCCCCTCCTTCCTTCCTTCTTTCCCTTGCACCCCCCTCTCCTCCCCCAATACACCGGAGTCCGGTGACTCCGCTTACGTTTTACACTTGCTCCGCCCCTTACTCGGTTTTGTCCAAATCGGGCTTTTTGCGTCGCCGGAGCTCCCGATTTCAGCCCGACGTCATCACCGAGTAGAGGGAAGCGCTGACGTCGAGGCAGAGTCACCGAGAGGAGAGGGCACGGGAGAGGGAGGGGGAGAGTTCCACCATTGCTTACACTGATATGAGACATATCTATCCCCCTCGGCCCCCCCTTCTTCTCCACCCCCCTCCCTCCGTTTTACGTCGGTGTCAGTGCGTTGGGAGCCCCCCTACTCCGGTGGAGTCCCAAGCTATATAAGTAACCGGCGAGCAGAGTCCCTCAACCAGATTTACGGGTTCCGGACTTCAGTGCGAGAGAGGGCTACCACAGCCGCCGATTCACCTGCACTCCGAGAGGGGGGACAGACATCCAGCATCCAAGCTGGACGCTGTGGCGGAGCTAAAGCAGACTGAGACGGGTCAGGAGAAGGTTTTGATACCTTTCTCTGGAAAACAAGCTGAGATGAAAGTCCAATAACACGCCTCAGAGCTTTTTCCACTGTTACAACCCGTCTCTGAAATCATCTCGGAGACAGGACACCCCGACTCCAGCCGAGGCACCGCGTTGAACAACACTCCGCTCTCAACTCTCCAACTCACATCTGGAGGAATTTCGATATTCACCGCAACAACCAGCCACAATGTACCGCTCAACCAAAGGAGCATCCAAGGCTCGACGGGACCAGATCAACGTCGAGATCCGGAACCTGAAGGACTTGTTGCCCATATCCGATGCAGATAAAGCGCGGCTCTCATACCTGCACATCATGTCACTTGCCTGCATGTACACCAGGAAATCCGTCTTCTTCACTCAAGGTAAGAATGAATTTACTCTCAATAAAACGACCTGTTGATGATCGTGCTGCATAGAAAGCCTGCAATCGCTCACAGTGGCGGAATCAACAAGTGTTTTAGTGGCACTGCAGGCAATTGACTTGATATAAGCCTAATTTTCAGATAAACCCTCGGTACGTGGGTCATTAATTAATCGCAAATAATTGATGTAGAAGCTCATGCAGGTGTTTTAATAACAGTTTGTCGCTGTCCGTGGTGCTGAAATGATTTAGCGCCATAAATAGAGCCGCGCCGCTGTCCATGGTGCTGAAACACACTGCGGACACTGTTTTCTTATTGCGGGGATCAGACATGCTGTGTTCATTCTTAACATCCTCAGGTTTATTAACAAATATCTGATCTGTCACACATTTTCCCCCCCCCCTCTCTAGAAGCGGGAAGTCTTGATGAGAGCGCGAGCGTTCTGTCTTACCAAGAACTGTCGGAGTTGATGCAGGCGATGCCGGGGTTTCTGATGCTGCTCACTGGGGAAGGGAAGCTGCTGTACCTGTCAGACAGCGTCTCCGAGCACCTCGGACACTCCATGGTGAGTCTACACGGAACCGATTCATTCGTATAGTTTGGTATGAATATTCAAGCGCTACCTCGGGCTTCATAAATAACGTTTCTGTTTGTATGTTTTTCTCCAGGTGGATCTTGTGGCACAGGGGGACAGCGTGTATGATATCATCGACGCCTCAGACCACTTCATCATGAGGAGCAACCTGTCAACCTCCACGTCACCTGAGATGGGTAAGACAAACATTAAAGTTTTATTTATTTATTCTCTACATCTAATGCGGACTGATTGCCGAAAATGATTTGTATTAATAAACCTCCTCTCATCTCTTCCTCCATAGACCGTCTCTTCCGCTGTCGTTTCAACACCTCCAAGTCCGTGCGGAGGCAGAGTGCTGGGAACAAGCTGGTTCTGATCCGAGCTCGCAGCATCTCTCCCGTCTCTGCCACCGGGTCCTACTGGACATCTAACCCCGTCTGGGTGTGTTTCTGCTCCCCTCTGGAGCCCCACCCATCCCGCTCCAACCCCGGGGCAGAGGGGGAGTCAACCTCCACCCCTCCTCTAGCTGAGACCAACTTGTTCCTGGCCTGCTTCCACTCCCAGCATGCCCGGGACATGAGGCTGCAGACCGCCCAGGACAGGTGAGCTCAAACAGATCCTCACCTCCACCTGTTACTTTAATATTTACAGGCGTATTAATCTGTTTATAAGATAACTATATGGGTAAAAAAAAAAAAAGTCCTCCTAACACATCGCCACCCACTCTCTCCTACAGTGTGAGCGCCTATCTCGGCTTTGATGTGACAGCTTTACGCTCTTGCTCCTGGTACAGCCTCCTCCACCCACAGGATCTGTCACATGCCTCCGCTCAGCACCGCAGCCTATGTAAGTGTACTCTTCACACATACCTACCAGTTACAACCATCCCTGCCCACACAATTACACACACATCGTGCCCACTGGCACATCCACACAGTGGAACAACACTATGATGATTAATAGGATTAAAAACCAATGCCAACTTGTGCTGTGACTGTTGTTCAACAGTGAGAGAAGGAGGAGAGGGCAGAGCTGAAATGGTGGTGCGTGTGCAAACTCAGGACCAGTCGTGGGTTTGGCTCTACATGGTGCTTCAGCTGCAACCTGGAGAAATCCCCATCAGCAGCAACAACTACATCATCAGGTATTTACCGCCTTTTCTTAAACAACACACCACTCACCAATTAGGAGACAAAACATTGATGAAAACAGACAAAAACACAAATCCTCACTCACCGTTTCTCCTCTGTTTCTTCTTCTTCTCTCTCAGTGAGTCTGAGGCCTGGTCAGTGCGTCAGCAGCTCAGCTCCGAGCAGACCCAGCTGACCCTGGTTCTGAGCGGTGGTACCTCTCAGCAGGAGGGTCTGAGCCTCCAGTCTCCAGACACCCTGTCCAGTCCAGACCAGGTCTTCACCCCAGGCAGCAGCGGCCTGTCAGCCCAGTCCTTTGACTTCAGCACTGCTGGCTGCAGCGTGGGCTCCTCTGATGAACCTGGGAGTTCTGCTGCTGAGGCCATGCAGCAGGAGGGTGACCCTCGTTCCAGTATCTCCTCTCTGGAGGAAGAAAGCTTCTTCCAGCAGCATCCTGCTGAAAGTCCCTCAGCTGCCTCCTCCCCCACTCCAGTCACTGTTGAAACAGTAGCAGACTTAGACTTTTTAACCCAGAACATTCTCCTGCCGCCGTCCTTCCAGCTCAACCCTGCACTGCCATCTCTCCCTCTGCCTCTCCCCCCTATCCCCACCTCGCAAGCTCAGCAGACCAAAGAGTTTGTGTGCACGCCACCCTACACTCCCCATGTTGCCGGGACTAGCTTCCCATTCGGTGAACCCCTCTTCAGCTTTGACCCCTCTGGCACTACCACCCCACCCCCCGCTGCTACAACAGCCACCTCCGCCACCTCAATGGCCCCTGCAGCTTCCTCCTCAGCCCCACCAACTACCACCTCCAGCCCCTCTCCCCCCAACACCCTGTCCACCAAGCTCGCCCTCAAGCTAACTACTCCATCCACTGACTTCCTCTTCTCTGGCGAGCACGGCAGTGGTGCCCTTTATGAGAAACTGCCCCCCACACCTGACAGCCCCGGAGACGGCGACTGCACAGTGATGACCCTGCCCGAGGTTCGGGGTCCGCTGTATGTGGATGTACCCCTCCATTGTCCCCCTGAGGGCCTCCTCACCCCTGAGGCGTCACCCGGTAAACAGCCCTGCCTCTCCTTCTTCTCCCTGGAAAGAGAGAGGGAGAAGGAAAGAGCGGAAATCTCCCTCTTAGCTCAGCACATCAGCTCACTTGCAGAGGGATTCTACATGGATCCACTCTTGTCCAAACTCTCTCCTCCCTCTATGTCACCCTCATCCTCCCCTTCCTCCCCCTTCCTGTCTTCCGTCATAGAAACTGCTGATCTTGGTTCAGTCCACATGCTTAGGGAGTTTTATCCCATTAAAGCATGGAGAGGTCTGGACATTCCAATGTTCCTCGATGACGATGACTCTCTGTTTGAAGAGAGCATCCTAGAAAACCTCCTCCAAGACAACTTCCTTCCTCCTCAGTCCCCCTGTCTCTCCCCCCCCTCCCCCTCCCCTTCCACCTCCCCTATGCCCAATCCCTCCAGCCCAATCTCTCCTCAAACCCCAGTGTGCTGGCGCCAACCCTCCCAGTTTGAGGGAGTGGGCCACTTCTGTAGCGTCCAATCGGCGCAATGTAACTCCATGGCTGGGTGCGGGGCGACTGCGGCTGCTGAGGCTGGGGCAATGGCGGAAGGGGAGGGGCTAGCGGAGGAAGCAATGGAGATCGAGGTGGTGTCATCTCCTGTGTCCTCTTGCTCCTCCATTCCAGCTTCCCCTCCCCTCATCCTCACTGCCTCCCCCAGCCCCGCCACCTCCACGCCCATCGTCTCGCCCACGCCTGCTGTATCTTGCAATCAGTCCCTCCTGGAGGAGCTGGCTGTCCTGGAACCCATGTTTGGGGCAGGTGCCTCGATCGCCCCTGGCTTAGGGCAACAACCTGAGTTGTATCAACTCCAATGTCATCCATCATCACAGTGCTTCCACAAAGGTAAGAATCTGCCTCCGTCTCTTTTTTTTCCATCTTAGTCTTGATAAATGAGACAAAAACCTGTTTCTGAAAATACACCACTAACGGCCTCTTTCCCTTTTTTTGTCTTTCAGATGGGAGTGGAAGTGTTCCTCCGTTCTAAAATAAGTCTGTGACTTACTTCATTAAGTATGGCATATTGTCATATTTTGTGGAGCCCCTTTTACTGAAAAGTAAAAAATTATTAAGTGTATAAATATACATAATGTATATACAACTTAAGGACTTTAACTCCTACATGTCTCCTGAGAACAAAGATTGGCTTTATATTTTTGTTCAGTCATTAATCTGTATACTACTACAAAACTGGTGCACCATTTACATGATGATTCAAGCACATGGACTCATAACTGACTTGGTTTTGAGTCCATGTGGTGTCTTCTCAGCTTCTCTATAACACGAGCTTCAGATATGATCAAACAGAGAAACTTCTCTGAACTTGTAAGCGCTGTTTAACTTCCAGATGCGCATTTGTATTCACTCGTAGTGAAAAATCTGTTGTGAACAAAAAAAAAAAAAAGAACATTTCTTGCTATTTCAATAGAGAGATGAATTATAGCACTTTTGCCTGACATGCAGCAACGCAAACCCAAACCTCAAATGTGTTGGAAGTCAAATGTTTACAAATTGTTTACATCCTTAGAAATGACCACTATCGGTACATTAAAATACCTTCTTGCTAAGAACTCCTCTATCCGATCTTCAGAGCCAATACAGCTCTGATTTGATAGCGCTCTTCCTCACAGCCTAAGAGGCAACATCAGAACTCATAAATAGTAATCAACTTTAATCCAGACACTTTGAGCTTTGAGTTTGCGGCTTCAAACCTTTAACATTTCATATTTATCTCTCCATCTAAACTTTTGTGTATCAATGTGATGTGCAAACAAAAAGGAAAACATGTGAAGAGATCCTGGCATGTGAAGAACTCGAGGATGTTGAAGGCGTCCATCGCTTTACGAGATGCAACACCAAACAAGAAATTGTCTGAAAGTCTGGAAGCTCTGATCATGCCACAAATCCACTGCTACGCTGTACTGTACATTAGACTCTGAATGTGGGCTCTTCAGGTCCCTGCTGGCCCGAGGGCAGACGGCTGGATATTGTTGCAGCATCAATATTTGCAATGCTGGCAGCTTATAGCGGCTCCTGTGTGCCTGAAACGGCCCTGACCTGCTGAACTCTGAACTCTTTATCACGTCCATTCAACATGGACATTTACATCGTTGCTCCACTGGAGTGCGGTGTAGCGAGGCACAATTGACTATGTGAATGAGCGATTCTTCTTTTTTGAGAGGGGTTAGAATACAAAAGTTTTGTTTTAAAAAATGAAAATAGGGATGGGGTGCTATTTCTATTCAGTTACCAAGCGACACGGGTTGAGAATGGTACTATTCCCATGGTGTCGACATGCTCACGTAGAGTTGTCTACGGTCAAGTAAAGGATTGATTCCTACGTTCTAGCTATTAAAGGCTAAGTTAATATACATGTGTAAAATTACTATATTGTATGTGTGATATTTGAAAACAATGTTATTGCATATGCATTATGTCTGTGGATATAGGCATATGATCTTTTCAGAAAGGTTGTACACATTTGTACATTTGTATGAAACAGTTATTGGTCTGTATATATAAGAAAGAGATTTTTATTGCATAAGATTGAATATATTCTAAACATCTTACTTACTACAGAATGGACATTGTGGATCAGTGTTCTATTGTGTTGCTTATAAGTGTATTTGATTGTCATACAAATGCATTTATAATAAAAGTGCACTTAATGCGGCTGATGCATTTGTGTCGTCATAGTCAAGCCCCCTTGCTCCTCCGTCAGCCTCATCATCATCATCATCATCATCCCACCATCCCTGCCTCTTTTCCTCCCTCCCATACACTCTCCTCCATTTCTTCCCCTGGAGCGTGTTTCGCTCAGCAACAGCACTGACGCACACACATGACGAGACAGAATGAGACACTATCTGACTCAGACTGACGCACACTCTTGGCATCGAGGTTTTTGCGTGCGCAAAAGGCACACACAGTGGGCCTCCCACTTATGATGATGCGCACACACACACATAATAGTAGGCATATGACCCCCTCCGCCGTCAGCCCTCTTTACAAATCACAGTAGCCCACATTCACTCGATGTACCTGCGACTCTATCAGCGCTCAGTGTGGTGTAAGACTCCATATATAGGCATTCCTGTTCAAGAGCTCTGACTGAAACAGCCTCCCATCTATTCTCAGCCTCCATTCAGAAGGATCAGGGAGGGGAGGGCTGGAGAGAGAGGGGAGACAAAGAAGGAGCAAGAGGCGGCTAAAATTAGAGGTACAGTAAAGAGGGATGAGGGACCAACCGATGCTGTCGCCATAGGATGGGGAAGTGAATATAATAAAAATACATGGATAACCCATTTCCTGTACATAATGATAGATAAAAGATGCACTTCATGCATCTTTTTTTTGCCATATTTCATCACCTGTAACTCATTACATAATATAGAATTCATAACACGCACGGAGGCAAAGCTCTAAACATTATACTGGTCTTCTGCAAGCGAACATTTTGTTCCATCTTCTGCTGCAGTGTCTATGATGGAGTGAAGATGAGCAGTGGAGGAAGAGCTGCTCAGCTGACTGACGCTATCTTCTGGCAAAGACAGGTATTGCACCAGAGAGCAGTGTAGCATGTGACGTGTAAGAGGCCACGTTAGGAAGGGGTCATGAAAAGGGCAGGGGAATGGTCAGTGTCATACTTCACGCTCCCTGGACCATGTAATATTACAGGTGTAATAAATGACTCTTTAAAGCTAACATAAAGGTAGAGTCCATGTAGGGCTGGGTGATATGATTACGATCATTAGAATATAAAAGTCTGATTTCAAACACTACTCACATGTTCACTATGATTGATTGGTGAAATTGATCTTCCTGTTCACAGTGGCCTTAAAGACACCCATTCCCTCTTTGTATTTCCTCGGACAGTGTTTCCTTACAGAGCTGTGGAGGAACAGCAGCAATACAAATATGGACATTTTTGCTTTTATCCTGAAACTTTAGACACCTATGGCCGAGACCAAAGCTTGAGTGTTCCCGAGGGCACTTCAAGAGGGCACTTCAAGAGGAGCTGGGAAACGATTAATAGATGACATCGTCTACCTTCTGAGGCACAGTCGCCCCAGACTTTCATACTGGAAGATTCCCAGTTTCAGCTGAACTTCAATAAATAATGATAAATAATTAAATAAATGAATAAAAAACGTTCTGCTAAAATGCCAATATACAGTAACAGTATATTCTAAATCCAAAATATATATTAAAAACTTTTCTCAATCTATTCTGCAGCACTTAATAGGCTATAAATAAAGTGTTTTCCTCCTATGCAATTATTAGTAGTGCTGGGCAACGATTACAATTTTTAATCGCGATTAATTACATTGAACTCAATGTGCTGACTGTATGTGAAACGTTCCACTGCTGTGCAACAGGAATAAAATGTTTCAGCAAAAATGTCTGTCTTCTGTTTTCATGACAGTCAGAGCATGTGAATGCATCTCTATTGTTCATCAATATAATGCTGTAACTCCGAGGTGATGATGGTTAACCAGTGATCAAAGAATAAAGACACTTTACACATAATTTAGGTGTATTTTCTCTTTAACTCACGAGATGCAGATAGCAAGTTTTATACTTAATGTTAATATAATTCATACTTTGTTGGCATCTTATTCTGAAAACCGGATGTTCGTCTGAAGAAACCGGATGTTGTCTCACGTTTATCTTTCCGCTAACTTTCAAAATCCTTCGCTCGCTCCCGATCTGTGCCGTTTGAATGAGTTTACCGTGAATTTCAGCATATAGGTGCACTAACATGTAAATGTCTGCCGAGTTGACCACGGAGATCTGAGTGTCTGCTGACTTTACCGCAGCGATGTCCAGTAGTCTCCATTCCTCCACCGCTGCCAGTGAGCAACGGACTTTCAAAATAAAAGAAAACGCGCTATAAAATAATTGTCGGCGTTAATTAATTAATGCGCAGCACTAATAATAATAATACGAATGAGTTTGCAAATATATTGTGCGAAATTATTTTTTCTAACAGGCAATTAAAATTAACAAAATATTGGTGGGGACAAAGTGTGTCTTTCCCAAACTTTGGTCGTGACTAGTCCCTATGGACCATATGCAAACCTACGCCCTTTCAAACAGATGCAGGAAAACGCATAAAATAGTCTGATGTTCCAGACAATGAACAGAGTTGTTATTTAGGGCTGCAACTAATAATTACAATTGATCAATGGTCATTTTTTTTTTTAAATCGGTGAATCGTGAAAAATCTGCATTAGTTTCATTATTATGCATTACATGGAACCGAAACCTTTATATGTGTGTATTAAAAAGTTCAGTGTTTCATAACATGTTTATAATTACTTTAATTAAAATGATCTCGGACAATATGGTCCATCGCCTCACTTGAAGTCCATATGATTTCTGCAATAATTCATGTGAACACTTCAGATCACAGATTGAAGAGAGGTGTGACTGTGAAGTGTACAAGGAACCATCTGCACAGCCTGACAAACCAAACCGCTTCGAGAAGTGTTAATAATAGATAATAACATCAAAGAGAGTAAACATACAAATACTTCCAAGACTGAGAAATTACAGTTTCATTAGCTTAGCTCAGAGGAAATGAAACGCTCAGGGTGATAAATATTTTCAAAACTTGAGTGGATGCTTTTGCTGCCAAAATATAGTCGATGCTAAATATTTTAAATAATTCTAAAATACTGACGCCAAACAGTTAGCTGTAAAGAAATATCTAAATATCAGATGTGAATAAGGACACGGAAAAAAATTCACGCAACTAACTATATACTAACTTTATTAACTGACACACACAACATTAACAGCGTTTGTGTGTGACTGTAATTCACATATAGAGTCAATACAAACAGGAATGGAGGGAACATATTAAAAATGTTGCAGGTCTTCATTTCTTTTTACTCGACGAAGCTTCCGCTGCAGCGGCTGCAGCTGCTGCTGCATCAGCTTTCAACGTCTCCTCCCTCTGCTCCAAGAAGAGTTTGTAATCATCAGCTGAGAGACTGAAGAGGAGGAGGGAGGAAGAGAAAGGGAGAGATGGTGAGAAAAATAGAAGGAGGAATTATATTCAGTTACCCCAAACTCTGACTACAGGATGATCTAACCTACTGTCAAAAGGTTAAGAGTCATTTCGTAGTTAATACAAATGGAATACTGAGGATGAAAAACACCACATCAAGGTATTTCAAATGGCGATGGTGATATTTATCAGTGTACATTTCTACTTCTTGTATCTTTAAATCCTTCAGATATCTGTTACTTTAACTTTAAACTTAGTTTTTGTTCTTTCTGGACTCACCAGAGTGCAGCAGTGTTCAACACCTTTCCAGGGAGAAATCCATTGTAGATACCAATTTCTCCACATGACAGTACTTTCAATAAATCATAAAGCACTGCAGCCTCAAGGCATGTTGTTTAAAGTACGGGCGAGAAAAGGATTCTGGGTAATGTACAATATCATTAAGAAGAAGAAGAAATAGATGCGTCAGATTGAGGGGGTGCGACTGTGAGAGAATACTGAACTAACACAGTGCACGTAATAAATTATTAATATCTGGAAGTAAACAGAGGTGGGTGTTAAGATCTAAAGCCTCTCATGTGGACAACAGTAAGTCGGTAGAGGAGTGGAGGGAGTTCACATCTGGAACATCTAAAGTATTCTGATACAAAAGCAAGATGTGCCATCTTTGTGAAGCTTATAGCATTCAGTCTCAAAAACATACTGCATACTGACTGTACACAGTACGATATACTGTGTGCTAGTATATTGTTTGTGTATCTAACAAGTCAACATACTGAACAGTTTTATATTTACAGGATATAATGCAACATGCACTGATGCTCTTCAGTTAAACTGTGAAAAATCAACACAAATAAGACACCTGAATCATTTTCCATGTTTAGTTCATTTCATAAAGCTGTTTGACCACCATCCACAGCTTATATGTTTTAAATGAAAAGGTCTCAGAGCAGAATCAGGAGTACAAACATAAATATGACGGGGACATTTAAATGCCTTTTTGCTGCAGGGCTAGCTGAAATGCATTTGACTATACACTGAACTGTAGGTGTTCATGTTATTGTGGCCGCTGAGGTCCTTTACTGTCATCTTGTCTGACATCTAGTGGCCGTTAGGAGGCATAGCAGCATCTACACGTGACACTGTCTGCTGCTTCTTTGTAACTCTGCAAAATGATGTGCGACGCTTTATGTTCCTGTGTGTCCTTGTTCTTTTCAAGAACTTAATACAAAATAACAAAAATCTACTTGGATCTACTAACAAGTCCAGGACAGGACCAGCCTCTGACGGCATTGCTTGCATGCACACTTGTCCACTTTATGGTAATTGAGGCAAAAACACTGGGAAATTATTAAAAAGTGCACCGAAGCACCGAACCAGAACTTACTCGTTGACAATCTTGATGCCAAGCGAACGCGCCGAGCCTATGATGCTTTTGACGACGGTCTCGAGGGAGGCGTTCCTCATCTTGAAGCACTCGTCCAGAGCTTTCACCTGGGCAATCTCATACACCGCCCGCACCGACACCATCCCCGCGGTCTCATGGCCTACACACACACACACACAAGATTTCAGATCATGAATAAAAAAAAGACACATAAAAGGTTTGGTACAAAATAGGACAAAATGGTGTGTGTGTGTGTGTGTGTGTGTGTGTGTGTGTGTGTGTGTGTGTGTGTGTGTGACACTTGTGAAGAGGTGGTGTTAGGACTCCATGAGGCAGGAGATTCAATTCATAGCTTTGAGCATAAAAGAGGGCCATCCATAATTCTCTTTTCTTACCACACCACCTTTCGCAACTTCCTTCCTCTGCTGCAGTTTGCCTGCATGTCATGAATATAACATCAATCACAGCAAAGCTCAAAACCGAGCCGAGGGAGAGACGTGTGTCCGTTACAGGATGGACTCAGCGGGGGAAGATTGGAGTGAGAGCAGACGCATCAGTGCAGCAGCACATCTCACCTGTCTTGCCGGCTCCTTTCGCAATGCCCGCTGCTTGCTTGAGGAAGTACGACACCGTGGGCTGGCCGATCTTCAGGTCATACGTTCGGTCAGGCTGAGGAGACAGAAGCATCAGAACTAAAACATACAGCCAGGATTCATGAGTCTATAAAAAATGTTTTTCACATTTATTTATTCGACTGTTCACTACTTCTGCTCTTTAGTTAGCCTACTGTTGCTGCACATGTCAAACCTTCTGCTTCGGTAAGCAGATGCTGTCTGAAGTTAATGATAATGGCGGCAGATTGACGATCAAAATTCATAAAAATCTTAGAAACAATGAGTTTCATGACAGCGGTGGTCATCATTTACGGGCTGAAATAAAAAAACTGTCGCCATCAGCTGTTCGCTTGATGAGTTTGAAAGCACCACTCTGGTTGAATTTCTTTTTGAAGTCTTTCCATCTTAAACATGCACTTGATGGCTTCATAATATCGCACTCAGAATCTGAGGCTACAGCTGTGTTTTCCAGGCAGGAAGTCCTGCCTGGAAATAAACAGCATTGTTCAAGGATTGCAGCCAACGGCAGAAGAGACAAATACAATTATATATATTTCTCATGAATGTTTTTAGATTTGGAAAGGCTTATCGCCATTACTAGCCACAGACAGACAGCACACTTCCAGGACTACAACTCTGGTGGAGAAATACTAGATCCATCTATTGGGTTTTAGTTTGATGCCAATAAACCCCCAAAGTTGAATGTAAAAATGTGTTATTCTGTGTAATTGGAGGATGTAAACTTTAAAAAAAAGTGATTAAACCTCATTATTTCCAGAAACAAAACTGTAAATGTGTCCTCGGTGTCCATAACATTAGCTACAGCCCGGACCAAAGAAACAGTTTCTCAGCCTGTGACCCTTGATGATCACTGAAATTAATAAAACTGAGTAGATGCAGAGGCATGAGTCATTACGTTTCCCCGTGTGTCTAATACTGACTTCAAACATTTTCTAATTGAAATTCAAAGCTGAAATGTCAATATAATAAAGTTTGGACCAACTATTCACGAGAGAATGAACCCCCGCAAAAAAATTCAAAGCACTTTGCTTCATTAAACTGCAAAAAGTTTGAGGCTTCATGATTAAAGCCAGACGAACACGTATCGACAGCTCGCTGGTCTTCTTCAGAGGTTTCAGCCGACAGTATTGGAAACTCCCTGAGAATCAGGAGTCACTGCTTTATCTTTCATCCTTTTAAGATTCAAGCAGTGCTTCTGTTTTTTTAATACCTCGAGTCGCTCCCTAATTACCGACCATGCTCATTGCAAAAGTTACAGAAACAAAAATTACACCATAACAACGTGTGTATTTATTATTAAAGAATATTAGACATGTTGGTTCCCACCGCTAAACAAAAAAGTAATTCATCATTTGGTCTTTTTTTATGAATGTTCGAGACTAGAATTTTGACCTGCATTAATAGTGTTTTGGCCTTTTGGAGGCAGCACAATACACATACTATCTCCATATAAAGATGATCTGGTTAAAGTGTTAGCAACATGTAAACGAATGCTCATTTCTATCCACGACCGTTATGCGATTATTAGGAGTCGGTTCATCAACATAAACAGTAGGTGGCACCTCTCGGTCTACCGATGCAGAATAAAAGGGTGCAACAAGCGCCATTTTAACCTTAAATGGGGAAAAGCAATGTAGAAAACTTATTTTAATATATTTCTTTTGATTCATGTATGTAAGGAAGGTCATATCAGATCTGTTTCTGCTGCAACAATGAGCCCTACAACCTAGAAATTAGTGTAAATGTTTGCACTTCCTGTTCTCTCTTCTCACAGTTACTGTTTTTTTTTTTTTAAAGGGGGCTTTTGGTTAGAAGTCTGAAACAAGCTTCATGTTCGTCATCAACAAATCTGTTTCCATATCACTCTATCACATTTTGCTTATACAACTTTTCCACCTCAGCAGAGCGTTGAAACTTTTTTGCAATATTTCAAGGTTATGTTGAATTTTTAGCGTTTCCACTCGTGCAAAGTAAAAATGTGCATAAAAGAGGTGGATGGAAACATCTAATGAGCTGAAAGAGGCCATCTGCTCGCTCGCTCGCCCATTCCATCCTCCCCTCTGGGCCAAAATAAAAATAATCTCCTCAGCTTCTTCAGCTCTGACCCTTTTCTTATCATTCCGATTCATTCTCTGGTGGAAGACCTTTATGTACTGAAATCTGACAAACAGATACAATCGATAAATCATCTGAGGAAAGTTTACTCTGGATCACCTGTTATCTAAAATAAAAAAAAACAATCATGGGGTAATACACTGTAGGCTGAGCTGAGAAGATAGCACAGTGCAGGTGATTTGTCATCAGACTTGTGTTATCCAGCACTAGTGACCTTTCGACAGGGAGCAGAACAGCTGTTGGTCGATGAGTCGCTGTTTCTTCCTCCATTTTAGAAGATGAAACACAAACATTTTTTTCCACTGAGCTCCTTCTGACGGGCAAAATGAAGATAAAACACAAAACACAAAGACGGAGAGACGAGAGAGAAGGAAAGTAATTAATCTGTTTAAGGTTAATAGCACCTTAGTTCAACAACAGATAGAAACAACTAGCCTTCACAGATCACAGAGCCGCTAACATGGCTGTAGCCTCTTAGTCCCGTTACACGTTTGGACTTTAAAGAAACGAGATACATCATTTTAACTAGTGAGGTGCAGGTCGGCAGATTTTTAACACTTTGGACCGAGCCAGGCTAGCCGTTTCCCCCCGTTTCAAGTCTTTATGCTAAGCTAATTGCCTCCCGGCTCCAGCAGCTCAACACACAGACATCCGGAGAGTGGTATCAATATTCCCATCTCTCAGCAAGGAACTGACTTTTTCAAAATGTCAAGTTGTTCCTTTAAAGGAAGATGAAAGGCACCAAAGGATGTGCAACCGACAAGCCCGAGGTGAAAGTTCAAATCTGAGAAACATTCCTCTCAGAGGCTTAAACATATTGCATGTGCACGTTAAACATCTCATACAGTAAAGTGTGAACAGGACAAATTAAAAACCACCAGCAGATGGTGATGACGGGCAGCAGCGAGGCCCCACATGTGATGGCAGAGCTGTTGCTGCATATTGCATATCAAAGTACATTCATGCCTTAAAGAGGATTAGGCTTCCCCTCCTTCCATCGCAAACCTCATTACAACACATGTGTATTCAGCCGAAAGGACGCACGCTCCTGATTTGAAACAACACACAAAGAGGTGGGAGAATTTGGGGGGGGGGGGGGGGGGGCGTGACGAGTCGAACAATACGAGGTTGATTAAAATAAAATCTACAAGCTCATAACACCTCTTTTTCTGAGTAATTCGCGTCCCTTGTATGCACTTAATGCTTCTTGACTCCAAGTTCCTCTGGGCATTGCTTCATTAATGAATGCAAATGGGAAGGATTACTGTGGTGGTAGAGTATGAATAATGGAAGTGCTCTAGTGATGTTATGCAGCTAGTGCAATTAACCACAATGGTGGGCGGGAGGCGTGCCGAGTGTGAAGGGTCAGGGGTGGGTTAGAGAGACTCACGGACCTTCACGTGGATCTTGATCGGGAGAGGGATGCCCTCCTTCAGCTCCTTGGTTTTCTCATTGAAGTCCTTGCAGAACTGCCCGATGGGGATTCCTCTCTGGATCGGAAAACAAGAGAAATTAAGCATTGAAAAATAAGAGGATCAACTTAAAATGTATGAAAAAAATCTGAGCCCCGCAAACATTCAGCTGAACGTCACGTGTGTCACATTGTGCTGCCAGAATACAGATGCCTAAGCTGCTGTCAGTCCATCAATGACAAAACTTCACAGAGCTCCGACTAGATTTACCCACACGAGCGGTTCAGGGTTCAGAGACGAGACAGTATCTGTATGTGATGAGAGAGAGTATGTGTGTGTGTGTGTGTGTGTTTATGTGCCGTAACATTTTGGTGGAGATATCTTCACACTATATTCTTATTCTTGTTATATTCACACTGAGATGCATCTGTGTGTGTGTGTGTGCAGCCTTTCTATTGTTCAACTCAGACTGTGTGTGTGTGTGTGTGTGTGTGTGTGTGTGTGTGTGTGTGTGTGTGTGTGTGTGTGTGTGTGTGTGTGTGTGTGTGTGTGTGTGTGTGTGTGTGTGTGTGTGTGTGTGTGTGTGTGTGTGTGTGTGTGTGTGTGTGTGTGTGTGTGTGTGTGTGTGTGTGTGTGTGTGTGTGTGTGTGTGTGTGTGTGTGTGTGTGTGTGTGTGTGTGTGTGTGTGTGTGTGTGTGTGTGTGTGTGTGTGTGTGTGTGTGTGTGTGTGTGTGTGTGTGTGTGTGTGTGTGTGTGTGTGTGTGTGTGTGTCACTCCAGCTATGACTGAATGCATGTTAGTGCCCAGAGCCGGAGAAACCCGAGTGATGAATGAGCCCCCCATTTTCCAGCTCCTGCAAGGCCAACCAGAGCGAAAGCAGAATGGATGGGTGACATTAAGTCAACACTCGGCCAACGCTGCTCCTTTGCACCATTCTTCTTTGGAGCTGAATTCAGAGGCTAAGACTAATAAAGAATCTAATTATTACTGCTGGAATATATACTGACCTTCACACGCCATCCTTCCCAAAGGCAACACACTGATTGAAATGTTCATTTCAAAAATATGGGGAAGAAAAAAAAAAAGCTTTTTTTATTTTATTCAGCTTAATGGAGCCGCGAGCTTCTATTGCGCCATGACGGAGCAGAGCACAGCCCTCCGATTCAAATAAAGGATCTGATGAAAAGTCAGTCATCCTGAGACATTTTCCAATGACAGCACAGGGAAGACATTTATTTGAACTTAACGGAGCAGAAAGTTCTCTGAACATCATTTCCACTAAAGGCTTCAAAAGCACCTGATGAATGTTAATCAGCTGCTTGATCTACGTGACCCCATCACTCCATTTGGGTCTATGCATCCGCTAAAACAATAACAACAAACTGATTGAAATTTCAACACAACACACGAGTCAAGGCAGGTTATTCTTTCAGGGCTGATGGGCGCCATTTGAATTACAATATGCTACTAATGAAATGAAATGCAGCTCCGTCCCTGGAGCCCTCGCTAGGCTCTACCTTCCCTCCCCTCCCGTGTTTATTAATAGTAATCCCATGTCAACCTCACTATCTTCTACGCGTGCCCTTCCCTGCCTCCGTCTTCCATAAAACAACATGGCAAGGGTAAACAACTGGAGAGGGAGCACCGAAGGAAAGTCTAATTAAATATGGATTAGTATAAAGGCTGCGATGTTGCGTATGAGTCAAAGCAAACCCTCGGGCTCTGCCTCACACATTTAGCTCCCATTCCTTCCCTTCTGTTCAGCCCATGTCGGATAACGATCTCTCCCACCGACTCAGATGGCCTTTTCATGTCACACAAATGCCATGAAAGAGCCTCCCTGACCAGCCGGAGATAATTCCAGAAGCTTCTACAGTGTGCACAGACGACGAGACATTACGTAGACAGAGGAGCGAGTGCTCTAAAGATAGACAGACTTCACACGGCCTCCCTGACCAGATAGTCCTTTACTGTTTTAATAGGGCTTGAACAAATATTTTAAAAAAAGCCTGAAGAGTGGCAAATAAAGAGGATGGGACACGACCACCCACTTGGGGATAGCAGACAGTTTGCCCTCAGCTCTGCACACAATAAAGTATGCACCAGAGACAGGTAATCATATTTTAATTAAGCTGTTCCACAGAGGTCCAGGCATCTCCTCCACTGAAGGTGGCGGCGTGAGGATGTTTTATTTTTGGCCTCGGGCTATTTAATAGTTTAACTGCAGTAATTACTGCGATTGAATCATGTTGGTAATCACAGTGTTTAACTGTGGCGGAGGGCGGGTGTGCCATGAAAGCAAGGTTCAAGGTCGGCTCCTCCAACTCCGCATGACATTTAAACAGAGAGAGAGAGAGAGAAGTGGAACAGTAACATTCATGCCCTGGCCAACTCGCTAACCCCGCTCACTGCATCTGAGCATCTAATCATCCTCGAGTCCGAGCTGCTGGATAAATCCTCTCTCCTCCACCGTGACTGATTAGAGCCGGGTGCTCTCCAGTATAAAATGGCTGCAGCCCATCACCCGAGGCGGGGCCTTCCACGGCGGCTGTGGGCGAGGACATTCAGCCGCACATCCTCAAAGACTTCTGAGATCCTGGGCACCGGGATTAAACGCTAATCTACGAATATATTTCCCGCCGTCAAATCCAGCAGCGACAGCGGTGAGTAATTGCTATATGATCCATTCAAGATCAGCGCTGCAGAGCCTTATTACTCATAATTATGAGCAATTAGACATTTGCAATTAAAATCTGGGAAGCGTCCATTTGATTTGACCCTTCCACCAGATTCTCTGCAGTCTTTTTTTGACACTCCTTCCCTGTTAATGTGATTGGCCTTTCAGCTTCACTAACTCTTTTTAACAAGATGTAGCACTGCATGGCGTGGCAGGACGGGGAGTGTGTAGATGGAGGAGAGGAGAGACGGGAAAGAGAAAGAGAGACAGCCGAGGTGTATTCAAGTTGTCAGAATGTGCCCAGTGATCGTCGTGGTCAATATTTGAACAATGAGAAGGGATTTGTGTAACCAAGGTGAACAACGGGAGAGGAGACAAGTAAAGCAAAAGGCCGCAGGAGGTCCTCATGAATATGGGTGAGTGTGTATGTTTATGTATGAATACTTTGGCCTCATTTAAATCTGACAAGACTATCTGTTTAACAGTGGATATGTGTGCATATTAAGCTGCCAGAGACTGCTGACGGTGAGGAAGTGTTCACTGTGTGCGGTCGCAGGTGTCTTTGTATCTGAGAGAACGGGGCTAGAAAAGAAATGCAGGAGCGAGGAAGCGATGGAGGGAGATGAGAAAGAGTGGGTGAGTAGGTCAAGAGCAGTATTGTGCTTATGGAAGCGTGGCAAACACGGAGATAAAAGGACACAGAGGCAGGACAAGGCCTCGGGGCAGGAGGCAGGATTAATTGCCCCCGGCACACGAGGCCACCTGATAAATTGCCCCGGGCGATCGGCACACTGGAGGGCCGCGATACGGTGGCGAAGGTGTTACGGTGGTGAGAGGCTGGTGGGAGGCGAGGTTAATTAAAGTCTTCAGTGTGAAACACTCTCATTCATTACCTTCATTACCGTGTTCATTTAATCTGCTTCACTGTTGGCATTTTATCACATTCAGCCCCAATGTAGCGTCATACAGCTGATTAGGTTTCATGTTGAACACTTCAGCTGCAGAGGGGGAAGCTGGGAGGCTGAACAGCAGGTCGGTTTAGGTCCAACAGACACGGATACACATACAGCAACAAAGAGCAAAATAATTGAGTTCACGCTGGACATGCTTCTTACTTGATTTTCCACCCTGGAATCGGTGGATTAGTCTCAAAAGTGGAAAATGAACACGGCCTCCAGTGAACCGTGCTGAGGCCAATACACAGCCCCGCACGAAAGAGCCGAGGAGCGCTGCTCACACGAGCATGAGGGCCGACCTGACGGAGCGGACCAAATTCGGGGCTCATTTTCATAACAACCAAAACATCTAAAAGAGGTGTTATTGCCGTCTGGATCGCTGCTTAAAATAGAGGCAGCCTTCACGTTTTCATTCCTGGCACAAGAAGACACATTTGCTGTTTGAGGGCATGGTGAAAGCATGCGGGCGACGGGTGAAACAAAATGGATTGCGTCATGACAAAACATCCCATTTTCAACTCCATTAGGTTCCCCTCACAGTCTTGACAGTGTTGTGCCTTTTGCCACTTCAGATGATTAATCACGTGTGGAGGCTGCAGCAGAAACACAGGAGCCTTGACTGCAGGCAGCTGAGGCTCCACGCTGGAGATGTCTGAAAATACACCAGACTCGCTGACAAGTAGAGGAGAGAATCAGAAAGAGAGTCAGGGGTTAGAATAAAGTCAGACTGCATCGACAACTGATAGCAACGTTTTGACAAAGCCTGCTCGGTTTGTCGCGTATTCAGAGATAATAGTGAATTCTGCACGCTGAAAGGTGTTATTCAAAGGGGAACTCCGCCAATTTTACACATCAAAGTCTGTTTACAAGTCTCTGGAAAGACTATATGTGAAGTTGAATAAAGCCTTTTGTGGCTCCGGAGGGAGTCGGATACATTTCCTGAAGTGATGTCACAGGGTACATTAACTGGCACTAGCATAACACACCCAACGTCTCAGGTTTTGACAAGGAAGAAGAATGCGTGGAATAAAAAGGACAATATCTCCATTTCTGCTGCATCAGTTTGTCTTTTGACTGCCCATGAGTTGGACAATGCTAAATCAGTGCTCTCTTAATGAATGCAACACACTCTGAGGTGACACAGAGAGAACGAGCCAAGAGGAGGAAGGTGAAGGAACCGAGTCCTCCATGTTTGTGGAGGTCAGCCTCGGGTCTGCTGTGGAGCATGACTCAGTGTTGACGCCTTCAGTGTTCTTGGACAGTCTGTGACCTTCCAGACTTCCTCGATCATGTCTGAAGCTGAAAGTGATGACTGCACAGTCCTGTGGACATTCTCCCCGCCTGGCTGCCCCTCGCCCTCCTCTGCTTTTGCTCTATGTTCTCTCATGTCCTTTTCCCTGCTTCGTGAGCCAGTGTGCAGAATGACCTTCAACCACAACCACGGGGAACAAAAGCCCCAAAAAGAGGAGGGATAGTAGCAGGATGGAGGAGAGAATGGGATAAACATGAGGAGCGGGGTGGAAGGAAGGCAGTGAAAAGAAGACGACGGGTGAAAAGGAACAAAAAGAGAAGAAGAAAAAAAAGACGCTGAAGTGAGCAAAATGGAAAATCTCTCTTCTCTTGGAAGCCAGCAGAGCGCAGAGCTGAATCTGACAAGAAAGATGACTCTCCATCCCCTTTCCTACCAGTCTGATTAAACCTCTCACTCTAAAATGAACCTGGCACACAACGAGAAAAGAGGCAGTTGAGGGCTGGAGCTAAAGGTGCAGACAGGAACGCCTTCAGATGCACTTGAAGGAGCAGGACCTTGAGGAAGAAGGGACGCCACGAAATTCCTCTAAAATCGCATCGGTGGCTGACAAAGGACCCCAAATTAAATTCGTGAACGAGGAAATCAGCCAGCTCTCCTTTTTAAACAGTTTCCAAAAGATTAATTTTCGACCAGATCTGTCTCAGAATTTCCCAATCCTTCTGTTTAAGCGCGCAGTAAGCCGGCTGTAATGAGTTAATCTACAACAGAGGGATGATTTCCTTGTGTGACTACGACAGTAAGCAGAGAGGACTAATTAAAGTTGTAACATCTGCCTCATGG
The DNA here is from genome assembly GCF_910591455.1 of Pholis gunnellus. Taxonomy (NCBI): domain Eukaryota; kingdom Metazoa; phylum Chordata; class Actinopteri; order Perciformes; family Pholidae; genus Pholis; species Pholis gunnellus. The sequence goes on from NC_136537.1 coordinate 16,204,220, forward strand.
GCTCCAAGTGTGTCTACAGGCTACAAGCGTCTTACGCTCCACTTCCTCCTCCGCTCCTATTTCAAGCGGGGAAGGGTAAATAAGGTATTCGCCTGCTCTCAAAACAATGCAACTATTCTTCTCGCAAGTGGCACCAGGGTGATTACCATAACCAATGAGGGAACTGTAACTGGGTGCTCTCAAATATTCATAGCATCTTCCAGCTTAACTTCCACAGCTGCTGCTGCTGCTGCTGGTGGTGGTGGTGGAGAGGAGGAGAAACGGAGGAGGGTGGGAGGTCTGGAGCGCAGCACGTAACCTGCTTACAAATGAACATCACAACCAAACTCGGACAGCGTGAGTGAGTTTCTCTTCGAGGTCTTCTGTTGCAGCGCTCTGCATCCTCTCTCTTTCTCTCTCTCTCTCGCTCTCTCTCTCGAGCCATCTTCTCGGTCTGCGGTCTCCACTTTAATGATTTGGCGTCGCCGCCGCCGCTGCTCCACTTCTGACCGACTCCCCCCCCCCCTCCACGACTGCTCTGCACAGCCGGAGTCCGACCCGAGCAGCAGCAGCAGCAGGAGCAGCACCGCTCTCTGCATCCGCAGCTGTATCAAAAGCTAAACCGACAACGACAAAAAAAGGAAAGAAAGAAACGACACTACGGGAGGTGACGGATTCAGATCGAGCCTCTGCAATAACCACGGAGACATCGGTCATGCCAGATCTGCACGGAGGGAGATATCTTGATAAGTATGAGCCGTTTTTTTATTTATTTTTTTGGTTCCGACAAAACTCGTGTCTGCTTGGTGTGGCAGTGGCGATGACTTCCAAGTCTTAACAGCCTCGAGATGAGCCTTCTCCTGGAGCCCGACTCCACACAAACACCCGGACTGTAAAAGAAAGACTTTACCATCGAGCCCGGCTCATCAACGACAATAAAAAAGACTTTATTGGTCACCGGCTGCGCCTCCACTTGGAAGAACAAGCACATTATTCGCTGTAAATCAAGCCAGGAGGATCGAGCCCAAGTGCAAGACGAATGGTTTGGGTAACTACAGCTTCACTTTACTACCAGCAATGCGCGGATAAACCCACAGCACTACCTGCTGTTAATAGGGCAGTTATGAAACAGGTGTTGCAGAGAAGCGGTTTCATAGAGATTGTTAAATTGCCGGAAGATGCAAGACGTCGCGCTGCATGCTGGGGCAGTTAATGATAATCATTTTTCTTTTTCAAGGAAAAAAAAACAAACCAAAACGTGATAAACTAGAAACAATAAAGCCCCTCAGGCAGCACTGAGGCTGCCACCTCACAAATCAACAGATGTTTCAGTCATGTGGCTTGAAGTCTAGAGAGAGGGGATTAATTCCTCATCGGGGATTGCACACTGCCTGGCTCTCTATTAATTAATTAGTTTGCACATAATGGCATAGATGTTGTCCCGATGCCCTTGGTGCTCCGGAGGCACCTGTAATAACTTGTGCTGGTCTTTGATGGGATTTGGAGCGAGGGCTGGTGATGGAGATAAACAGTGGGCGTAAACACAAATTAATCTTTGCTCTACATGGATTTCTGTCCACTTGGAAATCACCCAATATTGATAGAAAACAAAATGATAGTGGCAAACCCGCCGTGTGCTTTATCTCTGTCAGTGTGTGCTGCAAAGAATTGGGGAGCTTTTTTTTGTGGCGACGATTACACTGGTGCAGATGGAGGGAGAGCCATGTGTGTCATACAAGCCAAACAATTGGGCGAAAATTGATTTTCAGTACAAAACTGAACAAATCTTTCACCTGCGCACTATTACATGCCATTACTCACGCTTAAAACGAAATAGGTTGCCTCACCTTGTCAACAGCAGTGTCATTTCCCTGACAGGAGAATGATGAATTGGGTCATTATTGATGAGCGTATAGTGGACACATGGGCTGTCATCCCAGTCCTTCACTCAGAACAGAATAAATTACATGGTGTTGACAGGGAGTCAAAACACAAACACAGGCTGACAGGGTGATATCTAGGGTGAAATTTAAGGCTCAGGTGGAATATCTTAAGAGGCACGACCTGGAGGAAAAAGCCAACAGCAACCGTGGCCGTAAACTTCTCCATCCCCGCGCTCGCTGCAGATTGGGTTTGCTCCTCGAGAAATGAAAAAACAAATTTGAATTCCAATATCCTCTCAATCTGCCGCTTGGTGCAATTCATTCAATTTTGGGCGAATGGTAATCAAGTTGCAGTAAAGCGGTGAGACAAAAGGCTCCATAGACAATCAGATATTATGAACGCTGGCATGATCCACGCCTGTCCTCCCACCACGCCTCAGAGCGGATTAATCAGCCGAGATTGTTCCTTTCCTCATCTCTTAGATTCATCTGTTTCAGAACAAACTAATGTCTGTGACATTTCAATAGCCCCTGTGATGGATTCATCCAGGCCAAGCAGGCACATGAACTGCATGCCTTCATATTAAGTGGGTGGAAGTCGTTTTCTATCTGCATTTGAGTCTTCCTCTTCATCCCTTTCACCCCCTCTCACCCTGAGCTTATTTATGAACTATAATGATCACGCAGTAACACTTTATTAGGCATGTAGACAGCCAAGAGGCCTATTAATCTTACACATGCAGTCTTATGCTCATTCTCCACACACACACAAATACACACAATCTCAAACCCCTTTTTTTTTACCCAGTGGAGTTCCTCAGCCCTCTTCAATGATTCAGACAGCACAGAGGAGATGGCAGAGCTCCTGTTAGTCTTATAGTCAGGGAAGTGATGCATCTTCCATCGGCAAGATATCAATACTCTCTTTTCACTGGCAGACTTTTCTCACAGACCGCAATCGTGGCGTCCATCTCTCGCTCGATCACGCTGAACTGTTGCCATTACGACACATCTGAGCTGGTAGTGATTTTGTATTATAATGGAATCGATCCAGTTGAGGGGTTGACACCCCCGAGTGGTGCTGAGCAGATAACAGACAGTCCACTGGTCTGCGCTGTGCTTTAAGGCCAAATACGATAAAGAGGCCAACATTGGTTCGATTACACTGTAAAGTCAATGATCATTTCTCACGCTTTATCAATACTGAGGTTTATATGGTCCGTGGCTGAGATATGAGCTGCAACAGAAAGAAAAAAATGTACCCTCACGTTCTGCCAAATTAGCATTGCCTGCATGCACACACAGACGTACACGGTGTGTACACAAAGACACGAGTCAAACGTGTCTCCAAACAAATAGAAAGTTATCAATATTCATCTGGAATGAAAGGGGGGATTTGCAATGATTAAAGATGCAGCACAGCACGAGGATAAACACTGCCGACTATTGAGGCAAAGAAAATGCTTTGACAAGGCACCTAGCAGCGCCTGAATACAATTAATTAATAATGAATTGGAAGAATACAAAAAAGTGGCAGAAACGACAAGAATTCACGGAAAAATATCTGAGCGAGAAGTATGAGAATCAAAATGAAGCAAAGCTAGGATCTTTATAGAAAATGAAAAACTATTTAATGCAAAGAGCCGCAGAGTTACAAAAAAAAACAACAAAAGAAACAACACAATACAGCAGGCTACTCAGCTTGAGCAGCCAGAATAGATGTGGCTCTGGCCAAAGATGAAGGGCGCTCACTGCTTACTTGGCAGCTGATGTCTTTAACCATAGCAACAAGCGTCAAACTATTTTCCATTCGGTTTTGAATTAGCGTGAGCAAAAACAAGCATGTTCTTATCCCTTGAAATGTGTGAGTTTTGGGGACGGATGGCGCCGCGTGCAGCGACGTGAGCATCTGTGACGATGGGACAGATTTACCACCGTGCTTCTCTGTGTGTCTCTTTCAGGCATGGTGCCCACGCCCCAGGTGTGCGTATCAACCCTGGTCACAGTGAGCACGATGGCAGTGGTGGACCTCTACCTGCTGGAGCAGAGCATGCTGGGGGCTCGCGGTCCTAGCGTGTGGCAGTATGCGACGGTGTTGCTAGGCGATGCGGGCTTCCTGCTCGCGCTGCGCTTCGTGTCGGCCGGCGTGATGTCGGAGGCGCGTTCGCCGCGTCGCGGTTTCGCCAACGCCCTCTGGTTCCTGTTCCTGTCCCTGCTGCAGCTCAAGCTCTTCTTTGTCTGCCATAACTACCGGCAGGAGCGCCGGCCGCCCGACCCGCTGGCCAGGAAGACCCTGACGCTGCTGCTGTCCATCTGCCTGCCCTCCCTGTTTCTGATCCTGACGGGAGCCGACCACATGACCCCGCAGCGCAGGAAGCAGGAGGTGCGGGGCCGGCTCCTGTGGGTGGTGGTGGACCTGCTGGATGTGCTGGACCTGCAGGCGGGGCTGTGGGAAGCCCACAGCGGGACAACGGCGGGGAGCGGAGGGGTCGTTGAGCAGAAGCTGCCCATCTGGGCCGAGGGCCTGGTCTTCTTTTACTGCTACGCCCTCCTGCTGCTGCTGCCCTGTGTGGCTCTCACAGAGCTGGGGGCCACCGGCCTGCCAGGACAGAGGGGGCCCCGTAAGGAGGCACTGTACCCGTGGCTCAGCCTGGTCACCATCAACATCTTGACCCTGGCCCTGAGGGGCACGGGCATGCTGTGGTACAGGGACCCCCGTGTGTCCACTGTGTTCCTGGGGAAGAACCTGCTGGCTCTGGCTGTGAAGCTGAGCTCCGCTTGGGAGAGACACAAGCAGGAGCGCGGCGCTGCAGGAGCTGAGACTGTGTCTGGAGCAGAACCAGGAGACTCGACCCTGCCAAGCCAGAGCTCAGAGCAGGGAGAGGGCCAGGCCCAGGGGAAAGCTCCTCCCTCTCATTATCACACACTGTCTCGCTCCCAAAGCCACACTCTCTCCCACGTCAGCCTGGAGCCCACGGAGACGCCCTTAGGACCCTCTTTCATCTCCCATGAACTCTAGAGAGTCGCTCTAAACATACACGCATACACAAAAGCATGTGATCACACCCACACTTAAAACCCAGAACCAGCAGAGCCAGTATCACATCCAAACAGATAACTTGTATACAGTACAACAGTGATGGGTATAATGCTGAGCTGTGGAAAAGCATTTGGCAAGCTTGGATTTCTTCACATTTTGTTGTGCTGAGAATAACTTAAAATGCATTGCTGGGATTTGTGAGTGTGTTTTTTTATATTCAACACTGTGAACACATCTATCAGCCTGTAAAGAATATTCTAGAAATGTATATTGACTTCACGTAGTGTTTCATTTCCTTCTTTGATCTCAGCACAGCTGCCCAAACTGCCACCGATTTGTTGCATTCAGATTTCTTGCAACTCAATATAGAGCATCTCATCAGTGAGTTCGGGTCATGTGGCTTGTCAGAAAAATTAGATCAATACTCTTCTCCCATTAGACGCCAAATACAGACTGTGACCTTTAGTGTACTTTTTCTTTTCCTCCGTCACTTTACAGGGACCTTTCACAGAGAAAAGTTTAATACAAAAGGAGTGAGGATTCATTTTCCCCTATACAGCTCCTGGGTTTAAAAGCAGTCTGCCTGTAAAACTCACACTCTTCACGGTGCTCCACTATTTCAATTTAGAGTCAAATCCAGTGGATCCAAACCTTTTAGGCTTGTAGCGCTTTAAATCAAAGTCTACTCACGACCCAAAGTAATGTTCCCTGCTTTCATTTTCCTTATTTCAATACATTTTAGAGGGTTGAAAGAGTACATTTCTAGTTTTTCCACAATAAAAAAATAAAATAAAAATATGTGTAGCAGAAAAGTTAATCAGTGAGATGACTAACTGTGGTGTTTGGAGTGAGTTTCTTTGGTATTATGAAATATTTGATTTGATTTAAATGCAGAATCTAAACATCAGCTCGAGATGATTTCCGAGATGCACACCGTACAGTCACTTATTTGTTTACTTTTAAAATCCTCCTGCAGCGATTTTAACACAACAAAATGTGCTTAACTCAAGATGCCAACTATTTATGAAAGACACCGCTTCCATAAATACAATCTTTCAACGGTAGAGCTTAAAGATGAGCATTTTTGCATCATCTTAATCCTACTGCAACACAAACAACAGTGCAGGTCTATTTTACTACATTGTTTACAAAGCCAGAACACCCATGTAAGTAATCCCTTTACCGTTTCAGAACACATTTAAAATTCATGTTTTGATGTCGTCTGTACTTGTCTCAAAGTCTTTTTCAGTCATTTTCAATAAGAAGAAGAAAAATCCTAAATCCCCCTTTTAACTAGAGATGAAAGTTAACTTTTTGATGCCATGAATAATGGATGGCACCTCTCATTCACTAAGCTGTTAACATGTGGGGGTTTTGGGCATCATGGGATCATGGACCAGAGCAGCAGGTGTAGAGGATGTACAGTACAGTCAAGTGCCTTGTTTCCTCATGGAGCCACGAGGCGTACACGTTAAGTGTACCATGTGGAACTTGGACATACACCATGTGTACACTGTTACGTTATTCCACAGCTGCTGTCTGCTACACCTACAGGACAGAGTCCAAACTAATAAAAAAAGTGTTTCATACTCGCCCAGTGTTGACAGTTCATTGACTATTATGTAGGCGCGTTATTGGCAAACTGTCACCCACATAAAGGGGAAAACAAGAGGACTCAGTCCCAGTCATTCGAGGCCAAGAGGCTGTTTTTAAAACTATATTAAAGTCAATCTGCAACCACAGAAAATTGCATGTTTTTCTCTCATACTGGAGCTGGTGAAGTGAAGTGAATGGACGCACCCCCCCGTCCTCCCCCTCACATATTCAAGCTAGAAAAGCTTGCTCTTTGCGTCATGGTGCAGCACGCTGACAAAAGGCTGTCATTTATCACAATTATGCCGGCGGCGCCATCAGCTTGGATCCTCTCGCAGTAATCCTTGAGTGTGCCGTCGTGTTGTCTGTTTAATGTTGAAAGAGAGATGGGGTGTGCCTGTCAAGAGTTGTAGTAAGTGTGTGATGTTTTCAGAGTGAACTGGCTCTTTGCTCGGAGCGGCCGCGAATGCACCCGCCGGCCTCCCCTCTTTGCTAAAAAATGGTCCTATTAATTGAAGTTGAGGCTATTCGTCAAAAAAAACAAAACAAGCGCTTATTCTCAGCGCTTTCCGCTTGATTTACAGCCCAGATTAACAGGATGTATTGAGACTAATGTACACACTCGGGCACAAAAACGCATTCAACGTTTCAGTGGGGAATTTATTTGCTGGTTCAGAGAAAACTTTAAGGAAAAAACCACAGAGGGATAACCGGAGTAGTCGACAGCATCCAGCCCTTGCCCCCCTCCCCTCCTCTCCTTTCTTTCATCTCTTCCTCCCCGTTTCACTCTACATTTCAAACCTACGCATTCTGGATGCACTCCCACGGTGTGCAACTTCTCATATTTCTATTATACTTAAAAGCAGCAACTGCATTGGAAGCCTCGGCAAACGACTACCTCCTAGAATTTGTTGCACCTGTTAAGCTCTAGATACAATGCTCAGCATTTTCCCTCAGCTCCCAGCGACTCTCATAACCTGCTCCTGAAGAAAACTGCACGAGTCGCTCCCCTATTTTCTTTCTTCTTTCGCCTCCATTCTTCCTGTCCATTCCCGTGTGTTAATTCCACTCCAGTCTGTAATTATTTTCCTGTACCAAAGCTGTCAGTTTCCCTTTTTTGTCTCCCGTTCCTTCTTTTATTTCTCTCGTTTGTTTAAATTTTGCCCCGCAGCCGACAGGCGGCCTACCTCTCTGCACTTCCCCTGTCAAGGGTGGTTAGTCAGAGAGGGGGGGGGGGGAACCCGGCTAAGATTAAAGGGCCGGAGCCACCGCCTCAAGCGGGGCGGCTGCCGACTGCCATTTATTTACCGTTACACACAGTGTTGGCTTGATGGAGCGCAGGAACCCAGAGAGACAAACGCGCTCAACACGCCGCCCCGACAACAATGACATCCTAAAGCAGGGGTGGCCAACCAGTCAGAGACCAAGAGCCACATTTTTTACTGTGTTACCGCAAAGAGCCACATCATACACATGGGCACACATGAACATCACCCTATCCCTTCCTCACACACACACATACCTTTGCTCAGCCAGATTTATTGTAAATGTCACACACCAATATGATAATGACAGAAATTGACTCCTAAGACCACAGGCCAGTCATTTTCAACAATGAACATTGTGTACACTGTCTCACACAGACAAACTCTCAGTTCAACCAAGTCCACAAACAAAAATATAATAATTTACAATAGTGTTTTTCTTTTACTATGCATGTTACTTAGTGGGACTTCTGGCATTCATTGCCTTGAACAATCCTCTTCAAATCTGGCTTGTATTCCGTTGTTGCCACTCGAAGCAATTCTTTCACATGGGTGTCAGTCAGAACAGATCGATGCTTTGATTTCACGTGTTTCAGGGTAGAAAACACAGACTCGCAGACGTATGTTGACCCAAACATTGACAGTATCTTAAGCGCAGCCCGTTTGACATTGGGGTATTTTTTCATTGGCACACTTTTCCAGAACTCAATGGTCCCGTCCCTTAAAGGTTTGAGTTGGTCCTCCTCACAAAGATCGATCATCTCCAACTCAGCCGCATCCTCATCTGTGACTAGCGGGGCTTTCAAACAGTCCGTCTCGGCGTTAAATGGGTCGACGAGGAACGTAATCTGTGGCCGCACATGCGCGTTTGACGAAAATACCGTATTTAACTCAAGCGAAGCGAACACGAACATTAAAAAAACACAAATACAAACTTCGATATGAACATAAGAGCCGCATGAAACCGGGCAAAGAGCCGCATGCGGCTCGGGAGCCGCGGGTTGGCCACCCCTGTCCTAAAGGGTCCAAATGGAGGCACCTACAGCCAAACATATGGCTTGGGTTTTGCTCCGTTGAGCATTTGGTTACAACCCATCTCCCCTCATTACCCCTGACACGGGCGACAGCTACAGTATGCCTCCGAGCTCACGCCCCCGTGGACTGGCAGAAAGAGCCGCATTTAACAGACAGATGTCTGAATCATTCATCAGAGCACACACCAATCGCGCCGCTTTTGGGCAGAACTTCAAAGTATATTCTAGGAGAAAGAAATGATGCAAAAGAGTCTGAGATCTGCAATACTGGAGACAAACGCACACTCATGCTGGTCTCAGGTGACATCAGGCTAAATGAATGCACTTAATTAGAACATGTAGTCATTTAATCATTTAGCTGGTTGAAAGAACATTTATTTGATTATTGCTTAATTGTTTTTCTGTCAAACACAAGTGCCAAACTGTTTTCTGTTCCAGCTTCTCAGATGTGAGGATCTGCTGCTTATCTCTATTTTATATCATTAGAAATCACAGGTGTTCAGTAAATCCACCCACAAATCTTTAAACTGAACTGAAAATGACCTGTAAGCACACAAACACACCGAAATAAAGCACAAAACACTAAAATAAAGCAATTCTATTGTAATTACAAAATGAGAGATAAATTGCATCCCACGTCTGAAAAAAGCGTCTCACACACACAACTGCTTTACTGCTCCATATCTATATCCAAATCCACACGTCTTACTTTGCATGTCCTATAGCTCGTGATACATTAAATACAGTGCTTGCCGTTCTCTAAAATATGGATAATTACGCGTTCTCTGTGACGCTGCCTTCACATCCCGTCATGCCACACGAACACAGAAAAATGACAAACACAAGAACCACGAGGACCAAATGATGAGCTGAATGTGTGACAGTCATATGGTATTACCAAAGCTTAGAGAATCAGAACAACAAGATTATCTATTCTGCACATGAATAGACGATAAACCTGATGCTAATATGGTAGTTTACTTTCAAGCTATTTTGAAAGTCAGTAGCTTTTAGCTTTGGCGCTCCATTTAGCGGTGAATAAGCACTCTGCAGTGATTCACATTACTTCCTCTTTAAAAGTCTATTAAAAGACATGACTTGCACAAAAATACCTTATTCTGCTATCTTCAATCAAAGTCTTTTTTTAGGACCGACCTGAGCGCTGGAACGACTATCTGTATTTACTGATGTGGAGAAACTGCTTCACGAGGGAAATGTTTACTAATTCATCTCTAAAATGTACTCCTTCCTGCTGAATTGAGGGAAACAACGCCAGGTTTGCATAAATCTAGAGCGAGACAGGAATCACATCCGACCACAGTTGATGCAGATCTCTGGTCAGATTTAGGACAAGACAGTTTGTCAGCTTCTATTAATAAGCTCATACAAACTGGTTCACTACAACGTCCTCCATAAGCTGTACCCTGTTCCTTCTACTTCTGTGACACCTTGACAAAGATCACAGGAGTTATTAGATCCTGGTAATCTGCTTACTGAAGAATTTCACAGAGTCAGCAGACTAATTCAACTAATTCACAAATTAAATTAATGGAAATCACTTTATGTGTGAAAGAAACATTGCACTGACGTGGAAATCTGATTCCTCTCTCATTGATCGATGGTCTTTGGAAATGAAAAAAAAAAAAAAAATCACATAAAGTCTTAGGAAGGGGTATAACAACTTTTTGTCAATTTGGCAGCCTTATGTAAAGTCTGTAGTTCCATCACTGACTCCACCACTGGGTCTTTGAAAGGCAGCCTGGTCTCCTACAAATGAAGTTCCTATTCACCGAAGCTGCATTGTGAAATACGTTTGGAGGGAAATGTATTTTGTCTTGAATTACGTCCACTTTTGGCAAAATAATTTCAAATGAGTCCGTAGAAGTCATGTAAGGAGGAGGATGAGCCACAAAACGTGTATACAAAATAAACACAAATAATCAGAAAAATTAAATATTCCACCCTTAAAAAAAAGAGCAAACGCCACTGATGAATTCATAATCCAATAACTCATTGTTTATGTGTTCGTTTTGTACTGAACTGAGCGAGACGCCTTCAACTGACTGAATGTTTTGAACTGAAGACAGAACCACAGCTGAGCGTCCGTATGAACGGTGATGCGTTTGCGGTGCATTTAAACAGTGAAAAACTGCTTCGGAGAACAAGTGAACAAAAAACATCATCAGTGAAGAAAATGAATGAAATTACTTTAATCAGCAAAGTTATTTACAACTCCTTTGTGAACTGAACCGAGGTGGAGGAAGTACTCTGGTATTGTTTAATTAAGTAACCGATCAGAGTGTCGGAATACTGTTAAAAGTAAAAGTCATGCATTAAAATAAAAGTACAAAACTAACTGATCTTTAAGAAAAATAAACAAAGTGGGAAATATATCCAACATTTTTGAATATTTGGACAGGACGAAGAAAGGCAGTAAAGATCACACCTGCTACTCGTCTAAGATGGTAAAGAAAGCGCGATCCTTATTCTTGCCTGTTATCTCGAGCTGTCACATAATTCACATTCTTTAAAATGATCAAATTCCAACCAGAGCATCTTTTGGGAAAAAAAAAACATGTTTTGGGGGGAAAACACCCAAAAATACCACAAACGACCACTGATGCTGACATATCAGCACTCGCGTCACTGTGACAGGTTTCATAGGATGAGAAAGAGACGGAGGATTGTTCAAAGTGTTGTTTGGAATAGTTATGTATGCCTATGGGGAGCTGCCATTAAAAATAACCCCTCTGTCTGTCAAGTAATGCAACTCTGCAATAAAAAACATGTTTTTGCACCCAATGTTGCATGTGTAAAGTCAATTTACAGGGATTTTTTCGGAGGCAGGACGCGCTGCAAACTGAACAACTTAATAACCTTTAAGGGTTGAGAGTTGAATGACAGAGCGAGTTTCCTAATTCTCAGCTTTGGAGGATCAGAAGGAACTCAAAGGTCTCCAGTGTAGCTGAGGGGAAGGAAGCTTTAGCTGAGCCTTAAATGTGATCAGTGAAAATCTTAAAATCAATTATACATCCAACTGGTAAACAGTGCAGAGACGGTAAAATTGGGTTGTTCCGGTCTCTTCACTTGGCAGCAGTTAAAACCCTGGCTGCTGTATTTTTCAGAGGAAGTAAAAGACGTTGAAATAGGATGAGATTAAAGAATAGATCCGCCTCCTAATTACAGGCTGAAAATGGCTCATTACTGTAACTACTCATTGTATTATTTCAAAAGAGAAGTCACAGTGAAACATCAGTCCAAACAATGTGACCTGTGTGTGTGTGTGTGTGTGTGTGTGTGTGTGTGTGTGTGTGTGTGTGTGTGTGTGTGTGTGTGTGTGTGTGTGTGTAAGACTCTTGAGAACAATACGTCTTACGCCTGTAGTCATTTAAAAAAAATAAAATTGGTTCATTGATTTTTTTTTTTTGTACTCTTGGGAAGCAACCGAAAAAAAGCTGTAAACAACACATCCGACGCATCATCATCACTTTTTTAGTTGATAAAGCAAACGTGTCGCTTTGAGTCACATGATGAATTTATTCCCTATATTCACTCTTTTAGCTCCACCATCTCCTGAAGAATAATGTGAGACTCTTTAGCTGCTGAATGCTCAACTGTGTTTGCCAGCGCGTCGCTTACTGTGTTTGTCTGGCGTTTGGTGCTGAGCAGGTTGTGTACCGGAGGTTTTTAAAGCTTACGACACTACGAGAGCAGCGAGAGCGAACCTATACAGTAACGTCGAGGGCAGGAAATCAAAACAATGATTATAAAGATGGAGAGCTGCAGAGTTGAGTGATTAATCAAGAACATAATCAACAAATGAATCAATAAAGAAACTGTTATTTTAATATAAAAAGGTGAAAAGATGATCAAGTGGATGTGTAGAGCAATACGGATTAAGTTCAAACTAAACAGGAGAGAAATGCGTTTAATTAAAACTTCCAGTATTTGTGAGCACTTCATCATAGTCCCAGTCTGGCAGGGAGTTCAGATTTCCATTAATTAACTGAATTTATGTGATAGTTGATGTTGCTGGTGACAGCAAAGTACATCGTCTGAGCCAACAGACGAGAGAAATGAGAGGTTTTCACATAAATTAACTCCTTAGTGACACCTCAACACTTACTTGTTCCCGACATTAGTATTCACGTGGAGCTCTTTTCTGCCAGTTTTGTTCACTTTCCCATTGTCCTCTCTCGAGTGCTGTCAATAAGTCACAGAGATGGATTAACTGTGAGAATTGATCTGGTTTCCAAGCGTTCAACAGCATTCCAGGCTGATGAGCTCTATCCAATAAAGAGCCTAACTGGATCATTTGTATGGACAGGACGAGCCATAGGGTTTCATTCATTCACTCTCGCAAAGAACAATCAAAGTTAAAGCGCTGAATCGCCATTAAAGCGGGAGCAGATAGTGCTTTTATGGACTAAAATAAAATGTACATTTTACAAGAAAGATTTAAAACAATGAACTTGTGTGATCAGAAGTGTAGATGAGGTTAACGAACGGAGCATCAGAATTGGGCAGTTTTCAACGTAACATAATAAGAAAATGTATTCAGTCAGAGTTTGTGTGTAAATGTGATCAGTAGTAGTAAAAAGCTTTCCACTGAACGTCTGGTGATGAAATTAAAAGAAACAATTATATTGCAGGAAATAACGACTCTCTCATGATGATTAAGACGATGAACATGAGACTATGTCATTAAATGTACAGTGTCGTCCCGACGCACCAATAGTGAGTTTATTCTGTACTTTCAGATGTTAATGCATCAGAGACGCAGGACGCGTACCGAACAACATCACTGGAAAGAAAAACAAAGAAAATGATGTATCCTCAGTCATTTTTCTCCACTAACTACAATCCATCTTTGTTCGTTGCTCAACGCTTGAGGACCGCTGACTTATTCTACGATTGTACCAGCAGATACATACATTTTACTCGTAGCAATTGGCATCCCTGGTGAAAGAGTCGGAGTGGTGCATCCCTGAGCAATAAAGAAAACCAAGACAACCTCAGCTGTCTCTCTGGAGTAATTGAAGCAGAGAGATGTATACAAGAATTTAAGACAAAGCCTCCACAGGTTCAGTCCCATTTCATCAAATGGCTTGTAAAGAGTGAGGCTAATGTATACGGACAGCTGCTGTGAATGGAGGTGTTCGTGTCTTTGGCCTGGAAACTGTGAGAAAATAGTTGCAGACTGAAGCAGAGTGCAGCACCTACCTGCACAATGGAGCGGTGCGACTAGAATAAGAATGTGAATATGAATAGGGCTATGGGAGGAGAAGGAGGTGGTGGTGGGGCTGTAGGATGAGGTGACTGAGGAGAGAGAGAGAGAGAGAGAGAGAGAGAGAGAGAGAGAGGCAACTGTGTGATTGGCAAAGTGAAAATAGGGAAGGACCAGGTTGTCTCGCAGTTAATGAGAGCTGTGTGCAGAGGGTCAGCTGATAAAATGAAGCCCTGCTCTTTGCAATTAAGTTAACACTCCTGATTATTCGGAGCAGACAGATGGAACAAGAAGTGGAATTGTAAGTCATTTTACCTGTCCCAGGATGGGGCCCAGTGGAGGTCCGGGGGCCGCTTGTCCTGACCTCACTATAGCCCGGATTACATTGCTGACATCCAATTTCTTCACAGCCTTGGCTGCCTTAGAGATCTTCGACATCCTGGTCTCAAAAGCCTTAAATCTGCCTCCACGTCAACTGAGACTCCATCCACTGAGAATGCAGAAGAAAAACAAACAAATTAGCCTTTCATGAATACACAACCGCAACAAATCATTTACACGCCGGGCTCATTAAAACATCATACAGTCAAATCGATACGGATACCCACAGGCTAAACCCGGGCCTTTCCATTCTGCAGCGGGCGAGTAATTAAGAAAATCTTTGCCTTCGATCGGCTCAGCGAGAGCCACTTTCCTGGAGGTGTTTGCAGTGTGGATCAGTGCCGACGCTCGCAGTGTTGAAGAGCCTGAGAACTGGCAGGATTTAAAACTTCTCTCCCCCAAAAAAGAATCATGGGGTGCATGCCAAAACACCTCACTTCAGCTTCAGATGTGTCACCACTAAACTCCCTGCGCTGCAGCAGAGCTTCCTCTGCATCAGTAGAGGGCAGGATATGGATAAGTAACAATACTATAATAGACGGAGGAGGGCTGGAAGTGGCATGCCCCCCCCCCCCCTTTGAACGCAAAGAGGGGTCGGCTTTTTCATTCCACCTTAAAATGCATTTGCCAAATTAGGAGTCAATTAGTGGAGTGGGGAGAACAGCCTGAACTCCTGGCTTTTCTCTGGGGAGGCAGAAACGCATAAAAGCAAGCCTATAATCCTCTGCTGGAATAAAAGTGATACTGACACAGCTGTAAGAAGCAAAAAAGAAAAGATCAATGACTAGAGCCAAGGGACAAATACAAGTTTTAAGGTTGAGCCTTGTGATTCAGGGGAACCCTGCATTCAATACAAATAAGTACTTAAGGGGAGAGAGGAGGACCAGCAATGATTCATTGTAGGCAACAGAGGGTATCCAATTAGATCAACAGAAGAGACAGTACCAAAAAGATATATGGGCCCTCACGCTGCTTTAGAGCAACAAACGGGGAGAAACTACTCCCAAGAAAAGTTGTGCTTCTATCTGCGCTGCTGATTATCCAGCAGCAGTTGTTGAAGTGTAACCACCATAAGCAACATTTAGGGCATTAATGTGACGCGCATACTGCAGGAAGAGTCCCAAATACAATCCATTTAGTTTGAATTCCCTCTTTACAATGCAGGTCTCATACACTTCTACACTTCAGAGGTCAATTTCACGCTACTCGCCTCATGTGCTCAGATACATTTGGATAAATTTGGAGCCAGTTAGAAAATGCAGAGACCAGTATGCATTAAATCTTAAGTGAGAAAACCCACTGGTATCAAACAGTGACACAAAGGCTCATGAATCCTAAATGGCAAGCTGCAGAAAAACTTGTAAAATAGCAGTTTGAGGGGGTTTCAAAAAAAATATGCAACCAATAAAATTAGATACTGTACATTCAGAGAGACGAGGCTTAACTGGATTTTTTTTGCGGCTGCGAGAGAAAAACAATTAGGGCCAGCATCAAAAGTAGGGTTTAATTCCAATTTGGGGCAAAGGGAATAACAGTTCTGCGAGTGTGGAAATGACAACGTCACGCTTTAATGCACCGCAACTCCAATCTCGGTTGGAGTATGAATAATAAAACCGCAGTTCCTTTCACAAAATGAAATCACTCATCACAAGGCCAAAGCAGTGAACGCTGAAGAAGAATTGACCTACATAAGGCATCACAACCGCACCGACGGTACGTTTCACGCAGCTGCATTTACATTAAGAGTCAAGGAATAAAGGAGCATCAACTGCGCAGCGGCGGGAAACATGGTTCAAGGCAATACAATAAGCCTGAGTCAGAGCTGGGTTAATGTTTTGCTGTGAATAATCAAATCAAAGCCGCAGTAATTTGAAAGGAACCAGGCACAATTTTGAGCTGCTCTTTAGGCTGAATATTACATTCCTACAGCAATTACTGGCAACGCCGTCTTCGATAACACAGAGTACACAGAAAGAGCAACGTGTTCGGGCCGTGTAGATTTGCAGCATAAAAGCACTTTGTTTAAACATGCTCGATAGATGACATGCTGCAACGCTGTTGCTTAAATCACCACCTAATAAAGGAGGGCGAGGGGAGCGATAATAGAGAAAGTAACACCGCAAATGTTGGACCACTCTCCAAACCGTTGTTGCACCCAACAATGTCATTCTATTTTCTGCCATTTTTAGGTGTACTGCATTTATTTTTATTGAGATAATTCCATTAGCTTCTCTGGTTATGAGCTCATGCCGGTTTGGTAAATGAAAGTTCTGGATGTTCAATCAGGTGAGGAGGAAAGTAATCAAGCAACAATATAGATCTTTTTTTAAAGCATTTTCTTCACACCGCGGTGGACAAACAGAAGATGGGAAGGAGGTACACAAAGTCATAAGTATTAGGTCATAGTCAGGAGTAATAGTTAAGCGTACACTGTAAGAAGTGAAGCTGCCAGGTCTCATGGCTTCATACGTGGACATTGTTTACCAGAAGTAAACAATCCACTCTCCAGATGAGCCAAGAGGAAGATTTAAAAGTTCATACAGCATTATTTTGAAAAGTACATGTTAGATATTAAACATCACGGTGCAAGAATTCATCCTTACAGTTATAAATCACCGTCAACATCCAAACTCTAAATCCGAGTCGTATCTCAGCCTATCTATTTAGGAAATCTCCCCTGCTGCCTGTCAGACAAACTACCTGGGATGGAAACATCTTTGGCAGAGGTAAACATGTCAATAAAAACAGAGCACACGGGGGAGAAGCTGGAGAGAACCACACTCGTTATTAAAATGTGCAGGTCTACATAAACCGCTGGGGAAAGATAACCTAAAACTGGAATCACCTGAAACTCCCCTTGTACAGACTCATTACATCTTTTATCAGTTCATTATAATGAGTCTGAAAATTCCTTTAGATTTTCACACGACAGCAGCGTCTGTGGTGTTTTTAGCATAATTAACACCGACTGCACTTCAAGGAAGAAGATGACTGTGATTAAAGAAATTCATCAGTTTGCTATTAAAAATGTACGATTAGCTGAAGTGGTGAAGCCCACCGCTGTTAGTTGTTTAGAATATTAAGGCTCTCTTTAGTCTTCATTTAGGAGACACGTCAAGCAGTGGCCAGCATCAATGAATCCTCCAAATCTGTTATTTGTTTACAGTTCAAGGTTACAGATATCGATCTTCTATAGAATGACATTGTTGAAAAATAGAAGAAATGGTCTTTAAGTCGCGGACCGTCCTCACTGTAAATTATCGACGCTGCAGCAGCCTCGAGGAGATCATAACCTCCTCTCTTTCTATCTTTCATATCCATTTACTGCAGTCTGATGAAATGAAAGCCAAATATGAATTGATTTCTCACTGGGATCGTGCTTTGTACCTGCAACACAGAACCAAGGCCGGTTCAATAGTCTTTGTTACACTTTGTCTGTTTTCTAATCTTCACATCTCAGCTAATTTGAAAGAGACACAAAGTCAAATACTTTGTAATGAAACCGATTTTGTGCTGCCACATGAAAAAAAAGATTATAATAATAAAGATGGTCAAAGATTATTATCTCATTCAACCCTCTGACAAAGATTCATCTGAGCATAAATGCAGTATTAACCGTCGGAGCACCTTTATGTGGTTGGTTTATGTTTCTCTGCAGCGTTTCTCGTTGTCCACCCTAAACCATCTTTGTAGGATTGGTTCTGCCCACAAGACTACAGCTAGTACTGCTGGCTTGGGCTTGCAAAGCTTAATTACCAACATGGGAACCTGTTGATTAAAGAAAAAAAACATAATAAGAGTGAAATCATTGCTGATTGGAAACTTGGACGTAAAGGACGGCAATGTCAGTCTACAACTAAAGAACGGAGCGACGTGGTATTCTGTACAGGCGTTCAGGATGAATCCTACCGACTTTAGGGAACCGGACCTTTCCTCTAGCGCCACCATGAGGTTGACATTTGCCATTTTCTTGCGTGAAAACTCTTCAGGAATGAAAGACGTGACAAAGATGTGGTCGCGGTCACAGTTGTTCCTCATCCCAGAGACCGGCACATCTGGGTGATGCTGTCGATTGTGAGTTAACATGTTATATTTTAGCTTTTTTTATTCAAAAGCGGACAGTTAAGATGTGACAGGAAATGATGGGAAAAGAGTGTGAATAATAAACAAAGGTCCCTCTCTGAAATCATTGACAATATATAGTATCCATCCAAACACGCTGTGATAGAGGATGTGATCACCCATCCCTATTCTTCCTTAATATTTACTTACTGTCCTACTGTTCCCCACCTGCTGCAGTAACATGGTATTTATAGCGTAGCCGATAGTTCACAACCCTAATTAGGATGATTTTAGTTGTTATAATAAATGTACGCAGCGAGCTTCTATCTTGCTTCTATGTTTAAAATGTGTGATCCATTACTTGATGCATATTTCTGGTCCCAGGGGTCTAGGTTTGCATTACTCTGATAAGAACTCAAGTATTCATATTCTGGTCTCACCGCTTAAAAAAAAAAATCCATTCGGTTTCCATCTCAGTAAAGATAAAAACCTGTCAGAGGCCATTTCCAAACAGAAGCCATGATCCGTTTTCTTTGAAATTAAAAGTAAAAAAGGACAGAATTCATTCTTATCTTCCAACGACATTAAAACTCTGACAATCTGTTGTATTCAACTCTTAGCGTGGCAGTCCATCTAGTGGTTGCATCCACCTTTACATTAGACGCAAGACAAAAGCTGAGAGCTTAGTTCACAATAAGTTAGCGGTAAGTCACGTGTGTGCGACTTACGTGACCACGACAAGAACCTGCCACCAAACTAAATGAAGATAAACAAGAAGGAAGGCCCTGGAGACAAACCGAAGCCCTTAGATATTAATAGAAAAAGAGCACAGGCATATTAAAAATTATAAAAGCAATTTCATGTTTCTGCCCATCATTGCAGAAAAGTTTGAATACCATTAGAGCCACAATGAACGACTGCCGTCCTTGTATAGACAAGATGGCAAATCTATTAACAGCACAATAAACGGCACAGGAAGGACCTTTCGCCGGCAGCGGGGAACTCTGGGTTGTCGTATTTGTTTAGATGGCGCCACATTATGAATTAGGAGCTGCAGATTACCTGTAATCGATGAGTCTAATGCGGCAACCAAACAGGAATGAACTGTGCTATGAGCATTCACTGAGCCACATGGTTTCAGATATAAACGTATAGAGAGCCTGTCGTGTGCCAATGCTGTTCCTCCGCATCAGCATTCACCCCGTCAAACTCCGGTCCTGGAGCTTATTGATTGCTGAGAGCCGAGTGCTAAAGGCCAGTCAAATAAAACGTAGAACTCAAGAAGAGTCTGGATGATCCCACAAGACTTCATGACCCGATTTAACTGAGACCTGAACCTACAGCGCTCAGCTAACCTGCGATTTGAGAAATAAATAACTCGTCATTTCCACACTGTCGGGCATAAACAAAACTTACATCAAATAGCCTGATGTAACACCACATTTAATTAGTTTTAAACTACAAAGTAAGCAGCACGTTAAGAGAAGTGCTTCACATCACACTTTCAGGGCGCAATTATCTTGGGAAAACATATTCTAATTAAGTTACATTACCACTTAAAATTCATGTTTTGCATTAAGCTGGTGTTGCAACTGTGCAGACAGACATTTATTTTGTGCCAAAAATATTAATCAAAACTGGAGTGAAAGACATTTTCAGTGTTCAGCATGTTTTTACAGTCCAAAACATTATTATACAATGCCTTGTTTCAATCTTATCCTCATTCCCTTCACTGAGGGGCTGGTCTAGTACTGGTGACTAATCTAACAATTGCTGTCACAGTTACCTCGAGCTCAAGATGATGTCTTAACATTATTTTGATTGACCAACAGTCTAATTTAATTCAGTTCAAATTAATTAACGCGTCCTCGGGGAGAGCAACAGCGGAGGGATCCTTCTCCCAGGATTGGCAGAAGTGCAATAGAACACAAATATATTCAAATAGCTATAACGTCAGAAAGAAACAGCAGCGAATCCACACATTCAAGAAGTTGATCCACGTTTAATTACTTAGAAAATGTGCTCATTTTCCAAAGTAAGTCTATATAAATAAGTATTTTTGGGGCCCAGTGGCATCACGTGACGGACCGAGAAGCTGTAACTCCACGGTTTGGTATGTGGTCCAACGCCCAGGCTTGACCCCTGACCCCATCCAACACCTCTGGTATGAACTCTTGCACCAACAGTGAGCCAATTACATGTGTGTGTGTGTGTGTGTAATGTTTGGTGTCCGTTACATTTGTGGCCACTCGGCGTATTGCAATCAGTTCACTTGTCTTCCAGTTGTCAAACAGTCACGGTACAGAAGTAAGACAGTTAATGAGGGCAGCAGCAGCTGTTTCTCTGCGCCGCTTTACTGCCGTCGCTGCAGCCTGGACTCACACCAGGACCTTGTACTTGAATAGTGATGACTCCCAGACTAAACGCCCTACATGTATTATCTCTGCTCGCCTGTGATCAAATCCCAGGGAGGCCGTTTTCCTTCCTGGCTCCCCCGAATACATTACCCTCTGCCTGTCATGTTTGAATGGTGAGACAGAATGTGATACAAACCGCCTGCACTTTGAATACATCTAAAAAAGGCAACAAACCGTGACAATGTTGCATCAGCAGCAGATACTGTGAAATATTTAAAAAAAAAAGAGGAGGAAACAGCCCCCAGTTTCAGATCATCTCCGGATACATTTTGCAGACATGCAGCATGCATCACATGTTGTGACTTCCTGCTTTCTATCTGAGCATGAAGCACATGAAAACCACACAAAAACAGGCTAAAGTTACATTAGGAGTTCCACTGTAACTTCAATGTGAAGTCTGGATGTACCAAGAGGAGCAATTTATCGCTCACAACATCATTAGACTTCTTTATGCTGCGGCTGCTGCTATTCAGCAACAACAGGCGATGCGAGGAAAGGAAGAGGAGGACAAGCCTTGCAGTCACAGATTTAGAAGATTACACACATGCACCTCCATCTCTAGGCAACACGTGGATGCACAAGGCTCTGACATTATAACGTCCAGCCTTCAGAAGTACAGCTCAGAAACCGTAAGCCAACTGTGACTGCAGCCAGAACGTGACAGTAAACCCTCTGAACTCTGGAGCCGTCTGAGCCCCGGCTGCAGCTGGACCTCATATCCAGAATACTGGGGAGGCGTGATCGTAACAGCGTGGTCGGGCGGGTGGGCAGTGAACTGGGAGGTGGACACCAGAATTAACACGGGTCAGACATTAATCGCTACAAGGAATCCGGGTGGAGTTAACGTCGGAGCTCCATTTTGCAGCCAGCAAAAGATTTGCAGTTAAGGAATGACTCGGCTCTTTTAAAGCTGGAAATCCTTTGTCCCTGATGTCTTCTAAAATATTTAAACCATTCAGGCATACACGATAAGAACATATAAAACCGAGCTACACAAGATTGTTTATCTTTCTCACTGTTCTCCAATCTTTCCTTTTAATGCGAAATACTACCAAACACTTTGAGGGGAAAACTCTTCCATTGAACGGCTTTAAACTAATAAACAAACACCCAGTGATCCTAAGCAAAAACAACAACACATCATCTTAAGTACTGTCCGGTAGAGCAGAGTTCGGGCTCGTTTGAATGGGTAATTTTTAACACGTCTTTATGAGCTTTTCATGGACAAGTTCTACAATCCATGACTGGACTGAACTGAGGCTACAAGACCTCTGACGCCAGAAAGCAGTGAAGGTACCAGCTCCACCATTTCTAAAGACCCTCTTTCCTCCTCCTACGGTGTGTTGGTATCCAGATCAAATATCACTGTATTTCTGACCAAAAACCTTGATATCGATACAACAACGACATTGCAGGGTTGATTATTGCTTCTATCACAAAATAGCCTAATTAGACAATGAGATTTTTGATACATAATCATCAGTAAGGTTGATATAATGACTAATTGGGTAAAAGACAAATAATAGAACTGTCCGGTAAGTTCAGAAAATGACATCACTTGACTGAAATGCAACCTTTAAAACCATTTTGTCCAAAATCTAAGACAATATAGTCTCATATCACGATATCAATATAATACAGATTTATTTACCAGCTTTAGTGGTGGCTACAAAAATAGCCTTAGCCCCGTGCTCTTTAGCTACAGTTTAAATCTGCTACAAGGAGTTTATGAAACAGTCTAGATGTAACACTCATGCAGCTTTATGACCTACGTATTCTCACAGGTAAAGTTTTGCAGTGAGCAACAATTTCCAGTTTAAAAAGGGAGGAAGAGGAGATTATTCTTCAGAGAATTTTTTTGAGTTATATTTCGTGGTTATATGGCCGATAGTGGGGCAGGATACGGCGGCAACCCTTCAGGTTTAAGGTAAAGAACAAATGAAGATCTTAAACACACAAGGCAGTGGCGACGTCTCCATTCCAGGTAAACTACCGCTTTTGTCTGCAGAGCAAATGAAAGTTTCTTGTAGTTGCTTTATTGTTGGCGCATTAACTTAGACCTGCAAATAAATATCTACTTCATAGATGTCCGGTTATACTGTCAGGTGACTAAAAGTACTTCAAGAATATTCAGTAACTAACTAAAACACATGCTCCATACTAACAGGACATGTAGACGTTTCTCAAATGATGATATTTGGGGTCTGGTCCGAAGCAGTTTCAAGGGAAATATAATCTAAAAGCATTCCTTCATGTCAAACACAATAAATATTTACATCATTCACTGCATTCCAATAACTGCAGAAGCGATTGTTGATGTTATTAGTTCCACAAATGTTTGAGAGTCTGATTAATCCGAGAACAATTCAGAAAAAAAAAACTGTTCATTGATGCTAATAAGGCCATTAGGAATCTGGTTAGTAAAACAAAATAGAGATGGTATACTCATCAAGCAAACACATCAGTCAGATCTGATCATTGAAGACTGTTTCTCTCCAATTCTCTGTCAATATAACAGAAGATCATAAATACTTCTTGATGACAGTAAATAATTATGATAAATTAGCAACAATGAAAGTAAAGTATTCTTAGGGAATGTTTCATAAGAGTTTAACACTCAAAATCTCAAGTAATCTGAATTCAAGACCCCAGATTTTGACTCAAATATTACATTTTAAAAATCCTGATCGGTGCATACATGTAAACGAATGCATGTCCTCAAATGAGCCTTACTCACAAACAAAAACACAGATGTCACAATCAATAAAAATGTGTAGAAGACATTGTGTTCTTAGTGATTTGCTCATAAATGGGAGCTTTGACTTTGCTTCCAGGTTAAGTCTGAACACCACGAACGATTCTTAAAAAACTCTTTCTGTTGAGGACCCAAACTACGTGATGAGGAACAATTATTAGAAGGATACAACGTGTGGACGGCATCATTTCACCTCTTATAACACGAATGCTTTAAAAACAAGCGTGACACACAGCTGCAACACTTCCACAGTCACATTGAACAGTAAGAAGCTACATGCACGTGCCCTGCATTAACACTCAGAGTGACCCGACACACCGCTTAAAACCTCTACAACGTGTGAAAGAGGAACGTTTACAACTCTACAAAACCGACATAAACCTTAGTGTTGTCTTACCTGAGATTTGTCCTGTACCTTCACGTTATAGCAGCATCCTACAGGGCGCAGACATGTTGGATTATTGAACGCAGCGGGATGTGTGCTGCGCTGGTAATCAGAAGGCTGCCCCCTGCTGGACTGGAGGAGCATCTGCAGCATCCGGGAGGAATTAACGGAGGAGCTGAGGTGTTGCGCAACGACACTTCACCTGAGGGAGGGGGGGGTGTATTTATATTTTCTAAATGTTTCCAATTGTCCTTTCCTCTGAGACCTTAAAGGACACTATAAACTGGCTGCAACTCTTCATATACAGTAGACTACATTAGCCTACTACTAGCCTCAGTACATATTTACTTGTACACAAAGCTCTGGTGAATCCCACAAAAAGGAAGAACAGTCACAGAATGTCAGTGTAACTAAGCAAGCTTGATTATGTATATATATATTTGTATGAATGGGACTTAACAGCCCATAAACTTTGGCTTTGTATCAACTAGAAAATATTCATCACATATGACATACAAGCTCCCAATCTCCCTGTTCCTAGAGCTAGCTACTCGACTGATAAGTTAACTTGCTAAACACTGGCTATGCACTAGCCTAGACAGCATGCTAGCGTCATTAGCGTGTTAGCATCGCTCGCTAGCTTGATATTATAACCATCACCATGTATATACAATAGGCTGTGTAGCCAGACCCAGACATAAATGATACATCAGGCTAGTTGACATCTGTCACACTCAGATAAAATATTTAACTTGACAGACAATCCGTTGAACTTGAAGATCTGAAGACTGAACTCGTGAACTGTTTTTTGATTCGTGGAGAAAGTATTTTGAGTATTTTAAATACAAAATTACTCCACTCTAAAGTATTTTGTTACAAATTAAGATAGATTTTTTATCAGCCCTATCAAATACAAATTACAAAATACTAGTACTAAATACTAAAAGTAATTGAAATATGTATTTCAAATACAAGTAATAGAAATACTGCCCACAGACTTGGGTGTACATTTTTCACCCATGTCTGCTATGGCTGAACCATTCCATTCAAAATATTCCAGATGTCTTGTGCATCTTTTTATATGAATTTACCCCCAAATTCAGTATGACCTACTTCGTACTTTTGGAAACTTTGTAATCTCTTTTAAATGAAGCTCTTGTTGGAAAACCGATCCCATCACGTCTTGTTCTGCAGCCTTGGTTTCAGTTCCAGTTCAATATTCCACTGTGCCAACCCAGTCCCTCAGCACTTTACATAATATTGCTACATCCAACACCATTGTGTCAGATCTTTGACCAACCAAAGAACTTTAATGCATAAATTTAGCCTTTCTTAAGTTAGCAGTCTGAGGCTAATATGTTGCTAATACAACATTCTAGTACCTGTTAATTTACTGTTAACTGGGTTAGTTTATTATTCTACTCTTTCCACTTTAGCTCTTGTGTATTTTTTTGTATCTTTCTAGATTAGTTACTGTGCGGCACGTCCTATGGTGACTTTTCATTTTCACTGGTGATAGTCAACTTTCTTCTTCATCTTTAGAGATTATTTGACAGTTTATACTTTCATAAATACTGTTTTCTTGTTACCAAGCATGGTTTCAAGGGAATTGCATTGCTAGGCATCATCTTAAGTCCATGTTTACTTCCTGTTAGTTTATGTAATTCATACACTTCAACCAAGGAACCTATTATTCCTTGCAATGCAAACAGAAAGAAACAGTTTGTTTACAGCTGTGACATGGCCGACACATCTTTTACCTTTGGTCTAACTGTTTATATCTAAACTTTTAATTTGTAATCGCCATCATTCACTTTGCTGTCCAATACCGTTTCCAGACTAGTGGACAGACTCCATCTCGATGAGGTCCTATTGAAAGCACCAGCGTAGGCACCAAATGGACCCTGTGGTGAGCTTTTCTTAACTGCTGCTGTCAGGGTCAAGAATCAACTTTGACCCTGGGTTTGAACAATGTTTAGACAACCAAAATATATGAGGATGAAGGTTTTTAAAGCACAGACTACATGCTCACCTGCACATTAACATTTTAATCATGAGTTAGTCATTTTTGATAATCTCCTTCCTGTGAACTGGAGCAGGATAATCCTGTAATTAATTATGGTACATTTACATAATGAAATAGTATGAGCATTTGAGACTGCATTTCCATTCAGCGCTATATTTCTTTCTAGTATATTTTAAATCAGCATCATTTGTATTTGATTGCATCTTAATCCAGTAGGAAAAAAAATGTAAATGCTTGCATATTATAACTTTAGTAATATATTAAAGTAATTATTTTTAATACATCATGAACTTGTTTTCCTCGGCTGAATTGTCTTCTACGCCAATATTGTTCAAAGCAAATAAGAGTCTTAACTCACTTAAATACATGATGCCAGAAACATAACCAGAAAAAAAACTTTATTAAAGTACTTTATTTAAAATAATGTAAAGCTATTTACAGTTTCCTTTGATAGTGGTATCGTTTACTTTGACAGATTAAGTTGATTGTAATTTCGAGATATTCAATTACATAAAACTTTAGGTAAAAAGAAAACAAACACTCACCATACAAGAGTGCTCAAAGTGCCAAAATATTTTAGAAAATGTAAAAAAAAACATTTCAAGATGTGAACGGTGCAATCCAAAATGTAAATATTAACAATGTTTTCTCCTTTTTACAATATACAAAGCTGACTCTAAAAAAATAATGTTTCTGATTTCACACATTTAAATTCAACTTACAAGAATGTTCACGGGTTTGATGTTTGAGGTAAAAATGACAGAAATGTTTGACAGTGATACAGGAATGGACACAAATATTTTAAGGCATTTTAAGATTGTCTAAAAAACAATTTGATATTTAAAAAGAAATGTGAGAGAGCACCATTAAAAACACAGTCAAGGATTCACAGATCAGTTGGCGGAGTTGTTCACTTTCGATAAGACAGCGGCGCTCACATTTAGGGAATTCTCATTGGGGAGAAATTCCCTCAGTAGGAATGACAGAAGAATCTGTTATGAAAGATAAAACACAATCAGAACAAGGTTTGTATATTTACGTTGCATAAAATGTGAAAATTAGATGCAATAAACGAGGTATGGCGACAGAAAGTAAATGTTGAAAACTCACATAGACCAGCATTTTGTTTTCTTTACTGTTCTGAAAAAGATTAAAAACCGTCTCCACGTCCGTCTTCTTCAGGATAAGATAGTTTGAATCTACAGAGAAATTGAATTTAGATGGATTATCAACTGCCAGAAACAGGTAGATATTTCCCACCGGTGCAGAGAGGCGTCACCTACATCTGTCGTTTATTAGGGTTTGCGCCCTTTCCCTCGTCTCGTTCTTCTGCTCGTCAGTGCGAGGAATAGGAGGAGGAACTGCTGCTTGAAAATCTGGCCACTGTTTGTTCCGCATGGTGTCAATCAATGCGGCCATCTGCAACTCTGTCGGGCTCAACTTGTTGAGGAAAGAATTCACTTTTCTGGGGAAAGAACACAACCAAAAGTCACTCCTATAGACACGGATCCAAGTGAACTATAAAACTCTGGAAAGGGTTTGAGAGTCAGCGCCAAACTCACTTTTTCAAGATGGGCATAAAGGGTTTCAAAACGGCATCAAATATGTTTATGAAGATGGAGTTTCCTGTTAAGCGAGACGGACAGAGTATTAGGTTGATCTTTGACAACATCCTA
Organism: Pholis gunnellus; assembly: GCF_910591455.1. Classification (NCBI taxonomy): domain Eukaryota; kingdom Metazoa; phylum Chordata; class Actinopteri; order Perciformes; family Pholidae; genus Pholis; species Pholis gunnellus. The sequence continues at coordinate 16,231,943 of NC_136537.1, forward strand.
ACTAATGGACCATTTCAGTGTTTTTGAATGTTGAAGCTCACAAAGCTCTGTAGCCGCAGTTATGCGTGTTCTCCCTCATCCAAATCAGCCCTCTAAGGTAAGAGGGTGCTGTGTGTTTGTGAAGCTCTCCGTCTTGCCCTCTGCCTCAGAGGCAAATTAAATGGACTTGACTTGGCTCGTTAATTCTCCGCTATTTGGGCATTGTTGGATAGTTTTTTTTACATACCAATGTCAGTAAATAAGTAAGTCAGTAAAAACATAGATAAATGCTGGTTTAACAAGACTACCAACGATTATCTATAGCTTATCAAATGATTAGACCGTTAACGCTTTCTTCATACCTGCCAGTGAGCCACTGGTTTTGGTTTATTTTCAGTACAATGTATACAAAAAAAAGGGTCTGAAATTTGCTCGAGAGAACTAGCCATTTCATTTATCACGTTTTGCTATTTCATGCAGAAAAAAAAAATCTTCTGGTGAAGCATTTAGTAAACCAAACATCAAAACCTTCGATTCATTTTAGTATTTTAGAGATCCTACAGCCTGCAGCTACAAACCTGTCAGTGCATTCAATTATAAAAATATAATGAGCCTTTTCCTCACATCAATGTTTGTTTATAGTTGTCTTCTGTCAAACCTGGATTGTTGGAGCTCATCAGAAGCACATGAATGCAACCATCAAAAAGACTAATACCAGTCCACACTTTCACCTTGAAATGCCACATGATTAATAAAATAAACTAAATGTTTAATGTAAAGCATTACCTTTGTCAGGCGAGTGTCAGACATCTACAGGTTGAATTTCTTTTAGTGCTGAAATCAACTAAGACAACTGGCTGTCTAGACTTCAGGAAAAATGCATTAATCTATCTAAAAATCAGTTTTATGCTTTAAAATAACCTACAAAATCCCAAAACACTGGTGTGATCCTAAAGCTATTAATGTTGTGAACGATAAAAACATTGAACAAACCAGATATTTCTTTCAGCAGATCAGATATGGCTTTGGTCACCTCCAGCTGGGAGTCCTCCCCTCTTGATGAAGTGCCCTGGTCCTTCCCTTTTGGCTTGATGGCTCCACCGGACACCTTAAAACTCATTTTATCTGACCATGCACTGAAATGAAGTGCACTCCCCTGCACGTCCCCATTCTGGCAGCTGTGTGGCGAAGAGTCTGAATCAACTTGGTCTTCACCACTGGCGTTTTTTGTCGAGACCAGGGACTCTTGTGACCTGGATCGGGTCAGTCCTTTGAAAATCATTTTAAAGGGAGCGGTTAAAGGATTATCAGAGTTCTCTGTTTTGTCTTGGGAACAGTTTCTGTTTGAAGAGTCAGAGTGAACAAAAGCGGGAGAGTCAGAGTGAACAAAAGCGGGAGAGTCTGCTTCTACAAGCCATTCTGAAGGAGAACCATGTTGGGAGACAACAATAGTTGGGATTGAAGCACCGTGAACTTCACTGCCTTCCTCAGTAAAGGCATCAGGGTTTTCTAAAGGCAGAGCTGTCGATTCTGGATGGAGAGATGGTTCTATGATTTCTTTAGGGGCTTCTGTTTGAGGGCTCGAGCTCTGCGGAGGAAAGCAAAGAAATCAAGTTGTGACAGACGACCCAGAGGCAGCTGCCTTTATGGTACAGAGGACACCAGCAGCTAAACTAATCCATATGTCGGTTTTCAAATTTACTGTTTACAAGGAGTACTACACAGCACAGTGATGTCAGCTTCAAACGTCATGTTTTTATTTTACAGAAAGCCGAAATCACAGAAAATCATGGAGAAAGGGAGGGGGGGGGGGGGGGGGGGGGGGGCTGCGGACGAATAGTCAAAAATGTCGTCCTATGACTTTCCATAAACACTGTTCCTTGACCTCAATGGAAAACGTGATTGAAAGATGTGACGGAGAATTCACAAAGACTTGGGGGGGAAAAAACTAACGCAGTGCTATAGAACCACACTGAGCTTTTATGCTACGATGATTGTGCTTTTTTTTTAAAGAAACTCCTTTAAAACATACAGAAAATGAGTAATGACAAACTCAATGCTGTACAATTCAATTAAGAATTATTCTTGGCAAAACCAGAATCACTTCTCCAAGAAGTATGTTTTTAACTGACGTTAATCCGCAACACCCAGAATGGTGTGTTGCTTTAAATGTTGCTGCTGCAAAGAATTATGGGATGGCATTATCTCCTTTTCTTTGGTAAAGGAAACAAGCAGTCAGACGATCAGACAAGTGAAAAGAAGTATGTGCACACAACCATGGGAAATATGTCAAAGCTGAACCACGGTCTGTAAACTGAAGGATGTTTACACTGGACAGTTTGAGTAATGAATTTACCATTTGTCTCTCTTCGCTCTCTCGGGAGTTTGTTTGAACCCCGTCTGATCGTCTCACTTGTTCTTGTTCCATGAGACGTGAATATTTTTAGCATTCACAGATTTCAGAAAAAGTACATGCTTTCTATTACCGGACTAAATGTACAAAAGTAAACCCAAGGTTGCAGTGAACCAGATCATTCTCTCATACTTGAAGAAAAGCAGATATGTGAACCTTTACCTCCTCTTCCTCTTGACCTGGAGTCAGGAAGTAAGCCAAGCCGCTCAGAAGGCCCCACACGCCTCCATTGTGTTCCTCCTCATTCAGCAGTTTGTCGAGAGGGCAGAGGAACTGGAAAACCGGTTGAGTGGGGCCGATGAGATTATCAGACACTAACTCCTGGAAAAGAAAACAAAATGTTGAGTCACGGAAGTTATGATACGTTTATCTGTCAGCAAATCTTTCTGGTGTCTTTTACCTGCAGAAAGTGCTCCACTGATGCTTTGGCTTCTTCTTGGACCTCACCGCTGACCTCCGACTCCTCGAGCACCAGGATTGTGGGCAGGCTGGTTGAGTCCTGAAAAAAAAAAAATCAAAAAACCTTTTTAGTTTTGATGACAAGAAAGCCTCAAGGCTGAACAGTGCTTGGTCAACCCCACTGCTTTTGACATCTGGCAAACGTTTTTAAAACTGTATCCCAGATGAGTGCAAGTTGAATTCGTGAAGAAAACAGTTGTGGTTCGTTTTCACAACAATGCCTTCCCCTATAAAATAGAAACAAGTATCACACAATACAACTCAACAGCACCACAAACTCCTGATTGCAGGACTGAATTATTTGTATCTAGGTGTACCTAATAAAATTAGTGTCTATCAGATGTGATTTGGATCAGTTAAAAGCAGACAATTGTATATAAAACATCTCCTTCCATCTGCCTTTTACCTGCCATCTGTTGCGGAAGTATACAACATCCATGTAGGTCTTCCTGATGTCCCACTGTAGGTTCTCAGGGCTTCCCTTCTCCTCCAGGTGAACGGTGAAGATCAGCTCCTCATCCTCCCAGTCGGCCTACAACACAGTGGACTCGGGGCTCAAACATTTACAATCCGTCCAAGGACAAGCTTTAACCGAGCTTCAGCAGACAGATAACAAGCCTGTAGGACATTCCACACTGTCCCCTATATTTATAACTCACATGAGGAATGCTGACAGCCCAGCAGCCAACGCGCCACATCTCATACGAAAGCATGAATTCCATCATCTCCTCGTGCACGCTTGTCAAGTAGTCTTCCAGATCACTGTCCTCCTGATGGTGTTTTGGCGACAATGAATCGGTCACGTTTCACAAATTGTCATCTTGGCAGTTTAATACATTGCGTTGCATGTGCAGCGGACTCACCCCGTCAAAGTCCTGCTGGATGTGACCGAAGCCCTCCCTGCTGCTGACATCGTCCTCGTTGGACCCGTCACTCTGGAGCCACAGCTCATGCTCTATCTTCTTCATCTTCATCTTGTTCTTCTTCTTACACTTCATCTTGCCCAGAAATTTAGAAAATCCTTCTTTTAACTTGTTAGCTGGAAATCACAACCACATGAGGAAAGTCAGAGACATTTCCACAACTTGTGTTAACAGTATTTTACCTTTTTTTAACCGTCTCTTATACCTTCTTTATACCAGCACCGAATAAGCACAATGTCCTTGTCTGAAATATGGAGTACTGAACATGGAGAGAATAGCAATGCATTTTACTTTGACCTTAAAAACACTTTTGACTGTAAACCTGCATTTATCTTTCTGCACTGTGATGAAGTGTGGCAACTGTCTCGCCTCACAACAGTTGGAAAGGTAGTGAGAAAAACTATTCACCAGATTTATTAGGCATGGAAGCAGAATTAGCAATTACAACATTTAATGTTAGAATCAATATGTTGGCCTGATAATGACAAATATGCCATCAGATTTAAATAATTCTTACTGATTATGACAATTTGTTGTTTATTGTTTCAGAATATACGATGTGATGATTGCAGAAAATTTGTCACATCGCAGGGTTCATTATCATGGCATAATCCAGTCTTATTTTGTCATCATTACTGTTGGGTTGTTTGCGAAACAAAGAGACAGAAGATGCTTGAAGACAACACAGAAATTATTTGGCATTCATCTCAGTGTTTGTGTAATTGTCCATACCGACAAACAAACAAACAAGAAGCAGGGGATTAATTACGCACTGAAAGGCAGGCTGGTTGAGAAAAGTATGTCACGTATCAGACAACACATTGCTATTCATCAAACTGTCGTACAAGACGTTATGCAAGCAAAGGCCTCTGTTCTCTCAACACCCACAAACTACTCCATCTGTGTTTCTCAAGTCTCCATTAACTTAATCTGAAATGTTTTCACACTCAAAGCTGAAAACCAGGTTACAATCACATCCTGTAGGTTCAAGTATCAAACTGCCTTTTAATCACATCAACTCAAATAACAAAACGCACCTTTACATTTGGGTTTGATCCTGGCGGTTGAAATCCCTGCTCCCCCTGAGCTCCTAGAAATGAAAGAAACAAAATAGAAAAACAGCCATGAAACAAAACCAGGTCAGTTCCAATTTCCAAACACAGAAGGTGGCTCTCACAGCCGTTGCTTTGAGGCTCACTACAGCGACGTGGAGCCAGCGGGGCGCAAAAGATGACAGCCACTCACTCTTCCCTGCCCTCGGCCTCGCCTTCGCCCTCCTGTGAAGCCGGAGAGGTGTGATCCGGGTCTGATCCACAAAGCTCCTCCTCACATCCTTTGGGGGTCACGCTGTCCAGCTGGCTCACCACCAGCTGGTTCAGGTTGTCGGGGTCCGACAGCCATGTCACCAACAGACCCAGCCCTGAAGAAAACGGCCAACAAGTTCTGTTCATCTGTTCATTCATAAACACACTAAATTCACATTTAACCATATTAACAGATTGTAATGAGTCTTTATGAAGAGAACCACAATGGTTATCCTATGACTTTGTGTTAGCCTTAACATTTTATATACGATTTGTTATATAGAGTCTTCTTAACACAGCTGCACAATCAGTAATGATTGATTTCGTAATGGGAGGTTTTAAAAAGGAATAGTTTAACATTTTCCAAATTATGCTAACTTGCTTTCTTGCCACAGGTGCTGGTTAGCTTAGCGTAGAAGTCTGGAAACAGCCAGCTTGTCTCTGGACAAGGATAACAAAATCCAAGTACCAGCACCTCTAAAGCTCACACATTTACAGAGTGTAACTTGTTCGTTTAATTTGTACATGAAAGAAAGTACTCTTATTTCCCAAAATGTCAAAATGTTACTATAAATCTGGCACATCAGCCCCCTTGAAACATTTCTTATGACTTCTAACGTCTTGTGTGGTTGAGTGGTACAATACATCACAATATTAGAAAAATAATCAGGATCATAATTTTTACTGTGACAAAGAAGAAGCCCTGTATAATTTCCCACTTGTTCCAAATTATTGCAAACACGTAATTATGTATCTATGAATGAACAACGCTATTTACTCAGAAATGAGCCGTTTCTAGCTGCCAAGATGAAGACATGCAGATAAAGTTTTAACTACAGCCGTCAAAATCACTTATTTTAAATTGACTGAGTCACATTGCACAATTGTAATAAACCTCCCATGAGATAAGAAATGTTATCTGCTTCGAAAGCAAATTAGAAAACCCTAAAAGGGAACTGGCGATTCACTGCGGAAGTGCATGTCCTCAGTTCTACAATGCCAGTGACAATAAGGGATTACATATGATTCACACTTGTAAAAGAAGTGGAGGGAGGCTTAGCTCTAATGTAAGAGTGTATTCCTGCAGAAAGAGAATTTAACACGTTCTTACCCCGTAAAGCAATAATCTCTTTTAAGGCACAGCGGTTGACCTCTGGATCCCTGAGAGAGTCGGGGAAAAGGTTACGTACTAGAGTCTCAGAAACCCTTCGGAGAACTGCGATCTCTGTGCTGGAGTTGAACAACGGCTTTCTGAAACAGAAAGCAAACGAGAGGCGATCATTACAGGACGTATGCTGGATCGTAGACGTTTATCACCACTGTGTGACAATCACTTGATCTAAATCTGCAACACCATTCAGCACGAACACAACCATTAGGATGTCACTGCAGGTATGATCTTGTAAAAAAGGTAAATTATTCATAGGTTGTAAAAACATTATGGAGGTATTTATAGAGTTCAGACACTTAGCGGAGAGCAACTGAAGCTGCATGAATTCTAGAAAAAAGTTTCACCCGTCAGACTGCTTCGCATTATGCAAGTGCTGGGTCAAAATAGGAACGCAGCCCACGACCGCCCGGCGAACATCAAAGTCTTTGGCTCTCTCAATGATGCGGTCGATTATGAAGTCGAACTCCTTGCTGAGCACCTGGTGCAGAGGCTGCTGCTTGCGTGGCTCAGGGACGCTGTACCAAGGCAGGACCAGCTGGTCGTAGGCGCACTCGAACACTGAGGACAGCAGGCACAAAAGGGAAATTCACATTCACACCAAACTCCTACGCTCTCCTCCAGAACATCAAACTCGAAGGAGCGGCTTTAAAGCTCGTTTGGTGAAATTCAAGCTGTGTTTTTCTATTTAACACTTCGGCGCAGAGCTCCTGTCCAAACCATTCAATTCAAAACGCAGCACAAATGTGACAGGACTTCCCTCTGAACCTGATGAAGACGGGTCCCTCTGGAAAGCATGTTTTATTTACAGCAACATAATGTTATTTATACATCATGTAGAGAAAAGCTGAGAAAACCAGCTGACATGGGGCTTTCACACAGGGTCTTATTTATGTCTGTAGACCATGGATTTTATTAAGGACTATGAATTATTCATATTTTCAATGACTTAGAGGCATACATTGACTCCATGAAAAACAAAATCACTACATGTAAATGTGTTATAGTTATACGTCTTACATTCTATATATAATATTTGTGTATAAAAAGTGCAACAACACTTTTTACAGCCATAAACTGTTCTATAATCATATTCTGAGTGATTAAGATTAAAGATGTGTACATTTATATAGGAGCCTGTGAATTTTTTCAGTTGTTTTGTGTGAATAAACTACACAGGCAGCTTTATACTTTGTTCAATTGACAAAATGAGAAGAAAGACTCCGACCGAGTTTGTGCCGGAAAAAGGTTTGTCATGTATGTGGGGCGAGGACAGTTTGAGAGGTGCAAAGACAAAAGAAGGCCTTCATAGTGAGGTGAACCATAATCATACGAGACCAAATTATTGCAAAAAGCTTATTTTACCTTCTCAATTCCACAGTTCAAGGTCTGACTTAAGCCAAGACAGATTTTAAAATGTAGAAGACATGAAATATACAAGGAAACTGAGCTCAGAGCTGCGATACCAATCTTAAAGCCTAACACAAAGCAAACACTGCTGCGGATGAGGCAGTTATCTTATTTCCTGCCAACCCATCTATAGAGAGAGTGTGTTCTTCCTTTCTTTTAAGCCCCTCCTCACCTCATGTAACATGATAACCAGCTGCAGCTGCGTCTATGTAAACCTGTGCTTTTCAACTGTGTCAAATCAAAACAGACGTAGCATTTGCTGGCAAAACACCCCAAAGTCAAGAGCCCAACCTTGATTTTACGTATTTATTTATCTTTTAAACATTCGCTCACGTCTTCATAAGTAGTGTTTCTGAACTGTAAAGTCAGATGTGTTCATGCCACTTAAAAACATTTTTGTTCTGCTGTGTGAGACATGCCTCACCTTGCTTTAGAGATGTCTTCACATGTTGATACTGAGACTCCTCAGCCTGCTGGCTGCTTGCTGCATCCGTCAAGTCACCAGAGACCTCTCCCTCCACCGTATTCTGGAAAACACAAAACTATTGAGCCACATGCCAGGACTCGATGAGATTATGAGAAAACTTTAGCATCCATAAGTGCTGAACTCTGGGTGATAGAGAGTTTTGTGATGAGTGAAAACAAGCTCTTCAGGCCTCAGTACGCAAAGAAAAAAATGCACCTCGGGCTATGGAATACTTTAATACTAGAGTACTTCTAATCTCACAGCTCAGCTATTTGTGTAAACTGGCCTGAAAACTGAAGAGAAGTTAGATAAAGTCATCCTAATTTATATATTATCATTAATTAACGTACCCATTTCATTCATTTAAGCACATAATGCTATTTAAAGTGGTATCATATGATCTAATAATGCATCTCACGCTCACATATCTAATATGTAACTCATTCAAAGAGGACTCCGTTTTCATTACGCAACCGAAACCATTTCCTGCAATGAAAGACAAAGCAACAACAAAAACGTATACCTGGGGGGGATTTCCATTCGTCTCTTCGTCAGTTTGAGTGCTGCTCTCTCGTCCACTGTTAACGAGCAACAGTGGAGGAACGAAACAAAAGAGGAGACATGCACAGTACAGGAACAGTGTGCGGGCGCAGTCCGAAAAATACCACACCAAGCCGAGAGTTACGGCGATGGAGAGGCGCAACAGAGACATCTTCTCTTCTTACACGAGGCTCTTTCTGCTCGCGTCTCTCGCTTTGAGCTGGTGTGTGTTGCACATAGCCGGACCCGGTTTGTGCATTCACATCTTTCGCACCGCGAACAAGCCGCTGTTTAACTCGAAACAGAAACTATCACGGCGGAGAAAAAAAAGAGCCAACTTTATAAAACTGGTCGGAGCTGTGATTGGCTGAAGGAAATTCCCGCGTGCCTGTTGTTGATTATGACAAGGTACCATCTAGAGGTTACTCTGAGGAAAACAGATATAGTTTTCTATTCATGATTCTTGACTTTTCTAGTACTTTTTCTAGTAGTGTTTTTTTCTCTTACTATATTTATATGTTATAAAACATCAAGGCAAATTTATTGTATGTGAAGTCCTACCTGTGATGTCTGATTAAGGTAAACATAGTAATACAAATGCCACAAGGTGGCGCTAACACTGCTCTTCTTCTAAACAACAAACAAGAATGAAGAAGCGAGAAAACAGTTTTTGATTTTTACAATGAATACGATGACACTTAAGCTACTAAAAGGCCTCAGTTACTGCCTTTAAACTGCACAGATAAATGATCTAACTGTGTTTATTCCTCATGAGTGGAAATCACTGATGTCATGACCCGGTGGATTTATGACGTAATTCCGTCAGCAGCTGAAATTACGCAACAATCTGCCTGACAGAAGGCTTTTAATGTGAAGGGCTGAAGCTCCACTGATCCATAGACCTCCACGTGGATACACACACTGACTGTCAAGCCCTTTGTAAGTGGTTGACTATATGATAAGTTCTTTTAATCAAGTACGACTACCCTACTTATGTACAATATACGTCTACTTTACTTGTTATTTCACTACTATTCAGCGGAAAATACTGTACCTTTTACTTGATTTTTTGACAGTTATTGTTAAATTAAGATTTTGCATATAAAATAAAAATGATTTTATTATTTTTAAAAAAACTTGAACATTGCTTTCCTAACTTTGTTAAACAAAATGTAACACAACTAACATATATGTAGCCCACTGAATTGTTATTTATTTAAATGTCCGATACCAAATTGGCCTATTGTCACGATACCCGATCCATCTATTTGAGTCAGTAATGGACCGATATCAGTATCTGTATCGGTGAAACTCAAGGTTAAACGTAAAATGTAATGGCTTTATTAATCTGAATGTTTTTCACCATGTTAATTTGGAAATTGAACTCTCCTTGACCTCAATCTTTGAGGCGAGTGTGCCCTTTTAAAATCAGTACTGTGTCACACTTTTTGTCTTGGTCTACACATGTTTTCGAGGAGAAGTGCCGACTTATTTAAAATTGTGAAGTAACAATCTGAAGGGAACTCTCGCAGAGACTCAAAACAACGCATAAACGCAACATGATTTAAGGAGTTATTTCCTCTAAATACTGAGAAATATTATTCAAGCAAACATTTGAGATCATTGCAGCGCACCAGCAGAATGAAAGCACACTGAAAAGACGACACTTGTGTCCCAGACTTGACCTCGAGGAGGCACGGCGTATCTAAAGCCACACAGACAGACAGTGTGTAAATGGCTGTGATCCCTGTGGCTTCTGATTCACTAATCCTTGTTAAAGTTGTAATGGAGCAGCTGTAGAAAGAGGCTACCTGCTGAGACGGCCTTTTGGGGATTGAGTGGTCAAAACAGTATTAAAACTCATTTCCTTGGGTTTGTGGTTACGTCCAAGACTTTCTGAATCCCTGAAAGGAGATTAGTCTACGTCCAGCTGCGTAAATCATGTAATCTGATAGTGTTGCTAAAATTAAGATGTGTCCTCCATTCAGGATCAGTCTGGGTTGAGTGTCCAAGACACAGTGATTGTGTCTACACACTACTTACAAAGCCGGGTGCTTTTGAAGGTCACAGGATGACCACATTCATCTCAATGTATCAGAATAAATTGTTATTTTTTCTGCCATTTTACTGTAGTAGAGTAAATCTAACCAAATATCACACTAAACACAGAGAGAAAGATTAATTTGTATTGTCGTAATAATCCTTTTGGACATTTCATTTGATCCATACAGTAAATGAAGAGTCACGTCGAAAGAAATACAAGACAGAATTAAACTTTTGATGAACTGCAAGAGTGAATAATAGTTCAGCTGGTCTAATATTTTAGGCCTCAATATAACTTATTCCCATCGACTCCATTCATGTAGTCACACTTTCAATAAAAGTAATTACAGATGCAGTGACTGAACACTGTGAGGTTCAAAGCAGCGGACACAAAACTTGGCTGTACTGCCATTTTTTCAAGTCATTGCTAATAAGAATGTCAGACTACGTATGTCTAATAGCTTCACTATTGAAACAGCGTGTTCATTTTTTTTTAAATCCTGAAATGGATAGATAATACTCCGAGGGGGCAGCAGCTCTGTAATTGGTGAATTTTAATAGCTGAAGACTGATCAAAGCTGTAAAGTCTGTTAGTGAGATATCAACGTTTGCAGATGGTATGTGCACCGCTGCAGACACTTGAGATGTCGATGTGGAGAGTTGTGCTGATATTCAGACAGTGATCACTCGGCCAAAGATTACAACCTGTGTCATTTGAAGGACCAATACACACCTTGGCTATAGAGACGCCACGAAGTACCCAATGTCCTGCATCTTTACAGCTGACAAGATCATGTATCAGGAGGAACTCAATGTGTGGCAACCCCTAAAAATACACACCAACACCAGCCTAAAATCTATCTAGGTGCCCTTTGCCCCATTTACTGTAATACAGAGACAGAATTGAGTTTTTGTGCACTTGTCACACTGGGGAACAGTCATCAGGTCACACCAGCTGGAGTCAGAAGAGACTTGGCAGGAGATAAACGTATATTTAGAAGGTTGCATTAATCCACTTTGCGACAGGTAATCCTGGTTGCTTTTTCCGCAGGAAGTCGCTTGTGCAAATATTCTGCTGAATTAGCAATATATGTGAAATGCACTGGTAAGACTTCTGCCGAATCATTTCTTCCATAAGCATGCCTTGGATGATATATTGACAGCAGGTCAACTTTCTCAGTTGATTTTGGCTCGCCCCCAACTACAAACTGGGAGTCCTCTGCAGCTCTAAGCTTACATTTCACACAGCATGCTGCCAAATGGCTTCCTGAAGCAACACAACTGAGACGCTCAGTCACTCCGTCTCTACTGGTACCGTTCATACGTGACAATATATCACAAAGCCAGGCAGGAGATTCACTCGGTAGGTTGCGTTTATTTATTTCTTTTTAGGCAGGGTTCCTGTGTTCAGGGAATGACATTCTGGTGAGAGACAAAGGAAAAAAAAAGCATGGGGCCAAGAGAAGAGTGCATAACAGATTCCCCCAGTACAACTAGTAGAAAATACTAGCTGGTCCCTATAAATATAGTTTGGCATTTAAGTCCTTCCGAATATACAAGATATGTTACAGTTAAACGTCACAACATGAACAGTGGACATACAAAAACAAACTTAGATGACTTTCTTGAGCTCATCATACAAGACAAGCACGAAGGCGCCTCCCATGCCTCTGAGCACGTTAGACAAGGCCCCCTTGAAGAAGGCCTTGGGGCCCTCTTCACGTGCGATCTTCTTCCAGCAGTCCATGGTGCCACTGTACATGATGTCGGCTGAGAGGGAAAACAGAATCACAAAAGACGTCATGCGCTTATTCTACTAACACGGCAGAAAAAAAACGGAACGTTGTACTCTCTATGTTGTGCTTATTACCTCCTTTGCGTCCAGACTGCATCATCATACGACGACGGACAGTGTCGAAGGGATAGGACACAAGACCAGCGACCGCTGTCACCGACTGAGCGATCATCCAGCTGACCAAAATGGATGCGTTCTTGGGGTCCGCGAGCATGCCTGTAAGAGAAATGTCAGTCAGGAAGGGTAACTAAAAGTCTCAAAAAGCCAGACACTGACAGATACGTCAAGCTTTGCGAAGCTTTTTGATGAAAACGTACCCTTCGCTGTGTCGTAGACGCCAAAGTAAGCAGCTCTGTAGATGATGATGCCCTGTACTGACACGCTGAAGCCCTGGTACAGACCCCTGATGCCATCAGACTTGGAGATCTTCATCAAGCAGTCCGCCAGGCCCTTGAACTCACGGCCGTGTCCGGCTTTGCCGACATCAGCAGCCAGACGCGTTCTGGCGAAGTCGAGGGGGTAGACGAAACAGAGTGACGTGGCTCCGGCGGCGCCGCCGGACGCCAGGTTACCTGCAAAGTATCTCCAGAACTGCTTGTGCCTGTCCACCCCGTCGAGGAAAACCTTCTTGTACTTGTCCTTGAAAGCAAAGTTGAGGGCCTGAGTGGGGAAGTACCGGATGACGTTGGCCAGATTTCCTCTCCAGAACGAGTAGAAGCCCTGCTCTTTGGGGATGCGGACGACGCAGTCGATGATGCCCTTGTACTGCTTGTCAACTGTGATCTGTTTGCTGGCATGTTGTACCTGTAATCAAAGGAGAGATCAAACAGTTCATTCCAGATAACAAAAAGAAGGATATAAGCAGATCAAATATCACATAGCCCCATTTATACATCAGTGCGAGTGACCCTTTAACCTGATCCTCTAACTTGTCTCATCATGACTCCCACGTGACAGCAAGAGTACAACTCTGTTGGCATCCATTCAACTATTCCCCAGCCCCTCCTGCTGCGCTGAGCTCAGGCCCAGCGCAGCAGCGGAGTGCCACTATGGCGCAAACCTTGCTGTGACCTTGGTTGTGTGCTGTCCGGTCAAACTGAAGGCCTGTCATTGGGAGGATGAGGACTTTTGAGCCGCTTAATCACAGTATACGGTCATGTCATGCACTTTATAGCGCACTGCATGTAAGCCAGCAGCTTGCTGGCCTGTTGCATTACGCAACAGGTCTGATGCGCCTCGGTTTATGCTCATTCCTCATCTGTGCCTGCAGCGATCTCCGACACAGCTTCTACTCTCAACAGTGCAGCATCTTGACATTAAGTCTTTTACTGCAACACATCACTACTTCGAGTTAGATTCACCCTCCATCCCGAAGGAAAGGACCGCACGGGGGGAAAAAAACGCCGCAAATGAACGACGCCAGTTTTGTGATGCACAGCTGACAGCGACTAATTTAAAGTGCCATGAGAAATAAAGATGTTGACACTCACTTGGAGAAGAAGCTTGACTCTCTCAATGGGGGCTACAGCTGTTTTGGAGATGGCAGCGCTGATACCACCAGCCAAGAAGTCCTTGGCGAAGGAAATAGCGGTCTCATTCATCTTCAGATGTTGTCGGACACCGTCCCGTCACTTCGTCGGTGGGGTTGAAATGGCCGACTCCAATCTAAAAGAGAGGGGATTTAAGAAGACTGAGCTCGAGGGAGACCGTGAACTTCGACTCTTGTGTCTGATTGGTCGGCTGTGGGGGATCTGGGCGGGGTTAACTGATGTCCTTTGATTCAGATTTGGCGCTCTCTCTCATCACTAAAGTCAACTCTAAAAAGACCAACACATTTAAGCTGTATAGACTTTGTGATTGAATCACACCTCAGCAGAACTGTTAAGTTGTTTTTGAGTTTTCTGAATCAGATTGGGATCAAAGTAAAATGTCAGTTTGCAGCAGCTGAGGCCTGAAGGCTATGGTGGATAAAGGTCATCCCATCTGTTAATGTCCCTTGGCTGTCACTCAGTTTCCGACAGTGGAGGACATGATTGAATCAACGGACTGATTCAATCGTAATAACTAACTAAACTATCCAGTCAGACTGATTGAAGCGTTGCCTGTTATCATATAGTATCACTAAACAAAAGAACATTCATTGGAAACAAGTTGCACGAGCAGCAGAGTGAAGACGTTGAGCTGCACTTTAACTATCAAGACAAAAAATGGAGTCATTCACTGAAGCACATGTCAGAAATAAAGAAAAAGATATATAAGCCAGAGAGATATTATACAAATAAAATCTAAAAGAAATATCCAAAAAACATACAAAATAACACTTTAAATGTTAACGTGAGAAACGTTTAATGTTTTAAACGCATTTCTTTCATCACAATCCATTTTAGCACATTTACATGATTAATCACAACCTACTCAAACTTATGAAGCATCAACATTTTTTACATTCATTGCACATTAAAAATTATAATCTATCACACAAGTAGAGTAAAAGAGCTTTTGCAACCCATTTGGATAAACTACAGTATGGCACTATTTGATGTCAATAACTGAAATAAGACCCAAAATAAATAGCTAATGCTTAAGGAACATAATGTTTGGTTAAAAACAACAGTCATGGAGACATATGAAGGGTGAATGAACAATTAATAAACAAAAGATACTGTCGGATAAAAAAGTTTCTGAAAGAGGTAGACTGTTGCTGACTGGACGTAATGTAAATGCGTGTTAGCACCTTCTATGAAGACATGGAGCCTGAAATGTTATGGAATTACTACAGACGTAATCCTCTGAAGTATTTCATTTTGCTGTTCAAGTGTGGTCGGCAGTCAGACATCTTCTCATGTGAAGTTTCACCAGCGGTTTCCGAGAGACGACTCCCCCGGCCCGAAGCTCCTGTTTTTCAGGTAGCGCTTCGCCTCCTGCAGCTCGGACGGCCCGAGACTCTGGTCGACGCCCGGTGCAAGTTTGTAGCTCAGCGGCGAGACGATGTAGCCGTTGCGGTAAAGGCAGACCCGCTTACACATCTCGAAGCAGGTGAAAAGAAGGCCGAAGTAGGGAACAATCTGAGAGGGGAGGACACAGAGATGAGTGTGATGCCAAACACTTCCAAATGGACCATAAATCCACACAGAGAAGGTTGTGGTTTGTCTGGTTTGATTTGATTATCACCTAAAGTGTGCTTAAGGTGTCGTCAACTCAGTTTCATTCAAGGTTGACATTATGGTAAAAAAAAAAGCAGCTCATGACAAGGCCTCACATTTGTAAAACAGCATCCAACTATCATGACATTTGCAGCTGAAATAGGAGAGTGGAGCATGCTGTTCTTGAGAGAGACTTTGCTCACCTTGCTCGTGCACTTTCACGCTATGATTTACACACCGAACATGCCCCATGCCTTGCTTTCCATGCCCCCCCCCCCCCCCCCCCCCCCCATCCTCACTCTCCCTTTTGCGTAGGCATTAGCTGACAACTCCGTCCCCGTCATAAAGTCACTCATGTTCCTGGGGAGTTATTTCAGTTCCAAACACAAGACAAAGTAGACCAGTGCTCGATCCTTATGATTGATAGAGTACAATATGGCTGGGATATAAATAATAGTAATATATATATATATATATGAGTGAAATGGTACCTTTATTGTGTTGGCAGTGAGGCCATTCCACAGTGAGAGGATGCCCTTGCTTTTTACAACCTGCACGAAACAGTCAATCATTCCACTGAAATGGACGTCGACTCCCCCAAAATGGGGAAGACGGCCACTCTGCGCCTGAGAAAAGAATGAAAGTGAAAATGAACAGCAGTGAATCACCCAGGTGCCATTAAGCGTCTGTAAAGTAATAACCAGAAAGGTCAAGAGAAGTATGACATGACACATAGAATTTATTGCAAATTTGTGGGAAGAGTTAATGGTTAATTAGGTTATATGCAGGTATATCAGCAGCGGTTTGATAATATGCTGTGCAATGAAGGACACGTGAACAGTATATTAAAGTTCACCACACGCAAACTGGGTGAGACAGTCACACTGCTTCATGCGTGTGTGTGTGTGTGAACCACGACAACAACTCTACAGGGGGACTGTCTGTGACAGAGGAAGTGTATTTTTAGAACAGGGGTCATCACCCACATTTCTCCAAGGGTCAGAACACGTATAAGTAGACACGGTTGAGGTTGGACTTTCACTTTTTAAGCCAAATCAGCCCGTCATTGTTGACTATTTTCATATTCTTACACAGTTATTTTTATACGCTGATATCAGCGTTTAAAAAAAACAACTATGATAAAACGTGTTGTGAGTTTGTCCCCGTTCTTGCCTGAGGATACTCATTTACGGGTCGAATGCACATATGGGTTGGTTAATCGCTCCCAATAAAATAATTACTATCTCAATTGTTTTAGTAGTTGCTTCTATACAGGCAGCAACACATGCTGGATATCCTAAAAAGCAGAACACATTTTCTGAATTTGCTAATATTGTGCCGCCAGTCGATGATCACTGCTTTAGAAGTTTCACGGTTCCCGAGGGGACACGCAGCCATAACGCATTAGACTGTTCAAACAGCTTCTTTTGTCGAGGAAACATTAAACTAATCGGTAAGTAAAACAATACGCATCTTCTGCAAACATCCTCAGCTGTTTTCCTATCATCTGTTCTCCGTCTGCTTTTTATTAATGTTTAACTCTGAGACACAGACGAGAGCTGAATCCTCAAGTTAACTCGTTATGCAACGCGTCTCTTTATGGTCGGGTGGCATGGTTGAGATGGTTTAGTGAACTGGACATACACAACTCTCACTTTGCCCGCTGTCTGATAGTGACCGGCTATCTTTAGAGAACATATCTATAGCTTCTGCAGACCCGGGACACATTTGCATTCCCAGCTGCTGGTGAACCTTGTGATTGCTAATAATAGGATGATAAAACCGGATGTAGTATTATTGTTGTTCCCCGTGTGTCCTTCCTAACATACAGAAGATATCTCAAGCATCATTTCAGAGGAAAGTGTGTCTTCCTGTGACCGCGGTGTTTTTATAAACACATATGATAAATGCCCTGACTTTATAAACAGTCAGGTTAAATTATTTTATTTTTTTAAAACATACTACTAAGCATATTTGGATTTCAGGAATTTAAATGTTCCGTGTTTGAAAACATTGAGTGACCAAGAAAGGCTAAACTTAATATAGGTACACGCAGACCGCCCCCTTGTGGACTGAATGTGGTAATACAGCCAGAATACATGACCTGAAATACAGTAAACTTGTTTTGTTTACAGTTAAATATAATATTATTAACGTATTTTATTTAAGCTATGAATAATACAAAAATATTCATAAAGAGCTATAGATAATACAGTTGAAGAGGATTAGTTGGTTTAATTAAGAGATCTATTAAAAATATTCCCAGTATTGTCAATAAGGAGTCAAATAGTCATGAAGCGAGATATCTAGAAATCTTGCAAATTAATTAATATTTCCCTTTAAAAAACGCTAAGTTGACCAAGAGTCTTATTACCATTAGTTGACTATCTAAGAGTGTATTAATGTATTAATCCTATTTATATTCAATAATTAATTACTGACACTCTTTATTTATTTATTGTAGTTGATTTTAAATGAGAAAGTGAAGTGTTCTGCTGGTAAATTACCTGCATCTTCCGCTTTACAGTTTCAAACGGGTAGGAGAGGGTTTGGGCGACTCCCGCTGCGAGACAGCCATTAATGAAGTTCTGGAGGGGAGTGAAGCGGAAAGGAGGCTCCTGCCAGAGTTTGTCCAAGTTCATGTAAACTGCATAGCAACCGATAGAAAAGGGAAATGCACCTGTAGACAAATGACATGTGCTGTAAGTTACAGTAGAATGCATCATTCATGAAACGTGTGTTCAAATGATGTTGAGACTGAAGAAAACTCTTCATCTGGAGGAACAGAAGTGCCTTTAATAAAGTGTAAATATTCTGGATCTACATAATGTGCATATGCAAAACACACCCAACAAAGTGAGGGAAAAGCCCCTGTAGAGAGCAGGCAGCCCTTCATTCCTGTAGATCTTTGAGAGGGTGTGAACTACGCCGACGTAGGTGGGCTGTCTGCAGCTCTGAACGATGAGCCTGGTTTCTGCCACCTCCAGAGGGTACGTCATCATGGCAGCGGCAAAGCCAGCCAGTCCGCCGGCGAATATGGCTCTCCACTGAGAGATGGAGCCCAGTTCATCCATGTGAAGGTGGACGATCCTGGACGGACAAGGTCAAAATGACCGACACTTCATTGTATGGATTGCATTGATTAGACGAATGGTTCTGTCATTTGTGCAGGCATTACTTGACTGATGGAGGTTTTTAAGTGCACTCATTCAGTCTTCGATGCTTCATTTGTTGTCGGTGTTTTATTGTCATTTCACACCGATTTTAAACCTGATTGTTCTATAAACTCAGAAAGGTAAATTACCAACAATTAATATTCAAAATAAATTATGAAGCAAATATAATTAACAAACATTTCCTGGTTCAAGCTTCTCATGTGAGGAGTTGCTGCTTCATTGTGTTTGATATTAATTGAATTAAAGTTGAAAAAACTATTATCATCTCCATCTCTTAATCTGTTGATGATGTTTGCATTATATTGTTTCATCATTTAGTTGTTTATCATAAAAACTGCTTATTGATTTTCTGACAATTGCCTAATCTATTAACTGATTAATCAGTTTAGCCTTACATTGAATATATTTGGGTTAAGGACCATTTGAACATTAGAACAAGACATTTTAAGATGTCACTTTGGGTTCAGGTAAAATGTGAGGGGAATTTATCACCATTTAGACATTTTATTGACTGAATTAGTAATGAATTGCTTAAACAAATTATAATTTCACTACCAACAAACGCATAAGCCGGTCATTAAAATAATGTTAAATTGTAGCCTATAATTCAATGTAATTAAATCAATGTACCTGCATCATGTCCATCTCACCATTATGTTTTATATATGCAAATTATATTAACTAGATGAGTCATGACATTGTTTCAGTAATAAGAAACTAATATATTGTTACGGTAACGTTTCAGTCTCCTACATTACATAAAGGAGCAAATAAATAACTCAGGCCACGTGTGCGTGTGTGTGTGACAAAGAGGAAATGGCTTTGTTTTCCTAGAACACGGTGTACAGTACAGGACTGTGGTTTGCCAAGTCAGGATGTAGTGATGTTTACATTCACCAGTGACCCGAAGCGGCGGCGGGGGGGGGGGGGCTGCATACCACATACTGACTGCAGCAGCTTCGCTAGTCAGTAATTATTTATGACTTCACGCCGCTCACTGGCCTGCATGTTCATGTGTCAGACATGTTACCGGCATGTTTGTCCTGTAGTTACCCGAGAGCATAAGATAGTGAATGTTGTGCCCTGTGTTTAGCCTCACAGGCTCGCAGCCCAGAACTAAACGTTTTACTCCCTGGCAAATTTAAAATCATAGAAGACAAATAAAACCAGCAAATAATTTACATTTGAGAAGCTGTAACCAGCTAATCCTTGGCACTTTTGCTTAAAAGAATGACTTAAATGGTTAGTATACATATTGGGCTTATTTTAAAGACCAACGTTTCTATTAATCGAGCAACAATTTGGCTAACTCATCATAAATAGTTACCAATAAAAAAAATCAGCTAATTGTTACAAACATGTTCCGATTGTTGGGAGTTGGACAACAAGACAACAGACCCAAGAGACAAAACTCAGGGCAAAACAACCCCGAACCCCATAAGTATCGACTGAGAAAATACAGCCTTCTGATTGGTTGAAGAGAGAAGGTGCGATTTAGTATGGTAAAACCGGAAGTACATCTTTAGCTGCTCGGATGAAAGTAAACAGATCTTTTAAACGAACCAGTTTACGTTATTTCATTGTGTCAAACCATTAAAAATGAACGCAGTGATCACTCATTATTCTACTGACGTCAATGTGTCCTCTACTCTTTTCTTTTTATACAGCTCGCTCGCCACATAAACATAAAAGTTCAACGTCAGCTGACCAAGAAGGCTAACAAGCTAATTTAGCATAAACACTGAGCAAAGCAAAACACCCACAAGCAACGCTTTAGGTCGATACAACGTTGAGACAAAACAATGTAGATCCGACTTTACTTACTTTTTGTATGTTGTGAGATGAACTGCGGTGTAGGGGAACAACCGCAGACAAGAGGCGAGATTTCCTTTCCAAAACCCTCGAAGTCCCTCATGCTGGTAGATGAGCAGGAAACTTTGCCAGAAACCCCTCTTACAGTGAAACGTGCCCACCTGACTCTTGATTTTAACCACCTCCAAGGGCGACGTGACGGTTTTACTGAAAATCCCGGCGAAACCGACGCACATGAAGCTCTGAGAACTCGTCAGTCTGTCATCTTTTTTAACCGAGGCCATCACTGTTCGGCCCCTCTGCTTCCTGCGATGATTCCAGTCTTCTCCGAGGGACAAGATATGATTTCTTTATGCTGGTTAGACATCTAACTGTAGAAGCCGAGAAGGTGTCCGTATCCTGCCCCGACCAGCGGTGATGTGGGACTAAACACGTCACTCCGACCGGTGCTGGAGTCATGTCTCGGTAACACTGGGGGGCGCTCTGGGACCTGGTTTTGCAGTAGAGCACACCGAAGTCAATCATTTGTTATTAATCTGAGACACATTTAAACCCCATGAAGAGTAGCAGTGCTGTCTGAAAGGGATTAACAAACGTCCAGTGAAGTGAAGTCAGAAGATCGTTATGTATTATTCATATATATATATTCAGATTATATAGTATTGGGTCACAAACACAACACTGAAGAATTTTGGTCTGGTTTTCAAAATAGGATTTGTTTTAGGTTTTTTATAACTATATCAAATATCTCACTTAAAACATGTTTGTAGCAATGGCACTTTCTTTTTAACATCGTTTTAAGGGAATGTATATAAGGGAGTATAATAAATACTGCGTTATTATACAAACTTGTGATTTAGTGCAGTTATTCTTTTTACATTTTCGTCACTGTCTAACTTCTAGTAAATAGGAAACAGTGAACTAGTTTCATTAAACCATTCCCCATATTCTCAGGTGACCACTTGAAGGGTGCCCTTGAGGACTTCTTTCGTAACCACTTATTTTAGGGACTTTGTCCCTATAGGTGGCGCAATACTCCAACTTTCTGTCCACATGGCAACTGGAGGTAAAGTAACTATCAGAAGATCCTCCAAGTTAGACTATAAACTGCACAACTAAAAGTATACAAGCATGTTTTTTGGAGGCTACTCAAAGGAATTAATTTTTTTATGATGGTTCATTGAGAGGCAAATATCTATTTTGGCATGACATTATTTTAAATTGCACATCCAACCAGCCTCCTGTTCAGTGAGGCTCTGATTGAAAGAGGGAAGAGGTTTTGGGTTGGAGGCTTAGTTTAAAGCAAAAACACATGTAAAATCCTCCTTTTTTTGTTTTAACATCTGCAGTGACATCAGGTCTGATTTACAGTCTTGTTTCATCAGCAGGGATTTGTTGTGGCTGTCTGGTTTCAGCACCATGTTTGTTTTTCTCCTCGTCTTGGCCCGCCACCAGCGCCTCCCTCCCCTGCCGGGCTGACAAGCCCAGATGCATGCGAGGAGCCCACCTTCTGTCTGCGGCTGGACCACTTGGCTCCTTCACAAAGGCTATCTGGAATAACAGAGCCAACCAGAGGAAATGACAGCCTGATCACAAGAGGTCTCCCTCACTCCCCCTCTAGCTGCTTACTGGGGGTGGGAAAAGGAGTGTGTGTGTGTGTGTGTGTGTGTGTGTGTGTGTGTGTGTGTGTGTGTGTGTGTGTGTGTGTGTGTGTGTGTGTGTGTGTGTGTGTGTGTGTGTGTGTGTGCGCGCGTGTGTGTGTGTGTCTGTGAACGGGACACTTCTGAAAACTCAAGAAGCAATGTGCAGTGGAGGTAATTGGACTAATGGTTAAGAAACAAGTGCAGAAGTTATTCTGTGCGGACAATAAAGTTATAATTAATATTCTACTCAGGCAACTACTACTTTAAAGTGTAGGGGTATTTTAACCGTGTTAAAAGTAAATCAATACAATCTCGGGAGCCAGGATGATAAGCTGGAGAGCTAATTTAAGTCATAACTGGGCTCCGACAGAAGAATACCAAAGTAATACATTTTTACCTCCCCAGAGCAATAAAAGAGCTCACATTGAAATTGCTTTAGAAATTCTTTGATCCCAGATAATAGGATGTCTTCCTTCAAAGATAAGTGGTGTGATGCTGTATCTTATCAATTAATGCTTCAGCAATCAAACAGGGCCCCACCAAGAATCTGTTGCCACTCTGTCTCCTCTGCTGTCCTTCCTCTGCCCTCTACCCACCAGTATTCATAGAGAATACACATAGAGCACTGCCTTCTTCCTGTATGTATGTCCCCCCCCCCTCCTCCTGAATGAGAACTTCCTCCACGCAGCAAAGTAGTGCGGGAGCAGCCTGCATGGCTTTGTGTCTCACGGACCGGCACGTAGCAGTAGGTGTAGGCCGGCTGAGGCTTTGTCATTCTCTGGATGTCATGCGCAAGTCAACCCTTGATCTCCCACTTTGAAGTGCACTGCTGGAGGAGACTGAGAGCAGTCTGTGAGCCCACTGCAGTCAGCAGAGGGCGCCTGATACCAGGGAGGCCCGAGTCGCTGTCATCCCCACAGACTGGTGCAATAAAGATCTCACCTCATTATCTGAGACAGTCACATCACAGGCTTGTGTTTGCAGGGGAGGGGAAAGGGAAGAAAGGGTGGGGGTGGGGGTGGGGAACAGGCTGGAGTTGGGTGACACCAGAGTCTGTCTGTATGTGAGTGTGTCTTTTTTTAAGGGTGGGGGGTGTATTGGTGAGAAAAATCAGGCATAAGTACAATTCACTTTGGCACCACGTTGACACCTCTGCCAACAAGGCTGAGGCCAAACTGCTGCACTCCCCAGCTCACTTCACAGGAATGGGAGACTTGTTATGCGTAGGAGCCTAATTTTGCATTAATGGTTCCTGTAATGGGTTAAACTGTGAAAGGTTGTCAGGGTTTGTTAGGAATAGTAAATGCAATTTTGCACCTCATTACTGGGAACAGTCTTTATTACAACAAACACTAAAACTTCTGTTATCTCAGCCCCACAGACCAGTAAATGTGCTTTAATACAGCCTATGAAGTGTCAAATATGCAGTAAATATGTAGCCTTAAGGGGTTAATTTGTGTTTAGAGTGCTGATCCATAAATTATTATACTTCTGTTGGATTAATTACCCCATGTGCAGTGACATTTTCAATGGAGTTGTGCATTTGTAGTTGCTTACTTTTTAAGAGCAGCTGCGGGGATTTCCCCAAAAACAAATCTGTGAGGGAAAATAATTGATTTAATAAAACAATTGAATTTGGAATGTGTACAAAATTGTCATTATTTTGTGTGATTTCTATTTAACTTGTAATAACTTAACAAGGAACGATGCATCACCCATTTAGTCAGGATGTAGATGACCAGGAGGTCCATTGTCTGTGAGGATGCAGAGGAGAACTTCTGGCAGCTGGTGCCCCCTTATCTTCCCATGTACAGCCAATAAATCAATATCAAATCGAAGGAACAGGAAGCCAGATGGCCTTCCCACAAACCACCAGGCCAGGGCGCTCTCAGGGCCTCCTCGGCTACTGTACCACCGGTGCATGCTGCAACCCTTTGAAGACATACACATTCAACAAGCAGCTCAATGAATGACTAAAGGGAACAAATAAGCTGTTACGACTCTGCTCATTTCAGTGTTTGTGTTTCCATCCACATCAAAGGCCTCAGTCTGTTTGATATGCAGCCCCCACACCTTGATCCGAGCCATGTACAGGTAGAGGGGAGGAGCAGTCCATTGAGAAGCGAGGGGGTCATGTGGCCGCTTCTCTCAGCCCTGGCTCGAGGGCAGTTGACCCAGACGAAGGGTCTTGTGGTGTCTCTTGTTCCCCAGGGAGCTATTGCCCCTTGCACCAATCACTGGACACATTATTTATTGGGTGGCCTATTGATTACACGCTTTTAAGGAATATTCACAAGAATTTAGAGCAGTATATTAGAAGATAGGAAACATTTTGCATTTAAAGATTGGAATGAATACAATATTAACAGAACAGACAAAGGTGTGGGGTAACTGACAGTTGTCTCGGAGTAAGGCCAGAGAGGTCAGTTACCTAAATACATCCCGCCAGACTCATTTGGATTTCTGTGTAGGCCAGGGGTCAGGTTAAACAGTAGTTTGATTGAATGGCTGTTCACAGGCCAGTGTGAAATGCCAGCTCTATTGCAATGTGGGAGTGGGAAGGAGGGGGTTTCTCTGGCCTTTGTGTGGCCCGCGGTCTTAGAGCACGGACCCATTGTTGGAGGCTGACCAGCCAGCCCCTCAGACTCTCCTTTGCCCTGCTTTGTCTCGAGCAGTGTGACCATTTCCTTCATCCAGGTCAGGGCAGGGTCGTGACTTTGGACACCAGTCCTCCCTGTCTGTCTGCTCAGCCTGCATACTTATAAATGCTTCCAACACTGAGACGGGTGCACGGGTGTCACGTGTCAGTGTTAAAAAAATGTTATTGGAGCATTGGAGCAGGTTTCGGCCTTTTTGAACCAAGAGGATGACAGCAAGAAGATCAGATGTCATCCTGATTCAAATTTGCAGGAGCAGGACACCAAAATGATACATACAACACTCAAAATACAAAATTAAAGCAACTCTGACATGCTTCTTTTTTCTGTGTAGACACTTAAATTAATCTACAATGTACAAATCAGAATACTTTTATGGTTAATATCATTTGCATGGCGAGAGGTATCTGACCTGCACATTTTTGCGAGTGTATAAAACACCGTACCGCATACACGGAGCTGAGATAACCTCTTTACTGCCCTGAAGTGTCTGAGTTACGCAACTGTGAAGTTTTAGAAGAGTGGACAGTACCCTCCTTCTATCCCGAGGCTGGACCTGCCTTATCACGGCCTGGCCATC
The DNA here is from genome assembly GCF_910591455.1 of Pholis gunnellus. NCBI lineage: Eukaryota > Metazoa > Chordata > Actinopteri > Perciformes > Pholidae > Pholis > Pholis gunnellus. Next base: position 16,257,454 of record NC_136537.1, read on the forward strand.
ATGGTGATAAGAAGAGGAAAGGCCAAAGGGCCGTAAGGAACATTGTGCATGGTTCAGGTCAACAGTGTGAGGAGGCTGGACTCAAAGGGGAGGGAAGGTGGACAAGAATATTATCTGATAAGAATCACCAAGGTCTTTTGATCTCGGAGGAGCTGATTCTGGGCTACAGGGTGTCATGCTGGGTGGACGAGCAGAACGACACGGCAGGTACAAACAAGCGAGCCCTTGAAGATCATCTGGGGCTAAGCATATTTACACAGGGAAGACTGGAAAGACTCTACTGATGCACACACTCAAACACAAAAACCTGTTGTCCTCAGGATTTCACGCTGTAGTAGCATTCTTTACACATTTAGCGTCTTTTTTAAAAGCACAAATGCCTTATTTCTGCTCAAGCCAATCCCCTAAATCTGTTTCTATGTTGAAGCCACGATCTGGCATTACATTCAAAACCAACAACTGACTGTGAGCCCTCTGAAGAGAAGCGTAAATGCCAGTGTGGTTCGGTGTGTTTTTGTCTCAAAAGTCACTGATTAAAGCCGTCATGTGGAGGCCAGACAGGACCTGAGGCTGCAGTGCAAGCTGTGGCCTGAACCAAATGCTTTCCCGTCTCACCCAGGGCAAGACGGAGGGGGGACTTTTTTTTTAGCCTGGTGTGGCCAGAGGGGAGGTTAGCAAGCTGCTGCAGCGTTTAAGTGTCCTTGGTTTCTTAGCAACAGTTAAAAACAAAAGATCTGACACACATGTATTTGTATCTAAAGCCTCACTCTCTTTCACCAAACACAGCTCAGTGAGACGGAGTACTTTGAAGTTTAAGGACATGTTTGATGATATTCTACAACCCTTTTTTTATTTCTCAATAAATCTGATGGAAAAAGACTTACATTAAAGTATCGTCTTTGTATCTAAAGTCTGCTATTTCTCTGTGCCATAAATCTCAATGAGCCGCGCCGTTACACTGGCTGACATCCTTCATCACAATGACTTTATTTTGAGTCAATCCCCTGGAACATCTTCCTGCTGCAGTAAAATACTCACCAAATGTCTAACACTCTGCAGCTGACAATAGTCCCCCCCAAAAATACACAATTTACTCCTGTTTGAGTAATGTTCACTACAAACTACGGTTTTAGGAAATGATTTAGCCCTTTCATTCTGTCTGACAAAAAGTCAGCCTGTTGGTTTTGGTCTTTCTGTGGGACGTGTTGACGATAACTAAACATTGGATTACTTTCAGTTGTCTGTATTTTAGTAAGTGCCAACAGGAGAGGTATCATTCTTTAGACAAATTGAACCAAGTTTCTCCTCACAACTTGAAAATCAAAATATGATTTATTTTTTTCATCCTTAGTTCACATCAAGCCAAGACAACGACAGCAAAGTATCAGCAACCTGTTACATCCACGCTCCAATTAAAAGAATTAAGATGTAAGGGGCCTTCATTATCAGCTCTCTCTGAAGGACATCAAAGGCCGTGCTGGAGTGAGAGTGCAGCTGCCCTGACGGTGTGAGTTTCTCCTCTCTCACTCCAGAGGAACTTGTTTGTGTTGAGGATGTTTACTGATCCCAGGAAAGACAAACAGCCTCTTTCTTGTTTGTTGGTACCACAGCTCAAACAGTGTGTGTGTGTGTGTGTGTGTGAGAGAGAGACAGAGCTGCAGGATGTATTGTAGCTCAGTGTTTATCTTGTCTCCTGTGTTTTCACCCCATTTCCAAGTTTCCCATCAGAAGACGACCAAAATCAACATTGTGAATTAAATTAGACTGAAAAAAAGGCAGCCAAGGCCAACCGGAAGACAGTTACACACAGCAGATGTCTACAAAACATCTTCAATCGGCAAAGTCATTGGATTTTCTGATGTTACGATAAGTGAAAGCTTAGCTTCAGTCTCATTATCAATTCATTCATTACTCTGCCAAGTAAAATCAATCCACAATAAATTGCCATTAAACGCTTACAGTTCTGAGCATTTCAAGCGTCTCAGATATACCTCATCTGAACACATGGTGTCACTCTTTGTCATCTATGCTGATAGAAGTCAGAGGAAATCCTCACATCCAGTCCACATCTGTCAGCAACCATTGAGCTGTCAACTTGTTGAAAACAGCGTTATTCATTCATACTGATTTAGAATGATTTCATTGTGCTAAAGTTTTTCCTTATCAGAATCAAGTGTGTCACATGTTCTAAAACCCGTTGAGGCAAATTTGATATTTTTGGAAATTTAAATGAAATATTAAAACTGTATTGTCTTAAATCTTTTCACTAACACTGAAATCTATTCCGTTCCGAAAAATACATTTTGGGCTAATTTTTTGGGAAGTTATTTGTTGTATGATGGTCAATGAATTCTGTATGTAAATTACTGTTTTATTCAGGCAGGAGGCAAATCATTTAACTTTTTATTAATTCTATAATTCAGTTAACACCGATAGGAAAACATCTTAAACTCCTGGCTGTTTTATGAAATACAGACCAATTGACCTCTGTATTGCCACAATGGAGTGTCTCAGTCTGTGAGCTTGTATCAGCAAATGTCACTTTGTATTGAGGTTTCCTACCACCGCTATAAATCCTGGGGGAAACAGGCTTTCACAGAGAAGTTTTATGGCACAGAGACTTCCCTTCTATTCTGCAGGGGGTATGGTGCTTTACACCGAGTGTTCGCGTGTCACTGTCCTTTTAACTGCCACAGTCCCAAAACTATAGAGGTATTTTTCTATTCAGCATCATCCAGGTGTTCACTTACAGATGTTTTGATAGGACAGGAAGTTTGAAAAGCTATTTCAACTGTGTTTACAGTGACTTAAATTAAGTGGTGGAAGAAGAATTCAGGTCTTTTACTTAAGTAAATGTGGACATACACTGTTACAAGTAAAAGCTCTGCATTTAAAAGCTCAAGTAAAAGTACTAAAGTATTTGGCTCACTTTACTTTAAGTGGTAAAACTAGAAGTACTCATTATGTTCATTATATTATCTCAAACTTGTACTTATGTATAGTACTTGAGTAAATGAACATCCCACCGCTGCTTAAATGACTAAAGAGCTGATTACAATTATACAGTTAGATAAACACACCTCAAAATGTTTCAGAATAATCACAGCTGAAGAGCTTACTTTGTTTTTTTTGCTTATATGTCTGCCATTTACAAAATATATGATTATTCACTCTGTATGACAGCGAAATCAGCTTTGGAAGAAAATCACTTCAAACAATGTTAATACATAAAATGTGTATGTAAAAAGTAAACTCTCCAGTATATCACTTACTGTATGTCATTTCCAAAGCTCTTGTTTTATTGCGTCTTGGCTGAATGACTCTACAGTTTAGTCTAGCAAGAAATATTGTACTTTTTACTCCTCTACATTTATTTGACAGCATTTTGTTACTATATTTTCAAATTAAGATTTTACATACAAAACATGAAGTTTGTAAAATATTGAGTTGCTCTGTGTTACAAAGAATAATTTACAGGAAGATAGAAATTGGACAGTATAATTGTAATCAGCACTTCAGTCATTTAAGCAGTGGTGGAAAGTAACCAAGTACATTTACTCAAACACTGTAGTTAAGTACAAGTCCCTATATTGTACTTTTTACTCCACTACATTTCATAGCTTTAGTTTTTTGCACATTTAAATTAATATAAATTAACTTATTTTAGGTTAAAATACGCAGTAAAGTAACTAGAATTAATTTACCATTTGCAACATAAATGGAATTTATACATTAATGCACCAATACTTTTGACATACATAGCCTACATTTAGCTGATAATACATGCTGTACTGGTAAGTTAAAGTAACACTTTGTTTGCAGGACTTCTAATGGGGTATTTTTTTAATACTGTGGTATTGCTATTTCACGTTCTGAATACTTCTACCACTGAATACATTGTATAATGAGTTTGGGCTAAACAGAATAAAACATGCAACAGAACTTGGGTAAAGTACTTTTTTTGATGTACAATTCTGCGTGCAAGATTATATTGGTTATATATTACTTTGGAGACAGCTAGGTGAGTCATCTATGTTATAAGTGACTGAAAACCCCATTTTGGATAGATTCAGTAACAGCAGTACTGCGTGTTCACCTGCATGGACTTCTTCCTGTGCGGCTGAACAGCTTTTTTTTTTTTTGGCTTCCAAGTATGTTTGCTCGAAACTGGGAAAGTCGCCCAGTCCTCTCCGGTAGGTTGAACTACACCTGGGGGACATCAGGCGGGGAGAAGTCTACCACAGCAATGCGGTAAAAAAGAAGAAGTCACACATTCTCGTCGGTGAAGAAGCTGTGCAGTGTTTTTAATATAGTGATTGTTTTATATTCAGAGTTCACAGTGTTCTTTGTTCCAGCTAGCGATACGTGAACGTTAGCTAGCTGCTTCCGGAAAACAACCTTCACACAGGTAAGGAGAGTTTCGGTCTCGACTTGAGTCAATTCTGTCCCGTTTATATGTAACCAGACAACCACGGATGCGTTAACATGTAATACGTGTTTAATGATTGAATACAGACGTATTAAGAGGCACACATTCACTCATTAAAGTGAGTTACTGTGCTCAAGGTGTGTAGCAGTTAGCGCTGTCTCAGCAGGTTACGAGGTGAAGGTGAAGCCACGTTAACGGCTGTTTTAACCGTTGACCAGATACCGGTGAAGGCTAACCGTCGTTACCTCTTCCGTCATCTCGATCCGTCACATCGTGCTCCAGTGATTAGGACCAAACCAGCAGTCGTGAGCTGACAAGAGGAGAGAGAGAGAGGGGGCAGTGAGTTATTTATGGTCCCGGTGACAACACACATCCAGGCAAAGTGATTACAAATGTCCTTGTTGCTGTTATTGACTGGCTCCCCCCCCACACCCCATGTACTGAAGGGTATCTTTTTAGAGTACCTGGACATGTTACATTTAAATGGTTACAGTCAGTGATGGGGCGCAAAGTACATTTACACAAGTGTACTTTGAGCATTTCTATTTAATGTGAGTTCATACATATCAGGAAACAGGTTTTACTTCAGTTGTCAGAATGCTGTAGTTACTGATGACATGTTTAACATATCAGTTTATAAATGTGATATGTCTGGGCATGATGGGTAAAGTAATAGTAAAGGTATTAGATGGCAACAGTGGTGTGATGTGACTAATAACAGAAAAATCCGTTAATTTTTAACAGCACACAGACAATCATGGTTGTGTAATGATAATCAGGGTGTGTATTAATATAGAAATATACAGTACACACGTAAAAGCAAGAGGCATGTTTTTCCACCAGCTTTAATTTTACGATGCTGCTTACATGTTAGTGCTTATTCAAGGAGACAGTCATACCTAGTTTTTACTTTAGTATTGGGGTAGCTTAAAAATAGACACCAATGTTAAAATTGGCCAAATCTATTGTGATTATGTGCAGTTACTTCAAAGATCAGTCTTCAAACGGAAGTTTTTTTTGTACTCGAGTTGTTTGACAAGCGTAATCTGTACTATTTTAGTCAATTGTCATCACTATCTTTAGACTTTATATTAAAAGTCTGTCCTCAGGGAGATTCTGAACTCAATTCAATGGCTGCTTGCAACAGTACTACGATATTCAAGTTTAAATAACTACCGTCTCACAAGCAACATGGGAATTTAAAGCACATTTATGCATGTTTATGTGAGGTTCAAGCCGGCTGGACAAAAGAGGAGACCACACATGAGTTGTAACTAAAGTTTATTTTAAATAACAGGGACATTTGTGTAAAGAAAATAAATGCAACAATACAGAGTGGAAGCCAGAGGGAGAGAGACCGACTGCCACCAGTTTATGTTGCCCTCAGTCCCTTTTAAAACCAACTTCTTACCTTCAGGTTATCCACCCTCAGATATCTGCAACCTTGGTATCGGAGGAAGCATCTTTAGAGGAGAGAGGGAGACAATCATGGTTATAGTGGGTGTGATTAAAGGCAAAGCAAAACATAGACGTGGGGCAATGCACAAGACCATGGTGGGTGTCAAGGCCAGCCACACGACACTACCAAAGAGGCAGGCAACTTAACCAAACCTGATACAAAACAAATGTAAAACCATCTGACGTACTGCCAACTATACAAGCCCAACCCTCGTCTTCAGGTAGTTACTGATGGGTGGGCTCTTATTCACTGGAAACCAGTGGGTCCAGAATGTCCCTGCAGTGCAGTTACCACCAGAAAGCCACCGGCATGATCCAGAGCATACAGCTGTACCCGTTTTTACTGCCACTTTAAGAGATCAAGTCAACAAACTAAATGGGGAAGAACTTCAGTAACCAAAAAAAGACACAAAAAGCACAATTGAGTAAGGTTTTAACAAAAAGACTCAAGGACAAGAGTGGAATATTGCTCTGCCTCGTAAGAAACCAAAACTCATGCATGATACGCCCCACATTTGCACTTTAAAGTAGGCACAGTCTGCGATTTGGAGCCCACATCTCTACATACAAGTTACCAAACCCCCATAGTCACAGGAGGTAGCACCACCACAAACCACACCAGTCCAGATTACCACACAGCCTGGACTCCAGCTTACCAAAGAGGTTCATTTGATCCCAAACCAGCCTCCAATTTGTCACAACCCAGCTCAAGCCTAGACAAAGGAGGGGAACCCGCACGAGTGGTAACTAAAAAGACATGTAGTTTACAGAACTTAGTGTGGCGATAAACTACATGTAACGAAACAAGCCAGGGGTAGAGAACGATTGACCGACTGCCACCAGCTTTGATAGTCTTGCAGCCAGACCAGGTGAGCTGAAGCTCCCTGATGACCCGACTCCTCCCACCAAGCTCCTGCAGGGAGCGGCCCGCTCAGAGAGGGTCATGAATACGAAGGTAACATCCATGGCTGATGATAAGTTAATACCATGGGTGGTACCAGACCACGCGTGAGTCTGCAGCCGGGCTGACAATCCAACTGGTTTGGTTGTGTGAAAGAACTGGTGTGAAGTTGGAGTGGAAACACTTTGGAGAATAAAGGTTTTAATGTCACTTAGAGGATTTGTGTTGTTGAGGATTCCCTGCATACAGATAGATATACAATGCAAATATTGTTCTTTGTATTCAAAGCAGGATACTTTGCATGTTGTTTCTACACCAGTTGCATAATGTTCAAGCAGCGCTCTAAATAGATAAATAGATGGTATTTTATTTGAATTACTAATTAGAGAAAATATCCATGTAACTTTAATGTAATGTTTTATTGATGCCATAAAAGTTGAATCTTAGATGTGTTGGAGCTTTTCACTTGATCATGTCATGCTCAAACACTGATGATTAACTCTCATTCACCTCTGGGCAGAAATTTGCTTCATTCTCCCTTTTATGTTTTCTGTATCTATTCACGGTGTGTTGGTTAGAACCAGACGTTGGTGTAAGACAGAGGTAGACGAGACACGCCTCCTGTCTCATGGAGAAATGATTTCACCTGCGTTCGCTGAGGGTGTGGCAGCCCGCACATGTGACTCACCCATATCGACGATCAAAGCGAGTGATTTCGGCTCAGCTTCGAGGGAACTGCCACCTCTTGTAATCCTCTGGGAGACTGGAGGACACTGTAGGGCCACGGACATTTCCCGCTAAAAGCTTAAGACTGTCACATGATTACAAGGCATTTTGAGGCATTAAGGCTGGTCGTATTGAGCGGCTTTGGTTGTAAAAACATATTTCTACTGCCTATTGTAAAGCTGTCTTGTGTTGGCTTCACACACATGAACTTTATCAATAGTCTAAAATGTTTCTTTAAGTGTGGGATTCCTGTGAAATCATTTCCTCGCTCCAGTGTAGGATTAGGATTAAACTTGGTACATGTACTTGTGATGTTGAGGTAGATTAATGGTGATGTAGAGACAGACTTTCTCAGGGAAACTCGAGACTAGAGGATTTTTCTTGAAGCAGTAGATGACTGATGACTGAAAAATGTCCCGTGGGGATGTCCTCAGATTGCCCTTTTTCTCTGACCAACAGTTCAAAACCCAAAGATATTCAGTTTAGAGCTGCAACACTTACTTTCCATTACTTCGCTCTATTAATCGTTTGACTTATAGAATTTCCAGAAATAGTGAAACAATGCCCATCAGACCAAGGTGCCCGACCAACGGTCCAAAACCTACAAATATTCACTTGGTATAAAACAGAGAAAAGCAGCAACGCTTGCATTTAAAAGGCTGTCAATGATAAATCAACTAATCGATTCACTGACTAATCAATCAATCGACTTATCCGAGTCTCCATTTCACAAGGAGGATCTGAAGAAAGACGAGCACCGTTTCTTGATGTCATGCCGTATCCTTGAGAAACACGGAGATATTTACTGCTGTGTCAGTGCGGAAGTGGTGGACGGTGATAGATAGCCTCAGAGACGGCCATCTTCAGACTCAGTAAGCAGGAGGGTACCGGTCATCTCCAGGGTGGCTGTATGTCTTCCTGTGAAGATGACCTCTGCTCTAATGAAGACATGCTTCATCCTCAGTGGAACCCATCGGGTGCTCTCTGTGACTCCCAGCTCGTGCGCGCCACTTTATCACAGAGCAAATAATATACCTTGGGTATACATTCTTGCACCACATCATTTGATTTCCAAATAAATGGAGCAGAGCCTGGTTTCTACTGTGCTCGCCTCTCTCTGGGCTACAGGATCCATGAGCCAATATCCATTACAGGACGAGGTATCACTTGTACAAAGTGAAGACAAAGAGAGAAAGAAGGCCTGTGTGACCTCAGCCAGTGTGCACGTATGTTGAAAGGCGTGCGCACACAGACACATATTTCCAGAGGGTGTTGTGTGTTTGCATGCAATCAGTCGTCGAGCTACTGAGAGCACTTTACCTGTAGTAGTGCAACATCAGCAGTCTGAGCACCCCCCCCCCCCCCAAACATTCACATGTACACACACACACACACACACACTTTCCTTTCACTCTGCCTAGTTACACCAATCCCCCACTGCATTACTTACACCGGTGCAGTCAGAGCTCGTACACATCAACGCTCATGCACACAAATATGTGTCACACACACACACACACACACAAACACACACACACACACACACACAGACGTTATTCTGACGGTGTGCTGCTGGAGAGGCAGGGCTCTGGTTTCATTCAGGCTTCAGGCAGCTGTGAGGTTAGAGTCTCGTGTTTGCGTGCAGTGGCTACGAGGCGCTTGACAACAAAGATATCAGCTCGGGTGAGTCGCTCCAAGGCAATATCATTAAAGATAAAGCCGTCTTTTTGTGAAATCTTGGACTGGGGTCACATAGAGAGAGGAAACTAAACGTAGTGAGTTCACTGTAGAGGCTCTGTTTTCTTTCTTTTTGTATGTGGTAATGTGCAAGAGAATATCTTTCTGTACTCCTTTGTGTTTTTAGGACAAAGTCATGCATCTCAAGGTGGTGTTTGTTCATTTTTGTGCCACTTGAACGCTTGACGTCTTCTGAAAATGATGCCTGTGAAAGTGTTCCGCACAAAACTCCTTCGATGTATTAGAGGCACATATAACCTGTCGTACGAAAGCTACTAATGGCAACTAAATTGCACTTTTTGCTTCTAACCATAGTGAGCAGTTAATGAATCCACACACACGCTGTTTTAATGGCTGCAATTCATCTTACAAGCTAGATTTTACGAGATCTACCGTAATGTATTTGGTGTAATTTATGACGTGTCAATTTATCTGATATATTTGTTCATAATTGTGGCCAAAAGTTTCTCCAAAGAATGTGATGCTAATCAGCTTTCTCCTTATGAGAGAATTAAAGGAGATTAGGATAGAGACTACTGCCGATTGAGAGCAAGGGGTCATTAGTGATGGGGGTTGCATTTCTGCCCAGTTCATTCAAAATTCGTACTGTGGTGTAGTGCCATGCCTTTGTTCCTTCACATGAGCAGGGGTTTGACTTTAGTCCGTTTTTTTTCTCTTGCCTCATTTCACAGAGTTTAGCCCTCTCAGTGTGGAGCACGCTGACTTTTAGCTGAGATGAGAATTCCTTTTGTCCCTCAGGAAACTAGCTGAGAGGAAGCAGCTGCAGCTTGCTGCCATATTGCTGCTGCTCTGTGGATTTGTCATTTCCTGTGGAGCTGGCCAGTTTGAGGAGGAACAGTCCAACTTCTGCATTAGACCAATCTGTGTTTCTCTCTCAACAGAAAATCAAAATGAAGACATGAAGACTCTGGATCACCGTTTCATTTTCACAGTTTGAAGACATAGATGCATGACCAGACACGGTTTTAAGGATATAAGAGGACGCTGATCATTTCCAGAGAAGTTTGGACTGATCTCCTTCAGCCAATGGCTACAACAGAAACCAAAGTCGCAGGCAGCGTTTGCACTGCGGGTCTGTCGTGGGCGCGTGTGTGTAAGGAGTGTGGACAGCAGCACGAGGGCTTGGACTGCCACCTGTATGAGTACCAGGATGAGGTGGACGATGAACTGGTTTGCCACATCTGCCTGCAGCCCCTCCTCAGACCTATGGACACCCCATGTGGCCACACGTACTGCTTTCATTGTCTGAGCAACTTCTTGAAAGAGCAGGACTTCTGCCCCGTGGACCGCCTGCGGCTGCAGTTGCATCAATGCCGTCCCTCCAGCCTGCTGGTCAGGAACCTGCTGGACAAGCTGACTGTGATGTGTCCGCACTCCGCAGAGTGTCAGCAGCAGATGCAGCGCTGCGAGCTGCAGCCTCACCTGCACAACAGGTGAGACTCTTGACAGGTCATGACAGCAGTTTTAGTGGATACTGGTAAACCTTTACACGGCTGAAATGATCGATCGGTCACGACGATGTGTAGGATTTTAGACGGGAATGCAAAATATTATATCACCGGTCAGGGAATAGTTTGATATCACGATCATATCTGTTGGTTTGATATGAAGCTACAGCTAGCTTAGCTCAGCATAAAGGCTGAACGCTTTGTTTGGCTCTGTCTGCCTACCTCCACCTCTTAAGTTCACAAATTCACACATCCTTTATGTTTAATCCATATATAATTGAAGTGTAAAAATGAAACTTACACACAAAACCAAAAAAGCTGACTAGTGTATTTCCCAAATTGTCAAACTATTCCTTAAAGAGGAAGAATTTTATTGTACGCTGTATTAAACTTCTGACACCCCCATATACATATACTGCATGCACGCGTCTCCACTTTAAGGTAAACATAAGATCTCACGTTTCGGTCATGACAAAATAATTCGTACTACTTCTCAACAATGTAAAATAACTGTCCTCCTCCTCTTCATGCCCTCTGAGGCTGTGTTTTCCTCTTCTTGAAGCTGTGTAGCTCAGTCCCTTTATTGACACAGAAACTGCTAATTATTGAGCTCAAGGGGATGTGCGGGTCAGTCGACTTGTTTTTCACATGGCCGGTGTGGTGCTTATCATCCCGGTGGCCAGCCATGACGCAGTCAGTTGTGGGTGGCAGATAGTCCCGCTGCAGCCTCACTGAGCAAACAATGAGGAGGCAAAGTTCAGGCATGAAGAACAAGCAGCAGTCCCAGCACTCTGACTGACTTAATCAGACTGAACCTGTCTCGCCCAGACACACTGCAATGCAGTAAAACTGTCCACTCATCTGCATTGGGCTTCTCTTCTGAATCCTGTGCATAAATCCTCTCTTCTTGTCTCCTCTTTGCCCTCTCGAAACACTTTTATGTTCATGCATCTCTGGCACATTTAAGAACACCCCCTTCTAATTTCCTCATAAAGATTGCGTGTTTCAAAATCACTGGTCGATTATCAGCCGTGTCATTCTCTTTACCAGTTGCCTCAATGGTCCTATCTTTCCTCAGATGTCCTGTTTTTAGAAGACTGAGGGAGGAAGCAGAGAAGAGGAAGAGGCCCTCGTGGAACGAGCTAAAGGGTCGTAAGGGTGACGTGGAGTCTTCTGGTGATGCTAAGCATTCAACGACACAGTCCCGAAATCCCACCAGAGATCAGCCGGAGCCCGGGCTGATTAATCCTGCCTATGAAGAAAGTGAGGAAGGTATGGAGTCATTTTATGCTACTTACAGCCACCACTGTATCAGCTACTCTCTGTTTTCAGCACAAGAACTAGGACTTTTCTGTTTTCTTTGTACCCACGTACACACAAACATGGTCATTGAAACCACCACTTCTATGCAAATGATTTGCGATAGGAGCTTGGTGAACTCTTTGACACAGAACAATGTTTATAGAAGTTTCTAGGTTGAATGGAAATAGTGATTGCAGAAAAACCGAAATCATTGTGCCCGTGGCCTTTCAGCGTGGGTGGGTGTCGAGACACACAGACTGGAATTAGTGATGTTTTTAAGCCTCAAGGTTTTGATTCTGAGTCCGTCACAGGTGAATCATCAGCCAGGTTGGAGGATCATGTATTAGCTCACAGATGTGGTAACCAGATGGTCTCATCTCCTTCAAAGCATCCTGCAAGCCAGAACCAGGGGCAAAATTCCAATCTGACATAGTTGCCAGGCAACTGGTAAACAGTGTCCGCAGAGGAGTTTCCTTTATGTCGTCATAATCTCTGTTTTAATCAGATTACCGCTGTATGCTGTTAAAATCTGAACGGAAAATACAATGAGTTTAAACTTTTAAATTGTGCAACGAAGCTTTATGTTCCTTGATTGTTGAAATGATAGTTTTCTCAGCATTACAATCGCAGCAGGTTGCTTCGTTTAGGTTGAACTATCTCCTGAATTCAGGCCGTTGTTCTGTCTGTGGGACTAAAACGATTGGCAGCACTGTGGAGGAGTTAGCTGCAGCATGTAAAATCTTACTGGTCTGCGTGTTCGCTCAGATCAACACCACGGTGGAGATACTTCAGTGTTAGAACGATGTCATTGTGATGATTAGAAGTTGAGGTCCATTGGGTTTCACTGTTTCCTGTCTAACGTTGCTGTTCACTGTAAAAACAAAGTCCCCTCAAGTTCAAAAACGGGTTATTGGTCGACACAGCATTGTGTAATTGTGTGCATGTCTCTACTGGTAACATTCTACTCCAGAGTTTCTGTAAATACAGAAAGAGTTTGATAAGAAGGTGAATATCTATTTCTATGCATTCAGTAAAGACAAAGGAACAAGATAGACTCAGCTTATTAAATAAACGTCAGAATTCTCCTTTAACTTACTTTGTGTACAGTTTGTTTTTCTGTGAGGCGTATTATCTGTGAGGGATATAATTAACAAAAACCTGAAACACCTTTTTATCAGTTTACAATTACATTATAATCACAACATGTTGTTCTGCCAAGCAGTGTCTCCCTGGTCATGTGTTAAAAGATAAATGATAAATTGCTGTTTTAGCCATCTTTTCTACAAGTTATAGTGACATTTTACTCAATTTTTGATCTGTGGGAACATGGAGACATCACAGTGAAGGCAGGTGGGGCCAGAGAGACACAAGCGGTCAGATATCCGTCCTTGCGGGGGAAAGCTGTGTGCTTGTATAAACAGCTATATTTATTCCACTCCGTTCCTCTTCCCTCCAGACAACACCCCCCTGCGGTCCAGTCTGGTGGCCGAGTCCATCGTGGTGGAGCTGTTCAGAGAGGAGCCGGAGGAGGAGCTGGGCCTTCGCATCGTGGGGGGGAAAGACACACCGCTGGGGAACATAGTCATCCAGGAGATTGTCCGAGACTCGCTAGCAGCCCGTGACGGCAGACTGGCCCCGGGGGACCACATCTTAGAGGTGAGAGCGACTCAGAAATCCAACGAGGAAAGTCAAGTCTTCATCTTTTCTGCATCGTGGGAATTCAGACGTATCCTGGCGGCATAGCGTGACACTGTTCACTTAAGAATATTTTTGCATAAACACCTCGTCCCTCAATTCTCGTAAACACAGTGCTTTGCAGCAGGGCATGGGAGAGTAGATATTCAAGACGAACAAGTTTTAGCTCCATGGTAACAGGGTGTGGTAAATATTATTCCCGGGCCAACATGTCAGCGTAAGCAGCTCTACCTGGTTGTTGTTGTTGTCGTCACTGATTGACTTTAGCACCTTCATGTTTGAGAGGGTTCAAACATGAAGGAGACTTAATCTGATGTTTTTGAACCAGAGTTATTAAGAGACTGGAGGGGCACTCTGTGAGGGCACACCTCCGCCAACGCCGCTTCCTTACGTGTCTTCCTTGTTTCCTTGCTACACTCGCCCAGTGTAGCATTCAAGCACTAGGATTGGCCAGGTGTTCCATGCTCGCCACGGTATTTGTTCAGGTCCGCTGCCCTGACCAATGACCAATCATCTTTGCCTCAACCAGCTACATAGGACGGGTCTTGTCAAGTAACGCAGTGGGATTCATAATCAACTCCACTTCGCCAAGTTTCATGACAATCGAGCCTGTAGGTTTTACGTTTTTATTACCATATCCCAGAGCCCGATGCGACGTGTTGTTTTGTCCGACCAAAAGTCCAAATCCACAAATCTTCACTTTTCTAAGTGAGAACCTGGAGTCATCAAATGTTAATCTTCGAAGACATTTGTTCTCCTTCAGAGGAGAATGGAAGTGCAGAATCTAAGTGAAGATTTTAATAAGTTGTGGTTTGCTCTTATCTCTTGTCCTCCTTGTGTTTCTACCCTCCGGTTCTCCTGGAATGTGGTACCGCCGTAAACCGAGCTCATAGACAGTTTCAGCTTCGGCTCTGGCATCCCTGCTTCAGTGTGTCCTCCAAAATGTTGCTTTTCCACCAAAGCCAACCAATCCCAAACCTGGAAATGAAAACAAAAAGCTGCCACCCAAAAAGCTGCCTTCAGGATGTGAAACTTCAAAATTGAAATGGAGCTTTTAAGTTTTAACAACACCAAGTCACAGTTCCTCTTTTGGGCCTGATTACAAACAAAATGAGTTAATCTTGCTTCTCTGCTCAACAAAAAAACGTCTAAAACGTTCTATCCACTTACAGTGTGTACTGCAGTGGTTGTGTTAGGCTGCTGCACCACTGACTGCTGTTTCTCCTCTCTGTGGCGTCTCCAGGTGAATGATGTCAGCCTGGCTTCAGTCCCCCACGCTCGAGCCATCTCAGTGCTTCGCCTGCCTTCCCTCCTCCGGCTCACTGTCATGCAGGAGAAAGGTTTCAAGTCGAGGGATCCACGGTCTGATCATCACGCTTCCTCTTGCATCACATCCACTGCCTCCCAGCCCTCTCACAGTCCCCACGTCAACGCTACCTCCAATCACAACCCCGGCACCGTCCTGCAGGTGACGCTGATGAAGAGTCTGCGCACCGAACCGCTCGGCATCAAACTCATCCGCAAATCGGACGAGAGCGGGGTTTTCATCCTGGACCTGCTGTCGGGTGGTTTAGCAGCCAAAGACGGAAAACTGAGGAACAATGACAAGGTGTTGGCCATCAATGGACACGACCTGAGGCACGGTACACCTGAGAGCGCTGCCCAGATCATACAGGTATATACATTAACTACAAGTGACACTCTACAGCAGCAAAGACCATTTTCTAAAGCATGCCATATGTTTAAAGACCGATTCCCTTTCTTCCAGGATGAGTTCATTTCAGTATGTTGAAAATGTAGTTATTGCGGTAATGTAGTTGTGAGCATGAACTAGTTTCGAACTCATCTGTGTTGGTACATTTAAAGAATCACAGACAGATTTGGGTTGATAGTTGCCAGAAAGTATTGTACTTATTAACTTTGTTACTTATTTAAAATCAAACCGAGGCTGAGAAACGAAGAAAACAAACAATATGCGAACATGTACATTCAGAAAAGGATAATGTGAATTACGGCTACGACCAGTTGTTTGGGTTTCCCACAAGCACTTGAATGTAGAAAAAGGAGATTTTCAGAACAGTCACTGCTTTCAATTACTTTTGCAATAATGTAACATTACAAAAAACAAGAAGTGGCAGCATTCATCACATCATACGATGCAAAAGTGATCAATGAGAGCAAACAAGATGCTGACCAATGAGTCTTACAAGCAGTTGGGCGACTAATTGTACCGATGTAAGATTGTGCTGAGCGTGGCGCATTGGGAAAGGCCTTTGAACAGGATTTATCTCTCAAGAGCATGAGTTTACCAAACAAATGTGCCAATTCTTGGATCTTTTGGCCTGATAGCGGTTGTAAAGGGAGAGGTCACGGGGTCACCAAATTCACTAAAACAATCCGATGGGGACCATAAACACCCACAGAAAGTGTGATGGCTTTTTGGATAGTTCTGGTCCAGATATGTTGCTCAAAAGAAGAAGTGAACGATGGGTCATTGCCATAGAATAAAGTTATAAATAAAACTATTATGAACCAAAGGCTGCCAGGAAAGTAGCCACATGTATTTGCTGTGGTATTAATTGCCTTTTGTGTGTGTGCATTTAGGCGAGTGAGGTGCGTGTGAACTTTGTGGTGATGAGACCTGCAGACGCTCAGGAAGAAGGAGGAGGCAGCAGAGAGGGACAACACAGCAGAGCAAACAGGAGGCCTGAGCAGCAGTACTTCAGGCGCCAGTCCACCTACATGAAGGTAATACAGAAAACGTCCTCGCAAACTAATCCTCGAAAATACTTTTTAAATCAAATATTTCCATCCACATTTATTTTGACCCTTGCCAGCTGTTTGCCGCTGGAATTCTAACTTCCTTTTTACGCCACGGACCACCGGCTTCGCAGTACCTCACAGACGTTACATGCTTCTGTTTACACAGTGTAATTGTGACGATCGCTCCTTTGTCAGTCACACTCACTTCTACCATACACTGTCAGTAAAAATAATAGCCCCCCCCCCCCCCCCCCAAGTTAGGGGTGAGAAGCTTTGAGAGCAGACACCTGCATCGGTGAGCGGAGATGAAAGCCCTTCTCCGGGCCTCCCTCTGTCCTGATCAAAAGGCCTGGGGTGCTGCTCACTCTGCCGCTACACGGCCACTGTCTTGTTGTTTTTTGGTTGTTTCTGTGGGTGGCAGAGGATCAAAGCTGGTAACAGTTAGCTTTCGCCTGCAGAGTCGAGCCTTCTCGTCTTGCTGGGGGGGGGGGGATGGGTTCCCTGCTGGGGGGAGGAAGAGCCCTCTCCTCCCCCCCCAAGCTTCCCCTCTGATGGTTTACAGACTCCACAGAGAAACAAGGAGGCTAGCTGAAGCTGTCATTTTCCACACATCTTTTCCACTACGAGAGCTTAGTGTTGATCCTCACACGTTACCTCCACCCTTACCTCTCAGCTCCTTCTCAAATGTTTCACATTTGTTTCTACGAGTGGTTTTGTGAGAGGAATCCATTAAGTCACAGGATCCTGGAGAGGCTCAAGTGTGTGTGTGTGTGTGTGTGTGTGTGTTTGTCAAACAAAATAAGATAAAACTGTACTTCTTGTGGAGAATTTGTGAAACATGGCCTCCCATCATTACGTAAAAACTCCTTACGGTGTGTTTGTCATTGCTTAGTATTCATTTGTTCATTGTTCCTAAAGGATCCTCCAGGTGGGTTTTCCAGCCAGGAGAAGACTGTGAGTCTGAAGAAGGAGCCTCGGCTCTCTCTGGGCATCACCATCGCCGGGGGGAGGGACTGTCGCAGCCGTCTGCCCGTTTACATCACGAGTGTGCAGCCTGTCGGCTGTCTTCACCGAGACGGCACCATCAAAAGAGGTACAAAGCAACATCTGGTGATGTGTGATTTTGACGTTGAAGAAGGAACGCGTCCTGAAAGCTTTATACTTTATACAGTTTGTCTTTGTAATGTTATTTATTTTGGAGAGGGCTACATCTCATTATCATTTTCATTATCTGTAGATTTTTTATTTTATTTAATAAATAGTCTATACAATGACATAAAATTGTGAAAAATGTCCGCTGTATTTTGGCTTTTGTATATTTTTGCTTGACCAAAGACATTCACTTCACTCGTCACATTTGAGAAGCTGGAAGCAGCACCTTTGTGGTATTTTTACTAAAATGACTAAAACTGAGTTTCAAAATAGTTGCTGATGAATTTTCCGTCGATCAACAAATCAATTGATCAACTAAATGTTGCAACTCTAATCAGGGCTAAATGTAAATACACATGAAGGAGTGTAATTCTTAATTTCCTTCATTCCTCCCAATATGATTTTTTCCTAATCGGTTTGACACGTAAGATGCCGTTTTGAAACTTAGAAAGCTTGATTTTGACGTATACTCTGTTTTTACGACAGAGATCCTCTTAAATAAAATCATGTGTGTTCCCTCAGGCGACGTTCTGCTGAGCATCAACGGTGTCGATCTGACCCAGTTGACCTACAACGAGGCCGTTTCTGTGCTGAAGACTCAGACAGCTCAGTCCCAGGTGGCGCTCCGTGTCATCCAGACCCTCTCGGAGGACTCAGAGGAGGACGCCGAGGCTGCCAGCAAGGACGAACTGGAGGCTGTGGACGACCCACGAGACGACGCCCTCAACTGGACACCACTGTGGACTCGCTGGCTGGGATTACCAAGGTAGAGCCTGAATTCTGTTCCTCCACTTCAAGTGCATTCAGTTCATTTGGATGTGACAGACTCTGACTGTGCCTTTGTTCGTCTCAGCCCCATGCACTGGTGCCGGGACATCGTCCTGCAGAAGACCAACAACGAGAGCTGGGGCTTCAGTATCGTCGGCGGCTACGAGGAGAGCCACGGCCAGCAGCCTTTCTTCATCAAAACCATTGTGCCCGGTACACCTGCTCACTTCGACGGACGCCTCAAGTAAGTGAAGCCCAGTTCGACTCCCACACGACATGTAAATCAGCTCCGGCATCCTTTCATCCAACATTAACGGTCTGTGGTTCCCTCCAGCTGCGGCGATGAGATTGTGGCGGTGAATGGAGCCACAACGGTGGGAATGAACAACTCCTCTCTCATCCCCATGCTGAAGCTGCAGAAGAATAAAGTCACACTGACTGTGGTGTCCTGGCCCGGGAGCCTTGCGTAGCAAAACACACCTGCACATTCACTCTCTTTTCTTTCCGTCACCCTCGTTAATTGTTCACAGCGCACACAGATCCTCGCCCTGTTCAGCTGCATTCTTCACTGGGCCGCTCGCTGTCGCCTCCCGTATGTAACTCTTCGTTCGGTTGCATTGATGTTCCTTCTGTGTAATACAGATGTTTGGTAAAGAACCATCCTGTGTACGATAGAAATGACTCTGCCAAGCTCGTTCTCAGCAGGCTGTTTGTTTCTGTGTCCTCTCACACTCAAAGGGCAGATGTTTGCACAAAGTGGGATTAATCAGGGTGCAAAAATGATGACAATCAGTGAATTATATTCTATGGACAAAGTGGAAGGATGGTTGTTTTTTCTGAGTACTTCACTTTGCTTTCCTGTTAAATAATGCCATCATTGGAGTGATTCACAAACAGCATCCGAAGATCAAATGTAGTGCTTACGATATATTTAGACAGTTGAGATGAAGAATTATATATACATATATATATATATATATATGTATATATATAGTAGACTACATATAACAAAAATGGTTGCTGATGTACTAGACTCATGCCAAAGACAGTAAAATCATCCTGTCCTGTAGCTTTTATACCACTAGTGTGATTTTATCAACTTAATTTACACTTTTAAAACGTGCATCAGAATGATGAAGCAGTGACGGAATTCAGTTAAATTGAGTCAAAGTGACATTAAGGGTAAAATCAACAGCTGCAGCTACAAGAAGAGACTTTGTTTTAACGGAGGAAACCTGCAGAGAGCATTTAATCAGAATTGGCCCCGGTTTATTTTCTGTTAATTAGCGAATTCTGCAACAGGAAATAAACTTTTATATTGTTGTTTAAAACTGTGAGCTGGTCTATAGAAGCATTATATAATACTGAATGACTTTGATAAGCGTGTGCCTTGTAGATATATTGAAGGACAAACCAGAATGTATACTTGCCTTAAATTTCCACTGTACCAAAATGTGTTTCCCATCATTATTCCCTCACAAACTGAATTTCAAAGGAGAACAGCTTTGTTCTGATACATTTGTGTTACCTCGTTCTTTTTTGTGTCAACACGTTCTCAGTGGCCTTTCTTGTGCATCAATTGAGACAAGACTCATTGAATAATTCAGAATTAGTTTGAGACTGGCAGTGGAATACAGTGTATACAGTTGGTAATGTGTGTATTAGCCCGTCCACTGTTTTATTATGTTCAATAAAATCATAACAAATCATGCTGTTCTTCTGTTCATTGTGGCGTATAACATAAAATATTTCAGATTCACAATTTGTTCCTGAAGTATCCGTAAACTGGTAAAGAGACGTACATGTTGAATATCAATGTTCCTGGACTTCACAAGCTGCTATTGGTTCCAGTCTCATAATGGGAAGGGACATCAGAGGGCTTTTGTAGTTACGCCATGTTCTCTGGTAAAATACATATTCATATAATGAACTACAGGACGAGTCAGAAATGTCTAATAAACTGTACAGTCTGTTCATGGCTCAGTCTGACACCTAGTGGACACGAACTGTATAGAATACAGACGTGACCCAGGTTTTTACTTTGTTTAGTCTCAATATGGAGATGTTTTTTTCACATTCAACTTTTGCTCAGCACTCATGAGATGTACATTAAAAAATTGCCAAACTTGCACACCATCTGGGTACAAAGAATGTAGAATGTTTTTACAACCTCTCCTGATCTATCACTCACACACTTGTGTTTGAGCATGTAAACATACAAGACCAGCACAACTTTCTACAAATGCAAAACGTACATACGAGTCAAACAGACACTCTGCTTAGCGTCACATGCAGCATGAATTGCCAGTAGTGGAAGAAGTACTCCGATCCTCTACCTAAGTAAAAGTCCTACTTAAGTAAAAGTACATATGTATTATCTAAATGAACTCAAAATGCACAAAGCCAAATAATAATAATTACTGCAGGGCAAGTTACAACCTTATCCTTCCTACTGGTGACCTCACATGAATCATAAGGAACTACTACGTTTAGACACATTTAGTGGAGTAAAAAGTACAATATATCTGAGGAGTAGAAGTAAAGCACCATAAAGTGTAAAAGTAGAAGCAAGTGACTTTGTGTAGTCTCTCAAAAAGTAACTATAATCTATGAATCTTATTCTTAATGAATAATTCTACTAACTTAACTAAAACTAGTGGTGGGGCTTAAAACTATTGGAGCACCGGTGCAGTAAAACTAATCAGGGACAGACTGTGAATGTGAAAACAAAGGACCATAAAACCAGCCAGACTGAAGCCCACCGCTTCAGTATTCGGGGGTTGTGCAGAGATAAAGTAAAGACTCGGTCCAGTATTCTCTGACCACTGATCCATAACGTTAGAAAGTAGCAGCAAGTTATCGTAACGGCATTCCTGAGTTTTACAAATGTGTCGGCTAATTGCAGGCTGTCTTGTTAAAGTTAACGATTCCACACCTTGTTAAACATGACAAATAGACAGTTTTCTGTGGCGGAGGCAGCAGGCTTCGGTCGACAATGATCTGTTTTTACTAAGACGACACATCATTTCATTGGGTGCGACACTAAATAACAAAAAAAAAGAAGCAAAGAAAATTCAAAATCAACAATTTATTTTCTGTCTCCGTAAAGATTAGTTCACTATGACGAACATTTACAGGAATTGTAACGGGGACAATACTGGGAGGAGGATTCAACATATTTCAGCTTCTCTGTGGTTCACCGACTATTCCAGAGGCACTCTAATGCAGCGCAGCGATCTCTTGACTAACATTCAGGGAAATAATACTAACACTGGACAGAAAGACTGAAACGACCAACTGCTCGATACGTCTCGTACCGTAGACGCTTGTGCTTCCACACACATCAGGAACGTAAAAGTACAAAACTATAAAATGCAAAGTTGGGATGAAATGACTTTTTTTTGTAAATAGACAGCGGAAAGTTTATATCATTATGTTCCAACAGCACATCAGAGATGCAACCATTAATGTTTCATGGATGACGACCGATTGAATATCATCTTTATTGGCAAACACCACATGGTAACGCACACGGCTGTGGATGAATCATCCTGACTTTCTACTGGGCTCAAGTGCAATAACTGGTCCGAACTCTGGCATCATGTACATTGTAACTATATGGCTTACAAGGTAAACAGGTCCATATAAACTAGAAAGGTACAGAGACATCTTTCGTTAATCAAAACTATGGTACAGCAATATATTGGCAAAAAAAAACCCCTAAAGAGCTAAGTAACGTTATGTAAACAATGGTAAACCACTGTACAGCTTATCCTAACATGGTATTTACAGGTCAAGTTCTTTTACTAGCTAGTTCCCATGTACAGAGGGTCAAATGTAAAGAAAGAACAGTTAGACGACGGACTGTACGTTAGGCAATTTCAACCGTCCCATCTACTTGCAAAGAACCGGATTCAAAGAGAGTAAACCCAACAAGCAGCTTCTACATCTACAGACTTGTTGAACTGTCCGGTGCCTTCTTCCTCCTACATTTAGAGTTATTTCTACAAAAAAAAACAAGAACATACATAAGGCAAGGGTAGTTAAGGAAGGTGGAGGCATCACATTCTTTGCAAGGGATTACTGTTATGGGATAGGTTGATGGTTCTTTGGGGTAAATGCACTTTTCGAGAGTTTCACTTATTTGTCACGTGTAACAAAAAAAAAAAACACATCCGAGTGCAACAAAGGGGACATGTCTAGTTCTGTCGGGAAAATGTGCAAAATCTGCTCTAAAGCAAAGTGACAGTGTTGCAAATTCTAATGTACAAGGTTACTGGGAGATCTACGGGGTGCAGACCCTTATTCCAACATACTGTATATACAAGGCACTAAGGATAAGATTCAAGGGCCACACGTCCAGTCTTTTGACCGCCTCCTCAGTCCGGTCGGAATATAGGATATTTCGGTAAGAAATCTATAAGAATCACCTGTAGAGAGAGAAAAATACAAAACAAACGATCATTTAAAACGACTGCAAGATGTTTAAACATAATGGTAATGTGTTATTGTATGAGTGCTGTCCTTACATATATACAACCATGCAATTCAGTATTAACATCACAGACAGAGGAGACAGAATTCTGATAAAGCAACCCTGTCTCCTAGAACTAATGTTTACGTCCAACTCATGTGCAACAGGGTTTAAGGTTTTAAAGGAAACGTAATAAAGACCGTATCCGCAACTATTTCGATAACTGATTGTTTGAGTGACTTTTCAAGCAAAAATGCCACACATGAGCTGGCTCTAGCTTCCCAAATATGAGCATTTGTTGCTTGTCTTTGCAATAATCTTATGATAGTAAACTAAATATATTGTGTTTTGGACTGTTGGTCATACAATACAAGACATGTAAAGCCACTACCTTGGGCTTTGGGAAATTCTAATGGAGACTCTTTAAGATTTTACAACACGATCGATCGATTAGTCAAGAAAATAATCTGCAGATTAATTAATTCGCTAATGAATACAATCAAAACGTTTATAGAGTTGTGCAATAATCCAATAATTCATAGTGTTTTTGTTGGGACGGCCTACTTACATATTCCATCATATTACTGCTTTCACATTTTCTTTTACTGAGTTTCCAGTGCAGCCCCAGCTGAAAGAAGAAAAGACACAGACACAATGAATGAACATCTCTCTCACTCTCAAACAGACACAAAGAGAGACACACACACACACACACACACACACACACACACACACACGCACTCACACACAAACAAAGGAAAATCTGTCTGAAATCTCCCCTTCAGTGTCGGGGGAATTTAGGAGCAGGGCTGTCTGGTCTCGCAGGGGTCAAATTATGGCCAGACACCCTGAAGAGCTTCCTTTATACCTTTGCACAGCTACTAGCTGTAATTTGTTGCCGAGAGACAAAACAAAATAACACAGCATTTAACTGCCGACCTCACGGTCCTCTCAGACCTCGAGCACCAGATCTGACTCAGCTTTAAAGGGGACTTGTGTGGCAGGTTTGGGTTTACAAGAAAGATTAATTGTCATTATCCATCATGATGATACTCAACTTGCACTGCACAGTGGCACAGACAAACAGGCACTTTCACACAGGTGCTAATCTGCAATTTGTCATCCTTACCTTGTGGTATAATCTGTTATTTTCCCACTCTAACAATTTATGAATAGACCGTCTTGTCTGTTGGAATAGAGAACAAATGGATGTACGTTAATGCAAGCAGCAGAATAGTCATCACTCAAATGAACACTTTAACAGGTAACAGTAAACGGCCACAGTGTTAGGATTTATGGACTGAACTCCCAATTTACCAGCTAGTAATTTCCACTTTGTTGCCATCAACTCCGAGTGGTAATACCACCTTCGAATGACACACCCTTGAGCAGGGCAGGAGAGGAGCTCTGCAACGTAATGCGTCATTTCTACACAGAGCCACTAATTGAACACGAGTTGTTATTACCCTCTACACTTAGACCAATGCGGCTGAATTGCTATAACAGCCCCCCGAGTAATCAGCGCTGATGTAAGGGAGAGTTAAACTGTCCAACAGTCACAGGAGGTGTGGAACTTACTCTCTTGTTGAGGCAGATAACGGGCCATAGACTGCAGCCTACTGTACAACAGCAGCACAGGCAGCCGCAGAGAAGCCACTTCACATTCACCGGCAAGTTCTTCTTCAGACAAGCATTCAGCCTGCTGATGCTGGTTTTGAATTCCTCTGGTGCCACCTAGAAGAAGAGAGAGATGGGATGGATGTGCGTGTACCAACATAAACAGCTCCTAGAGCCTCTATGCGGTGGAGGGAATTATCACAAAATTTAAGCAATAACCAAATTACCAAACACGACAGGGGGAGAGACAACTCAAGTGTTTGTAGGTGGTGCTGACATGAAATATTCCTAATTGGAAAGATCAAAGAGCTTGAGAGAAACCAACAGGTAGATAATTGCAGATGTTGTCCAGAGATGAGATGAGATCTCTAAATAGCATGTCTGTGATTTGCTAACCCAGCTCCAGACTGTTCAAGGCAAAGAGGGACTCAAAGGAGAGATAAGCTCAGAGCCTGTGGCAGCGCCGGCCAAACAACTTGAATGGATGCTCATTCCTCGCCGAGTCTGTACGCCATAAAACAGGGGTCGTAATCTTTTATGACAGGATGCAAAGGTCTCTTTGCAAACAGCCAAAGACCTCAGAATAAAGCCCAGCAGGGCCTGATCTGCACCCTTCAATCATCATAATTGTGACCTCATCCATCACATGTCACTCTGGGTCACAATACTGAAGGTACTTTTTATTGCCCCACACTTCCCTCGGCCTGCTCTCACCCCTGCAGCCTTTTTGTGTTTCTGCGTCCGACCCAGGAAGCTTTCCTTTCTTGTCTACAGCAGAGTCTTCATTTCATTATTTTATCACCGGGAGCTGGACTCTCAAAAACACTGGGGTCCCCGCCAACTGAGCCCCATAGACGGCTTACTCATTTACAGAGCTGGACAGCAGCACATTCAGCCTCTTTTCTATACACCGTGGTGCGTTGCTTGAAATGCAGCACCGGCAGATCAAAACCACTCCCGAGAGGTTTGAATGGGGTGGTTTGGGGAAGTAGGGGCTATTAAAAGGGCCCAAAAGAACAACTGGTTCACTGTGGCTTTAATTGCTTCATTCTTCCCACTTGGAATTGAACAGAAAGCAGCTCGCAAGAATGAAGTGCAAGAAAACAAAAAAAAAGAGAAGCGACTGTACCTTTCCCGTGAGAACAGACGGGAATTCCGTGTCAAATCTGTTGCTCAGTCCAAACCTGGAAAAAGACAAACAAAATGTGAGCATTGATAAATAAATGCAACATGTGCTACGACTATGAACATGTTAGAACAAATATAATCCAGAGTAGAAATATGTTGTGTGATATTGAGACATAGCAAACTATAGTTTTTTAAAGTTTAGTTCAGTTCGTTACATTACACACATCTAAAGGATGACACAATAGAGACTTTGTTTCTTCTTTAAGAGAGTCTAAACATGCAGGAGTCCAGATGACTATGCTTCATATTCCCAACAAACCAATACAATAGTTTATTATCAGTAACATCACTTCAAGTCACACGTCCCAAAATATAAATAACAGTTAACGACTAGGTTAAGCTAACAGCTCCAACCTTCCCATGAGCCATTGATGCTTTATTTTACAGCTGCGGACAGTTAAACCTGCAGACTTCATGTGACACCCACGTGGGTTTTGTGTGATTGCTCTTAGTAATTAAAGTGGACAATATTGCTGTTACTTGAATTTAGCTTTAGCAGCAAATTGCTCATGTTTGCGTGTCTTTCCTGGAAAGGTCAAAGCTCAATAGTAACAATACACATGTGAAAAGTAAAACAGATACTTTAGAGTTTAAAAACTGACATCCTCATTATTTTGTGTCTAGTTAGAATCCAGATGAAGGTTAGGGTTGGTCAGGTGACTGTTATGGTGGAGGATCTGACGATGATGACAGTGATGAACATTTTCATCTTTTGCATTTTAAAAAATAAATAAAACTCACCTTACTACTACATGACGTGCTTAAAGCTCTAACGTTAGTTTTCCCTGATAAAGTACAATAAAATGAAGCTAAGGAGCTAAACAAGTATGAAAGTCGCAGTAGAAACGCTTCAGACAATAATTAAGCCGGTTGACATTGTGTTGACTTGGTAGAAAACGTTAACTTTTAAGTGTCTGGTGATGGTGCATTAGTCTAAACGTTACAGACACAGACTTCTAGCTAACAAAACATCACATGTAAACTTGCCTAAACCCCTAAATATCGCTTGCTACTCTACCACGGTCATGTTTGCCATGTGGATAAAGAACAGTTATCGTTAGTTTATGTCGTATTAATGGTGGGTTGTACGCTCATGATCAAATCAACGGTCCCCTTTGGCAGAACGTGTGGCTAACTGTTAGTTGTTGTGTTTAGCGTTAGCTAGCATGCTAGCATCAGCTAACCAGGCTAAAGGATGAAGACAACAGAGCGACAGACAGGAGCGACAGACAGGGCCGTGCTTACACGGTGATGTGCCCGGCACCTCGCATCACCACGGGCTCCGGACAGTATCTGGGCAGGTGCTCCTCGCTCACTACGTGCTCATCCTCTTCGTCTTCCAACTCATAAATGGTATCAAAGTCCGCCATGTTGGGTAGTAAGACGCTCATGACGTCTGCTACGGCGGGGCTGCGCACTGACGCACGAGCGGGGCGCGCGGAGCCGAAAGTTTGTGAACAGCGATGATCGCCCCTCGGTGTGCAGAGGGACATTAACAACACATCTAACATCTTACGTTAGTGAGACATGACAGATATAGATAATAGTAATCTAATGACCCCATAACCTGTTGTCTGTTTATAATATATTACATATCGCTGCAGTTTGCAGGGAGTTAACTTCTTCAGACATGGGGAACAGTCAGAAAAGTCCTGCTCCCAAAAATAGTCAGTCTAGCCACATGACAATTAACATGTCACCTCAGCTAATTACATGAACATACACTATGAACCCATAAGCATGAACCTGCCTCACCACATAAAGGTGCAGGAGTCCATCTTAAAAACGTGTTCACGTGGAGCCAATTAGGTGTAGATTCTCTGACATTGAATACTAAATAAAAGTGCATCTGATGACATACTAGCCGCTTTGACATATATTAAAAAGCTAAAAGAAATGCCATTCTATCTAACTAGAACAAAACAAAAACATAATTTTAACAACTGGTTGGTTTTAGGTCAAAAGTGAGGTAATTTCACAGTTAATGTGATAACAAGTGGTTATTTTGCAGCTCTGGAAATAAGCCTTTTGTCGAAATGAAAAATAGATGCTTTGAATTGACATGTCACTATACCCATTTCTAGAAATAGCCTGTTGATACAGGTCCAAACATCTTTAATTCTGTCGACAGATCTTCATGCTGATTGTATTGAGAATAATAGGTTTTTTTAAATCATCTTTAGGAGCATATAGTGAATACACATTTCAAACAAGCATTACAATAAAAGTCACACAGTTACTTTGAGATGTTAATTTCTGAAAGGTTTGAACTGTTTTGTGCCTGAATTTGTAACGGTATCCTAATAGAGGAAGAGAAGCTTACATGCTGTATCTGTACTGGTAATAAGCATATAAAAGCATTTCAAATACAAAACTTATCCAAGCTTTGCAAATACCCAGAAACAACAAAAATGACAGGTGTACTGCAAAAACAACATTTTATTTACATTTTGCCATCACACGACCCGTATCATTAACAGCTGGTCCCTGCTTTACTAAAGCAGATCAGATTGTGCTGAAAAACGTTTGTAAATGATTTGTCCAGTCATAGCAGTTTGTGTGGCACGAGCTACATAAAATCCAGCTTAAAACTTCATTACAATGTCCCTGAATTATCATTTTATTCACATACACGTCATCACATACACAAAAAAAGGATATTTATATCTTATTCACTCACAAACAATTAAAAGCTTTTAAGTTTGAAACACGTCGATTTTTTCTTTTTTCTTTTTTCTTAAATTCCCACGTTATTAGAACTATTCTATAAAAAGCAATATGTCAAGAGCCTCCATTTGGTTGCTATGAATGAAATCTTTATCCACAGCTTTGTGCTTCAGGACGTGAGTTCAGATCCTCTGGCTGCCTATCAAGTGTCCCGTCAGCGTGTCGGAGTGCTCAGTTATGTTCGATGGTCCGAGAGGTGAACTGCTCTACTGAGTCACAGTCACTTGTTGTATATTCCTGATGGATGGCAAGGTGTTCATTCCCTGAGGAGGGTACATAGAGTGTTGGATGTCTGAGGGGCTGATTGAGCCCGGCACCGGCAGAGGGCTCACCGAACCCGGGTCGCTGTGCACAGATCCCCCGCTGCCGTCAGACTGACCCAGCTTCTTCTTGATCAGTTTCCTCTCTTTGGCTCTGCGGTTCTGAAACCAGATTTTAACCTGAAGTGGCACAAAGAAAAGGGAATGAAATTACTATCATTGGGTGCAGGCTACATCCTTTACTTTCCCTGCAATGCCATAACACTTAATACAAAATAAGAAACAGCATTTATAAATAGATTCTCCTGGATAGAACATGTGAAAAATGATTACAACAAATAACTAACATTAAATACATGTTTAATATAATACAATCATACATTTTCTTAGGTCTTAAATGAAATAAATTAAAAAGATATGCCTATATAGACAATACAACTTACATTAGCGTTGAATGTATTTTCTCGTTTACTCGACCATTCCTTACCAAAATAAAATGTAATGTATTGCCTTTTATCAAATGGATACTACATAAGAAAATACCCACATTGAATATTTGTATAATGAATAAATGTACGTAATTAGTAAAACATTTTGCTGTAAAATAAAATATTCTAGATAACAGGAAATGATCGATAAGACATGTTTATATTCTTAGGATTTCATTAGCAAACGTATAATAAATAATTAATAGAAAATAACTAGACAATGTATCAGGAGTTGAGGTGTCTTTAAATATACCCAGTGTAATGTATTCATGACTGTAAATATGCAGACTAACCATTATTCTGATGATAAAATTAACATGTGCAGGCCTCATTTTGTAAGTTACACGCGTGAACATATTTTAATGAGTTTCCATTATTGCTCATACATGTGTCATATATTTAAATGTCGTATTGCATCTTTCTGCGATGAAAATCAACGTGGCAGAAGTACTTTTCTGATTTAGACATACCTGTCGTTCTGACAGACCGAGATTGAGAGCCAGTTCAGATTTCCTCCTGATGGTGATGTATCTGTTGAAATGAAACTCCTTCTCCAGCTCCAGCCTCTGATGGTCTGTGTAAACTACCCTGTATTTCTCCTTCGTTCTTGTTTTACCTGCGAAGGCGACAAGGAAGAAACCACACAGCATTGATATTGTGCTTCTTTCTTTTGAGCAGCCGGGCGGTTGAACAGGACGATTTAGACAGAGGAGGCTGCATGCCAGGACCGGCCTATCTGCACATAGCATCTTTATTAGCTGCCTCTTAAATCCATATCTCTGCTTTCTCTACAGATACGCAAATTGAGCTTTTTCATCTTGCTTTGATGACAGCTGTAGTACAGTGAATTTCAAACAGCCAACTATCAGATCCTCTAATGACAAGTTAAAAGGAAACACACGGCATGAGGACGATATAGGGCAAACGTCTGTGGAGTTGATGCACTGTTGGATTTGTCTTACAATTTGACAGACCTCTTACACGAGTGCATGTTAACTTTTACTGCAAGTTTAATAGCAAATGGCTAAAATCTTATCAAAATTTAAAAATGTTGATCCCGACAATAACTCTGAAGTAAATTAACTTAATGAATATAAGTTAGTTTTGGCCTGTTTTATTCTAGGCTTTCGTAATTGATAACTATTCGATTTCAAACTGTAATGTACGCCTCTGTAAAGGCCTACAGTTTGTACTACTACACTTTAAAAACACAGTCTGTGAAAAGCGTCACTCTTTCCGGTAATATAACTCTTGGAGAGGAAGGGAGGTTTGGTGCATATCAAAGTGAAGAGGTGATGAAAGCAAAGGCCACCGCCTGGATATGACGGATAACACTCAAAACACCCAACAATGTGACAGAGAAGTCGACCTCACATCTCCAGGAATCATGACATTAACATCACAACTGGGCCTGGCGCCGATTCCTCACACCTATTTTATATCCACCACAGGACAGAATACAGTAGACAGAGCTGTTGGCCTTCAGTCCACTTCCCCATCATAATTATGAGATATGGAAATGTTATATACACACGTCCAACTGACTCTCTCTGCTGCCAAATATGCATTTCATTATTATTATTTAACAGAGGCCTATGCGATTCTAGACATTACACATTCTCATTCTATTAACATTTTAAACTGTTGTTACCTGAAGGCGGTTTACTGTTCTTTTGACATTTCCTTTCAAATATAATAATTGTGGCCTATTGATGTTTGTCTCATGGACACCATCAACATGGAGCTGCCAGAGAGAAAGACTCAAGCGGGAACACAAAGTGCGATGCGCAAAAGACTAATATCGCAAGACTAAGGCAATTGCATAACGTCATTTTGGCACACTGTTTACGATGATGGTCTCACCTGTAGAAGATGCTTGTGCGTTTTTACTCATCCACTGGAATGAATTGCGCCTTTCTCTATCAGGAGAAAGTTGTGCAATGTTAACGTTCTCCGGCGGCGGCTGTAACACCGCAGATCCTGGAGGATGCATATGAGTGTACTCAGTTGAGCAGTAAGGAACTTGTGCAGGAGAGGAGTTGTTCATAGGTGTAGGAATAGTGTTTGGTGGTCCCAGACTATATGCACCCCAGTCTTCCCTCTGAGCGCCATAAGTGGGTCCCCAACTCCCCGAAGACTGTGCGTGCGTATCCATGTTTGGCACATGATGGTATCCAGTAAAGTCGGTGTACTGAGGTGTAGAAACAAAGTTCTGTGGAGGCAGATTGATGCTCGTTCTTCTTACTGGTCCCTGGTGATACATGCCGCTTTCTTTATCCAGAATGTATCCCACATACATGATTTGTACAAAAAACCGATGAAATGTAACGAAACAGCAAAGGGAATAATGTAGCCTATTTTAAGGCGACATTGTTTCCCTGAAACTGTTAAAAAAGAATCCCTCTGCTCTTTTAGTCCAAATTGGTTCCCAGTGTGAAATACGACGTAGTTCCAGTCTGTCTCCAGCCTCACATTATGTGTCTCTGTTGACAAGATGGTAAAGGTACTAAGGCCTTCTTGACGTCAGCCAACTCCTAAACTCTTGGGAGATTTGCATTAAAATGAGAGTGAGTGGTGCGGCAGGCCCAGCTGTCCCCTTGCGTCTGTCCCGCAGCGCGTCATCACCTGACAGTGGGCCTATCCAGAGCAGGACTCCTCCACGCCATGAATAAATCAACACCACGGCCTATCAGCTGCACAGACCGGCAATAAACCGAGGCAACACTTCCACAAACGCACCAAGCCAAAAAAGGCCTGTGCGTAATTGCGCACAGATATATTTTATAATATTGGAAATGCTAGAAGCATTCACTTACTAGAGGCAATTAATTGCCTTTTACATTATAGCAGAATACAGACAGCAACTTATTTTTCACACCAAACTAAATCCAGAACACCCAACACATGGATCTATTTTGGGTTGAAAATCTGTTGTTATTATGGGAATTCAACAGTTTCTAACCACGCTTCACACGTAAATCCTGTTTTATTTGTTGAGAGATTCACTTGCAAACTAGGTGCAAAGTATGAGAGACTTTCTCTTGAAGCAAGCAGGACCTTTCATATTCCTTGTTCACACCTCAAGGTCGCACTTCACAGCTAATTCCGGTTACAAGGAAACTTCAACAACCCCCTCTGTGACAAACAGCCGCCCTCCACACATCAGTCACCGCCGTCTCCTGAAATTACAGCGAAGTTATTTTTCTGTGTTCGTGACCTAATACGTGCCATGAATCTCGAGGAACTACAAGTTAACTGCCCGATTCAAATTGGAATTTGAAAAAAACGTGTTTGGACACAGTTCCTGTAAAGTTTATACTTTATATTGCCTGTATTTAGGCACAATTAAGTTGATGAAACAACAAACTGAGCATAAATCTGAAAAGGCCTGACACGTTTAAGACAAATTTCTCAAAGCACGTTTTCTCTATTTCATTTCAGGCCCAAGTCTGAGCTGTACTGTGCGCCTTTTGATCGTTATACACCATCTGCTTCTTGTTCTTATTCTTGTTCTTCTCGTATTTTTTGCCATTTCTTGGTATGTTTGTGATTAATTTGACAGGTTTGTCTCAGGGCCTCTTTAGCAGGCTGCCTAATTGGCTTGTCTAAAAGTCATAAATGCTGACTGATGTCTCTGAAGTATCTGTTTATTGACCACAAAATATTTATGAGACAGTTTCATCAAGTTGGCCGCTGACAGTCACTTCTCTGACTTGTACATAATTCAGCGTCCTGACTGTCGGTCAGCTGTCTGTTTACTGAAGGTATCAAGTATGACATTTTCATTTGTGTTCCTGGCGTTTTGATGGCTTTAAAGTTTACAACTTGTCACAGTCACGTGGTCTACTATAAACACGTAAAAAAATGTGTCTGTCAGAAAAGTATGAATGAAGGCCTTTCCTCTAATAAGTGACAGAAAACTGTGTTTTTTTCAGGGTGATGTATGAGACTTCATGCAGATCCATGTTAGTGAGGAGACGGTCAGGCCTTTTGAAAATAATTGACTTATTGAGTTGCTTCGTGGCTTTCACGCTGTGCATTTTATGTCTTGATTTTAAGACTTCATTTGGTGGTTTTCTTTCATAACTTCATAACGTCAGTTGCATCCACTTTATACTAAGTTACATTTCTGCATTGTTCTGCGTTGGCACTGGCATTGGTTACTTTGTTCGGTCTTGCAGTTTCCACAGAGCAGATTATTCGCATTCATTGCTGCCCTCTTGTGGATTTCTGCAGAACAACAGCTGCTGCTGATTTGAAATCTGTCTGAACACTAACTAACTAACTAACTAACTACATTAACTAGTATTGAGTATTTCCATTCTTTATACTTCTGCTCCACTACAGTTCAGTGGCAAATATTGTCCTTTTTAATCCTCGACATCTAGCTCATAATATTAGACACTAGTTACTTTATTATACGAAATATCATCAACAAATACACAAGCTAGTGTGGCAGTGTATGAAGAAATTCATCCACCTCTAACTGCCACACTAAAGCGATATACACACAAATTCACTTCAATAACATCATTCTGAAATGGCCCATTCTGAATAATGAGTATTTTTACTTTTTGTACTTGAGGTATATTTTGATGCTAATAATACTTAATGGCAGTGTTACTTTTCTTTCACCACTGCTCACCACTCACTGGACTGTTGACCTCAAGAGGGCAGCCTCCACCAACCAAAACATTGAAAGATGTTCACCATGTTGTACAACCACAGTCTCAGCACAACCACATTCATTATACCGGCTAATTTACTCGGAATGACAGGAAGTCACTGTAACAATACGCTATGAGTTCCACATTTACAACCTACTGTTCCACTGATTTCAGGTTGTAGATAAACAGACAAACTACCAATTTTAAGATGACTTTTCTTTACTAGTTCCATGACCTTGCCATTAGACGATAATGAATTGGCCTTTCATTGAACTTATTATAAATAAGTGGAGCATACAAATGAAAGAGAAACCACCTGAGTTTGCATCTTAATGACTTTCATTTTGACGTTCATTTTGGAAATGTGTGGAGAAGAGTAGGCGTAATCACCAGTCAGATGTTTCTTGCAACATCCCGATGAGCAACATCATGAGAGGAAGTTTGAGGTGAAATAATTGTATGCAACTCTGTGGGTGAAGTGATGCTATCAGGTGACATTTCTTGGGTGACTGGCTCAGTCAGACCGTTTGTTTGAGGGGATCTCACACCACCTGAACGCACGTACGCAGCTGTGATTCAGAAGATATGGCCATGTATCATCATGGCTGCTGTCTTTTATCCCAGAGCAGTTCCAGTCACTGACACCATCATTACAGTCTGATGTTCAACAAGAACAGACTTGTTCAAAGATTAATGGAATGAAATAAAGTTGAAGTTGGTATAAGCTCGTATACCTGACATTTATAGTTTATAACCTCAACAGCAAAGTCTTAGAGGCTTTCACGCATGTTATGTTTGATTTGCTGCGTAAAGTCTTTAGTGTGAAGTTCAATATTCTGATATTTTACCAACATTTCTGTCGTACAGTCTTTTTTTTTTTTTTTGGGTGTTTTACAGTAAAATCACACGTTTGGTGCATTTGGCTGAAACGCACAAAGTACTCTCATGAACAGACTGCATGTGAATTCACTAGATGGCGCAACTGAGTTAGTTATGAGCTGTTTCTGGTCTTCTCTCTGATGGATGGGTGAGTTCATCTGTTTTTTCACCCTCAGAGGTCTGTGAAGTCGCACAGATGTACAGCTCAGTATATTGAGCGCTTACAAAGTGCTTTGTAAAAAGATTGACATGAGGACTGTGAGAGTATCCAGAATGTTTTGAAGGCTCATGCTGGGTTTTCTGGTTAAGACCCAACTGCACTGTAATACCAAGTTTGACAGTTAGTCAAAATGTATAAAGCCTGAAAAAGCACAATCCCAGCAGTCTCTCTGGGCAGCAGTTACAAACTTTACATCAGACTGATAATCACAAGTAATCACTGTTATGGAATTTGTTGTTCAAATTCAAAAAATACTTTTTTTAATGAATTACTTTTAACCCATTTTGTCTTAAAATGTGTGTTTAAAACTTAATTCTAACGTCCACATATGTGTATCTGTAAGTATCTTACTGATGGGCTGAGTCAACCTTTTATACAAAGTGATTTATGTTTCTGTCACAGCTGATGGAAGCAGCTCAAACCCAAATCCAAAGTCAGAGACTTGAAGGTACTTTTTATCAAACAAAAAGTCTAAAAGCAAACAGAACTCATAGCATCAGGTAGCAACAAAGACCAACTGTCAAAAACACAAGAGAAGCACAGAGACTAAATACTCAAGGAAAGGAGGGCGTTAACGAGGGACAGGTGGCAGCAGGGCTGAGGAGCAACAGGTGAAACTCATAAGGGCGGGGCCGACAATCACACAGGTGGGCAGTAGAACAAGACACGAGAGAAAAAGGACTTCCACTAGAATAACTCCAGAGATCACATTTGCATACTCGCATACTTCAACATGTGACGATGGAGAGACGTGAACTCACTGTCTCGCTCACTCAAATTTCTTATTGAAATACAAAGAAACAAACGTCCCTTGTTTCCCCGAGCTCAGCATAGCGTACATGTAGTAGGTCAGTGACAGTCAGCATAAGAATTCAGTTTGTTGCATAACTTCATTGATGTTGTTAAAGTGGCCACAGCGTTTCTCTGCAGGAAGGGAGGCAAAAACAGGACCATCTGCTACTATTTTTAGAGAAACTGCCTGCATGGCTGAGACACATGCGCGATCCTTAGTTTGTCATCTGTAATGTAAAACACATGTGAGGCAGGATACTGCAAACACAAGCCATGTTCGAGTGTTTTGATTGATTCTTTCAGGAGATGACAGAAGGTGCAGGAAAGTTTGTGAAAAATGTTTCTGTTTGTGAGCTGTTATTATTTTGATTTTTAAGAGAGACTGAATATTTTCTACATCCTGGGGGCACGAGTGTAGTAGAATATAACGTCACATTATTCGGTGGAAAAAGAGAGCATTTGAATCATTCGTTGCCTAGATATAAAGAAACACGAATAAACATTCACACAGGAAGTACACTTATATTGTGAAGGCTATTCTTAGGCATGCTAACGTGCTCAAAATAACAATGCTAACATACTGATTCAAAGCAGATGAAAAGTCAAGGGATCAGCAAAGTGATTAAAATTGATCCTGAAAGTGTGGAACAAGCATGTGTGGAAAAGATTTCATGGCAATCCGTTTGCCTATTCAATAGACGTTTTCAAAATAAGCCACAAATGTCAAACCCATGGTGCAGAAGAGGAAACGTCAGAGGATCATCAAAGTCAGGAGGATTCATCCTCTGGGGACCATGAAGACCTGTGCCAGATTTCACAGCAATCCATCCGACATTTGTTGAGATGTTTCAATCTGGACCAAAGTTTTGAACCAACCGAGAGATTTACAATCATGTGCCTTAAAACATTTGAAAAAAAAAAGAACCAAAACTGAACAAACAAACTAGCTTCATTCATATATGATGTGTGGTAACCTAAGCCTTTGAATGCCATTGCAATTGTTTGCATAGAGGCACAGATGAGCAGCCACCGCACATTTGCAAACAGGAGGTTCTGATGTCCCACAGTTGGACTCATCGAAAGGGATTTCAGTTCACCAAATGCAGCAACGGAGCTGCTGCATTTCACAGAAAAATGACTTACACAAAAGAAAATGCATCTGAGCGCCAAAATTACCCCGCCATGTTCACATTAAGCCACTGTGAACGGCATTTTTCCTAGGCCCTCCTGGTCCCCCCCCCCCCCGCCAGAGAGGTAAACAAAGGGGCAAGTGGGTGAGCTGGTTTCACTGCAATTTAGCCTTTGAATGGGCATTGATGAATCCGAAGACTCCCGAGGGTGCAGGGCTGACAAAGTTGTGTTGCAGTTCTCTCCGGAAACTATCAGAAGGCCGATACTCGTTGGTTCTGTGCCGCTCATGTTATCGCTGAACCACATGTAAGCAGGAGGTGATCCGGAGCGCTGGTCTTATCTGATATCAGTCTGTTTTCAGTCTGTCATCAGTAAACAAACCGGAGGGGAACACATGCTATTAATAAATAAACATTGTTATAAACTACACTATCATGCCAGCCGGGGAAATGAAAAAGGATGCTGACAACACAAGCTTTCTGGTGTTTTTTATAGAAAGTGTTTTTTTTAAGAGATCAAGAAACATTTTTTTTAATCACGTTTGATTGTTCTCCCTAATTCACCGCACATGAGTCGCTCAGCTGGAATGAAATGCCACTTTTTGATTCCCTAAAGTGATTCTGAAGTCCTGCTGCGTCAGCAACATCACAGATCCCCAAGAGAGTTCACAGGGGGAGTCACCAGGTGTTCCTCAAGTTTGGTAGGTTCCTGATTGAATTCTGTGACGTTCACATCCCCAGAGGATGAATCCTACTGGCTTTGGTGATCTTCTGACTTTTCCTCCATCGCGCCGCCATGAGGTCGACATTTGTGGTTTTCAGTAAAATGTCTCAGCAGCTATTGATTTGGATGGATTGATGCAGGCAGGCGTGCCATTTGAAAGTGTGCATTGGTTTAAGATCAAATACCTTCAAAACTAATGACATTCCCATCATCCTCAGCTGTAGTTTGTGTTTGGTGCTGATTAGCAAATGTTAAAGCATGCTAAATTATGATGATCAGCATGTTAAACGGTATATTATTTGATAGTGATAAGTGCAGGCAGAAAACATGGGTAGAAGGACAAGTTCAACTTGCAACAAAGGCCTCAAGTTGGAATCAAACCCGGGACATCGCATTACACGGCATGCATGTCCACCACCTGGATGTTAATATTTATAGTAAAAGAAGAAGAAAAACAAACAGCTAGTGGATTATATTTGTTTTCTTGTTAGATTGGTTTTGATCTTTTAATTCTTATATTTTAATCACACTTTTTTTCCAATGCAGCACATTCATGATGGCACACATTCACACCACTTCACATATTAACAACATACTAAACTGATGCTGATGTGATGTGTTTGTTTTTTCCTCTTCGCCCTTTGAACCACAGTGGTGCTAAAGCCCAACATAGAGATATAAAGAGTCTTTATTTAGCTGTTGGAGTTGTTGGCTCAGACTCTTCTCGTTAAAGGTGGACTGAAGTTAGGTATCTTAAGGGGGCCGCATCCGGCTCATTGTTTTGCATTTAGGTGAGAGGCACGGATGTGGCCTACCCACCATTCACCTTCTTGGGCAGGGGTCTGGGAATAGCATTGTGCAGCTGCTTATATATGGGGGGGGGGGGGGGGGGGGGGGGGGTGCTTTGTACTGTTTTGGTCGATGGCACCAAATCAGTGTATGATAGGATTTCAAGCTGCACAGGTTCTGCCGGATGTTTTTTGGTGTAGTATCCGACGTTAATTCATGAACACCTCTTTTTTAATGATCAATGGAAAAAAGTGTTTTGCAGATCTTCAGAGGAGGGGAGAGGTTTCTTTCCTGCATCGTGCAATTGTTAAACAAGGAGAACGACAACAGAATGCACAGTGGGTGAAACAGAACTTTCCTCATCATGAGGCCTGATATTCTTCGGCAACTATCTTGACTCACATCCTGGTCTGGTGACAGAGTTATGCTCCCACATGTTTTATTAGTAATACTTCTCGACCACAGAACAATAATCAGGGAGTTATTTGTCATCGTATTGGGATTTTATTGTTCAGCGGTGTCTGTTTCCCGCAAGGTGTCTTGTTTTTCAGGTTCACATTATTTTGGCCTATTCTCATGGCAAAATGTATAAAGGCTTCAAAAAATCCACATCTACAATATTTGATTATTATTTTTACCTCTATTTCTCATGTGACAATCTTTTTTTAAAATATATTTCCTGCATGGGTTTGAGACAGTTCATCTCTTCTTACTGCTGCCAATACCAACACTACTACTAATAGCAACAACAATAATAATAATAATAATATTGACCTAAGCACAGCTTAAGAAATATTGCACTTTTTACTCCCTATAGTTTACTTTTTGTATCTAGATTATTAATACCAAATATAACATCAAACTCATTTTAGTCTTTGATTTTATTGAATTAGTAGTTTAATAAACAGCTTTCACTCAGTGTCAGTACTGCTCAAAGGAGTTCAACCGGTCTGGAAAAACACTGTGTGTTGATGCAGACACACAAACCTGACAGTCAAGAATACCCTCCCCCTCCGACATCCTTCCCTTGTTTGTTTGTTTCTCATATTCTGGGAATAGTCGGAGGTTGTTGGTATGTGTTTGGGTGTAATGTTGGACGCTCACCTTACAGTAAACATAGTGAATCCTGTCAGGACAAGCGGAGACAGTCAAGGGCCCAACCTGTCCTGTGGCGTGTGGTCTCCTCGGACACACCCAGTGCCGGTAACCAGGGTTCAGTGGGCTTCCCATAGGAAGCCCCGTGTGTGGCGTCCTCCGGTCGTGACCAGGATGATTAACGGTTCCTTCCTTTCCTGTTCGGAGAGGCATTGTCCCGGTGAGCAGACAGGCTGCCGACACCTTGTCCTGGAGGAGGAAGTGAGTCTCTCACAGTCGGGCTGATGGCACGATCCAATCTAAACAGACCGTTTCGTTTAGAATAATCAAGGAGCATTATATTTCTGTGTATCAACTTGGTTGGAGTTAAAAATAGTCTGACGCCTCTGTTCACATCTGTTTGAGCCGGGGTTGCCAACATGGGGGGATGGGATCCTCTCAGGGTACAGGATGAATGATGAGGAGATGAGCTACTGGATTATTTCACTACTTCAAGCCTCTAGAAACTATTCAAATGACTTCAATCACTTAATTAAAGAACACTCATAAAACGTTTTTCAGAAAAAGTTATCAAAACACAATGAATGTGCACAGATCTATGAGGTTTATAACTGAATTGTAGTAATTTTCAGCATATTTTTGATTAAATTAAACAAAATAGCTGAAACATGGTCACATCGTAACAAAACGAAGAGTCTACAGCCACGCTGGCAGCTCTGTGAGTCATTCTCATTGTAACATAGATACAGTATTAGACACATTTACATTTTGATCTGAGTATGGCAATACATGGAAAGTCATGGAATCACAAAGACCATTGATGTCTGCAACAAACTGCAAAGTTGTTTAGGAATAGTTGTTGAGACTTTTTACTCTCAACCATAAATGTCAACCTCAAGGTGGCGCTAGAGGAAAAGTAGTGAAGGGATCATCCTCTGGGAGTCATGAATGTCAGCTTAACACCTACGACCATTAAGTATCTCAAGCACTTATGAGTCGAGACGGCGAGTAAAGTATAAATATATAGATCTTTATTCATTTATGTACTTCATATGCTCAGTTAACAGTGTTAACAATACTTTCATCAAAACTAACAGAAAAAGATAGGAGGTTCTATTAATCATGGTTATGTTTAAAGAAATGCTTTGAATGTTATGTGATAGCAGTAACTGACCAAGAACCAAGCATGATATTTAAGACGGAAATACAACAAGTGAACATAATATGACAAATATTGCAAATGTTAATTTCCTACTAGGCACTAGAGTTAAGAGTTAAATAAAAATGAAAAATAAATTGGAAATCTTTGTAACATGTGAGCCTCAACACCGTTTCACAATAATACACCTTTAGAATACAAAAATTATACTTGATATAAAGTATCAGTGCATAATCACTTCCTCTCCACATAAACACAATTAATTGGATTTGGAAATACACAAAACGTCGACTTTATAGTTTACAGTTTACTCACCGACAAATACTGTTTTCTTTAGTGGTCAACAAGCACCAGCTAGCTGCGTTTCTACAGGGTGTGCACGCTAAGTTTGGTCCGCAGTACTCTCGATACATGCCGTCTTAGAAACAAAATGCTTGATTTTACAGGTTACGTAATACAACTGGCGCTCACTTCACATAGGTAGCCTGCCCTGCAAGCTCTACTAACACGTAGCACGAGACGAAAGACACGTTTCCCTCAGCTTTACTACACAGCAGCACAAACAGCATCTATACGTCTGGAGTGAAGTGTCGGGATATTACATGTTGATATGAGGAAGACTGAGCTGGAAAATCCTTTGGTTAACTTTTAACTATGAATCTAAATGAATAAAACAAAACTGGATTACTAAGTGACAGTGTTCACAATCTAAATAAATACACATACAGAATCAGATTTTCTTCTCACTTTCTTTTCAGTTTGACCAAACACAAATAACACAGCGTTTGAGTTTCTTTGACACCAGATGGGGGCGGGAGGAGGAATCCACATTTACAGTAACTCTTCATGGTCGAGCTGTAACGTTAGATCTGAAGCCCCCTGATCTCACTCTGAGCTCTACCCTGTTTCCTCCATTAACCCCCATTAAGCTGTGATTTTACAAAACCCAGAGAGTTCAAAAACCTCCACCACTACACGACAGAGTCCCTCTGGGTCAACCTGAGTTAGTTGAGCTGATATTTTTATGGAATTAAAAGGAGCAAATAAGAGACTTTTTCCATAGTTAATCATCAATATTATATTGTTGTCCATCTGCTTTTTGCCTTGAGCAAATCTGAATATAAGTGAATATAGCTTCATAGCAAAAATATTTTCTCTTTAAGTTTTTTTTTTGACAAATTACTTTCCAGTTTTCACTTTTTTAATAAAATTCAAACAATTCAAAAAAAGGTTTCAATATAAACTTGAAAAGCCTGAGCGGTGCTCTCTCTCTTTTCTGTTCTGGACGTTCTTCTTCATCTTTAAAGGCTGTAGTTTGATCAGATCTGTAGTAAAGTGGGACACATTGTGGTTCGTTTTCACAGTATGACAGAAATACCTGAGGCTGTTTCCAGCTGTTTGACATATCACAGTGAATGTGGAACGGACCAGCAGCGTTAACGTCGGCCTGCTTCTGAAAACTGGAACGGAGTCAACAGTCTGCAGGTTTCCTTTTGCTGCTTAGCAGACGCCCTGCAAGTTGGAAGTTACAGTCGGGTAGATTCATGGTTCATTTCAGAGCGTCCTGTCTAAACACTTTAAGAGGGAATCTCATGTGTTTTCCTCTCAAACTTTGCTACAGTCCAGAGATAAGAGTCAAAACAGAGCAAAGGCCTCCAGGCTGTCGGTCAGATTCTCCCGGGCCGGAGCAGGAGCTTACACGGGTGGGGTGGAGTAGCGCACCACGTAGTTGTAGTCAGGCGGCGGGCTGTGACACTCCAGACCAGCATCCAGGGCCGAGTCGTCCAGACTGAAGTCCAGAGAGGGAACTGTGAGAGGGAACTTCTCCTTCTCTGTGTCGCTCAGCACAGACTCTTTACTCTTACTCACCGCCTTCATCCTGGAAACACAAAGAGACGCAACATAAATACAACAGGGAAATAATAATAAGACTTTCTACTACACAATTAAATTAAACTCAAAAGACTCATATGTAAAGAGAGTTGTGCAGTCCAGCTTCCATCAGCTCAGAAATGTATCAAAATTCAAGTCACTTTATCTCGAGCTGACTTGGTAAGTCATGTTTCTGGTCAGCTTCTTTATGTCATCTCGCTTGGACTGTTGCAGCTTCCTCTATACCTGCCTCACAAATCAATCTCACGTCTGCAGCTTGTTAAAAATGGTGCAACTAGAATTTTAACAGGGACTAAACACAGAGACCATATATTACCATATTTTAAGATTTTACTGTTTGTTTTTAAAAGCACAGAAAGGCCCAGCCCCTATCTTTACTGCTGACCTTTTAACTCTTTATGAGGCGAAATGCAGCCTTTGATCCTCAAGTCTCTCTTGGTTGTTCCACGAGCCAGGCTCAAGACTAAAGGTGACTGTGCTTTCTCCATTAGGGAGTCTGTACTAAAACTGTCTGAGGAAATCAGGCGACCCAAATCAGTTTCATCTCTTAAATCCCGTCTAAAAACACACTTTTATAAATAGGCTTTAATGTCAATCACTCCTTGTCCACTTGTCAGTTCTGATCTGTGCTTAATTGTATTTCTGTTTGTTGATGTGATTAGTTGTACCCGTTTACTTGTACCTTTTATTTGTATTTAATTGTTGCTGCTTTGGGGGTTTATTGTAACTAAAGCACTTTGTAAACATTGTTTTTAGATAAGTGCTCTATAAATAAAGGTTATTATTATAACTTATTATCATTATCATTTTCAAGGGGCATTTCAAGACAAGTTCATTGTAAACATGAACAGACACAAACTATTCATCCACAAGCTTAAAAACAATCTGTTCAATCAATTAAAGTACAAAATACTGCTCCATCTCTATTAAGATCACAATTTTAAAACATATCAATTAGAGTTAAAACAATTAGTTGATTAAATAATCTTCAGAAAATGTATGGTAAAGTCACCATTTATAATATTGTATAAACAAAAGATGAATCTGTTAATCAACAAAATACACAGCCACATCATCAGCCTTAACAATAAACAAAAACAACAGACAACAAATCAGTTACATGCTGCCCAAGAAATGACACAGGATCACAAAACATTCAATGCATATATTTAAAACATATTACTATAGCATCTTTTAAATTATACTGAAGTAGCTTTTCATCTTTAAAACAAACGAGACAATCAGGGTGGAAGTTAGTGCAGCCAATGGGTGAACAACCAGCTGTGCACTTTAACTTATTGTGAACATTATCAAGTTTTCTTTCCTAAGACTACTTAACTCGATCGCTCTCACAGCAGAGGTCTGTTTTGATATTCTTTTGATTTAAGGAATTCCCCTTGTGTAAAGCTGTACTATCAGACAAACCTCCCCTATTCATATATGATGTAATCAATCATCCCGAGTCTTTCTGCTTCATTTGAGCCTCAGAATATGAGTAATTGCCGCTTATTGTCTTTGGAGGTTGCTACGGGTTTCCAGAGCTGCTCTCTGGAGGCCAAAGGGTCGGAGCCCAGCGGGGGCATTGACGCCGCCGTAGAGGAATGTTGGCCTTATGAATAACTACCTGATAAATTAGCCATCAAAAAGACTTAACAATAGTACAGTATTGCCTTGCCAATACCAGGCACAAGGTGGGGGGGGGGGGGGGGGCACAACTGGAAATTGAGCAACAGGAAACAACAACCAGAAACAATTAGCTGATTAAAAGTTTGAGGCAACTTCCTTGGAAATGTTGTTCGATCTATTCAAAGTTGTGTTGTGTGCTACTGTTTAAAAGAAGTCCGGCTCGATTAGAGGTGAAGGCCGAGGGAGCGGCAGGTGGACTTCAGCTTAACAAAAGGAGCGCAGCGCTATAGCTAACAGGGGAGGCCCTCGTAAACCCGCCGAAGTTCAAAGGTGGCAGTGATTGAGCGGTTGCCCAGCAAGGAAGTCCTCCCCTCAAAATGTGAATCATTCTCTGCACGCCCGGGTTGATTCTTTCTGCCACGCCGAGGCCCCGATGACACCGACAGGCCTGCAATGAGTCTTATAGCCTCAGAAGTTACTTCCCCAGCAGTTGTTTACATGGTCCCTCTTAATAATGTGTGAGAACCTTTATGGCGTTTACACTCGATCACCTTAAACT
This sequence comes from Pholis gunnellus, assembly GCF_910591455.1. Classification (NCBI taxonomy): domain Eukaryota; kingdom Metazoa; phylum Chordata; class Actinopteri; order Perciformes; family Pholidae; genus Pholis; species Pholis gunnellus. Next base: position 16,302,141 of record NC_136537.1, read on the forward strand.
GAACAGAGATTTGGGAAACAAGATTTTCTCCTTTAAATCTTTTAAGTGGGAGCCACAATATGTAGAGACAGCAGAATAATAGCAACATGTTTAAAGTGTAATTACTGAGTTCAGAGGTTTGACCCTGTAAATGAACCCTGTCACTGAGCTGCAGTAAACTTAATATGTAAGCCGAGACACCAACAGAGACGCTCATAAGAAAAAAGATTTACAGAAATGCGACTGATATTTGACTTTATCCTCAAATAGCCCACAAAGAGAGAACACATTGTCTCTTGCTCTGCATGGCGGGATCCACATCTTAAAGTCATCAAACGACCCACTGGATTTTGGCGTGTAGACTTAAAGCCAATGTCACTCCTTCGAGATCATTTGTAACCCAGCATTGCATTTACCAAACAGCCATGACTCATAATAAGTTAAATCAGACTGGGAGGTATCTCATTCAGGACTCCTTCAGTGAAAACAAAGGGGTTTTAGTGTGCGCTCTTAAAACAGCCGAACCTCAAGTGATGCATCCACCCAGCTTTTGTGCTCAGTCCTTCAGTTTGTCACCTTCAAGCTTTCTCTCTCCCACTTCCCCTTTGTGCCACTGTCCCTCCCACATGGCTTCTTTTCCAGACAAAAGAGAAACTAACCACTGACTTTTTTTTAAGGCAGAAGAAACTTGTGTTTGTGTGAGTGTATGACAGTTATAGCGTCTACATTCCAGCACAGCGGGGAGGTTTCCAAGCAGGTACTTTGCAGTGTCTTCTTGTGTGTGCTGATTTGTCACTTGCAGGGCATGTTGAAGGGTGTGCTGTGTGGTGTAAGGGTACGTACGCCAGAGCCATGATGCTCAGCGGTCGGCCCGCCAGCGATTCGAGGCGCATCAGAGTCTCCATGTTGTCAGACGACAGGCCCATCCCGCTGTCTGACTGACCGCCCTGATGACGATGCAGAGACAGACAGAAAGGGAATAATTAAAACCCCTTCTTTGTTATCTGAGGTGAACAAATAACAAATAACATCAAAACACAAGAAAGTAAGTAAGTATTTCTAAAGAACTTTTAAGAACTAGACTTACGAGGTGCTTCACAGGTGCACATAAAAAAAAAATACTATGTAATACAAATCTACGGTAACGGTCAAACATAGTGAAATAAAATAAAATATAATCAACAACATAAAATCCATGTTCGTGTGACCTTTCATGCATAAACTCTAGCATTGCTCGGGGATGCAACTATGTCAAGGCAGGTGAATTGCTGAGGACCAAAGGAAGTGAAGTGAATGTGAAGTTGTTTGGATGAGCGGCTCTCTAGTCTAGAAAGGTGGAAGCAGCAACACCGAGCCAACGGCACCGATCGGGCACCGCACTAGTAAGTTACACCTACAGGTGTGCTTTCAAAACACTGTTTTTGGGGTACATTTTCACCTTTATTTGATACTTGACCATCTAACTATTAGGATGCCCTTAAAGCTGAAATGAGACTCATCTCCTCTGTTAGTGAGGGAGACAGTGTTTGGACCTATAACACTCAGTAACAGCAGTGCAGGGAATCCAGACTGTTAAGATATTTTTGGCTAAATGAGATAGCATAAAGATTATTAGTCAGTGTTGAAGTAACGAATAATATGGCCAAATGTTGGCAGAAACAAACTGAATAAAATTGGGCCACATATAGAGCCTTGTGGGACTCCACATGACAGCCGGGAAGCAAATAAAATGACTAAGTTATCAGCTTTGAACACTCCTTTTGAAAGGTTGAAACTTAAATCAATTTTAAAATTCACCCTGAATAAAAAACAAGTGATATACTCTCATACAGTTCAACTGAGCGACTATAAATAACTACGTTTATGTTCGAGGGTGAAGTTTCTATTTAACTGTCAAAATTCCTGACATCTAACTAACCGCGTGGTTTAGGATGAGTTAGAGCGCAGATTGTGAGTCTGTTTCTAGTTTCAGTCCAGAATGAATAACTCACCTCGTGGTTCTCATTCGTCCCGTCCTCCATGGTAACCTCGTCAAAGGTTTTCACACTAGCAGGACGGATCTTGATGTTCCTGGCGAGAAAATATTTCCAGGGTGAGTCTCAAAAAATGTCCCTAAAATGTTCTCTTTCTGTTTCAAGAATCCTTTGATTACACTGGAGGAAAGAGCCAAAGTTCAGCAACAAAACCACAGGAACTTAATCACTTAAAACAATAAAGTGCAGCATCTGTGACGTTGTACTTTGAAAACACACCTTGTTTACTTTGCATTTCAACACTCAGAGGCTAAAACGACTGCTTAATTTAGCTTAAAGGCTAACTGTCATTACTGCTTTTCAACACCTCATCAATAAACACACTTGGAGGACCTGTGAAAACCAAGACCTCAACTAATATTATTTTAAGTGGACATAAATCTTGAAGCTGGCTCAATGGTTTTTGGGGAAATTCCTCACAGGAGCAACAATACTGAAAGCTCTCTGGCCGTCAAGCTGCTGTGTGTACATTTCTTATCATGAGCCAATCAAAACTCATTGTCCTCAGGTCAGACCTAAATGTTCTCCTGGTTGAGTTTAGTTAGAGTGATTCAGGAACAATAATTGTTTGGAATATTATTCAGTGCAAAGTGGTTTACTCATTTCCTCAGCGCTGTTTGCCTTTAACAGTCTGAGGATAGGTTACATGTTTTTAAGATGAGATGGTTTATTTACTTTGAATGTCTTAAAAAGTTTATAGGCGAGTGTCACAGATTTGGTACAACATGGAAATCTAGCAGCTCTGTGAGGATGTACTGAGGCGTAGCTGAGCTTTGAGCTAAATGCTAACATCAGCATGCTAATATGCTCACAATGACAATGCTGACGTGCTGATGTTTAGCATATATAATGTGTAAATTCTGACCTGAAGACCATCATCAGGTCAATGGTGTTGGATGAAAAGTTAAGGGACACCAGTAGCAAGTTACTACAATTCATCTTGAGAGCAACAATTTCACGGCAACCCATACAGTAGTTTCACTCAAAACCACAAATATGAAATTAATGGTGCCACTAGAGATATATTATGGGATCACATAGTCGTTTGCACAAAATGTCATGGCATTATTTCAGTCAGGGACAAAGCCAACGGACATATTGACACACACTCCCATGTCACTATGGTAGTTAAATAACTACACAGCACTATGAAGATTAAGTTTCATTAGTCTATTTCCAACTACGCAGCCAATGAATAAATGATCCATGTTCTCACCATGATTCGCGGTGGGAGACGGGTCGTGTGGGCGTCTCCTCTGACAGCGCTGTGGCGGACGGGTCTCCCAGCTTCCCCAGCAGGACAGTGTTGATGGGTATGTAGTGCTTCCCCTCCTAAATCAACCAAACAGACACAGAATGTCTAAGAGTGCAGCCCCATGACGCAAATGAGAAAGAGAAGAGAGGCTTGTGGGTCGATGTGCACGTTATACAGAGACGCACATCCACAGGTTGTGGCGAGCAGCCAAAGAAACTGAGGTCATGCTTAACAAATCCAATACAATATACTTTGTTCATGAAGTTGGTGGAGGCAGCAGAGGCTGTGACCAGCCTTCCTGCACTGTAACAATACCTTTATTAATAAGATTCAAAGCCCTCCACTGTTTACTCTGTCCAGCCCTAAACCTTTTCTCATGATGTGTGGCCTTGTCTTTATCTCTTATTACTCCACATAATCTACAGTCCTGTGTAGTCTTAGCAGCTGTGAAATCTAATTCCTTTTCTTTGTGTGTCTGTAATGTACATTCTGGACATGAAGCCTGTTCTCTTTAGTGGCTGGAAGTGGAAACATACGGGCAGCTTGTGGATCCTGATGGCTGAAAATAATCAGTGTCTAGTTCGGACTCTGTTTGCTGTCATCTGTGATAGTTATCGCTCTACTATCGTCAAGTTTCATTCATCTTCTTCACACTTTTGTTTAAAATGTCAGCGACTCATTGAGTTAACCTATTCTGCGCTCTAGGGAGGTGACGGTGAAAGCTTCAAATACATTGTTCATATTCATTTGAATGGAGAATAGGACTAGATGTCCACCTGATCCTATGGAACACCTAACCAAACCTAATCTGTTTTCTCTTAAAAAGCAAAGGTGTAATCAATAAAACTAATGGCAGCTAAATCCCATCCAGCCGCTTCAGCTTCAGCATCATGGTATTACACACGGCTGCGGCGTACTGGGAGTAGATCAGAGCCATTGTTAGTCTTGTTAGTAACACTTAAGTACTTTTCATACTTTGGCACTGTAAAAAAAAGCTTATTGCTAAAGGTGTCATTTCCTTTCAGTGTAATATCTTTTCATAATAATCATATGCAGACTTTTCCTCTAGTGCGTATTTGTTGACCGGATTAGAGCCAACAGCTGTAAAACTTTCTGACAGCCTTGTAAAATCTATAAACTTCCAACTCTTTGCGACATTTCACAACCATACCAGACGATGTTATCTTGCGTCACACTAATAATTACATTGTTTTTCCATGTGTTTTGAAGTGTGGTTCCTCTTATAAGACCGATGTGGCCATTTCAAAGAGAGCCAAGTGTTTGTGTTGAATGTTATTTCCCCTCTCAGTTACTCTGAGCACCCCCCTGGGTGAGACGCCGCTTTGAATCTTCTTTCAGCGGCCGGACTCTGATCGGCAACGCTGTTTCCTAAATATTTGCAGCTTTTGTGACTCATTATGCAGAACTAGTGTTTTGTGAAGCCAGAGTATGATCATGATTCCATTGGTGGGGATTTAAAAAAATATAAATTATAGTATTTGTTATTTACTGAGAAACCACATCCATAAGTCTTTCTGGCGTGTCTCCTTTAACTTTCAGTTTGACTTCACACCAGAGCTCAACAGCTGCTGATCATAAACGGATGATTCCTGCTACTGTTGAAACAAACCTATGACACATCATATGTAGAGTTCAAACAGTACACACTCTGTCTTGTCTACCATACCTGTTGCACGCTGGCCTGAAGCAGATCTCCCAGCTGTTCCACTAGCTCAATGAAGGTCGGTCGCTCCTGTGGCTCGCCCTGCCAGCAGTCCAACATGGTCTGATATCTAAGAGCAAAGAACACACCACTGAACACAGACTGCAAGATGGACAAATGCACGCCTTCAGCGTACTGGATGGACACTCTAAATGCCAAAGACAGCGAACAACATACAGTATATTTGGGTTGATGTATTATAACTGTGAATAAGCACCTTTAAAAAGAACATTAACTATCCTCAGGGTTGGTAGTCCAATAAAGAAACCGTGTTGCATTGAGCGACCACATCTGGTCCACCTCAATCGACTGCCATCGAGAATATTCATGCACACCCTGTTTTCTTCTCAGGTGATCCTGATCCTGAGCCTCTAGGGCTGTATCTGATTCTCTGTTGGTCTTGAGAGCACACAGCCCTGCTTAGGTCTCTGACAGGCTGTCAGCGTCTCTGCCCATGTGGGAAGACTCTGAGCCTTAATGTGAGTTTCCATCACAGTGACCTGTCTCATTTCGTGGAGACATTTAGAAACAGAGCACCATGGCTGCTGTTTAAATTACAGCATGTTACTGATTGGGAATGATGGGGGTGATGGATCCCTCTCCGGTTTCTGTTACAGCAACCAATACTTCCCCACAGATACCTTAAGTTTTATGTAAATATAACTATTGCGATTCCCTTTCGGCATCATATTAGTCAATCTCAAGTTTGAGGACTTGGAAAAGCAGATGGTCTGATGCTGCTTTATTACCCCCCCCCCCCCGCCCGCCCTCTCTCCATCTGTGTTTGTGTGCAGGGGCATCTAAACCTCTCAGTGTTGTCAGGCCCGGCTAGAAGAAGCCGAGCGGCTGCGATTCCCACGTTAATGAACGTAGACTCGTCCAGGTGGGAGCCCTCCTAATGGTGACAGGATGTGGAGGAGCTGGATCACAGCCTTTATGCATATCATTGATGAGGGGAAGTAGACACATTGTATGACTGCACAATTTAAACCACATTTCCTGCCTGGTCCGCAATGAGAATAAATAGCCTTCCTCCGCTTGCTTGAGGGAGTATGTGTGTGTGTGTGTGTTTGGAGGGGGATCTGTAGAGATTCTGTAAAACTGAGCTACTTTGTCTGGTTGAGCAACTGTGGTAGGATGGGAAGTGAGCATCCTATTTATTGACCGCCCACTCTCTGAGCAGCATCCGCTAAATTCCTCTTCAATGCATCAGGATGGGGAATCTTATTCACAGATGGAAGACAACATTCCTGCTGCAGAGGCACAAATTGTTTGCTCAACACTGCCTGCAACCTCCTGTGCGTCATTCATATATTACGAGTTTGGGGTGAGGGTCAATGGTGTCAAAACCTGGCCTTACAAACTCGTGTGATCAACTGCAGACCCGTCCGGGGAATCGGCGGAATTCACCCCACTGACTTTCATGTACACTGATATCAGCAGGTTTTTATCTCAACTTTAAATTAGAGGCAGGCCTCACAGTCGTACTCGTTTCAAAATATATAATCTGGCAGTTAGATTTTTCCGAGATGGAAAAACAAGAGATTCTTGGCACCAGTCGGTCTGCATCTACAGATCCTCTGTTCTGAACAACAGTCTGGATCAGATTTTGTGTATCATTTCCAATCACTGTCTTCTTTGCAAAGCTGATAAATTCATTCAGTTAGCTTTACTTGGCACAAGCTGCTTCAAAACTCTGGACCTTTGGATATCACATCATTATTAAGCAGAAGTGCTGCATTATGCTTTCAAAACAAATAAGATTTGTGGACTATATGAGTCATTTTAAATCAAAACCAGACAAAAAGTCAGCACACATGTTGGCGGGAGACTCAGAGCTCAGACTGCGATCGCTTGGTCTGGATTGGCTGTACATTGGACATAAAAGTCGAAGTACTCTTGTTACAAAAATAGTTCTCCTAGCTGCATCACTGACTGACAGCAATGATACCACAGAAGAGGACTCTTTGTTCTCCCACAGATATTTATGTCCAGCACCATCCAACAGCCCTCACTCAAAAGAATTCTCCAGTCTCTCCAGAACTCTAGACATCGCATTTAAACGTGGTGCTCAGTTACATCTGCACCACTGTCAGTCAGAAAATGCTTCAGAGCTTCAAGCTGGCCGCCGCAGAGCTAATCAGTAGCTAATGTTTCCTCCTGCTACATTCATGGCAGGATTACCCGTGATTCTTATCAAGCACCCCTGACCTCCTGGTGCAAAAGAGGGAGAAAGACACAATGCCTCCTGTTAGGTTTATATCGATATGGGAAGCTTTTACTTGCTGCCGATACTTTCTTGGAATCTTTGAGGAGAACATACAGCTTGGAATATGGAGCTGGCTGTGATACACAAGACTTCTCCAGCTATAGAAGATGAACATTATAAAGATTAAAATATTATGATAGTTCAAGCAACAAAATGTTTGCACCCTTACATTTTTCAAAGACAGATTCCCAGGATAAAACAGAAAAACAGCATATCATTGTATATACTGTGCATTTTTTGCATTTATTTTTACCTTATTTTGTATTATTCTATTTCTTCAAATTCAATATCTGCTCTGTTATTTTATTGTACTGTATATATTGTGCATTTCCATATGTAATATTTTATTTTACTCTGTAAATTGCTGCTGCTACAAACTAATTTCCCCCTGGGGATGAATAAAGTTTATATCTATCTATCAAGTTAATGCTCCCAAACACAGTCCACTTCACTGTTCTTTTAAGGTGAACAGCATGCATGTACGTTTTTACTTTTATTTGTTGTTTACTGAAGAAATTGTTCATAGGGATTCTTACATTTCAGAGGAAGAGTATTCTGGTGCTCTCATCCTGGTCCCCTCTTTCAGCCTGCAGCAAAATTCTTCGTCAATTTGGACGCCAGGGTACGGAGAGGCACCTGGGAGAGGAAAGAGGGGGAGAGGTTCATTACGTTATTTGTTGTGCATAAAAAAGGCCATTCAACTTATATTTATATGAATTGACATTTGTGATGGGATAATTGGTGGTACTGTATGATGTATGTTGTCACTTACACTATTATGTGAGGTTACATGATATTGATATTGTAAAATCCAAATGTAAGAATATCTTCAAGGCAGTGAAGTTAGTCTCAGCCACATAATGACGACAGTGTTTTCCATAATGTTGATTTTCGGATAAACTGTTGAGGTATTTCAAAGTCTCCAAAGTAAATCCTTAGGGTGCCATAATACATAAAGCTGGTTCTGGTTCCTTTCAAACTACTGACACACATTGCATAAATGATGAAAGATTGAAGAAAATAGTGAAAGGGGCACTTAATACATCAGATTTAGAATGGTGTAGTAAAATTACACTAAGTTGCCCATATGCATACATCAGGTGTTTCTATTATTTTGTCCACCCGGTGTATATCAATCAATATGAGAGTAGGCTAAATAACAGAAATACTTTTCTGTACAACACACAGTTTCACTCTAATGAAGTCTCTCCTGTTAGAAAAGCCTCTGTTTTATGAGGATACAGAATATTCTCTCATCTCTTCTCTGTATAAAGGCAATCTCATCCTGGTAATGATGTAGATCTAGTATGACAAACACAACTCAGGCCTGGGTCACCTTTGGGCGTCAACACTATTCAAAGAAGTTTTGGCATATTTAAACCCACAAAACGCAACTGACTCACTTTTGGTTCACGGATAGATCTGAAAGGCACACTTTGGTTACCCTGAAACTTTTGACCTCTGAACGTGATCAGGCTGCAAAGCTCACTTCTTTGCCATTTTTCTTGGTCATTTTGTATCCTTGTTTCCTGATTTATTTTTCTGAGGCCCCGCTAACAGCACCCAGATGTGTAAGTGTTTCTTTAACGGAAAAAATGTGGTGAGAATGTGTCAAGAGTGAAAAAGAGGGAGAAAGAATCCAAGAAAAAGAAGGAAAGACGAAAGGTAAAGTATCATAATGACGTCAGTGTGCTTTACATTTAAAAGAATATGCAATTTGACACACTTTTCTCTCAACTGCAGTGGGTGACGACACCATATGGCGGTGATTCAAAAGCAACACAGTCAAAACGTACAGAAAAGAAATACATTCAACTTTGGTTACACTTACTCTTATGTTTCTACTGCTTCCCATGGTGACATTTAAACATACAATATTTCACGTTGAGTCTTGCTATAGAAACGTGTGGTGCGCTCTGTGCCACGGTGCGCAGGCAATCATGGGCCGGCACACAATGCGGCCTTAAAGACTGCAGTGGTTTCACAGCAGGGGAACACTTTTACACTGATCTGGCTGCCTGGTTACAATGAGTTTGTGTTGCCAGCTGGGACGAAACGGATAACTTAAATAGGAGGTGTTCTCTCCTTCTTAATGTCCCATGACTGTACTAAAAATCACAGACGAACTTCACTAATGTTTGAGTGGCATGACAATAGTTTTCTCAGGCTGACAATGTAAGCCCAGACCGTTTTGTCCTAAGGGCACAATTACACAGAAGAAGAAAAAGACAGTTATTATCCAGTGCATCTGGTGAGGCTGTAAAGCAGGGGGCACTGAGCTAGCAGAGCTCTCTTCTTCTCACGGAACATCTCTGATAACAGATCCCCGCAAAAACGCTGTATTGTCAATGAAACGGTAACACTGCAGGGACAAGCATGTAAAGGGTCAGGTCTATCCGACGAAAGACTCTTTTACATGCAGCGACCGAACCAATCACAAGACTCTGCTGATGACATATTTAAATCCAAGACATGTTTACGGTTTAGCATTTACGGCAAAAACATATCCCCTACATGTTCCTAAAAATAAATGCAAATCATCTACTTCAGTTGAGTTTTATTACTGTTCGAGCTTCGCCATGGTATGTGGAAAAATGGCCATGATGAAAATGTTCCTGAATTTTGCGTGTGTGTATAGTGAAAATCATTAGCTGTGCCTGTGAGGTTATTCCAGTAATCTACCAAGAACTATCTGTGAAAGAGGCTTAAGTTTGGATGTGTGACGTTAGTATAAGCAGGGTGTGAACTATAAAAGTAGCGGTCAATACTGAGCCATGACACTTACCCAGAGAGAAGATCTCCCATATGAGAACACCAAAGGACCAAACGTCACTCTGAGTCGTGTAGATCTTGTCAAAAATGGCCTCAGGTGCCATCCACTTGAGCGGCAGTCTGGCCTGTGCAGATATTAAGATAAGAAATAATTTACCCTCTTATCTCAGTAGTGTGGACATCTGACTAATTACACAGTCACATCTGTGGAGAGCCAGTTGGTTTAAAGTGTGTGAGCAGGTACTGCTTTTGATTTAGCTTATTTAGTTTCATAATCTAGTATTCAAACAAACTCTGATCTAAACACTGCTGTATTTATTCAGTTCTTTCACTTTTTCTGCCAAGTCAGTGATAGTTTACTGTTTCGCATGTTATCGATTAATGAAAATGCTCTGAGTATTTCTTTTGTAAGACAGTAAAAACCAGACAGCTGGAAAAAGACTTGACTGGACTCTAATAAACTTACATCTCCTTTGCGCACATAATCCGGGTCTTTGTAGATGTCTCTGGCAAGTCCGAAATCACAAATCTTCACAACATTATTCTCAGACAGCAGGATGTTTCGTGCCGCCAAATCCCGATGGATGCACTAATGAAAAAAAGGAAGCAACAAAACCGTATTCAATGCAACATTTTCTGCGTGTCATTGACTTAACTGTAGTCTGCGTGCTATGAAGCATGGCTTCTTGCAGAGCAACATGTGGCCAAGTCATCAGTAGTATTACAATAGGAGATGAAGTGTTCCATATCCAGGCTAAGAAACAGTCTGTAACAGGTTATCTACAACAATAGCATTCTCATTCAATTCATTCAATCAGTCCCATCCGGCCTCCCCAAAATTATGAATGACTTGAACAATGAATGATATCTAGACTGATAACCTTGAGAAACACTCCAGTTACAGTAAACAAGGGTGAGCACAGCGATCCTTCACTATACTGAGTAAAATGTGTCCAAAAGCACAACACTTACACCATAGATGTATATGTAGCTGTTTAAAATAAAATGTCGTGATAGATGTCTGATTTATGTGAAGAAAATACCTTGCGGGAAGCCAAGAACTCCATGCCTTTTGCAACTTGGAAACTGTAGCAAATTAAATCTTCCAACGTCAGGACTCTCTTATATAAGTCCTCAGATTCTGTGAAACAATAGAACACAAAGTTTTCCCAGTGAGACAGATTATTCAGATTGGATATATACGGCATATACATTAAAGACAATAATCCAAATCATCCAGGTGTTTTTTTTTTAATGCAGTCAACGTGATCAGCAGCTCTTTGTCAGATAAATCAGAGAAGATGAAACAGTAACAAACTAATACACATAATCTTAACAATCACGTACGTGTCTCCTCCTACACAATGTCTTTAAAACTTCCTTTTCAGACGAGAAATGAAAACAAGTTACAATTCCTCCTATTTTTCAAATGTCAGGTGAAACGTGTGGTTATGGGCCCAGCGTGCTGGTCGGGGGTCTGAGAGAGGAACTCACAAGGAGTCCTTCCACTGGCCCACCTGAGTAAACAGCTAATCAAACCAGAAATAACACATCAGGAACAACATGGCTGAAGTTCCGTGTCCGAGCTGGAGCCACAGAGCAGAGCAACACTCAGGTCAGGACAGGAAATAAACAGACGCCTCCCCAGACTCAGTGGGGTGACAGTGGCTCCTGCTGCAGTGATTGTACTGCTGAACAGGAGGAGGAAATGTCCTATCAGACTCGGGCTAGAAAACAATCTGAGGGGAGCTTTCATTCCTGGGCAGGAGGGCTGGAGCAGAGGTGAGAGGAGGGGGGGGAAGAAGGAGACAGCAGGAGGGACAAACAGAGGGGGGTTGAAGGGAAGCAAGACGTGCTTGGCCTTTACCTTCTTCCTCTTCCTCTGAGTCGCAGTAGCTCTTATCTTCGATGAAGCCAGAGCTGGCTGAGCTTCCGTTGCTGGCCACGCTCTCCAGGCGGCGCTTCATCAGCTCGCTCAGCTCGCAGCCCGATCCTGACGACACCACCTTACCATCCTGGCTCTGACCAGCACACACACACATAATATCATGTTAAAAAAAGATGAGGGCAAACACTGCTGCTGACATGCATCATGGGGCTTCTCTATATGGTTGTAAAAACGGTCCCTCATTGCTCACAATGCTGACAAGCTCGTTGCCAGAATGATCAAAAAGTCAAAATCATGCAGCTCGTGACTCACCTTGTAGACGAGAAAGTCATCTCTCTTGCCTCTCAAATAGTTGGACAAGTTGCCATATTTGCAGAACTCCACTATCATCATCAATGGGCCTGTTAAAATGGTATATCTCTCATGATTATTCCTACATCATGTGATAGTTGAGAGATGACAATTTTTACTTTAAAGTTAAACTGACAATTTCTTCTTATATATTATATTTTCTATACCCACATATTGAAACAGTGGGATCACTTATTATGCCTTCCTTAGTAGTAAAGCTCACCTCCGGGCTTCGTGCAGGCTCCCAGCAGGTTGACCACGTTCAGGTGATGGCCAATGTGGATCAGAATCTTCAACTCTGACATCAGAGCTTTCCGCTCATTTGACGTAGCGCCTCCTGTAATAATGCAAACACATAAAGAACGTGTTCAGCATCGGTTGGTGTAGCAAACATCCGGACTTCAAGGATGAACATTCTCACAATAAATTTGATTCTTGTGTTTCATTTTCCTTTAATTTTCACTCCAACAATGTTCCGTTCAACAATTTGAACGCTTGGAATCCAATCTCTTTGAAAGAATAATAAGAAACAGATTTTCATTTTTATAAAGTTAAGATGGAAGACATTAAACAAAATGAGACCACCTCGCCAGATGATTCAGTTAAGATCGTACGCAAAGATAACTTCTATGAAAAAGAAGCAAGTCTACGCAGGTCTGTTCCGATGTGGAAAGATATTTTTATACACAGGAGGGAACAAACGTTAAACAAACAATCAAACACACAACATGTAATCAATACTTCAATAGTGGTGAACACGTTTCCTTTGAGTTTCGTTTCTTTTGGAACTGGAAACACAACCGTTGGATGCATGGGGACAATAATATGCTTATTCCAACATGTGTACATATACAATCTGAACATACAGGTGATGTTTTTTCCAGCCTTGCCTTACATTTCAAGAGTAAATTCTGTCTTAGTTTGCACGTGTAGCGAGAATGTGGGGAAAAAACTGAACCCTGTTCGATGGATAACTGGGGAATTTAATTTTGAGAGTTCATTAAATATGATGGAAAAATAATAAAATTGCTTTAGGCCCAGCGATATGAAGAGGCTTTTTTTTGATGGAGGACGTCCTCAAAGATGAATGCCCAACAAAATTTGAAAAGTAAAAAAGACATTTAATACCCGACTTTAATAAGTTTGAAAAATAATTTAACTTTGAATTATGAAAATTTAGATTTAGGGGTTGTTTTATGTTGCCTTGACCGCCCTGATATTTATGAGCTCAAGGCTAAAGCAGCCAGGGAGTCTCTAGCTAAACCACGGTCAATTTGAGGAGACCTGCTGCTTTACATTAAGTTTGACCTCCGACTAACAACAGCCAGAGTCTGCTCCTCTCAGAGAGTCTGTGATTTATGCTGAGACATGATTAATGATATGACAGTGACCAATACATCTAATAAGCCCTATTCTTCATGATCCATCATCCCCATATCTCTGATTACTGATGGCTCTGCAGTTTGCTTCTCTAGTAATAACATTAACAGGAACACTTTTCAGCTTGTTGGTTTTCTTGTTTTCATTTTTGATCCAACATTTGTTGTAAATATTTGGAGAGACGTTGGAATGCGAAAATATTTCTTCTTGAAAAAGACCGGAGACAGCTGATAGATTCCAAATGTTGGAATCTCGAAAATGGGGCAAAAATGGTTTTATTGCTCATTTGTTTCTTGCATCTTCAACTTTGGAACTCTTCTTCACCTGCATATTTTGGACATTCTGATCTGAGCCGTCAGATCTGCACACACTTAATCTTTTTGATCAAGAACAGGCTTAGAGATCTTAGTCCTTACCTCTAACAGACATTGCATGCTCTTTTTGAACCGATACGCCATACAAACATTAACTGCAGGCACATGTGATGCTGTGAGTCTGTAATGTGCGCAAGAAATAAATCTTTCCGCAGAAATGACATGCATTATTCATCTGCTACCCATACAACAGTAGACACTGTGACATTAATGCAGGCCTGTCTGTATGAGTGGTGGTACCTCCAGGATAAACAAGAGGGGCCACATGGGCATACTACATATGTGAAAAAGAACAAGTGGCTCTGTCAAAATAAATGCCTATAATTTAAAGTAGAGTCACAGTTTAAAAAAATCTTACCTTTCAACATTTTGACAGCGACAGTCTTGCAGGTTGAGAGCTTGTCGATCCCAAAGGCGGAAGCCTCCACCACTTTCCCAAACGCTCCATGGCCAAGAGTTTTGCCTGGCAAAGGAAGAAGGTATTCGATAAGTGGGACGACATTAGAGTTTCCTGTCCCTCAGGCAGAAAAAATCAGACCGGGTTCCCTGTCAGTCAGGCTATGCGTCTATAATTAAAGCAACACACGCCAGGCAGTTTTTCTAGAGAATTTATGGCTCACTTAAGACTGGATGACAGCGTAGGTCACTGATAACTAATGACCCTACACAGCTGCTGCAGAGAAGGGTGACACCTATTCCACGTAACTTAATGTGGCTGTGTATATTCTCAACATGAAACACTTTTAAAATGAACTTTTAACCTTTTGTGGTTGAACTTCTTGTGCAGGAAAATGCCAATCAATATGCTCAAAGCAGAGAAATCAGAAACAGTGACGTAAATGAAAGTTACAGTAAAATTATTTTTGCATTAGAAAATCTACATCATCCCCTTCATCACCGCAACAAATCATCAAGGGCATTACCTGCTGGGTTGTGTACGTTTTCATTCATCCAGCTAGCAAGCTATTTACACACACTAATATTGTGAGATGTGTGGCTCTGGATATTCTGTTATTGTTAAAACAGTTACGTCAGCTTTGCGATTAACCGATTTAAAAGAAACCAACTGTCCGTAAACTAACTGTGTCTAAAGTTGCTCGTAATATATAAAAATGATATCTTTAACATTTTCCTGCACATTGGATTCTCACCTAGTCGCAGTCGGTCACGGGGAAATTCCCATTTACTGCTGTCGTACTGAAGAAGATCATTCTGCTCCTCGAGGGGACACTCGTCAGGGTCAATGATGATAGACGGACCCATCTTGTACTGTGGCGGTTGCTGAGGGTGTTAAATTACAAAATATGAATTATCTAATACGTTTTTGACAATGACAACCACGACACAACGCAGAGTTTTGAACTTTTGTTTCATTTAAAATGATCAGTAAGTAGTGAAAAATGTTGAATTGACTATATAAATTCTTGCTTTACGCATACTTGTCCGGATCAAAGGTGCATAAATGTTTCCTCGTTGTTTTATTTGTTGTTTTATTTTGGAGTACATTATGTTCTCCTTTGACTGAACATTGACTGAACAAACGAGCTCAGCATTTCCAACTCATCAAAGGAAATGTGGAAATCATAAACACTGGCTAAATGTGTCCTTCCATTTAACTGTATTTCACAAGAAGCATTAGTCAGTCGCTTCTATGAAATCATTAGTCGGATTAGTTGAAACGGAAACCACAAAAAAAAAAAAATCACAAATGCCATGACACTTGAACTTTCCTCATCTTGGCAATGCTAATCTCATATGCTTTCTAATATAAAGACGTAACACAACGTCTTACCTTCCTTAGCTTGCGGATGAAGAGGATAAGCATGAGCCAGAGGAACGTGGCTGCAGCTCCCGTACACACCAAAATGATCACCTCAACGTTTGGCTTCCCTTCGTCCCCTGGAAAGAGAAAAACTATTGTCAACTCAGACCTCTTTAGCAAAGAAACCACTGTGTACATTTCATGATCTCATAAATTGTCATATAAAATTGGGATCAAAAGAAAACATTCTGTTACAAATTTGTCAATCTTTTGTTTATTTGTTAATTCTCTGAGAGATTATTTACAAAAAGGAAATGGAAACACACTTTGGTGTTTATTTCTGGTTTGTTTAGGAAATGCATACCACACTTTTTCCGATAATATTTTCTTCCAAACATTTTTAACGATCCATGTCGACACTCTGAAACATCGTATCCCTTGAATCTGCACAACAAGTTTGTCTGGCGCTTGTATTATGTAATCTTTGACTAAACAGCCAAGCAGCACACGCATACAGCCTGTTGCTGAAATATCTTTGTGGTGCAGATGGAATTGAAAACACTTACTGTTGAATTTCAAGAGAGATTGAAGTTCATCTTATTTAGAATTTATTTGGAAAAAACTACATGCATGAAATCTCACCTACACTGCCATCCTGACCTTCACGTCAATTCATTTACATGTGAAGGTACACAGTGTAATGGTAAAATATGCTTATGTGCGTATAACGTTTAAACAAACAATGTAATCAGCTAGGCCCGTATAACAGTGTAAAGACAATGTTCGTGTGCTTTCGTGCACCTAACATGAACTCATGTTCGTGTGCTTAAACATGAACTCACCATGACTTGTCCTTTCTAAGAAACATGACTCATCAGAAACATGACAGTTTGCAGACGGCAAAAGCGGAACCAGCCCCTTGTAGAAACAACACCTCGATAACACCTTTGAGATGGACGGTACCTAAATGCAGCGAAACGCGCTGGACATGGTTTCTAAGTGTATAAATACTCTGTACGTGCAACTGTTCTTTGAAGTCACTTCCACAGACTCTGCAATACGTATCTGTGAAACTGTTCTCCGCTTGCGCAAGCTAATAAATTGACTCTTACTACTTTGAGTATTCATCAGACTCTGTTTATTTTAAACAACTCTTATCCCGCATCTGCATAGAAATATTCCACAACAACAGGCACACACACACGTTAAGAGACATGCTACTCCAATTATCTACTGTGTGTTTCCAGTCCCTTGGCTGTTGTAGCACTCAATCTAATGCACTCATTAGTGGACCTCTTAACACTTCACAGAGGTCATGTCCTCAAGGTAAAGACCCTCAGCCAGAGCCTCGGTCATAAAACCCGAGAAGGAATTCACTTGGCATTCCTGGCAGCCACAGATTTTCTGTCAGGGGAAACTTTTCATAATGAAGTCAGACGTGAGCTATTTGTAGTGGTGACAAGAAAACAAGAGGGCCTCTGAGACGTTTTGATTGGACATGCAGAATATGCAATGACTCCACTGTTTTGGACGGATGATTAGTGTATTTGATGCGATGTGTAGCCCACAACACTCCACTGACAATGCAGCAAGTTGTTGGTGAGTGTTGGATCTTTTTTGATGGTTAGTTAGTTAATATCTCAAGGTGTCTGAGTGACTTACCGAACACAGTAACAACAGCACTGGTTTTCGCAATACCCTCAACATTGCTGGCTACACACTCGTAGAGACCCTCGTCATCTTTCTTCACCCTCTCGATGGTCAGGACCCCGTCATCTCCCAGACTGATACCTGCAACACACAATCTCTCAGTCAAACTGATAACGTTTAAAAGGTGTGACATTTAAAATGTGGGACTCAATCTTTTGTGCAGACTGGCAGTAGTTCAAAAGCAGATGAAATGCTACAGTGTATCTTCAGGCACTTGAGCTTATAAAAATGATGGCTGGAAAGTAACCCACTCTTACTCAGGTTGTGTTTATGCAGAATCATTTAATTTCTACTCAGGATGTTTTTAACACCATGAGCCAGAAATAATATTTTCTGTGGGAGCTCAGGTTATGCAATTACATAAAAGGATTTAGCATACTTATCTTCTCACAGTGTGCGTGTAAATGCAAATATGAAAACCTGAATACACCTGAATGAAACCTTTACTTTGCCAACAGGCCGTAATTATACAAACGATTGCAACAGTAAGTGCAGCTTAACTGCACAAATGTCTTCAGTGTGCATAGATAGGCACTTTCGGGTTTTGGAAATATAAATTCATCTTCAGAAATGACATCACCCGCACTCTGAATCAGCCCATCATCCAGTTGTGCAGTTCTGCGGCAGGATTGCACTTGTGCCACTGTTAACCAATATTATAAAATTGTACCATATCATATGATAATCATAGCACATGGAATAGCATTCTCAGGTTACCTGGTCCTTCCTCCACCTGAATGCCATTTTTGTACCACATGATGTACGGACGAGGAACTCCCAGAGCAAAGCAGGCCAGCATCAGGGTGCTGCTACTGTTCACATCTTGATTAGTCAGATTTTGACTCAGCCAGGGGCTTTTTCTCACTGCACAAAAACCAAAACATAAAAAAAGGTTTGAATTAAAGCTGCTGTTTCTCTATTACTGTCTTGTTCAGACAGCGACTTATCAAGTGTTGCAAGTTTGTTTTCTGTGTGTGCTAGAATTATTATCAACATATATCAGCTGACTATGAGATCAATCAGTTTCTTATATCCTCCTCTAACTCACCATCCACAAAAAGTGCAGCGGTCTTGAGTTCAACCCTCTTGTGGAGCTTGTGTGCTTGGCACTTGTAACCTGTAGTGCTGATTTGGGACACGTTATGCAGATGGAGAGAAAGAGAAATGGAGTAGCGGCTGATCTGGAGACTGGACACGTTGTAAGTGATTGTTTGATTCCTGGAATCCAACCAGTGTAGGTCTTCGTAAAGGTAGCGAGCTGCCCGACAGGTCAGAGTGACGTCATCCCCCTCGATGGCTGCCCGAGGTTCGATGGTGATTTCCTCAGGGTGATCTAGTGTGAAAATGGATTTCAATGATGTTGAATCATCCTCAGTTCCAGATACATTCAATGATCAGATGGGGGTCAACAAAAGTTACTAATTATGAATAAAGAGCATTCCACATCATCTGTTTTACACGAACAGAGACACGCATCCTGTGTTGGACAATACTTGCTGCTTGTTGCAATGCCAGGAATGTCAAATTTGCAGTTATTTCCTGTTTCATCACTGTTAATTGGAAGCACGTTACCAGGGGACTGCATGCCTGACGGCGCTGCTGCACTCATCCGATTGGAGAGAAGCTGAGTCTGGGCCCCAGGGGAACCAGACTCAGCTTGTTTATTCAGATTGCTGGAAAGCATTCTGTGTTCCGTAAGAGAAGACAGCTGTTCTCTTTTTTAGCAGTATTCTCCATCTTCCTCACCTCTGGAAGAGAGATGAATTCCTCTCGGGAATTCTCTCCCTCTGGGAGACACGTTTTTGGCCCTTGGCATCCCCTCAAGCTTGGGCTCACCCGCATACATCCCTCTCCAAAAGCAATCCGTCACCCCTCAGGAGATGTGATTCACTCAGCTTTTAAGGAATTGTGATTCACTTTGTTGCAGTGACACCTCATCCTCACTATTAATACATGACTGTCTTAATGGATACTTATGTTGGGAACTCTCGAAACTCTAGAACTCTCCTAGCAGAAAGCTGACAGAGAAAGAGGAATGATCTGCTGGCAGCAGAGCAGGAATGCATGCTATTCATAGTTATTTTTAAAAGCGTGCCATTATCTCACTCCATATGGCTCAGGACATGTTTGCCTCTCTTCCACCCTGAAGCCACTCAGCTACAGTGGAAGATGGTTTCAATTAATGCCCCCCTCTGGTTTCTTTATTGCACAATGCAATCTGCACATTCCTTCGCTGTTCTTGCAATCCATTACAGCGTGTACTGTAGGTGTAGATCATTTGAAAGAATCCCGTGCACAGTATGGTGCATTTTGCTATTATTGCAATAAAACTCTGTTTGCACTTTTTAAATATTTAAATATTTCAGCTCTCATATTCTGGTGACCCACTTACCGTCAACGTAGAAAGGGATCGTCATTGTGCTATTGCCAACTTCATTCTGGGCCACACATGTGTAGTTTCCTGACATGATAGCCTCTCCTATCACCAGGGTGCTCACAGTCTAATTGGGATAAGAGGGGCAATTATCACTGATTGTTCCAAACAGAAAGAAAACATGTCGAGATAAACAACAAATGCTTAACATCACAATTCAGAATTCCGCTTTGACTTGAACTTTCAGCGTGACGTATCTTTAAGGTTCAACCACCATCAGAGCAGCGAGTCGCTGTTAACAGGCGGGTAAGAGGTCCAGAGCCTGGTTTGATTTATACTCTCCAGTGCGTAACATTAATGAAAGGATACATCTGGAGTTTAGAACCCGCTGAGTCGCTTTCAGACCTGTACTATAGATCTAGTGCCACGGCTCGAGGTCGATTTCCTGGAAAGCACTTCTAACGCCATACTCAATTTTATCATTGCACCAGTTCAACATTTCAATGGCTTAAATAGACAAAATAATAAGTGAAACTTGGGTGAGGGCCAGACTGCGTGGGGCTCTGCTTAGTGTTCAGGTTGACATCTGTTTTTTGGGGGCCAGTTAGCCTCATCAAAGAGAGTGAATGATGTGGGTGTATTGTCTGGGTGTATGCTGGCCTAAACTTCCTGGGCTTGTAGGAGTGATTGTGCTGACTCTCAAGACACACAGCGGTAGCCATGAAACAATGTTCACGATACAAACACTCAGGCAGTAACAGAATGTGTGTTTAAAAGTTATATCATATTGTTCGATTCGTGCTGCTCTGACACTTGTCAAAACAGTGATGGAGTGGCCTTATGGTATTATGTTACGGCTATTACTCACCATGATGTAACCCAAGCTCGAACACAGTCATTTAAACAATTGTGCACAGTCCCCAAGAGGTGACCTGACCAGACGCACTGTGACCTCTGTGCCCCCCTGTGTTTTCCTTATATTATGACCCAGGCCAGTCTTCCTCTCTACTGGGCCTTCTGGGGAGGCACTGAAAGGCCCGGCCTTGACTACGTTCTTATTCACGGGCCAAAAGGATTTATGTGGGGTGACAGAGAGGAATTCACTTCCAACAAACCCCTGTTCTTTTAAACTTCTGCTTGTTATCATTGACCCTTAGTCCTAACCCTCATAAAGCACCAGCGTTTGGCCACAAGTACTTGTAAATAAGTGGTGCCTCCCAATTTATGTCAGAGACATATCAGAACTGATGCCCTATGAAAATTGCCAAAATTACAATTATTATATGATTGTGGGTTTCATTCTGTGCTTAATCAGAGAGCAGCAGACAATGAACCACTTAGTTATGAACCAGAAATACAGGTGAAAACAGTGAACGAAAAGTTTGGATTGAGAATGATCATGGATTCTTTTCTCTAGCTGAAAACCTTTATAACAACGAATATGTGCCTTACTTGGCCCATTCTGCTGTAATGGGTTTCTTTAACCTAAACCTATAGAGGCAAAGGAGGCCTGCTCTTAATTATGTTTGGGGTGAACAGTTTTAGTAAACGGCTCCCACAGGACATTTGTCTACAGTTTCCATATTGTGTTTAGGTTTGCACAAAAACATGTGTTTGATGTTTCCTAAGAAAAGCTGATGGACTCGTAGATCCGACATTCAAACCTGAGTGTTGATTTTGCAGAAATAAATAATTGAGGCGTAAGACAACTAAATGTGCCTAATGCGTTGGTGTGACAGACTATTTCTAGCTGCTTAAATACACTGTTTTCATGATCAAAGCTTGCTTTTATAATTACATTATGTGCAATTACAGCACAATATGCTTACATAACAAAAGCACAGTTCCAGCTGTTTTTCAGTGTGTGCAGTGGCTCTTCGTCACAGGTAATGGTGTAGGGTAGAATCTATAAAAGTCTGTTTTCACACATGGCTTAAGCCATATAGCTTTTGCACTGTTTACAAGGTTTAGATCCAAGAGCAGAAAAGATTAACTGATGTCAGAATAAAAGATGTTTCTTTGGCAAGGCCCAGGATGAAGCTGCAGCGGCTTCAGTTACAGGCCTTCTTCATATGAAAGAACTGTGAATGTGTATGTCACTCCATTATAGGAAAATGAACTGTGTCTATGTGTTATGGGTTCACCATTTCAAAGTACAGGAACAGTCTGGTACAGATCTTGCTTATTATAGGAAAGAAAACCAATGCAGTTATCCAAGTATGTTGCATTTATATTGTAAATGTACCTTATTTATCAATATAGCATCTTCCTTTTCAGATGCAATACATCATATGTGTAAAAAAAAAGAATGTTTCCCATATTTTCTTGGTTGTTTATTCCAAGAATAAATCAAGATTTTTTTTAAGAGCAACAATAAAAAACAAGACTGATTTCTTCAAAAGGGACTGCTGAGGGCTTTTTCATGGGTTTTGGTCACAGTTACATAAGTCAAAACTACTGCAGACAAAATGAATCACTTTCAGTGAAAAAAAGTACAGCATCACTGCCAAAAGCAGGAAAATTGTAAGGATTTATGGATTTCAGATGTTACATCTGACTTTCAAGCCCCGGTCACAAGAGGTTTCTACTTGAATCTGACCTAGCTTTTGTGCTATTCCCTTGATCCTTAGACTTCTTCTTGATCCAATTCTCATATAAATCTTACTGTTGAGTTGGTCACTGATACTTGTCAACCACATTTCATTATGTGCATCTGTTGTTTCAAACCCATGTGGAAACACTAAAAAATAAAGTTTAACCACATACCTTGTTTTTTCCTTTAACCAGCTCAGGCTTGTCATTTATGCTCTTAATCCAGTTGTGGGAGTAATTCCCCTTGTCAACAATGTTGACCGGAAGAGGCTTGATGTCAGCATTGTAACTGCAACTGTAGGACAGAAAAAATGTAATAAGAAATACGCAATCAGTATGCATGGAGACAAATGCAGATGTGTTGGACCTTAAACAATACAACACAGAAAAAAAAGACTCTCATGTTGTTTAAATTGGGAAACTTGATGTTACGTTAGAACATATCCTGCTTAAATCACACGATTATAAAGTACAATGTGCTATCGTACTTTAAAAGCCCTGCTTCTGAAAGGGTGAGGGCATTTTAAAAGACCACTGAGACTGATGTGGGTCGAATCCAGGTCTAGACCAGATTGTCTGGGTTATAAAACCAAGAGAAAGCATTCATTAGACCACCAACCCCCAAACCCTTCACCGCCCGTGGTGGGGAACAATCAGCCTGATGAGAGGAGAAGCAGAGGAGGAAACAGCAACAGCGACAGGAAGGGCTGTGCTATGCGTCACCTCGTACAGGAAACACCCCCCCCACACGTTCTGGCCAGAGGAGATAAGGTTGATCCTAAGACCTTGGCGGTCAACAAGGGACAGCTGATAACTTCTCAACCTGGCGATAAAGACACCCCCATATTTCTGCCCCTTACCCTATCAGCCTCATTCCACATCCAACATAGCGAGCTTCCCTCACCTCTAAACCTTCCCCACTCTCTGCGTGTCCCCTCCAAACTCCCAAAGATTTAGATGAGATATGATCTTGAAGGGCTAAATACTGGATTTACAGTGACAGGTACTTTACAGGGTCAGGGCTGTATAAAACAAACATTTTGCACAATTGGCCTCCCACCAGGCTATAGCTGTTCCTTTGTCTCATTAGCTGCCTGCCACTGTTCATGGTGCCAGCCCTGATTATCTTTAGGCCAGGCAGAAAGAGTTGCTCTGACTCAATGCTCAGAAATAGTTTGTCATGAATCTGGCAAGTACAAGAAGGTTTTTGAGAGAGTTGAATAAATGAAACAATAGAGGCACTGGTGGATTAACACCATTGAGTATGTAACAGAATTTCGTCTCTTTGGTGTGCAGTGGTCCACAATGTTGTTTCTGGTAATGGTGTTGAGGCCTGATAACCCAAGGGTAATGACCCATTGTTTCCCTGATCTTACGACTCGTAGGTCTCCTGCTGCCATTGACGAGCCAGGATCTCAGGGAATGTTCATCTTGTTTGTGGGTTCACTACCAGGCCGGTATTCATGCACAGTCACTCATACACTCAGTTCTGTCCGGGAGCTCTGGGAATCTGAGATTAATACATCTCCCCTATTTTTCCCCTTCAGCCTACAAAGCCACTGACCACAAACGAGAGGGCAGCTCTCGAGGGCTCCGTTTCTTTGATTAATGTGTCGTATTCTGGGCCAGAGTCAATTTAGTCAATGTAGATCTGTTTGACAGTGGGATCCCCGGGCTGGTCTGGTGGGTCTGGACCCTACAAGTATGTAATGTTAAGTCTATGATGCTGTTTTTTGTGAATACAAATAATACGATTTTTACAAAATATAAGTTTTTGTCCTCCAACACAGGTGTGCAATTTGTGCAAATGCTATGCAATATAACAAACATGACTTAGTATTTACAGAAGCAGACACATTTACATGATTTACCATCTTTGTTCAGCCGGACAGATAATAAACATACAAACTGTGTTTTGAGTAACCAGAATAAAATATTTGAATCTCCTGTAAACTGCCAGCTAAATCTGAACATACAGTATACCTGTAACTGAGTAAAACACCACACTCAATCCAGGAGGACCACTTTGTAATTAGCATGTAATTGATTTTGAATTAGGTTATGTTATTCAGATTAGGTATTCATGACATCAAGGAAAACTTTCCCTTTGATGTGTTTTAAATTCTTCAAAATTGGACGAAGTTTACAGAAAATCTAGTTTGACCGTTTCAGTTTTTGTGAATATAGCAAGATGGTGACTCACTTTATAAATGCAGGGTCTGACTGACACGGTTGCCAGAGCCAAAAGATTTCTGGCAAGGGTATCCCATAAGCAGTGCAGGTTAGCTGATGCTGTTTGCCAAACATGTAGGGCTGCACGTCCACAGTGGCAAGCTCTGCCTCTGAAATGGTTGGTTTCACTGTGAGAGAGAAGTGCACATAAACACACATAAGTACAGACACAGACACAAACACAACAACACAGGGAGAGCGAGATAAAGAGAGAGCGACAACAGGTTAGATCAACCAGCCACCATCCCAGCCCACTGTGGAATCTCATAATGTCTTTATAATGAGGGCCGGCAGTCATGATGGATGGCAATGAAAAAGGTGCACACCAGTTGTCCTTTGGACGTTGTGTAGGAGAAGAATGGCAGGATAGCCCGGGGCTGTAGGTCCAAGAGTGACCCCACAGTGGCCCGTGCCCATCAGTGTATCAACCATCAACAACAGACAGAGATCCTTGTGCCGGTCCACATCACCTAGCCATGCTGTCCATTTTGAACAGCTTAGATAGTCAGGCTACACACAGCGACATTACATTACATTACAGTCATTTAGCTGACGCTTTTATCCAAAGCGACTTACATTTTAGATGCTATCATACCGTAGGCACAGCTACGGGAGCCATTTTCGGAGTTAAGTGTCTTGCTCAAGGACACATCGACGTGCAACTAGTGGTGCCGGCGGCAGAGCCGGGGTTTGAACCACCAACCCTCTGATTGAAAGTCGCCCCGACATAGCTAGGCAAACCACAAAACCTGCATCCCGCCACGCACACGCCATCACGTAGGACACATTCATAATCTGGAGCACTCTGACAGCCCTAAACAACTGATGAAATAGTTCCATAATTGATACCAGGAATCTCCCTTCACTGTGTTTAGTTGTGGCTGTGTGTTTTATGCTTTTGTGATTCCAATAAATCAAAGTTTTGTGAAGCAGGACAGTTAAGGATCATAAATAAAGTGTACACAAACCACAGGGAGCTGATTTTACACTTTTTGGCACACTATTGGGATTGCAATGAATATAGCGTTGCCCCCCCCCCCCATGACAAGCTTGAAGTAGCTGACGCACACTTCTCTGTTCTCTATAGTAAGCAGACTTTGTCCAAGTTTCAACCTAACACCCATAAACATTTATAACCTCTAGTGTTAACAGTTATCAGTAGTATTCAGTTAAAACAATCAATTACATGCTCAGTCCTTGTTTTCCTCAAGCTGTCTACATATTGTATGGAACATGTTGTTTATATGAGCTGCACTGTATATACACATGGTGAGGATGCAAATAAATGCTGGAGACTAGGGGGGGTCTGGAGCGGCTGGAATCTGCGTACAGAATAGAGCCCAGGCCATTTACACACTGCGCCAAGCCCCCCGAAAGAGCCCCAATAATCAACAACAGCTGCCCCTGCTACGTCAATCCAGCCCTGGAATCAACAAGCCCCCAAATTCCTCTCATACTAGAGTTGCTACCTGCAGTCCAGTGAACTGCACTGAAAGCTGCTACAGTGCTGGGGCAGCCAAGGCACTGCTTCATTTCCTTAGGATCAGCAGTCATTATCAGGTTCATGGCAACAGCTTACCGTGGACTACCAGCGTGTAGCTCAGATTCCTGTACAAGCCCTTCACTTGGTTGCCCAGGCTTATGGTGAAGACCCCAGCATGCTTCTGCTGCACATCAGAGATGATCAAGTTGTAACCAGCCCTCTTGTAACAGGTGGAATTCTTCTTGATAGGGACCCCATCCTTATACCTAAACATTGGAGGCATTGAAAGGTTTTTAAACCATGGATAAAGAGCAAGAATCAATGAAAGAAGTGAGTGGAAAGTTGACTCATAAAGGTGCTCGTTCACTCAATACATAATCATCAGTTTTTATTGGGACTTTAGAGCATTACTTACCATGCTGACATGTCTGTTGGTGGCAGAGCGTCGACCTTGGGGGCAAACATAAGCTTCTTTTTACCTTCTTTAACAGTAACCTTACCACCAGGCTGACGAGGCTTATAGGAGACATAGAGGTATGGATGCTCTGGAACAAAAGATTAATGACAGACATTAGAATCCATCGAAAAGCAAAGTTTTACCATCATTTCATTGTAGAATCACCACAGTGAGGATTATTTAGAAGTTAAAATGTGTGTGATCATTTTGTTGCGTTTTTATGCTTTGTAATAAACTTTGGAGCTCATGGAAGTCGTCACCTGATTTTAAATCCATCCAAAGCATACTCACCATAGACAAGGACTGTTACTGAGACATTTTTGTATATCGTGGGTTCAAGGTCAGCCTTGCAGTGGTACGTCCCCTGATCCTCCATGGTAATGTTTGGCAAAATTAAAGCCTTGCTCATCACTAGAGCATTAGCAGGGCGGTCTGTCGTCTTTTTGGTATAGTACTGATTTTCCTGAGGACAAAGGAGGAACTATAAACTCCACGGTGTGTTTAACATATAGCAGCGCTAAATCAAAAGTAAATCCTGAACTTACTTTCTTCTTTGGAAAATCCCATGTGAAGTTGATTCTTCCATTAAAGCTGGTCTCACCAGTACAGTTGAGCATGAGGGTGTCTCCAACCAACACTTTGGCGACTTTATTTGGGGTGATCGTCACATTCTTCAGAACACGAGCTGTAAAAATGGTGACAAATATAAGAAGACAGAGAAA
This sequence comes from Pholis gunnellus, assembly GCF_910591455.1. Classification (NCBI taxonomy): domain Eukaryota; kingdom Metazoa; phylum Chordata; class Actinopteri; order Perciformes; family Pholidae; genus Pholis; species Pholis gunnellus. The sequence continues at coordinate 16,329,497 of NC_136537.1, forward strand.
CAGAGTAATCGACACTAATCTATATTTTTGAACTGAGCAAGATGGTTAGAAAGACAACAGACTCACTCATTCTCCTAGGGATGTATAATAACTTGAGTTCACGACCGTTGACCATGGTTTTACAGGTGAGCATGCTATACTCAGTATTGGGTAGATAGGGAATCTTGAATCCAACCTTCGGATCCCAGACTATTTCCTTAGTGACCTTCTCTGATAAAGGTGGATGCTGCAATCAAGAGAGTAGAGCAGAGAAGGGTTGTCGGTACCGTGGATATTTGGTGACATTCGTGATGTTCGTAAAGAACACTGAGCCAGACAGACTGAAGTGTTATGCTCTCAACTTCATTTAACATGTAACTCATGCTCTGCTGGGCTCAGCTGGGGACAGACATCTGTTAGAGTGAATATCAAATTAGTTTTTATTGTTTTGTGGAGTGCAACCTCTGTAATCATTTTATGCAATGGAGCACAAAACAGCGTTGACTCGGAAAAAGGATGTACGTGCCTGCTGCTGTTTGTTCTCAGGCCAGAAGTTGGGCTGGGAGAGGAGGCAAGGGAAGGAAGGAAGGAAAGGGAGCAGAAAGGAGGAGTGCCATAGATTCACCAACAGCAGGAAGGTCTCACAACCACTATCTGTGCCATCTGAGTCAGATGTGACTGTCCACTGCAGCCGCCATGTCACATATTATATCAATGACAAGAAGCGCACACCTTTGTGGTTGGCATGGTAGCTTTGTCAAGATGGTTTTCATGCTGTCTTTGGTGACCACAACCAGGTTCTTACGTTTGACAGAGAGAGAAAAAGCCATGTGCAAACCACATCACTGAGGGAGCTCTCCTCCACTGACATCTTTAGCTGCACTCTGGTATCAAATGTTACAATCCTCATGATAAGTTCCCTGTTGTTTCCTGTGACTGGACACAGTGTGTACTCTTTTTCTCCTGGATTTCCTGATGTTTGTAAGAGAAGGGGGGCTAAATTTAGTCTGAGGGTCTATTTTGAGAAACACACTCTTGGAACACCTTCCTGCTCTTACAGGAAGCAGACAGAATGACTCCCATCGTCGCCTGTGAGCTTCACTCGAGACAAGCCACTGTCTCTGGTCTGTTTCTGTATGCTCAAGTGATTTAACACACAAAGGGTGTGAGAACCAGCAAGATGCCTCAAGTCAAAGACGAAAAGGATACGATAAGGATGCCCTGCTGTGGTGTTAATAGCATTCTGGCTTTCGGAGATGGTGTACTGTGTGATTTACTTTTTAAATCCATGTGCAACCAGGTCTTTGGAGCACATACAGTGTATTACTATACAGCACAATCATAAGCAGAAGGTGTAAAGTGTTTGTCTTCGAGAGACCTTACCCCTGTGAGTGTAACAATAGTATCAGGAGAGGACGTCCGGCAGGGAACCACCAGGCTGGTCTCATGCCTGTAGATGCCCAAGATTTTAGATCTATGGGGCTCCACAAATGGTTGCTCGGGATCTGAAGAACAAAAAAAACAAAACAACTCGAAATAAGTGAGATCTAAAATACAGGTCAGTCAGAAATCGCATTTCAAAGCAGATGTGGACACTTACATTTAGTCTTTTGGGATAACCATGTTTTGTAGCAAATGTACAGCTGTTGTTCTGAAATAAGCTGTTACGCTAGAGCTGAGTTTAGCTGTGCAATTGAATCGGGGCAATGTCAGGGCATCCAACACAGAAATCAAATCCCAGATCAGTTCATTCTAACCGGATAAGGCAGCAGAGCACAGACAGAGCAATCAGGCTAGTGGTTTGTTCCTACTGGGCAGCCAGGCATCACACGGCCGATGTGGGAAATTCACGACTACACAAATAGTCTGCAATTGGTGTGAGGTCAAGCAGCCGTGGTGTGATAAAGGAACCATTATTTGAAAAGTAAGCATGAAAAATTATGTAATAAACAGCTGAAGGGCTTTGAAAAGAAAGCTTTAGACTAAACACAGGCACAGCAGGCGGCCTGGGAGCCACATTCACGGAGAGGGAACAAAGTGCATCCAGCATTTAGTTTAGCCATTGTCTACAACTATTTCACATCCCTTAGACCAATATTTCATGATTTTATCTTTATATATATTATATTAAATGTCAAAAAGCACACACATCTAGCTAAAATGGGCTGATGTTGACTTGACACTCAAAATCTGCTCTCCTTATGCCGCCCAACACAATTTCCATCTCAATGATTTTGTAACTGTAACTGGTGCCATGTGACACTTTAGCGGAGACTTCTGAGAACAGTAGCTGGAACCGGAAATGACCAGGGCTTCCCGTGCAATCACGCTAACCCTTCCACCTCCATAGTAGTAAAGAAACCACCTCCTCTCTCTCTCTCTCTCTCTGTCTCTCTCTCTCTTTCTGAATAGGAGAGCTGTGGCACTAGAATCTGAATGCTTGTAGATTAAAGTCAGCTTCCTAAATGTAAGGAATAACCGTAGTCATGCAAAGTGTGTACAATTGCAACATTTTTGTCTTTTTCTGTATTTTCTTCCTTCATTCTTTCTTCAAAACTTTCTTCCCTTTTTTCAACTTTTTTCTTTTTCTTTCTTTTCTGTTCTTGCTGACACGTTTTTTTTTTTGGTTGCTAAAATGGGTGTTTTCCAGCTCTCGTATCTTGCAGGAAATTGCTCATCAGCCATCGTATTCTGTCCATTATGTGCCATTGTTTGTGGGCTCAGTTCAACTCCATAGCCCTCCTCTTGCTTCAGCAGACGACAATCCCCCTCTGAAAACCTGTCTTTCATCAGGAGTCTTGACTTGTATTTGTATTTCTAAACATTACATTCAGTTTTTCTCAATCTAGAAAATTACGCACATTCTGGACTGGAGGGGAAAATGTCAGTGTCATAAATCTATCAGAGACTGCACAGGTTTCTGTTACATTCTCTTATTCCCACTGGTTCATTTACTGCATTTGATAAAAACCACAGATAATCTGAACTGGCGAGAGCGCTTTGCAGGTCTCACCTGTGACATAGACGTAGATCGAGGTGATGTGTTCAAAACCGTTCTTGGAGTAGTTACAGCTGTAGCTTCCTGTGTCATTGACACTTAAGCCCGTGACTGTCAGTTTGCTGCAGTGAGAGTGATGTCTGGAATCACACGGCTCCACCTTCACGCCCTCTGATGAGATCGATCGTCTGGGATCACCAAGTGTCCAGTGCAGCAGGCCATGACCTCTGACAGAAGACGGAGGGACAATATTAGATTACCGTTTGATGACTGAGGCTGAGTGCAGAACATTTAAAACAATATTAAATACCAAATATGTTGTTTTTCTCTCTAATTTGACACATCACATTACAGTGGGTCTGTTTTCTGGCAACAAAGCATTGAATCAAAAACTTGTATTTCGAATCCATTTCGAGGAAAAGTGTCACAGCTGGCAACTCACAAGCTTTTTCATTTAGGCAGCGGCTGTTCTCCCCTTGGAACTTTCTGACTTGATGTTCATTTCAAGTTTATTTTGAGTTCATCTGGAGTCATCCAGTTACTTGAACTTTCACATGGGAACATGCTTCTCCTGAATGATGTGCTCAGCTAACACATTCTTTCCACACAGCCTCCATTTTAAAACTCTCATTAAAGAGATCCCAGAGGAACATCAAACATGTCTTGCATACCACTGCCTTTGCCTGCAGAATTTTGGGTCAAGCAACCTCCAGCTCTCGTCCAGTGACAGAAAACAAGACGGTATGGGCCAGGCATCTTAGCATATGGCCTTGTAGGGAAGCATTACTTTAGATAGATATGAGTTCCTGGACATTCCTTGGGGGCCTACAAAATGATGCAAGGCTCTCAAAATTCTTAACAAATGTGAATGCAGCACACTTTGGTCCCACCAAAAGGAAATTGCAACAGGCTGATAAATGTGGTCTGCCACTTGTTCTTGTCAAGGATTGTCCCAGCATCTTTGTAGCCAGCAAGTGTCGTGAGGCCCAGGCATGTGCCGTTTACTTTCCCCCTGGCCTTTCTGTCATGTGATGAGACAAGAGGCTAAACTTTATGGCTGCAGTGACAGTTCAGACACTGACTCCTCTCTTCTGATAACTGACCAAGAAAGGGCAAGAAACACTAGGGCCATGAACTTCTTTGATTATTGCAAAAACAGATATTTAGGATTTCCTGCGTGACAAAATACTTACTTTTGTCAATCAGGAATTTACATATTATTCAAAGTCTACATGCAGTGGTGGAATAAGTATTCAGATCCTTTAAGCTATTGTATAAATACCACAAATACAAGTAAAAGTCCTTCATTGAAAATGTTACGTAACGGGGAGTAAAAGTAACAAAACAAAATGTACTTAAAGCTACTACACGGAACATTCATTTTGTGTTGATTTTGCCGGTCCCTGTGTACAAAAGTGGTATTGTTTCCGAGCACCGCTGTCCCTATAGAAAACCTCCCATTTAAATGGAACAGGGTCTGACAGTCTGCCCAGCACAGTCCTGGTTCTGGTTCTCCCGTGTCTCCCTTCAGTGGGCCCAGCGATACGGCCTGGGTCTCCAGCAGCATGGTGTTGGTGTTGCTCCCAGTGGGGATCGGAGGAGCAGCGAAGCAAAGCTCTGCTTCTAGCTGGAGGAGGAGACAATGCTGCCGGGCGCTGAGCTCTCCTCCCCCCGCCAGAGCTTTTAACTGCAGGTTGAAGCTGGATCTGGGTCTGTCCGCGGTGGGCTGGTTGCTGCTGGAGTCTGAGCTGAAGGAGTTTCTGGTGGACCTGCATGATTTCATTTGATTTCGCACGGAATCCAATCTCGTGGCCACGATAAGCAGTATTAAGAATAACTTTATAGAAAAAGCTAATCTTCTTGCTGATGGTCTACTACAATTGTCTACTGGTCTATTGTCTATTGTCTATTACAATTGTAGTACCTTTGGGTAGGTTAACCTGTAACAACGTACTATATTAGCTGAATATCACATTGAACACTCATTTGTCGTTTTGGTTCACTTGGCATTGACACAAATCAGTGTGTTGCATACCTGCATATGAGGTTCAACAAATCGTCCTTAGGTCGAATGAGGGGATTGTCAGAGGGCAGAATCTTAGGCGAGTGCTCCGTCTCCAAGTGTCCTGTTGAACACACACACACATACATAGAGCACTACTAGTGAGAAAGGCCTACAAACATGCATATTTACAGCATCTCATTAATGTTGTTTGTCTCAAAACAGTAAAAAACAGATTGTAGGAAATCCCCCATGAATCAGTTCAGCGCTGTGCATGTGGGTTCACTTTGTGCCGACATGCTCCTGCCTCTTATGCAAGTGATGGGCTGCTGTGAGAGCACTGGGGGTGTTTCCGGTGCTGGGAGGGCAAGTTGTAGAATGAATAGTGGTCTGGAATGAGCAGAAAGAAAGAAAGAAGGTGGAATAGAGGGGGGGGGGGGGATACTGGGAGCATGTTAGACCTCTAAATCCACCGCTCAACCTCCTTTAATGGGTGCTGCCTTCCTCTCTTTTAGGAACAAGTCATTTTTCCGACCCTGCACTCTAAGTGCTATTACTGTATTTCATTATCACGGGGGAAAATCCGGGGTCGACATGTTTGAATCAAAGGTGGCCTCTAGCCAGCTGTAACTGTTGAGTGGTCCCTTTAACAGTGATCAACATTGGAAACACTGATTCTCACTGCTGAACAGGAGGTGTCACAGTCACATATGTGATTTCCTTCTTTTCACTGAGCTCCCTGAACAGCTTGTCATTGTGGTCAGAAAACAGGTTTATTGGTTTATTATATCAAAATGTGACGGTCTTCAGGGAAACCTCTATTTGTAGCCAGAATCAGGAAAGACAATGGAGTTACACAACAGCTTACTGACATGCTGACACACGATGAATACACATGTGTATGCACACGCACAGAGAAAAAACACACACATACACAAGTACACCTGCATTTACCAATGCAAACATATATATATACAGAAAAACACAAACAGAAACACACACGCTGCTAGTATTTGTCTATTATTCAGAACAGCTGTTGTGCTAAGAATGAGCTGACGGTGCCAGTGTTGGCAGTAGCACTCAATATGGACTTCCTCACCAAATATTAGCACATCATTGTTTTATTGTTCAAGGTTATGCAGAGGGGAAGGGATGTGGTTTATACTCTTTCATGCTGTGATACCACGCGCTGTTCAGCTGTATATTAGATTAATAAAAATTACGATTCCTGACCTCAATAAACAATCCCAGAATTTACAAATCACAAGTTAATAACTATCTGTTGTTGATTACTCCTGAAAGGTCACACACATTTCCTTGAGAATGTTCTAGTTTGTGTTTTATGACCTCACATCTGCAGATTGGCAGCGAGTCATGTAGTTGAATGAATTGCTGGAAATGAGAACTTTGCAAAATGATGGATTAATCAAACTGAATTTGACCCCCGGGGGGCTGTTAAATACAATTAGCAAAATAAAAAGCACACTACCTCATGTGCTGTCTGCAACAATGATTTCTGATGTTGTGATACAAAAGCAACCAATGTAAGAATGTGGGCATCTGCTTGAACACATAACACCAATAACAAAAACAAAAAAACATCTTCCTGACCTAGAATTGCACTGACATGAAGCTCATCTCTTAAAACATGTTTCCCTATTCTCCTCAGTAACACACTACAGATGGATGAATCAGCAGGGGCCCCCAGCAACCCACTGAAAGAGAAAAAAGAAACATCCCGCGGTTGTCTCTCAACACCCACACCGTCAAAACTCCCACCTGCCCCACTGCCTGCCCAAAGCTGACCTCAGCAAGCGTCCGGACACCCCTAACCCCCCGTAACAGCTGTGTGCCGCATTCCTCCAGCAGAGAGCCTGAAAAATGCCAGAAATTGTGATTACTGTGTTGGTTCAAAGAGCCCCGAAGCTGGTTCTCATTAAGAGCCATTAAGAAGAGGACAGGCATGGAACAAACTAAATGAGGGAGAGAGAGAAGGAGGCTGGGACTTCTGGTTCTGTTTCAACTGACGATGGGGTCTTGAGCCACACAGCGTCAAACAGATTATTGTCACTGGGACAAGTTTACTAACATTAGACCAGGATCGCATTGGTATGTCCTTGTCCTAACTTGGCATTGATGAGGGGAAGTGGCACATTCAAACAGTGTTGGATTCCAGGATCTACTCTACACTGTTCTGAAATGTTTGCGGAATAGAAAATTCCATTTTATATTTAGTCTCAAACTACAGCCAGAGAATGACCAAAAAACTCTCCAAACAATGTCAGTGCAGTTGAAATTGTTGACCCAAGACTACCCTTTTGTGCTTATTTTTCATCAAATATCAAAATATATGATTAAAATAGTATGAGTTTTGTGTAAAATTATGTTAAATGGTGACAAGATATTTTACACAGCTCTGGCAACATAATCTGAGTGAGGTGCTCTTGTTAGCTATTGTATTTAGAGCTGTCCTTGACCAAAGACATTCTAAGTCAATTACATTTTGTAAACTAATCTATTGTTGATTTACACAATAGATCTGTCAAATTTAGTTTCTACACAAAGAATCGTGCAAAAGCACCATTTTTAATATTGTGTTTACTAGAGATGTGCTCATAAGTTTCCTGGAACTACGTCATTCAGCATGAACAAGCACTAAAAATGCAGAATCAACTTAAGAAATTGTAGTCGACTGAGAGCAAAATGACCAAGTTGGGTCAGTCCTAATTATTTTATTAGTATTCTTCTTGTTGGTATTCATTTCTAATAATTCTGGAAAGATTTGTAGCTAACTATTTTGATCCTTCAATCCAATAACTGCACAGAGTTATTACAACAACTTTACAGAACTGTAGGTTGAGCATATAACAAATTGAGTAATATGTGAATAACAATGAAGAAGCTGAGATGAAATGCGAGAAGGACATTATGAGCTGGCATAACCGTTGGTAAGATGTCATCATCCTTGCTGTTGCTGCATGCCACCAGTAAATCATGCTTGGTGTTGCATAATAAAAAACACTATTACTGTATGAGATGACTGTAATGTCACTGAATATGACGGGAAACCCCAAGTCAGGGAATAATATGTGGAATTCCCTTTTATTTTGCAGAATACACTTCATCTCCCCGTGCTTCCTGTGGCGTCATGAAACAACACGACTATCTTGAGAGCCGATCTTTTTTTGGTGTGTTCAAGGCAAAAGTAACAATAGGGCATGATGATTCCCTCCTTGTTTAACCTTGCCAATTCATTCCTTGTACTCCTGTGACAGCAAAAGACATTGAAAGGGTGTAGAGGGAATTACAGCTTAACAAAAGAGCGCAGGGTCACTCTTGGTGAGTCACCTTGGCTGTATTGCGGCCATGGCGACAGGAGCGAAACAGGAGCAAAACGTTGATAATCTGCGACGGCCACTGGGCTGAACTTCCTGTCCTGTAGTGTAAATGGGTAGCACGCGATCGGTTTAGCCTTTTGATGTTCTAATAATTATAGTGATGGGAAACCAATGCAGCATACTATTGTTTTCTTAATTCTCAAAGTTATTATTTCACCTGTTGAGGACCTGGTTGGTGTTTTGTGTCACTGATGTTTCATGGAAAGTTGCCTTTATATTGAGATTTTCAAGACAAACAAAAAACTTCACAAAGATGAAACCTTGACAAGACTTGAGATCACCTGCCAAAATAAGTAGCTACCGCCGCTCCGGCTGTGTTCTGAAGTATTCCCTCTCCCGTCCACTTTGCCAACTGCAAGGTTAAGACAACAGTTAGGCAGAGTGCCTTTTTTATTAGCCGTATATTATCCATTGGAGATTAGGAGGCAAAAATTCCCCAGACTGCTCTTAAAAAAGCAAAATAAATGAACATCTGGCCATGATGGGTGGCCATTCTAGGTTATATAAAGTTGAGCAGCGCCAACAAACAGGGATCGCCTGCATGAGACAGCAAAATGGTAAAACCAGAGGATTTCTGTTCCATAACATATGATTAAGACTAGTTGGCAGACAGAAGCTCCTTGAAATTGAAATCTCATGAAAGATTCAAAGAAAACATATTGCTGGCTCAGGATGGATATGCCTACTATGGACCAGATGCTGCAATCATCATATAAGAACAGCTACACAAAGCAATTTGTTAAGTTAAACCCCCGTGTAAGGGAATGCCCTTTTCTGATCTGCTGGCAAAACTCCCAACCCAGGTGAGTGTGTGTGAGTGTGTGTCTGCGTGTGTGTGAGTGTATGGATGTGTTTTTCTTGCGCTGCCTGTGCGGGCCCAGACGTACCGCCAGTGAGCAATGAGCCCCCACTGAACTTGGTTGACCTCTCATCTCTCCCATTTTCCACTCCATCTCAGGTGTCGGAGCAGGAAAGAAAAAAAAAAAAATACTCCCAAACCAATTTGACACATCAACTCACTCTGCTAGGAAGACGACTTAGAAAAACAAACACTGTGCTCATCTTAGAGGAACAGATGTTCGACTAATACAGCGTAGTGTAGACTAATAGAGAAGAATTACGACCACGATGAGTGAATAATATTTAGGACAATAAAATAGCAAGGCAGCTTCCAGGGTCAAATTCAATCATCCCTTCAATCACTATTTCTTCCAATCATCACTAAGCTTCACTTGTTTTTCCATAATATAACTGTAGTTAACTACCTGGATAGAGCATGCAATCTATAAACTTCACAGACACAGTTCACTGAATCAATAATACATGCATCACACCCCAAGTGATACGCAAAAGTCATTGACCGTTACACAGGAAGACTGATATAAATCTGAAATGCAAGTGTCGTGTTGCAAAGAGCTGCGAAAAGGTTCCCTCCCTCCGTCTGAGCCGTTATGCTTCATTTAAATTGGTGTCAAAAGGTCACCAAGCAACACACTTGACCTGTGCTCACTTTTCAATAAGAAGCAGCTACAAGTGAATTATTAACAAAATACCAAATAGGTCAGACGATCTTTCAGACACAGTTTACCTTTTCTGAAAATGTAAAAATTAGAAGACTGTTAAAATGTATCTCAGTAGAATGATAAATAACTTCAATATTATGACACCAACAGGTTTCAGCATGAATCCTAAATATTTGTGTTTAAGCATTAGTTCATTGTTTATTTCCACATACATCGGTTACACACCTCAGCATGAATAGAAAGACGTTGATGCACCATCAATGACTAATGGCTCTACCAGTCTCCCCTGCAGGAGCAATAACCTGCTGTCCTCCCTGCCATTGTCATGTGGATGCAGTGCATATCTCAATATGAGCACAAGGAGCTCCGGGAAGAAATCTTTGCTCAGGTAGCGTGTCACATTTCCGTGACCTTTACTCGCCAGAACAATTCCAGGCTGCCTCTTGCCCCTACGTCCGCTTCCTCCTTGTGTCTTTCCCACGCTTTGTGTGTGGACAGTGAAGGAAATCTACTTAAAAACATCGTAGACAAAGCTTCATTGGCTAAAAGCATGTACGAGTGTGTGTGTGTGTGTGTGATGGGGGGGGGGGGGGGGGGGGGGGGGATTTCCTTTGTTTGGATAGGCTGTTTATTTGGGAATGGTGAGGAAGGCTTCGTGTGTATCTCAGTGGCACACTAGACCTGGCACAAGGTGGAAGAACATCCACTTTTTATCTATCCATCTTGTTTTTGTGCAAACAGACTCTCTCTTCCCAAAATATTTAATCCTGTTCACTCACTGATAACAATTGCTGGATAAACGTGTTTTTTTTACAATATATAACACGGGGCTGATTTGCAATATCATAATGAGAAAAAATCAAAATCAAACAAATCCAAATTTCATCAATGAAATCAGTCTGATATTAAGATATAGTCTACTTGTCTGTTAGAATGACCTGTCAGTCAACACATTTTATTAACATGGATAATCACCCAATTACAACGGGACACGACTGCCTCTAGCGGATAGAATGAGAACCGCAGGTCCAATGACAGCCTTCACACATCATTTTCCTAAAATATTCAAACTGGGTGTTCTACTGAAATATGAAATACTGAAATATCCATAAAAACTAAAACATATTCCACAAATGTAAGGATCAAATAAAAAACGGCCAAATGATTCAACTCTTGGTAGCAGCTCAAAGATAGAAAGAATAATATTATCATTAATCATCATTAATTAATGAATAAAAAGCAACTCTCTACTTCTTCTGATACGTCACAGCTGATTGGGTCAAATATCTGTTAACCATCATGCTGTCATCCATTCATTGAAACGAATCTAACAGTGCGATGTTAAAACTCTGTCCTTCCATGCAACTCTACTACGCGTAAATAACTGATCTGTATAAGCATGAATGACTTCTTACCATTTGTGTGTGACGAACAACACAAGATGACAACGAACAATCTGAAACAGTCGGATGAGACCATCCTGGCAGCTCTTCCCCCGAAATCCACACCGTGGAATCAGAAATAAAGTGATAAGAGTCCTTGGCGGAGGCTAATGATTCCGCGTGACTGAACAAAGTCTCTTACAGCGAGTAAATCAAAGAGTCTTCTTTTTCCTAAAAAAAACAACAACGTGTCGTTAATCCACAAAAGCCTCAGGTGTACATGCACAAAGCGGCAGTGGTTCTCCCGTATCCCATGGCGCGTTTCGCAGGGGAGCTCTCCTGCGCAGCTGGGCTAGTCCAACTCCCGATCCGGCAAAGAGGAGACGGATGTACCGCTCTATCCTCGAGGCAGGTGCTCTCAAACACCACCCCCCCCCCCCCCCACCAACAAAAAAAAAAAGTAAGATGAATTCAATTCAATGGTTTGCGAAAAATAAAAGTTGTATGAGTGGTGTATCAGCGTCTAACTGGTTTGGTGGAGCCCACATAAACCAGATTAGTCTGCTCAGTGCTTTTCATGCGCGTCTTGGACAATTTCTCCTCCCTTTCGCCTCTGTGCAACACTTACAGTCCATGCGTGAGGCACGTTTTATGGAGACACAGAGGAAGGACGCAACGTCACTCTTTTGGGGGGGACAAACTCCTTCCTTCAGGCTGCTGAGGAGGGGATAACCTCATGAGAAATAATGAGTACCTGTGGTAATTACACCAATTGATGGGTAACTCCTACACATGTACAGGGGGTGTTATACTTACACCATTAAACATGGAAATATGCAATAGAATATCACAGTAATTATATTTATTTTCAGTTGAAAACTCCACTCGAAAGTGAACTGAAATGACCCCAAAATGTGTTTATCACAGCATTGTTTCAATCGTGATTAATATCATCTTATTGATCTGTGGTCAGAATGTTTCTAAATGACTCTTTGAAGTTAAATTAGTAGAAGTAGATCATTAAACCTTTTTTATCTGACCTTTGTGTGTAAAGCATGCCTTTGATAAAAAAACAACCGAGGCTAAAGGTAACAGCAGTAATCTTGTCTTCAGGGGAAATCATTGCGATATCAGATTGATCTGTTCTATGTGTTTAGAATAAATATTTGCTGCGTTTATTTTTAACTTCAGCAACAGGACACACTGCTTTTTATATCAATGTAAACAATCCTCTTTTGTCCAGCAGTACCCTGCAGTGTGTGGATGTGCTGCAGACTGTTTTCTTTTATCACCACAACAATCACTCTGCTGCTGTAGGTCACAGTAGCAGGCACTGTAAATAAGAACATCCTGCCCTCACCTTTCCGCCAGCGTCACGGCTGAACAGCCACCATTTTGGGGACTGGATCTTGAGTGCAGGGGATTATAGGCACAGCAGTAGTGAAATGTGATGAGCACCACTCCACCGTTCCTGTTGCGGGAAAACAGTGAAAAGCCACATGAGAACATGGAACAAGTCATATGGGAGTCGTGGGAGTCCTTTTGCATTTTTTGTCCTTTTGCATACACACAAAAAGCTGCCTCTCTTCTGTGTCCAACAAAGGGGACAATACAGGATTGTTGTGCGTTGCGTTACTTTGTTCACTTTCGTGACAGTGGACACTCACTGTAACAATCTGGTGGTGAGGAAACATTAAAGTCACCTTTCTCACTTTGCAGACTTGGGAATTAGCTTAACATGGCATACAATTCACAGGACTCTCAAATAGTATTAGAAAATGTCTGACATGGGCTCTTAAGATGATATGCTATAGGCTTACACCTTTTGAAGAAGAACATACTAAATGCACAAATAAAAGGTGAGGTTTGCAAGAAACGTCCTTGTCTACTACAACAATCTTCTTAGTGTGTGTTCACATTTTAAGTCTTCAGTAAAGGAGACAGCACTCGGCCAAGAGGGCAGCAGATATGTCTCCTGATGAACAATTGCTGGAAGTTGCGATAGGGGTTTGGTTTGAAGTGTTTTATTTTAGAATCTGGTGTTCAAAACACACTATGGGGGACTAACATGGTTCTACACACACACAGCATGCACTCTTCCTTTTGCCCTAACACCAAAGTCTTCTTCAGTGAATGAACCAGAAATAAAGTGTTTTTTTCTGCAGAGGGGTGGAGGGAGTCTGACTGCCGGCCCTACTGATCAGATGACTTTCAGTCTTGAGTGGAAACAATGTCATAGTCTCCAGACCACACTCATACTGCAGCCTTGGAAGCAAGGTATATCATTTTATGGAGTAAATGTTGGTGGAAAAAAACAAGGTTGATAGGCTACAATATTAACAAAACAATTACTTTCATGAGAGCAAAATTAAGAATTGTTGATTTTTAAGCCAGGGTCCTGGACAGAGGTCTGCAGTAGTTGGAAAACTTAAAAATAATCCAGAAATCAATCATGCATACAATTTCTCATGAAAGTAAATGGCCCATGGGTCAAGATCTGAGCTCTCTCCAAAAGATTATACAACCATCTGATACAAAAGATTATTCTCAAGACATATCATCAACAATTTGGAAAAAGGTAATATGGAATAGAAATACATCAATTCATATGGGATCCAATATAAAGGTAAAGATTTTGAAAATGTATACCATATTAGCAGAATTAGCTGTCAAGTTTAAGGTACCACTGAATATAACAGAGCTCTCTCTTCACAGAGTAGATGTTCATGCCTGCTGTGATTCCTCCACTGTTTTAAAAGTGGAAAGGTCTCCGTCATGTTGGCCAAACTATCTGGTTGCTTTCGTTAAATGGGCCCGTTATGGCTGAATAAAAACAGGGTATTGGTTTCCTCAAGTTGTGGAGCGCATGTGGTACATGTTGCAAATCTAGACCTGCAAGACAGTGAAATGCATTAAGTACGCATTATTACTATGCCAGAGATGCTGCACAAGAAATGAACAAATACGTTTGTGTTTGTTTGGCACTGCATTTAGTATACAAGACTAGCTCCACTTTTTAGAGGAGAAACTTTAGTATTTTGAAGAGAGTAAAATATCTCATTGTTGATATGTCAGGATCATTTATTTCTTCAACTTGTTATAACAAAAGAAAAAGAAAAGGTATAACTAATACAGCTAATGCTGACACTAATGTAGTGCACCCATAATTAAGGTTATTTGCTGCAGCTGTGTTTACAATGTGACATTTCTATTGTCGATTTAATTTAAGGATTCTGTCAGTCAAATTTGACTATAACATCAGTGTGCCATAAGCTGTAGATGGGTGATTTCCAAATGTCGACCCTGGGAAACATACATTGAACATTTGACCAAGGGAAAGGGCATTACTGAGAACATAAAACCCTTTGAAAGGTCTCCTTAAGGTATCATACTAAGAGGATATTGAGCTAGGGAACATAGGAGACACACTCCCATCTCCAGGTAAGGCCTTTAGTTGCACAATAATTATAAATAAGAGCAGCAACTGAGGATTATTTTTTTGTCATGCATTAATGCAAACTTATATAAATTTCAAAGATAATCACCAGTACCCTGTTGCAAGCAGGTGGAATTTACCAGTTGCAGAGAAAGTCTACTAACCTTCAGGCTCTTCCCTCTTCCGGACAAACTTCGCGGCATTTGTGACAGCTGTCAATCAAAACAAACGGCGCCAACATTAGCCTGATAATAATTAATTGACAAGTGGTGAAACCTACAACATGGAGCGGTTGGTTTCGACGGTGAAATGTGAGTAACTAACCCTTTCAGCTGGTTTAAACGCTACAGCGGTATTTGTCACTTCCTGTGACTTCCTTCTTATCTGGGCAGTTGGTCAGTAACCGTTGGCTAGGCTAACTAGCTAGCTTGTGTGTGTATGCTAATGTAACCTCAGCATCGGTTTATTACGCCTTCACTTCGCTAACGTGAACAACAGTAATGGAAGGGGATTTAAAATAAAGCAATATACACAGTATGTGGTACATTAATATGGTAAACTAAAAAGCCTTTTTTGACACTATTAATATATCCAGAATTATGCTTTATTGACCCACTAGTGACTCAATCAAATCACCTAGTTAGTTGTTATAGTAGTCTATGGGAGAAAACAATGGGTGATCAATGGGAATTTTGATATACAGTTGTTTATATTAATGTTATTTCTTAAGTTAAAATACCACACATTTAGTTAACGTTACTGGTTACGGCTTCTGAATTTTATGACTAGAATAAATAAATGAACAACAAACGGTCCACAGTTACAGATTATCGTAATTTGTCATTTTGTCAACAGAAAGCTACAACAAAATGTTAAAATAATTTTTCAAATTGCCACACATTAGAAGTGTAATTAGCCATTGCAGAACTAACTATTTTTGGGGAAATATTTGACCTTTCTCAAGAAAACTGTTGAGTTCGTGTCCTGTCAACATGTCTTGATTTTCTTTTGTTCCTCCACAGGTCTCATCGATAATCTGCTGCACAAACAGCCAACAGATTATGAGGAGGTGATAGAGAAACTCTTCTCTGAGGTCTCTGGCCTGCAGGGTTTCCCCAAAATACCAGATCCACAGGTAGACAAAAGTTTGAGAGAGTTATAACTTGAAAATCAAATCTAAAATGTTGCTCTTGCAATGCAGGATCTTCCGTATGTAATACCAACAAGCCTTTTTATAGTTAATGTACGTCATCAGTCTGAGTTTACTTTAATTTAAAAGACCTCTGTAACTAAGTTGTAAAGTTTAGTCAAAGCTTATTATTTTTCTAATATAGCATTATGTCACTTTTAGATGGCTATAGCTTGGCAGAATATGTGAGTTGCATGCATATTTAATAATCTTACTCATATTACAGCTTGAGGAGTGTGCCATCCAGCTGTGGAACTGGGCAGTTACTAAGAACGTGGGCAGCACTATAAGCACAAATCAGAAAGCTAAAGGTACACTTCTAATTGCAGTATGTATTCACATGATCATTTTACTGAGTGTGCGTTGTGTCAGGCCACGGTCAAACGTTCTCACCATCCCTCACAGTGCGTCACGTCGCATGCAGTCTGCTGTGCTGCTGTGAGCCGGAGAATCCAACAGAGGGCGTCATCCGTAAGCAGATCCTGGTACGCAATACTGCAGGCCACCTCTGTGAGTGCTCAACATTTCAGGAGGGGGGACACAGTCTGTTTGTCAGTGTGTAATCTTTACAGATGGCCAGCAAAACAGGGAGAACCTGGCTGGACTGCAAGAATCCCCAGATGGCAGATAACTTCTTAAGATTTGCTGTCAAGGTGAAGAAAGAAAGTTAAGGGCGTAGATGAGAGCGTACAGTAATATGGCGTCTTTACAAGTTATACAACATTCAATACCCCTAGAGCCTGGAAACCCTCTATGGCCAACTAACGACCAGAGGTGACGGAGCAGCTGACAGCGCTTCATCCAAAGGGGACGTGGAGAAGGATCTGCTTCGGATCCTCTCATGCCAGGCAGAATCGGTGAGCCATGGCACACGTGATGTTCAACACCTTCGACGTGAATATTTGTTCTTGTGATATTTGGCAGCTGAGGAAGTGCTATTCTGACAGACTTGCAGTGTGAAGTGTGAGACAGCTAAAATGCGAACTGAGAAACAATGAGAAGGGGGGGAAATCTCATTCTGTGCTAATAAGGACTGTTATATTGTTTCCTCACATTTAACAGTAAGTTCAAGTCTCTTCTTTGCAGGCCGTGACTCAAGGGAACAACCACGAGGCTGTGGTCTATATGCAGCGCTGTAAAGACATGCTGCTGCGGCTCCCGAAAGATGTAAAACAAATACCTCTGTTATCATTATAACAACACATTTACAGTACATGTTGCTATTTAACCGTGAATACATTTACTCAATGCAGACTGCGTACCTCTCCCTTATGTGCTACAACTTTGGAATAGACACGTACAACCAGAGGAAGTTTGAGGACAGTGCATTCTGGCTGAGGTAAATATAATGTTTCATTTCTACACAAAGGTGCTGAGAAACCATCCGGTGGGAAAGTACATTTCTTCTTCTTCTCTTTCTCAGCCAAAGCTATGAAATCGGGAAAATGAATGTGAAATACGCCCCTGGATCTGAAGTCCAGGTGATACAGTGCAATACAAAGTTCAGTACAGGCGACGTATACAAATTAAAATAGTTATTATTCTTTTTTTAAATCTGTTTCCCTCACACTAGGCCAAGGTGTTGAGGCTCCTTGCCACTGTTTATTTAGAGTGGGACTGTCAGAGGTTTCAGGAGAAAGCTCTTAATGCCGTCAGCTTAGCCAACAAGGTGAGATATGATACATCGTTTTAAAACTATATTTCACGTATGCATTTTGAAGCATGCCCTTACAAAATAAATAGACTCTCTGTACATAATTGTACTACGCAATTTGACAGGAATGTGTGAGCGCCTCTGGACTGTACTTAAAGATCAGAATACTCCTGAAATGCGGGGCCTCCGACGATCATATCAGAGCAGGTTAGTTATTACCTAAACCTCATTGAATTATTTATACTTCAATGTTTATCCTTCATAAACCAAGCAGTAGCAGCGGGGCGTCAGTAGCTGAGAGTTTAAATACTTCAGGAATAGTCAAAGTGTCTACAATGGTGTAACTACTCTCTAAGATTTACACCACAGGTCAGGTGCTCCAGTAGAGCTGCTCAGTCTCAAACAGCAGAAGAGTGTGCTTGTACTTGGACCCTCCTGTGTGTTCCTGTGTGTGTGTACGGATGACTTGCACAGCGAGTTAAATGCACAATTAAAAGCTGTTTGTATGTTTTCAGGATTTAACGAGATGCTGGAATCAAAGGTTTCTCTTGAACTGTGTCTGAGCACAGTGAAACTACTGATGTCTGAAGACAGGTAAGCACACATGTACAAGCATATTTACTGGTACTCTCACTCACAGCCTCGCATAAACATGTGCACAAATACACATTTTTCTTTTAAGGAACGCCCTGCTGTTCAACTCTGACTGTCTGTTTTGATTTTTCTAGAGAAATGCTGGCTTTTGAGTATTTGAAGCGCGTGTGTCAGCACTTCGAGGCGTCCCCTGACCTGGGAACTGCTCTCGTCTTGCACATTGAGCTCCTGCTGCAGAGAGGCAAGGAGCTGTTGGGCAAACAGAAGATCGAGGATATCATCACCGGTACGTACGTTTTGCAATACAGTTCTAGTATAACTCTTCTTCAAAAAGATGGTTAATGTTATAATAATGCAGGGAACACACTGTAGCTGTGCCTCTGTATGAGTATTAGTTATGACTATTTATTACACCCACACAGGACACTATACAGGAAAACAGCTGTCTCCACAGGCCCTCACAAGTCTACATGTCATGCTGTGGGATAAAGGGTCCAAACACTTTGAGGTATGCTAAACATAGCCATGTTGTTCCTTCATTCACAAGATATTTTTTTCGTGTGCATATAGTTATCAGCATGGGGGCTCAGTGATCAGCCCGCTGTTCTTAACTAGTGAGCACAGGTTCAATGCAAAGGTTTCATTTCCACACAGGGATAAACAAAGGATCTTTCTTCCCAGGCCAGAAACTACTCGGAGGCTCTTCAGTGGTACAACTACTCGCTGAGTTTCTTCAAGGCAGGTCAAATGGAGCCCAACTCAGCCAAACTTCAGAGGAACAGAGCTTCCTGTTTCCTGCAACTGAAGCAACTGGAAAAGGTAAGCGAACTTGAGCCACAGTATCACGTGAGGGAGGTAACCGTGTTGTACAGTAGGTGGTGTGTGTGTGTGTGTGTGTCAGAACTCACTACTTGTGCTTCCCAGGCCAAAGAAGCGATTAAGGAAGCAGAGCGATGTGATCCGGAGAGCATTTTCACTCAGTTCAGTGTTTACAAGATTGCAGTGCAGGAGAACAATGTGGAGAAAGGTATCTACGAAACACTAGTGGTGTGATCCGGTAGTACTGTTGCAATCTCATCACAGCCACATTTTTCAGGCATATTCTCTGTGGTGATGAGGTTGTTGATCTGTACCAGCTGCAGAGGCCGTGAATGCGATGGGACTTCTGTCCAAGGGTGCTGTTGCCAGTTCGGACGGACTGCTGGTGTCGGAGAATGCTGCTTCCAAACTCCTCAGTCTGGCCGCTCAGATTGCTTTGGAGGTAGGACTCATCAAAGGACTCGTTACTCGTCTCTGCTAACCAGCTGCAAAGATTGTGGATTCAATGGGGTTTAGTCCTCAAAAGAGGTACTTGTGGGTTGGAGTTTGTGGGTGGGAAGCCAATCAGGGATCATGTCGTTGTCACTGCACTGATCTGGGGAGAAAAGCATGATATCACATGTTTGGGCATGTTACATCTTTACAAGCAAAGCTCCTCATCGTTAAAAACAATCGGCTATCAGCTGTCTGTCACCTCTCCGGCCCTATTTCAATCAGCAAACACACTGGACTGCAACCAGGCATTAGCAATTAGCGAGGGTCTAAAGGAATGAGTCCTATTTGAAGTATACTGCATGATGAATGTGACTGGTGGGTGGTGGAATACAAGAGGAGGTTGTTTGTTCCCCTGTGACAGAATGAACAGCAGGAAACCGCCATGAAGGCGCTGGAGAGCTTGTGTGAAAACTCCGAAGACGAAGCTCAGGTTCTGACTGCTCTCAGGTCTGTGGGAACTGCAGTATGCAAATGAAGAGTTAAATACCCAATCTGCATGAAAAGAAGATAATCCGTTCTGCATTATTATAGACATTTCACATGTGTTTCATCAAGGAGGCTTTTTCAGTTAGAGGTTGGTTTCCTTCTTTTGTTTTCCATGCTGCAGTTTGCTATGAGAAGAGAAAGATTTCTATATTTTGTGTTGTGTTGAGACTGTGTGAACAAAACACGATGGTAGAGTTTCACACATAAAGTGACAACATTTAGTAGAGATGGCTTCTGTGCTGCTGAGAGATTGTAGTGAGTCTGTTAGTTTTCCATACACCTCTACGATCCACTGACCTATATTCCACTGGAAGTGTGTCTCCGTATAATACAGTTAGTAGGTGAAAGAAAGGAGGTCAACACCAGTTTCTCCATTCATCTTCTTATAGGTGTTTGGTTCGACTCGTGCTCTCCACAATAGAACAGTCCAGTGATGAGATGAGGTGAGGGGAAGAGAAAGTACCTGATAAAGTGTGATTGTATAGTATTATCGATGCTTTCAATACATCAAAAACACAGGATTACACCCACTACCTTACGTTACTCCATGCAGGAGTGTGAGTCTGGATGTCCTGCTGCCGTATCTAAAAATGGGTGAGTACATATGCAGCAGGGGTTGAATTGCCTTTTATAGAATAAACGTCTCGACTACAGTGTCTGCTGTTATGTTTTGTTTGCAGCTCTGCAGAAAGTTTCTCACCAGTCTCGCTTGACTGTTGAGCAACGCATGGAGGAAGCTAACTGGTTCAGGAAGATCGGTACAAAGACTTCTACTTATAGAAGTATGCTATCGCTTAACAATCTTGCAGCACCTTCATTTTGTCTGTGTTTGTGTGTGTGTGTCCTTGTTACAGCGTGGAACACGGCTCTGCAGTGCGAGAGCAGCCCTGACAGGATGAGGGATTTCTTTGTGCTCTCTTACCAGGCAAGTCCCCTTATTAGCTTTGTCAGGTGGATTAATCGATATCTACAGTACGAGGGTGTAGATCAATAACCCGAGCAGAGATTTAACATTGCTTTTGGAAAGATAAACATATCAGTTCAAGATAAAGAATCACAATGACCCCCCCTCTGTCCTCGGAATTTCTGACTGTACATTCAGCAGAATACCTGTAGTCAATTATCCTGTGTGTTATTGCAATCAAAATGAAACTACGACTATCTGCGTGAACCCGTAGCTCTCCCAGCTGTGCCCTCCCGATCGCACCTTGCTCATGGGCCAGAAGACGTGTCTGCTAATGGCTGCCGCTGCCTCTCTGGAGCTCTGCAGGAAGTCTCTTCACTCCGCCCAGGTGTGCCTCCCACTCCCTCTGCCCGTCTCCCACATTTAGCACGCTCTCCCTCCACATGGATGGAAATGTACCAAGTCCAGTGGAGAAGAGAGGTGACTAACGCACCTTATTGGTGCTGGCGTAGGCGTGTTGTTTTAATCCCTCTAGCCTTTTTGAAGGAGGAAGTGGACACTAGATGGCGATGATGAATCCCAGAATGCTTTGTGACGACGTGCTTTCTGTTTGGTTCACAGACCGAGCAGCTCACTCAGGCTCTGGAGTACATTCAGATCTGTTGGGAGGTCTGGAAGACCCTGAAAGCATCAGGTACCTTTAGCAGCTTCACTACCCGACTAATTATAATATTTATTTGCATGTCTTTTAAAATGAAGCTAAAGAAATGCACTCTCACCGCGTACTTGTAGGAAGCTCCCCGATGGACCCCACAGACACACTGCTGCTGCTGTACGAGTTTGAGGCCCGAGCCAAGCTGAACGACCCCAAGGTTGGGACGGTGCTGGAGTCGGTCTTGGAGCTTGAAAACGTTGAAACCAAAGTGCTGGAGACGATTGCAGGTAAAAACAGAGACTGTTCATCTCTGCTGACACATGTAAAGAAACACACACGATCTAATATTTTTTTTATGTTTGTAGCGTTAGCCATGGAGCCTCCAGCCCACTTCCCTCTGCTTTGTAAGAAGGCCTTGAGGGTCGCTCTCTCTCTGCACAAGAAACAACCACAGGCTGACCTGGCTAGCTGCAGGCAAACCCACCACCACTCTGCATGAAGATGCCCTTAAAGTGCTCATTGGGATGAAAGGGTTTCTAACGGTGTGCCTGTTTTTGTGTCTCTTGCCTTAGCAAGTGCGTCCACAGCCTGATCAAGCTGTCCCTCCCAAGCGGCGTGTCAGAGGTGGGGGCCCATGTGCTCGAGGAGGTGTGGGACTACTACGAGGAGGCGCTGTCCGTCATTGCAGCCGCAGTGAGTCAGCGCCAATCACACATGGCCATCCCTCGGCACCCACCTCCTGTTCGTTCCAACAGGACTGCTCCCTGCTATATAATTAACCCCCTCTCTTCCACTCCATGCCTGCCTGCTGTTATAGAAGCCTCTCTGTTTTTTTTTTTAAATTTTTTTTATCAATGGGCTTTCAGCCGCACTTCAATTAGCAGATGCTTCCATTCACCAAACCCCTTCCTGCCAATTTGAATGCTAATGTGCTGTACAAGTCATCATACTGCCGGTGAGCTTGCAGCTCTGAAAGAGGCATCAAATTATTGAGACACTGCGCTGCTTCAGAGGCAGCGCATATTTCCCCTTTCATTTTGAGTTATTACTCAAAAAGCCGTGGAGTTCTTTGGATCAAAGTGAAAGCCCAAGATTAAAGTGGTGTGAAAAAAACCAAATGAAACTTTAGAAATGATAGACCTTCCAGTTTGTTTACGGTCTGTTTAAAGACTTCAAAGCATTGGTAAAGGTTAACATACAGTAGAACAGGATTGGATGAGAGTTACTCACAGGTTTCACCCAATATAAAAATAAATAAAAAAACAGATTTCCTTCCATAGTGAGTCACCCAGGTGGCCTCCGTTTAACGGGCTTCTGAACATCTTCCTGCTCTTCTCTGCAGCCGGACGACTTCCCGGAGATGGAGACCCTGTGGCTGCTGACTCGGGCCTGGAACACGGGGATACTGCTGTACAGCCTGGCTCAGTACCCCGAGGCCGAGAAGTGGTGCGGCCTCGCCATGAGCTTCATCCGCCACCTTGGATCACTGCAGGAGAGCTACGAGACACAGGTACAGGACTGGTGGAGAGGGAAGGAAAACCTGACAAAAGGCTTTGGTCCCACAAACACACATCTTGTGCTAAATCAAGTGTATAACCATCACTGTAGGCCCTTCAGAGCCAATACCTTTGTAAGCTGGACCCTTTTTCCCTTGTGTACCCACAGATGTCGGGTCTCTACAGTGAAATCCTGGACCGGTTAGACAAAGCAAAGAGGAACCTCGTCATGGAGGAATAACTGACCCGGGACAAGTCAGCGGTCTCAGCCCGGTGTTAACTGACTTTAACGGATTCACTTCCAACAGTTTGTTGCAGTTAAATGTTATTGATGTTCAGACATTCCGGTTTGATAAAGTGATGCTTTGAATCTGTGTATTTGTGGGATACAAGTGGTAAAGAAACATATTCTCTCCAGGTTTGGTCAATAAAGGCTAAAATGCCAAAGAAAAATCTGTATAATTCAATTATTTTCAAAGCCGAGTTGTTTTAAGCGCAATGACAAGCAGATCAAAATCATAACTGAGTCACATATTTTATTTCCAAACAAATAAACTCTTGTCAAGTCCCAAAATAAAACCCAAACAAAAGTTGCAGGACTGTGTTCCCTCATGACTAGGACAAGGAAGACCATGAGGCCGAGTGTCCCGATAGGCTGTACCACCTGCAGTGACAGGAAGGAAACTACTGTACAATCAAAGGGTTCATGTTTGCAAGCACTTACTGCACAGATGTGCTAGAACATAAACATCACCCAAAAGTACAAACAAGAACCCCGCCCCCCCCCCCCCACCCCACCCAAAAAATAAAAGCATATATGTCATCATTTCTCTCATCAGAACAAAGACCCTCATCAATTATACACACACACAGAGGCATTCAGGTTCCATCTGGTTATATACCACGACCTCAATGGAAAGAGTAAAATGAAATCAAGTTCTTTGGGCTTTGATATGGCTGACTTGAGGTATGAGTACCACACACATTGTTAACAGTCAGCTGGATTTCAACTAAACACCAGAGAGGACCAATTCTAAACTTCTAATGATGTATTGATCAATGCTCCTGGCTTCTGTGATAGTGGAGGTTTCTGCCTGCATCTCTTTAATTATTTATTTTACAATATATATATATATATTATTTTTGTTAAATCTATACACCCAGACACGTTCCACAAGAAATCACATGTAGACAGGCCCTACTTGAAGGGAATTGAATTCCCAAACTGACTAGTTAAAGTTTTCCAATAGGCATTTTGAAGAGAAATACCAACGATACAGCACATTTGTATGGAAATTATATCTCAAGAGTAGCTCAAACTTTACTTACCTGACATTTGTGTTCTATAAAACATGTTTGTCCCAGTTTTGATTCACACATGCATGAAGCACAGGTGAGGGCGCTCTGCTGGGGGCTTATTTACATTGTACAGCTACCACACCCTTTGAAACAGTCTGCAAGCAGTTTATTAATGGCTCTGTTCCCTTCGGTTATTCCCTGAACTCTTGGTTTTTGACACAGGTAATGACAGCTGGTTTAGCAGTGGTGCCTGGCAGGTGGGCACACCTGTTCAGAAAATGCCTGCAGGTACAGGTGCTCTGTGGGGTGGGCGAGAGCAGGAAGGGGGGAGGGGAGGGGAGGGGGGGGGGGGACCCCAGACCCAAAGGTCTAGGTTACCACTTCCTGTTGGGTCTGGCTCTCTCAAGAGAAAAAAATAAAATAAAAATCCTTTGCACTCGTCAAAAAGCTGAGGAGGAAAAGCGAGAACGTTCACAGGATCGGGGGGGGGGGGGGGCACAGTATTCCTTCTTCAGACGTGCGCTCTCACATGCACACATTAACATACAGTGCCCACATCTGCATGGGAGGGTCGATGCCACACCGGCTATACCTCAGGGAAAAGAGGGGACACATAATACAGCCTGGTTACTCCGTTAAGCTGAAAACACCTTTAAACTACGCGACTGCACTATCAGTACTTGTTGGTTCACATTTGACGAGCTCCGTCATCGCCCCCACACACACACACACGCACACGCACACACACACACACACACACACACACACACACACACACACACACACACACACACACACACACACACACACACACACACACACACACACACACACACACACACACGGCCGTTCAGTCGCAGGGGAAATGGTATCTGTACGTTAAGAGATTCCTGAGCCGGTCTAGCTCACACAGTGGTTCATCAACAACAGATTCATTAAGAATTCATACGTGTATAGATGCACAGAGCATGTAGGTTTTTAATCAAACCCAACTTTTAGTGATATTTTTGGTAGGGGGACAAGGGGGGGGGGGGACAATCCAAAACAGGTTAAATTTACTCTTTAATTGTTAGGACATCCAATACAATTATTGTCTTGTTCTACCCGTTTTAAGGCCACCGTCATGGCGGCAGATAGGACAGTACCATGTGACCATTCAATCAGAAGAGAGAATCCTCAGAAGGCAGAGAGTGTAAGAGGGCGGCCTGCTGCTCAACAGGAGTTAGGAGGCTCTGGCTGTCCAAATTCTAATCCAATGGCCAATTGTTAATTATTAAATAGGAAGGAAGGTTGAAATGCAGGGGGGGGGGGGGGATAAAAAGGCGCCCACAGAGGTGAGACTGTATTTGATCTATTGCAGAGGTGAGACTTTGTTTTAACTATTGCACTCAAGTCAGGCCTCCTGGCAGTTGGAGGACACACAAAAAAAATAAAATAAGTAAGATGAGAGTATTCCCTCTCTTTTTCGGTGTGAATTGTGTGCAGCCTCCCTCACAGACAACAGGTAGTCACAAAACAGAATTTGTATTTGATGTAAGGCAGTTTGGTGTTTTGCAGAGAGCCCAGTTACACTTCTCTACCTCCATCCTTTACACAGAGCAGCTAAAAACCACAAGCAAATAATCCCACAAAGAAAGAAGAAGAAAAGAAATCCAACAGCCCTCCAAATTGACAATTCTAGTGAAGTGTAAAATGTGTAGTTTTTAATATGTAGTAAAATCTCAGTGGGATTTTATCATTTATCTTGTGATTTCATAATATAAATGTAGAGATTCACAACGCGTTTCTTCCTCTTGATCTGCCTCCCGAGATGTCTTTATCAGCTGCAGCACAGACGACTGGTTGGAGATAAATAGATCACCAGTTTGTAGGCTCCACTAATGTCCTCAGTCTTTATAAACAAGAGAGACGACTCCTTGAACACCATCAGCAGGGCTCCATTTCATCCAGTCTTTTTTAGAAAAAGAAAAAACAAACCTTAAGTGGTCTTCACTTCTCATCTTGCACGTCTTTTCAAATGTGATTTGATGAACATTTACAAAGTGTTCCAACTTGGTACGATTTGTCTCTGTTTTCCCTGCAACTTCGTCTTGAATCCCGACTCCTCTTTCCTCATTTCTGTAACACTCTGATCTTCAGTCAGTCCCAGTTCACAAAAAGGATTTATTTCCTTTCTCCCTTTTTGTTTTCATTTGACAAACTCCTTCGGAATGGCATTTCCAGTCTTGAATGGATTTGTTGAGAAACTCATGCAGGGGGTGTGCACAGTCACAGTAATGGTGATAAGACTTCTTTTTCATTTAGAGAGTAACATAATGATGACACTAAAACTTGATATGAAACATATCTGCAAAAAGGAAGTGAGGAGGAGGAGGGGGGGGGGGCTATTTGGGCTTGGGGGGGAGGGGGTCTCTGGGAGGCAGGAGGGGAGCTCAGAGGAGTGGGAGGAGGGAGGGGGGGGGTGGGGACAGGGAGCTCAGAGCTTCTCTGAGGACGGGATCCAGATGTAGGGGCCGGACTGCTCCTCGATGATTAGCTTGATTTTGCTGTAGATCTCCTCTAGTGAGTCGCCCTGTACGATAGCTGGAGACACAAACAGGTCGACTTATCAACAAGTCAGGAGATCATTCATCCGCAACAATTCATCATTTCAGCCAAATATTTGCAATGCAAAAGGATTGATTTGTCAATTTGTGTTTTTTTCTTTATAAATAGAGCTGCATCGACTGTCTTTTTCTTTTTCTACATTCAAAGCTTCAAAATCCTCAATTTGTATGAAGTGATTCATCAGATTTAGTTTTTATTAAATCAACTTCCTTTAATGAATATTACTCGTCACTCCCTTTATGAGCGGCAGGCAGGCTAGAGAGCAAACACTTATTGATTAAAGAATATTTCGTTACATTAACACGTGACTTTTGGATGATTATATCCACCTCTTATCAAATAACTTTTGGGCTTTACAACGCTCTGCTCGGATCACACGTGTCACCACTAGAATCTAATTCTACAAAAAGTTAAATACTATTCATTACTGGTACCGTCATCTTCACTTCAATGTGAGCAAGTAAATTGATTTACAAATTAAAAAACAAATCCATTAGAGTGGAAAAGATTAGTCTATTAATTAAGGTATTTGATAGACAGTAAATTTAAAATAAATGTTTAAATCTGTAGTTTCGGCTTCTCTCTTGTGTGATCAGCAGTAAACTTTGGGTTTGTTCATCTTTTAAGGGCGGTGAGACCAACCTGTGAAAAACTCTCCAAAGTCTTGCTCCAGCTTGACTGCCTTGTCAAAGACTTTATTGGCCTGCTCGTACGTCTGCCTCTTATTCATTTCCCTGAAAAAAAAGACAAGCAGCTGTGATTAGTATCGCAGACACACCGACACTCTTAACTGCAGTACGTAGAGAAGAGCTCAAACTTACATTAGGGCTTCAATGGATTTTGGTTTAATAAAGATGGCGATCGGATAAAGTTGTGCTTGCTGCAGTCGTTTTATGGCGTTCCCCGACACGTCCAGAATGCAGTGCTTCCCCTGCTGGAAGGTTGAGACAACACCAGGCACTTTTAGATTTTTGTACACAAGTAAGCCACGTATTCATGACGGATTGATTTTGGTTCTTGTAACGCTTCAAAGAGAACTACTGCAAAACTAATAATTAACACGCGTCTGCTTTCAGGCTTAGCAGGAAACCCACCATGCCTCCGGTTCCACCTTAAATACACCGAACCCAACCTGGTAACCGACTCGTACAGAGAAACACAAGCCTACCCGCTCAGCCACAGTTCTGACAGACAAGATGCTCGTCCCGTAGAGGTTCTCATTGAACTGGCCGGCCTCAATGAACTTATTATCCTGAATGTCTTTCTCCATTTGCTCTCGCGAGCCCACAAAGTGGTAGTCCTGGCCGTCCATCTCGTTCTCTCGCCTCGGACGAGTCGTATCTGCAGGACGGAAAGAAACAAATCTATTCTCATCACTGCCGTTATGTGTAGTCGGACCGTCTGGATCTGTTGGTCGCCGTGAACTCACGAGGTACACAGGAGCCGAACTTGTGTGGGAACTCGGAGATGAGGTCATCGTTTACTCTGTCCTTCATTGGGCCCAGTATGATCACAGGCCGTGTGTAGTGGACTGCATTGGAGATGAAGGTGGGGGTGAGGATGCATAAAGAAACTTACAATGTATACTTTGATGTACTTATGTAGAAGTGAATCACTCACTTTCCTGTCGAATGACTGGCTCGTAGGAAAGAATAGTGTCCTCCTGTCCCTCTGTAACAACAAGAACGCCACCATCAGAAAGTTTACATCTCATTTAAAGAAATACAAAAAGAGGCGTCATGGCTGATAAAACAACACAAGAGGAATATTCATTTACAGTCATTTCACAGGTAAATTTAAGAACATCCACCATGTTATTCATTCGTCTATGTGGGCAGTGTAAAACAAACCAGGAGGAATTAAGGTGACTCACTCGAACTGCTTTCACTGTCACTTGTGTTGGATGTCAGGCATTCTGCAAAAGCACAAGAGCGAGTTACAGATCATTTAAAACAAGCCTTAGAAAGAAGACCCCTGTTTCTCAACATCTAGGCCATTTGAAAAAAAAAAAGAAAAAAAAAAAGAGGATAAAGAAAGGAGAAGTATTGTAGCCATGCTCTCGCAATATTGGGGAAGTGGTTTTAGGGGGGAGCAATAGGAAATTAAGTGTTTCCTGTGACAATATCCCAAATGACCCGAAATCCCTGGCCAATGTTTCCTATTGCTAGATCTGTGCCTGTGGCAGCGGATCTCATATCAGGGAAACGACAAAGAAAACATACAACGGCGTTGCGCCGTCCACTGGAGGGAGGCAGGAGCCGGCTGACTCGGGGGAACTGGAGGGAAAAAGTGTTTCCAACCAACACTCCGCTCTGGTGACAGATATATTCCAGCTCCAAGTGACCTTATCTGACAAAACCCTGATAAACATTTGTCACCATGAGACATTCAGAATAAGTGTAAACGCTCACTCAGCCTCCCTTGGGAATGCATATTTTATATGTACTGTGACTCTGAGTAGGCATGCGTGTGTGTGTGTGTGTTTGTGTGTCACTCTAAACTAAATGTGTGTGGTTTAGCATTCCCAGCTGGGTCTGCAGTGACAAAGCATTTTCTCTCTGAGCTCAGGGGACAGTTGCTTGACACAGTACAACCACACACTTACTCAAACTCTTTGATCCATAAAAGTCATCGCTTAACCCTGGGAAGTCCTAGGTGTCCCGACAGGTGAGAGCAGAAACCAAGAGAAGAGAGCAGACAGGAAGAAGAAGAGGTTAGTGAGAGCTGGGGCGGAGAGGGAGAGGAGTGCTGTGTGGTGCTCGCCGGGCCCACTGACACATGGCGTTGTGCTCATTAAGCCTGAGCCCCACTTTGTTCATAGTAAGCCACGCTCTTTCAATTACACAAGCCCAATCCCATTAAAACGGGATTTTGACCTGTTAAAGTGTTAAAGCTTCAGTCCAGTTAATGAGATTCTTGTTGTGGGTCAGTGACTGACTGGAGAATTGATCAGGACTCATACAAGGAGTAGCATCGCATGGTGTTAGAAGGCCGGTGTGTTAATGCAGCCAAAGCCCCCCCCCCCCCCCGCACGCGCGCACACACACACACACACACACAGCTGGCAGCACACACTCCTCTGGAGCCCAGAGACAGATGCACAGACACACCAGAGAGCCCCCCCCACATCTGCAGCCTGATGCCGGCTCTGCATGTGGGGCGTCTCTCTGGGACGGTGAGAAAGGGATGAGAGTTGGTGCCGTCACACAAACCATCCCTGGAGGTGAGCGGAGAGATGAAAGTTGAGAGACAGAACTGAAGCATGAAGGGGATAGGACGAAAAAACAACACCCCCCCCCCCCGCCCACCCCCCCCTTGATCACACAGCTGGTACTCACGTTCAGACTCCCCCAACTCCTGCACAATATTCTCCTTGCTCTTGTAAAACGGGAACTTGCGTGAGAGGTTGAAGCTTTTTTTGCGCTTTACTTTGACTGGCTGCTTGTCGATGTGTGGGTGAGAGGGGGGGAGTGGGGAGGGGGGGAAGGGGGGCAACGAGAGGGTGAAAACAAAAACAGAATGGGTTTCAATGAGGGTACTCGACACCCATGCAAAAAAAAACAAATGAGATGTAAACAAACAATCCACGTCAAAATAATGAAAATGAGAAGCAGGTAATGGGTGAAAATGAATGGCACATCAATGTGAAGGAAACAGGCTTCTGTTTACCAACTTAAACATGTACCGTTTTCATTAAACTCAATCTGCTTGCATTACAGACAACATTCAAACTGATTTATACTTCTGCAAATGACATCCGACGGATCAGCCTCTGACAAAAACGTGCAGACATTTTCTAAGTGCACATTTCTTAATATCCCTGAGTGCATGAGCTGCGGAGGTTACGGAGCTTCTGTGTAATCTATACAGTAATACGAGCGCTTTTTTTGTGCCCGCTTCAGTGAGCAGGTGCTGGTCTCTTTCCCACACTCGGGGGGGAACTAGGCCATCTCCCTGGGAGCCCAGCAGCAGCTCTGAAGACAGCCTCTCTGGCAGCAGGGCAGGCAGCAGCTGGCCCTCTACACTTACCCTGTTGGACTCAATCATGCCGGTCCTGGCGTGGAACTTGACTGTTTTTAACCTGGCTCGCTCTTTCTTCTCCACTCTGGGGGCGGGAAAAAAAAGAAGGGGGGAAATAGGATTAGAATGGGCCTGAGTGGTAGCAAGTCGCATTAGCTTGGTGTGGCATTAGCAGGGCGAGTGTACCTTTTCTTGCTCGGAATGACCCCGATCTGCTCGCTCTCTCCGTGTGGCGTGACCAGTCTCGCCTGCCACCACTCGTCATCAGAAGCATTGATGACGTGGAGGATGTCCCCATAAGAGAAGCTCAGGCCTTGGCTGGGCAGGCAGCTGTCCCTCGTTCGATCATAGTCAAACAGAGCTCTGCAAAAACAAAAGGCTGGGGTTACAACTTCCTTCCTTTTATCTTCAATTTGCCTGAAGAGATTCCAGATTCACCAAGATCAATCTGCCCCACGCTTGGCACGAAATAGCAGCTTTGAATTTCCTGCATCACTTTATCAGTTGTGACCTTAATTATTTCACATTGCTTGCAGTTGGGCTGCGACTTGACTCAACAACAATAGGTTGTTAATAATATGACAATATAAAAAACAGTTGTATTGTGTGTGTTACAATAAAAAAAAAAAGATGGTGGAAAGCAAGGTCCCTCACTGACAACAAGTAAACTAAAGCTCGCCATTCATGAATACTCACTTGACATTTCTAACTGCTGTAGCCAAATACGTTCCACCACAGACATTCAGTGTTTATTGTCTGCCTGAGTGCGTCACTATCTTGTCAGACAGGTAAACCCAGTCATTGCTGGTGGATTCGCGGGCCACATAAAATGACGTGGCGGGCCGGGTGTTTGACACCCCTGATCTAGAGAGTATACACAATGGTCCAGTATGAAGGTGAAAGCATGTTTAACAACATTCACGATGCAATCCAGTGGAAGCTTATCTGCTGCTGCTCTTCACAGGGAAACTAATGCTAGAGCTGTAACCTAGACCAGAACTACTTTAGTGGGACGATAAACTGCCCCACAAATAACTACCATAAACAATATTGGCATTTTATGCCACTGATATGATGATAATATAAAAGCATGATAATGCAAGTACACCCTTTCAAAGAGCAATGAACGTTTAGCTCTCAAGTATATCCAGACATTGGAATTGGAATGTGAAAAATATTTAAATATTGTAAGTAAATTAAAAAAAAAGGTCATCAAAATGTACAATCTGGCTCGGTTAACACAAATTCTGCATGTCTGCGCATAATGTCAGTGAAAACCCTGCTGTTTATGCTAGCATCGTGTTGGCTAAAAGGTTGGGGACACACATGTAAATAAAGGAGCATGTAAACACAATGGGCAATATCAAGGTCAGCAAAAATGGCAGAGGCCACATCGATATATCGTACGATAAGTTGATAACGTCATTATTGTGACAGGCCTAACAAGATCCCTAACCGTAACCCTTTTATAGCACCGCGACACACTCACAGAGCATTTCAGAGAGAGTGGACGCACATGTGACACTGTTTTCTTTTGTTTTTTTGAGAACACCGTAGAGGTTTAACGCCTCCGCATTCCTGAGGCAGGGCTGGGAGGACATGGCGGCTCCTGCATCAGCCGGCTAGCTAGACAGCTTTTCCAACATATCTGTGGGCTTAGTCACCCGCACAGGAGCAGGCTAGGCTCTACATGCCTCCTAGGAGGCCGCCTATAAGAGAGGCGTGAGTCAGAAGGTTAACACTCCTCCCTCCACAGCGGGGGTCCAATGAGATAACACCTATATACTTCTGATACATCTGAGTAAGGTCCATTGCTGTTTGAACTTAGCCTAAATCAATCTAGTAATGTAGCTATTAGGCTTAGGTTAAGTGGAGCGCATTAGCGCTTCAGCAGAAATCGGGTGAAGTACTTGGACTGTGGAGTTACATCACACACAGTCCTTTCACCTTGACCCTTGTAAGCCCTTTGGGACTCGCTGCTTTTATGTGAGCAGAGCGATGTCTCCTGTTTTAATTCCTAAACGAGCCTCCATCCAGATTGGCGACCGGCCCAAAGTGTCATAACACAGGTCACTTCGACAAGCCCCGCTGTCAATCTGCATTACGCAAAGTAGAGTCAATGTCATGTGTGGCATCAAAACAACAACAACGGGGGTTGCCCGTCCATCAACTTACGATGGGGATGAATTGTATCAACCCAAAGCCCTGAATTATATGCTACCCTACAAAAAGCTCAGTGTGAAGAATCGTGTTTTTCGTCACGATACGTCACGCTGCTGAACTCTTGACAGTGGGGCTGCTTTTTGACAACACGTGCTTTCAGGCGTTGTTCTCCCCCACAGGCAGGTAGAAGTTCATTATGCAAGAGTAGCTGTTTTGACTCCAGATCTTACGATATCACGTCGTGAGAGCAAGCGTCGCCGTGTGTGTGTGTGCTGCAGCTTTACCTGACATAGAGGGAGCGTTTCTCACTGGTGCGCAGGGAGCCTGATCCAGAGCTCATGCTGCTGTTCATCATCTGCTCCCTCAGGTCGTGGATCTTGGACTCAAAGCGACTATACTCTGCATTGGAGGAAACAAACAAAAACACACCGTGTCAATAATAAGTTGATACAGCCGTGGTGAAGGTGGTACTGAACGTCGTCTAGTAAAAAGAGGCTTAAAGAGTGTTGGGCCCGGCTCTCTCGTTTCACTGGAAAACTGTTGGCGCTGCAGTGAATGGAGGAAAAAGGTTCAGCGAATCCTTAGGCTGATTAATGACTCCCAGGAACAGATGGTTTATCACAGATCTGCCTTACACATCCAGTAATGTCTCATGTCAGGTCATTAATTACACAGATTAATTAAGTTCAACATGGGCTCTTTAGGGTGGTTAAAAAAAAGAAAAAGGGAAAGGCCTCCCAACAATCTCAAATGCATGACCATTTGTCATAGGTGTGTAAATCCAGTTGCTGCTCTGGAGCACAGGGATGATATATGAATCCACCTGGACCTCCTCATTAAGAATGCTCTCATTAGCCTGCTGTGCCCAGGCTGCTGGAACAAGGTAGGCTACCGCACCACACGGCACACGGCTAGATAAACAGACCGGCAGATGCAGCTAGAAAAACAAGTAGACGAGGTCGCTCATGTGATCACACAAAGGAGGTGTTGGGACCACATAAAAGCAGCCGTGTGAGCGTCCAACATTGTCATATATCTAAATCTTAAAACATGATTTATACTGCGGAGGAAAGGAATCGCAGTTAGAATGAAAGTGTATATGAAGAACTAGAATCACCTAATGACGTACCCTATTTTTCGAATGACACGACATATCTATGTCTTGATCATAATTAGCCTATAAAAAGAACCAGTTCACATGTATTCCACATATCTCCTTTACTGCCATGCCTTCAGGGGTGGACTCCTACCTTACAGCTTAATCATCCATAGCTGGCAACACTTCCTGTAACGTGAACAACCAGAGATCAAGGTCCAGATTCTGTCGAACAAAGCCTACAAGTAGCCTTGAAAAACAAAAACGCCCATGCCTACAATGCTGGTTTAGCAGAAGACGGCCCAAACTCCCCAGGGGAAAAAAATTCTGAACAGGTGCAAAAACAATCTCCAGGTCGCTGAAGTCCGACCACCTGCCGAAACCTAAAAGGATTCAAAGCAAACACACATCCTGCCCCGGGCCCAGCGCCAGCTCTCCACCCTGGTCTCTGCTCAAAGGGTTAACAATACAACAGGGTGACGCTGCAAGGTGAGGTAACCAGACACCGCCTGACTGCCTGTAACCACCAGCAACGTCCAAGCACTCCGAGCACAAGCGGAAAACAGCCATTCAGACAAGTCCACTTGGCTCTCAGGCACGGGAGACATGAGAGAAAGGCAGCGTGGGAGAGGAGGGGTTTTAGGGACAATATAAAGAGCAGCTAAGTAGAGAGAGCCGTCTTACTGCCCGTCTTCACAATAACACCGACCTGAAGGGCCGGCTGGGAGCTGAACCGCTGATGTAGCACTTATAAGCAGCG
Source organism: Pholis gunnellus (assembly GCF_910591455.1). Classification (NCBI taxonomy): domain Eukaryota; kingdom Metazoa; phylum Chordata; class Actinopteri; order Perciformes; family Pholidae; genus Pholis; species Pholis gunnellus. Next base: position 16,364,452 of record NC_136537.1, read on the forward strand.
CAGGTGGAAGAGCTAAACGCTTTGCTTATTCACATTCTTAAAGTCCAAATGATTCATCTCACACGTTCAAGAGGAGCGCTGAACTACCACGGGCCTCTGCTGGGAGTTAGGGTGGGAACCATAAGCTAAACCATAAATTGCTACCGCGCCTCGTTGTTTGCGACATCAGCATACATGCATTGCTGCAACACGATCGTCTACACCACACTGTCTGTGTGACTAGAGTAGGGAAACCCACCAAACGGTCTCTGATTTATCTGCAGCACTTACTTCCTTTATAATGCAGTGTTTCCAGTTTCCAGTCATTTCAAATGACATGGAACAGTAAAGGAAGTGAACACCTGTTACACAGAAAGGGAAGGATACTCCCAGTGCTCAAACAGAAATCACTGTGATGCTGGAGGACGAGTATCACAACAGAGCCACAGGAGATCAAAACATTACACTGAAACCTAAGTTCTGTATCGACTGTTTGTCTCGTCTCAAATATCAAGCACACGGCGTAGCAGTAGTGAAAATAAATCTTTTCATACATGAGACTGAACTGATACAAATCCAAATCACAACTGTAACAGCTGCATTTAGTCCTCAAATCGCTCACAAGCAGGGAGGCAAACTTAAGCAATTTCCCTAACCAAGTGCTGTTAAAAGTCACTAAAAATGACTCAGAAATTACATAAACACCTGGAAATTATTTGAGTCATAAAATAAAAATGACCAACAACAAAAAAAGAAGTAGTGCCATCAATCCAAATTGCTGCTCCCACTCTGCCTGCTGTTATTTAACAAATGGCTGAACAAAACTGTTTGAGTAAAAACATAATTCTGCACAACTGGTATTGAATAGAACGTGTATTGGTTGAACCCATCGATTAGGGCAGTAACCTACAGCAGACATGGCTTATTTAATGTAGGAATAAGCCAAATTATCTGATGACACTTACAGCAAGTGTTACAGATTGTTATACGAACACAATAATATCTACCTGGTTAGGAATCAGACATATTTGCAATTACATTCTTGACTAATCCGAGTCTTTATATGGATCAACCACAACATCACTTATTCATCAACATCGCTACTCACAAGCAAACCGCTGAAATACAGGGGAACGGGAGTCCACAGTTGTTAACGTTACAACTTTGTCCCTTAAAGCACGAAATACACAAGAGCTAGCCTGTATTTTTAGGAGTGACCCACAGGAAGAAAAGACGGCTAATAGAAACTGGGACTATTCTGTATCACTCACTCCCACTGCGTGTCCTCATTAGTCGTACAGCTTTTTTATTTTGGGGGGCGGTCGCTTCTCTTTTGATCCAGTTATGCAACACAGCAGGCATGTACTTGTAATGTGAGAGTGTGTTATGTTCTCAGGGATAGTCGAGCCAGTGCAGACACACACACACCCCCTCCCCAATAATATACTGCAGGAGGAACATGTAGACCCTGGCTTAACTATTTCTGTAAAGCAGAATGGTGTGAGTTTGCTGAGGGGCCATTGAGTTTAACATTTCCTCCACGGTTCTCCTCCCATTTCCTACATGCAAAGATTTGTGTGTAATTACACTGCTTGACAGTGAGGCAAAGCAGTGTTTGGATATACACCCCTCACTTCCATTCCTTCCAGCTGAATGCGAGTTAAAGACTTGGTGATGCTCCAGTAAGCCACTGAGAGTCAGGGCGGCCTCCTGCTGCAGCCTGTGAGCTCTGTCGGGGCTTCTTGTCGTCTTCAGCGCTGGCCTTCCATCAGAGATCTTTAGACGCCCGGGCCCCGGCCCCTGAGAATACTCTGCAGGCAGTTTGCCCTGCATAAACCAGTATTCACCCTCCGCTTCCTCCCCCTGACTGACTGTCCCTTGTACATCTCACTGGGGGGTTCCTCCTGCTCCGAACTCAAAGGAACGACATGTCACACACCGCTTTAGGATGCCAGCAGAATTACTGGCGACAGATCTCAGGTCACCAGCGGAGATGCAGGAAGTCAATCATTTGCCAGCGCTCGGCTCGGGTGTTTTGAGGAGTTAAGCATTGTACACAAACAGATAAGTGTCCTTCACTGCGTTACAAAGGGGGCACAGAGCTGAAAGCATGATTTGGTACGGAAAACAAAAGGTTCCCTTCAGCGAACCGCATCGTTATTCAAGATGCTGCCTGTCTGATTGGTCTGGCATGCAAGAAAACATGGACTCACAAGAATGAAGCATTATAATCCGTATTCTGTAGCAGAAAGAAAACGCATACCGCCATTCTGTCAATTTTGATCTAAGCCTGTGTCTTAGCTTAACTTTACCCCAGTGACAAGTCACTGATCCTGTTCCACCTCAATTTCAAATGACCTTGGAGAGTTAATGGACATTTAAGTCTGGTGTTGTATTGAAAGGGAGTGGAATATAGAGTGAGCGCATGCTACAACTTATGCCCCTTCACATTCCTGTCATAGTCCGACCTGAGAGCTCAGCCTAGATCTAAAGCTCACAATATCCTTCCCAGTGTTGTTACAGCACTACTGCAGCATGCTCAAGTACACATATGAAGAATTACAAAAGCACTGAGGAAAAAATACAGCAGCCAGAGTAGCTGTAATGCACAACCGATCTACAATTTACTATTACAAAGAAAGAGTGGTGCCCTTTTGTGAAATAAACTGTTTCAGTTACTCACTAGCCAACACGTTAGTCAGCATTAAAATTGACTTGTATTCAACGAGTCCAATGTCTAGTGACATGTAAATGGTTAGAGCCGATTTCACAGGTGAAGTCACCATGTAAAACCGACACCACCAAGTTGACAAACACCTGTGTGAACACACCTGTGTCCACACCTAAAGGTTTGTTCCATACAAAACAGTAAAGGAACCGTTTAATGAATACATCCGGCTGCATATAACTGACAACATAAAGCTACTTAAACTGGCCTCAAGTAGGAAATCCAATTGAGAAATAAAGTAATACAATCGCGGATTCCAGGTAATGTCAGGAGGTTCCCATAGAGGCTGTTGTATCGAGTACAGTAGGGTGAGGCTATCACATGAATCTCACGGTAACTCGCTTTCATGTCACGGCTGATTAAAAAGACAACCGTAACTTTCTCAGAGAGGAACGTTTTTAACGTCACTTTTAACGTTACAGGAGTGGTGTTAACGTTAAAACTACAGGTTACAGCCAGAGAGAGAGAGAGCAACAAACGGTCGTTACCTCGGTACAGTAACAGTCAAAAATGAACCTGTTACCTCATACGGCTCGTTCCTACTTCGGCGTGTCAATAGTTTCCTGCGACGTTTCTTCCTCGTCCCCACCTCAATGAAATGAAACCGTGGCTATTATTTCGCCGGTTTCTTCAACCCAGTCATTCGGGAGTTCATGCGGCTTCTTCTGTTGTAGTCGAGCCCATCCCCCATCCGCACAAGCTGGTAGACAGATAACAGTTGGGAAGTTTTCTTCCCCCCCCCGTTTTCTACCTTTCGTTTGAAGTCGTATTAAACGTTCCTCTGACGTCGTAGCTCGTACTCTCAGCTTAAGTGTCCTCTTCCCATTGCTGTCCGGGTTTTGTGTGTCCACGAACAGCGCGGCTCGGGAGTTTGAACAGGAAGGACAACAGCGGCTCGTTTGCCGCCTTGGCTCAACGCTTCAGCCCGCTAACCTATGCTGCTAACACAAGCTAACCTATGCTAACACAAGCGCCGCCCCTGAATCTGAATACTTCCTACAGGGAGCCGTGCTGGAGCGATGCCCTCATTTGCATTCAACACCATAACCAGGTGGATCTGATGTTTCATTGCAACTTTTAAGTGGTATTCCTGTGATTTAGTGCCGCCTTTTCTTAAAGGTGTTTTTTATTTTCTTCTTTTTTTTCACATGGCTTAATTAAAAGCAGCAGAGGCAGAGATATCCTGACATGTATTGCCTGGCATGAGCCAATAAACTAAGCTCTGGATACTACGTTTCCCACAATGCAATTTGACGGTGCCCATGTCTTGCTTTTAAAGGAATACCGGTAGTTACACATTTTGGGAAATGCTCTTATTTGCTCAATGTCAATCAATTGTTGCCAGTCTAGCTACATCCAGCAGCCGCTTAGCTTAGCTTAGCACAATGACTGGAAACAAGTGGAAACAGCTAGCCTGGCTCTGTCCAGACTAAAACAATCTTCCTACTAGCGCCTCTAAATTTAACGCATGCTATCTTGTTTGTTTAATCCGTCTGTTTTTATAGGGTGTTATGTGCCAGAATATTATCTGGAATCTGTGAGGTTGCATGGAGCTGCAGTGCCTTCAATATTTAGTTGGTTTTAGTAATTTGATTAATTGGTAATTGTGTGGCCATATTTTAAAATGTTATATCAAAATTGAGTTCTAAAAGCTTTATTATTTTAGTTTATATTTTGTTCACTTTCAAATAAAATTGTGTTTAGTCAAATGACCACACACTAAAATAAATTAAGTATTAATTAAGCAAAGAAGTACAGGTTGGAACTTGGAGGCCACGTTGCACAGATGGCAATAACACATATATGGGGGTCAGTTGGGGCCAAATAGCAAAACAATCTGGACCCATCAGGCTAATCTGCCTCAAGAATACTTTTGGTTGTTTGATGACAACCCTTTCCAATACCGCCCATCAAAACTGCTTTCAAGACCCATTTTGGCACAATGGCATGTAGCGTTAATGAGTGATATGAGACAGTATGGCCTCACCTTCAGGCCTGTACTGAGCTATGATGGTGACAGTCTGTCCAGCTCTCTTCAACGCTGCAGCCGCCTGCTCATGTGTGGCATTCCTCAGGTTCACTCCATTCACCTGCATGAAACCAGGCAGACAACAAAATCTTTAAGCAACAAACCCCAGTGTAGATCCTAAAGGTATGCCGCTTGTCTAATTGTGTAGTTCTGAAGAAGAAACTAGTCTAGCTGGATGGAGCAGAGCTTATCCTCAAGCTGGATGGTTTGATTCCAGCCTGTGGAGATAAGATCTGCCCTCAATAAATATGACCAGATTATAGGTTTGTGGGAAAATTATATGACTTAAGACCACTCATTTTTAATAACCCTCATAATCACACACAGTTAAAACATGTATTCACACTTTGAACAACTTTAATTACTTGTTTTTCATAGAACATGTCGCAGTATTAGCAGCATTAAAATAAAACACATATTTAGAGCAACACTAGGTTTGCTGAAAAGGTTAAGAGTTATGAAATACAAGTCAAGGGATATAAATATGTAATTCAATGAACACCTTATTGATTGACAGCTCTTGTTGTTATGGATTTAATGTTATGCTCAAGGACATTCCAGCAGGGCAGATGTTTGCTGGCGTTCTAAACACTAGGCTACCTTAATTCTATCGTCCATATTCTGACATTCTGCGTTAGTAAAACGTGTTACAGTCGTTGATGTGGGCAAACAGAACGCTCGAGGTTGCGATACTGACCGAGAGAATCCGGTCGCCCCTCCTCAGCTCGCCGCTCAGGTCAGCCGGCCCTCCTGCCAGGATGAAGGAGACGAAGATGCCTTCTCCATCCTCCCCGCCAACGATGTTGAAGCCCAGGCCTGTGGAGCCCTTGTGCAGCAACACCTTCCTCGGCTCCCTGCCAAACAGAGTGACAGCGTCAGGGTGAAGGGCAGGACAGAGAGCAGAGAAGAGATGGGCAGAGAGAGAGAGAGAGAGATATGACCAGAACAGCACCAAGACAGTCGTGTACAGAGGCAACAGCCATCTTCTGTTGTGTATGATCCCAAAATGTCGAGTGCTGCAAGCCGTAGCACTGCAGATCTTTTTGTAGATACACTCTGCATATATTTAAAAGTGACTGCTTTAAATAGAACATTTAAAAGATGAATCTACAGGACCACTCACCGGTAGAACACAATGATTGACCATTGTCGTAATCATGTAGTAATCACAATGCTAACATAGATAATGTGGATGACATTGACAACACGGCAAAGAGTTTTGAAATAGATACAATGAATGCAATAAAAACAAGCAGCAACACGATTGGATCCAAATGCATATCATCCGCTGGCTATAGAACGTTCTGCTTTGCATGGCAATCTCATGGAAATGTGCACACGTGTACACATTTAAACACCCACTCATATTAATGTGCGCAGACACAATGAGCCACCTCCTGCTCGACAGACCCACTCTGCTTTAGCCACTATGACTCATCCTTCAGCGGGCTATTCAGACTGCCTCAGTTTTAAGATGCGAGAGAGGCCAAACCACTGCATTGGTCCAGCAAAAGCCCTCTGAGCACACACTTCACACGAGCGCAAACACACACACACACACACACACTCTAGGAAGCCCAGCATTGGCCTTACACAAACACGCACACCAACACATGCACACTTTATTTACAAATGCACACATAAACCTACATGCGCTCACATACGTAGCCATGCACACACACACACACACACACACACACACACACACACACACACACACACACACAGACACACACACAGTTTCCACTCTTTAACAGAAAACGCTGCATGGTTCCCATTAGTGGTCTTCTCTTCCAGTACTCAGCCTGCAGTGTACAGGAACAATTCCGACTCAATCCCTAGTGGCTGCGCTCTAACTTGCTGTTAAGATCATTTTCCCATTGATGGCAGCCGAGGCAGCATTCCAGACTTTCAGAATCATCACCCGTGACTGACTGAAAAAACTAAAAAGCGTTGATTACTCCACTAAAATAAATTAAAAGCATCTGAAAGTCCTAAATAGTAAATCTGTGCCTACAGAACGACTTCAGGAAGTGACTGTTAAAGTGTATTCATTTGAAATGAACTGAACTTGCAGATGCAGATGATATCTTGTAAGGCCACTAGATGAGATCAAAAGCAACATAGTGAGTCTGGGTCTGCAGGATTCCTAACAAGTAGTGTTTCTACAAGGCAGAATCAGGGACAGATTCAATCTGATCGTACTGACAAAGCTTAAAACATTCTTGCTTTTCTTCTAAAGCCTTTTAGATCTTTTTTGTATAAGAGATAAAAAGCTAAAATAAAAAAAAAAGACAAGTGGCAAACGCCTTGAAATATGCGAAAACAACTGACTTGCCTTCAAACAAGGCAAGCTTAAAATAACCTCGCTCTCCATCCTGAGCTTTTCATCCCATCTCGAACGAGGCACACAGATCTCCATGGTTACCTTAGGATCCGGAAATGGTGCTTGCTTCGGAAAGAGCATTTCCTAACAGTGCGTTCAGGCCGGCTCCTCACCAGCGACATGGAAGATGAGATGTTGACTGTGAACATTGTGGCTATGGCACATCGCCCTTACTCCTCGACCCTTCTCTTCCTGTCTGGCCCGCCACTGAGAGAGGGGCCACACTTGTAGTGTTCCCCTATCTTATCCATGTGTGCTGTGATTGGAAGCAGCTCCTCGTTGGGCTGTCACAAACACTCTCTCCTCATCATCATCACCAGAAAGGCAAGACTGAACATTTAACCCTAACGCTCCCATGCAAATTCTAAAGAGAAGAGGGACAAAATCACCCCTCACTCATATGTGGAATAACGAGGACTGCATTACATCAAGAGCATCGGGACTTGGCGGATGTGTCGAACTGGTTATCCAAGTCCCCCCCCCCGTCCCCCCGTCTAATACAGCACACCAGCATTCCTGTCTGTCAGCCCCGGTCCCCTGGAGAATGGGCAGACAGATTCCCAGAAGCTCCTTGCTAATTTGTCAAGAGTGAAAACAAACTTGAGGAGCTCATGAACTGACTATCGGTCCTTTGATTTGACGGCGTCATGTTCTGTGACCTGGCTGCGCGCGGAGGCTCACGGGAAAATAATGCGCAGACTACTGTGGAATAGTTGAACACACAGGGCCAGCAGCTTTCTAAATCTTTACAGTCGGTGCAGTATGCAAGTGTGTGCTTCTGCATGCTCTGTTTGTTCATAGGATGTGAATCGCCTGGCCATTCTCATGGAAAATGGGAGCGAATACCTACAGTTTGAAATGCAGGGATCAAGTCCTCCCTTGCTATCACAAGACCTGCCCCCCTCCCCCCCTTTGCCTTTTCATCCATGCCAGGAATGTAAACAGTTAGAGCGGTAAAAACCCTTTCTCTCTGTCCAGCCATTTCTCCTGCGACTATTTTCTCTAATTCAACCCCTTCCACCGCCGTTATTTTTTCCCTGTCTGCTTCGGGGTTGGTCGCAGCTCAATCCTAAAGCTGTGAATGGACATCTGGGCTGCGGGGTTCAGCGGGTCATGCTGCCCTGGACTCAGCCCAGTAATTGGCTCTGCTTGGCTGATTAATGGTGGACACTGCAGATGGACGCCATTTTCCACAGACAGGCACTACCTCTTGCGGCACTTTATCTCTCCCTTTCCCCCGAATGGATCACATCAGCTTATGAATAGCAGCGTGTACTGATACAATTAAAATGATGCGTTTTCTCCGTCTTCCTCTTCACTGCTTAAATTCCCCCCCCTGTATTTTCTGTGGCTAGCTCCTCTTCATGGCCTGCTATTTTCTTCTCATTTGACATAGGGAACACATTATTCACTGCTCAGGCGATAGACAGTTTAAGATATTTCATGCCTCTCACTGTGAGCAAGAATAAAATGGAGCGATGAATGATTAACACCTAAGACGAGTACTCCGCTGAATCTGCTGTGATTTGCTTTATTTAAAACTCCCCTTTTTGCTTTTGCAGGTTTGAAAAATACTTAATAAAGGTAATACGTTATTGATGACTGAATTATTGCGCTGACCAGTCAAAGGTTTTGCGTTTGTGTGTGTGCATCAGACACATAACGTTACTGATTAGCTCACCTGCTGCTGCTGTCCGCAGCCTGCTGTATTTACGTAAGCTGTGCCCGAACAAAGCAGCCTAACTAGAAGCATTGTTGTGTATATCTAACAACTGCAGCCCTGATAGGACCAGCAGAGGGGAGCTGCTTTGTTAGTGACTGTGCACACTGTCACCACTGCACACAAGTATGTTAACACCAAACATGCATATTTAAACGCAGAGGTTTTTATCTCTTATTGCGTGGAGAGAGACAAGGATGTACAGTACTGACATCGCTCCTGAAGAAGGGGGTAATATCAGATGGAGAAGGGGGAGGATGTGTCTGTGATGACACCACTGAGGGGGATATGCAGATGGGCAGAGGGCCGATACGAGCTCTGACTCATTCCTCACAACCAGCCTGCTTCATTTCTGCGGAAGCCTGTGCTTACTACAGCATCCATCTAAAATAAACCCCTCCCAGTTGGAGCCAATGGGGAAGCTGCTGGAGCTGGGGGGAGGTGTCTGCTATCTGTCCGTCAGTGTGATGGAGCTGCATGCTCATCTGCTGTGATTGGGATCAAGTCGGTTGTCGGCCATGATGTCCTCCGAGACAATTCTTTTCGGATTATGCAGCGGACATGACACACAAACCCACTAGGGACAAACAGGTGCACGCATGGTCACAGTATGTAGGCCGCTTTAATTTGCACCGACTGATTTACTAGCTGTCCGGTGTGCAGGACGTATACCCACAGATATGTGTCCGTGTCATAATTCTGCATTGCACTTAAAGCGTGTGCGTCTGCATGTGCGCTCCTATGTGTCAGCATGTTAAGAGCAAAAGTCTCAGTGTACAGTATGTGTGTGTGATTGGTGCTGGCAGCACTGGTGATGAGAGGGGTAAGACCTGAGTGCATGGCCTGGTTTTCCCAGTGTGCAGATGAATCATGACAGCTGCAGGACTGTCTGCTGCTACTGGTCCGCTGGCCCGTACAGATCAGGCTCTTACTCCCCCATTACATTTATGGTAACAGCCAGGCTTAGTGTTTATATTTACATACATAGAGCGGCAGGCAAAACATTCCAATGGATATTTGTGTTGGGTGGCTCCAGTCAGCCCCCCTATCCTCCTGTACTGTCCTTTTAAAAAAAAAAAAATCACATCAACCTGCCTTTAGTTACAGCCAAACAGCAACACCATAATCTGTCCTTTTCTCACTCACACACACACACACACACACATACAGGAAAACACATATTGGCAAAAGAAATGGCATGAATGGCACAGAATATAAGCTACTTTCAAAACAAACACACGACACAAAAGCAATGGTTCACAAACACCAGGGCATTCATCCATGAGGTGAAGCATAATGGGCAAGCCTGTGGATGTAGTGTAATAAATATGAGAAACAAATAAGCTAAGCTAAATCAACAAACAGGAGGCCTTTTTGCACATTTGGTAACGCCAAACACATTGCCATAAATATCATGTATATTATTGTCCTCAGCAATAACCACCAGTGAAAGTAGCTTGGCCCGAGATAGAGGCTTGGTTTTTGTCGATGCCTCCTGACAGATGGAATTGAGCAGCTTGTGGGAGCGTGAAGCCCTTTCGGCTGCACTCCCGCGGAGATGTGTTTGTGAGGAGCAGGTACGACTCCATTTTAAACTGCGATAAACAGGGCCCTATTGTTTTAGCTTCATAGATGTGGGCAGATTAGTCTGAAATTGATGGACAAATAACAACTGCGGAGCAGACCTTTGAAATTACGAAAAGTGCATCAAAAAACTAAACAAACACACAAAGGGCAAGAAATAATAAGCTAATGTCTTATAAAACATTCCAGCTCTACAGTCAATTTGCTTTTACAGTATTTTTTTTCAGCACAATTCATGCGAATGTGGTATGGGTTTCATCCAAACATAAAAAAGCAGTAACATACTTATAGCGAAACAGCATACGAAGCAGCAAAGACGTGAGGTGAGAAAACATACAAACATGCAAACACGGAGACGAAAGAAAGCTAAAAGAAGTAATTTGCCACCTTTCTCCTCTCTGTCTATTTCCTCTGCTTGTGTGGCAAAAGATACCACAGGTGAGGTTGCGGTCTCTCTTTGGCCCTACTCCTGTCTGATGCCAGATCCAGCTGCTAAGCTATATAGAGGAGGGTTAGCTAAGCGAGGCGTGATGGACTAGGTTAGTACCTGCCGGAGAAGGGGAGTGGACCTTGGCACAAGGGAGCAGGGGAAGGACAGAAGCCTCTGTAGAGGGCCTGGGGCACCTTGATGTCCCCAGGTTTGTGGATGACACTGTAAATAGGTTCAGCCCTGCTGTGGGGTACAGGAATCACAGTGAACGGGACAAGTGCGGGACACAAACAAAGCACACATACCGACAAAGATGCGACAAATGCACATACAAGTCATGTAGACAGCTTGTACAAGGACATTACAGGGCCACATAACGAACACTCATCCAGTAACACATTCACTCCACAGCACGCAGACACTCATAGACGCCTGCATGCAGTCACGCACACGCAGAGAGAATACAGCCCCCCCCCCTCCACCCCCCAAAGCTGTGGGTTAAGATGACTCAAGGCCTTGTGGGGCACTCCAATCAAGCCTCTATGAATGCTACTTTTGATCCAGTACTTGGATATGAGGTCAAAGGTTAAAACACAGTCATAACAAGTACAAGAAGTGACAAGAGGCCTCTCTGCAAAGTATTTGGTCAGCACACAGCCACCACACACTGTCAAGCTGTAATACGGTATGCACCACCAGGGCCCTGATGAGCTGACAAAATTGTAAACAAAGCATTGTTTTGCTTCATGAAACACTTCATAAGAGCAATTTAAATGACTGTATGTAGATGTAGCGTTTAAATAAACCACACAATGACAACACCTTTAAAACCACAACAACATGGAGGCAAAGAGAAACCCATGGAAACTTAAAAAAATTATTGATTCAATGACTGAGTAATTTCTGAGTAACACAATTTAGCTCCACAGCAATTAGTCTTCACTTACGACTACAACAGCAAAATAAAAAAAAAAACTTTAGTGGATTTCCACAAGCAATCATTCACATTTACATTCACAGAGCCGGTATGAGTGTAATGTACGAGAGGAGAGTCAACCATGGAGGAACCGGTCTGCAACATACCTCGTGAAGTCTTCCTCCCCCAGCATGTGGCGGGGAACTGGCGAGTACCTGGACGGGGTGACCTGGGGCGGCGGGTACACTGGCTTGGGCTCCATTGCCCCCATGTAGTTGTGGCTGACGTGGTTGTCCACCATGGTGGGAAAGGCTGGGGGGAGGGCCATGCCAGTAGGGGGAAAGAGAGAATGATTACAACACAGGCACAACAGCAGCACTGCAGAAGACGCAGAACAAACTGCAAATGAGGCAACAGTTTGGCTGGATTTTCTTAACCACTCTATTTGGAGGTAAAGAAAAAAGAAATGCGCATGAATTTGCCTTCATTTTCTGCTTGTGTTTCTTACCCTTCCTTTTTAGCAATGTCTTCGCGTTCCCAGATCTTCACAATTAACTTGGTGAGAACAGTGATTATTATTAGCAGTAGGAATGGTGGCCAAAACTACAAAAATAGGACCCAGGTTGTATGAAACTAGAATTCAAATGACATTTAGGAAATTGGCTTTTTATACATGCCTTGTCTCTGTTCTCTGCCTGTGCTTTTCATTACACAATAGGCAACCAGCACGGACTAATGCACAGTATTAACAGAGATGTTTCAGTGATCTGCACCTGATGTTTCCTCTTCTCAACTAAGAGGAACAACTGGGGATGTTTTTCTGAAAAGTTGGAGAAGTACTTGCGCGTGCACGCAAAAGAACGACGACAGGCATAAAACACTCTTTTCCCCTGAATTTTCATTCTTGATGGAGGCAGTTGAGCATGATAAAACAAGCGTTTCAAATCCAGATCATCTGACCACGGGTTATGCTGTCAGAGCGGGGTTAAGTCTGCATTAAGGGTGCGCTTAAACCCTGCAAACCCTTACGGCAAACATTTAGAACATACAAAAAAAAAAGCCCTCAATAGCCCCCTCTAACACTATATCACTGTTCTGTGGAAATTTGAGAAGCTGCAGCTCAAGATCGTGGGCTCTCATGAGCAGGTGGGATGTGAGAAACCATCCACACTCAGTGGGAGGCAGAGAACTGCGCTTGTTGTTGCTGTGGGTAGGATTATGTGTGTGTGTGTGTGTGTGTGTGTGTGTGTGCATTCACTACATTCACTATGTGGGTGTCTGGGCATAGCAGTTTTGGGGAGAGAACAGTGATACAACACTAACATCTTTGACAAAGATAAAAAAGATGATTCCCAGTGTAAAACGCTCTAACACGGACTGTGACTTATAAACCACTCTTAACCTTACGTCAAGACAGTTCGTATAAATTAACCTGCTCTTGTTTAGGAGCTGGCTGCTTAAGTGAGTATAAAATGCAGTTTGTGCCTTGGAGAGTGTGTAAACCGCAACGAGAAGAGGCATATACGTACTGCTGGAGTAGTCTGGAGGGGCGTACATGTCGTTGAGGTGCACAGGTCCTGGCTTGGCCACCTTGAGGTAAACCATATCAGAGGTGTTCTTCAGCGCGGCCACTGCCTCCTCATGACGCACGTCCTGTAGCACGATGTTGTTCACCTGAATGTGATGATTGTCGTGAAAAGAGAAGAGGAAAATCAACACTTGGAACACCTTGTGTCTTCGCCGCACTGTGACAACATCACGCATCACAACAGCACTCACACCAGCCAACACAATAATGAATCATAGCTCGGAGGCATTATGAGATTCTCAGTACATTTCAACAGCAGAGTGAACGGTTGGTGTGCTGCGCAGCGTTAACAGAGGTCAAAAGCAGTAGGTAGAGGTTCTCAAGATGCTCTGAATTTCTGCAGTTTCTCTTTTAAGACAAAAATTCCATGGGAATATACTGTCAGTCAAAAGTTTCTGAACACCTCACATGTTATATGAAGCAACGTGCTCTTTAAGTAACTCACAGTACAGTTTGTGTGAACTGAGAAATGGTTGAGATTTTATATTGTTGCAAATTGCCTGGATCTTGATCGCTCTAATAAGACACCTGGGGTAAAGTATAGTTGATAATATAAAGTCAATTTGCAAATGACACAGGCTACGTATGTTTTCAACAGACAGTAGGACTGTCTGACTCATGTGAGTCTCACTGGCGCGATAACGTAGTGTTCTTATGTCTAATAACCATCCAGTCATCTACATAAAGCACATGCCCAGCTGAAGCATTAGGTGTTTGTAATCAGTCCTACTAACAACTACAGCTGAATTTTTGTTAAACTCGCCAGTGAACTACACGAGCATGTACAATAACTTCTCTTTGATTTGAATATTCAATATGTGACTGAGTCAGAGGGAGGCTCGTACAGCAAGCAGGCGGTCTCCAGTCTGCAGCCGTCCATCTTTTTGGGCAGCTCCTCCTTCTATGATCTTGGTAATATAGATGCTGTTGTCTCCTGGGATATGTTGGTTGCCGATCCCTCCAGCGATGCTGAATCCAAGCCCTGGTTGAGTAATACGCACAGTCAGATACGTCTATAGGTATACATAGAATCACCTTTGATCTAACACATTTTTAGATGTATTCCATGTCTGGAGCGGCCTCCTCTATACTGAATACTTCACTTCTTGTAGTCTTTGTCTGTGTTTCCAAATTGAATGCCCAACATATATTTCTATCTTAGTGTGTGATAAGTGGGACGTGTCCCTGACCTTTGGGCCCTTTCAGCAGGTTGACTTCCAGAATCGTCTCGGGTGGTGCCTGCCTCCGTCGGACCAGCAGCCGCACCACTGGCCCCGCCTCCTTCAGGGCTTCCACCGCCCGACTGTGAACCACCTCAGACACGTCCACTTCGTTCACACGTAGCACGCAGTCATTCACCCTGCGGAGGGAAACGTTTTAATATATATCACACATATCGCCCTGTCAGTTGGCCGATGCACACAAAAGAAAAAAAAAGCACTCTGTATCATAAGTTTTGCATGTTTCATGGTTTTCCAGTGAATCATAACTTTGAGGAAACACATAGAGCCTGGGGGCAGAGGACTGTAGAGACTCTGCCTCCCACACAGCACTGCCTGGCGGGACACGGTGGTGGTGAGCTTTAAAGAGGAGAGTAGGGAGGTTAGAGTAGAGAGAGGACAGAAGGTGCAGAGGAGCTTGAAAAGAGAAAAGAGGGAAAGAGCGAGGAGAGACATCTAGTCTAGATTTTTACTACTGTTACTGTTATTATAGCTTTTAATTATATTTTATTACTTTTTTTTAAAATCGTGATTTTATTGTCTCACGTGCATTGGTCTCAAATTGTTTAATTGCTTTCGTCTTTTCTGTTGTTTCTTCATCTTAATATCTGCTTGTCATTCATCTGTGAAGCATTTGTAACTGCAATGTTAGGAGGGGAACTTACCCGAGCCTTCCATCCATAGCCGCTGCTCCACCAGGAATAATCTTGGTGATGAAGATCCCCGGATCATCAGGAATGTGGGGATTGTCTATTCCTCCAGCAATGCTAAAGCCCAGGCCAGAGTTCCCCTGCACACAGGTTATGATTGGCATTTTCAGAGGGGTAACATAAACAACACACACACACACACACACACACACACACACTTAGCTCTAAGTGATGAACCCAATGTGGGCTCAGGGTCAGTGCAATGTGGCTCTTAAGTGTATTGGTATCTCAGAAGCACACGTGATCGATGCATACTGCTCCAGGGATTTCACCAGGCCTTTCTGATGTCCATTTTCACGGACACGTGTGTGTGTGTGTGTGTGTGTGTCCTTGCGTGTAACAAATGATAATGCCATGTCTTTCATTAGAAGAGGACACTTCATTCAAAATGTCACAGTTATTCCATCAACCCACAGAGATGCATCAGTGTTAGAAATGCCCCGTGTTCACAGAAAGGTTGAGTTATGATCTAAAGTAAAGATGAGCTGAGAAAGCATCATTTCTATTACATGATACATAGCTTCTCACCCTCTGCAAGAGAGAGAGAGAGAGAGAGAGACACTACCACCTCCCGTCACGCCTGTCCCTGAAATGACAGAGGACCACTTTGGATCCAGCGGGTCGAAGCACACTGCTGCATCTGACAGCCGTGGCCACAGAGACAGGCAGCAAACAAGACGGCTGAGAAAAGACTTCACTTTATTATTTTCTATAATTAATGAACAACAGTCACAACAAATTAGAACAGAGGGAGGCAGAGGCCTCCCAGTGTGCGGCTCTGGAGCCGAGAGGAGTACACTGGGCCTTACCACCAAATGTTACACACCCACAGTCCTTTTAATGTGTGACTATGCATAGCTTATTGAAGCTTTCCGCATGCAGAAATGCCACTTAGAGTGGAAGGGGCGGAGAGATGGTGTGCATCTACCGTGGGATCGGCGGTGCATCTATATGTGGGTTGAATAATGAGAGTAGAAGCATAAAGATCTGCCACTACAAGCTGAACCGCCGCTGACAAGTGCAGCGGTGACTGCTGAACAATTGAACAGGAGAGCACTTTACATTTCTGGCGTCTGCTGATGACATGTGCATAAGGATTATGTAAAAACATATGCCTCACTGGCGTTAGTCTGTGCTCATACTCGCATGAGACATTCTTACTGCAGCGATGGAACAGCTACAACTTCACTAACACGCAGTATCACGTATGATTCTCAGAAAGTACAGCAATTAGGATCTTTCTCTGGTTTTCATGTTCTTTAAAACTCACTGAGTGACGACTACTTACTACCACCTAGTGGGGAGACATCTATCTATCATGCAGAAAATGCATTAAAGACGAATGTGTAAATCGTGGTAAGAAATGTAACAAGCAACTGGTAAATCTCACCCTCTCCAAAATGATCTCTTCGTATTTGTACATCCCATCACTGCCATTTACCTGTCAAAACAAAAAGCATGATGGTTATTTACGTCACTGAGCCTGAATTATGGCATTTTCTAGAAGCATAGTAAGAGATGCATGCAAATGTTGCAGCTAAATCCTTCACAAGAAAGAGTAGACTTATGTTAAGAGAACCATGGTGAATAGGATTGTTAACAAAATATACACATACATTCACCAGATTGTTTTACGAACTAAAAATACCACCACAAATCAAAAGTGCCTTTCTCTGTTAAAATGCGTTTGCAATGTGACACTAAATGTGCAGAATGCACATTCAACACAAACCGGCAGGGTCAAAAGGATAATGGCAGTCGGTCCACATGGCAAACAGCATGTTGCTACCAGGAGGAGGCCTTTTCATCCACACACACACACACACACACACACACACACACACACGCTCATGCACAGAGGGAGTGTGAATGAGAGAGATATATACTGTACAGAGAGAGAGAACAGATACTTACATAAGGGCCTGCATCTAGTGAGTCTGCGTTGACGATGATGGGGGGAGGGTTGGCCTGTGAATATGAAGAAATACACATTATCTCAGTGTGTGAGGCTGGCAGCGCACAGACGTAATGCGGTACACACACTATCCTTGGGAGCAAAGTGAACGGATGCCATGGGAACAGTCAGTGAATCTCTTCGGGGATGAGACTGTGTGTGTGTGTGTGTGTGTGTGTGTGTGTGTGGACATTGGAAAGGTGTGAGGACTGAGAATGAAGACTGGGGCAGCGAGACCGCTGCATATTAACCGCCACAGCCGGACGTCCTGCGTTCATCTCACAATAGAAACCGGCTTGTGGTTCCAGCCGTTGGGACAATACGTTTATCACACACATCCTTTTCACTTTGGTTTCACACAGAAATGACACCACGTAGAATCACATACAAAATGCATGATTTCAAGGCTCCTTAATCATTCAGTTAAATTGACTACATGTAATACTGTAAGAATACTAGAGTGATGCAAGGAATGTCTAACCTTATATGTTGAATATTTTTAAGATGTTGCTGAAGACATCATATTGGTTTCTGGGAAATTGTGTTGACATGTGTCACTGATTTCTAAAAAAATGATTAATTGGAAAAATAATCACAATCAATGATTGTTTAAAATTGAAATTCTTCTGCCACTTACTTCGGTTGTCAACTAAAAAAAAGAATCAATGTCTTATTTGTGATGCTGCTCTCGGTAGCATGAATACTACTTTATGGAAAATGCGATTGCTCTTCTTTTTCTTCTTGGGGAACATGAAAAGGGTCAAATGTAAAGTGCAGATGACCTATTGGCTACATATTGATGCGCAGTAACAGAATCAGCCTTTAAGACCCAGTTGAACCCGACGACAACAGCTACATATTAGGTTTCACAGTTCAATTAAGTCTTCAGCTCAGCTCTATTGTGCCACCTGGTGTTTCTATTTCCATCTGAGGTCTGCAGAGCGATCAAAGAAGCTGAGACCTCGGAGGAAAGCTGCCAGAGTGGAAACAGAGAAGCAGAGTGAAGGAGGAGACACCAGTTGGTTTAGGAGCAGCTTGATGGCCATCTTCTAGTTCAGCACACTGGCTGTGGACTTTTTATTGATTTGATTGAGCTGTGTGGGTGACGGGATGCTGACGGCGCTGCTCAGGGACATTACACTTCCTGAGGTCCGACACTGAGGCAAAAATCACTAGCTGCCTATCTTCCTCCCCCACCTCCCCCAATCTCACCTTCTCAGCTCTCTTAATATATGCACATAGTGCCCGTGTCCAAGGAGCTGATCGTGATCTTCCTCCTGATTCATCACATACCAAATATGAATATGTATTAACTGTACTATTGGGCTTTTTGCTTGTTTATTGTGGAACTACTTGTACAGATATCTTGTCAGTCTGTAGTACAATATTATATGTACATAGATGGATCAATCAATATAATGTGATATTGTGATTTAAGATTGATATTCAGGTATTTGTTTCAAAATATCACAATTACCAAGTTTTTTATATCACTCTGTGCTCAACCGCATCCGGTTATTTAACTATAGATATAAAATTATCAACTGAATTACCAGAAAATGTAAACTGTATATCCCAATATAAATCACGACATACACTGCATAATGAGCACTATAGATACAAGTATCTATAATGGTATTTATAATTTATCACTGCAATACTGATTTATATATATATAGATTCAGAAACTGTTTTTGGTTAAAATAAAAAGGATTGTAATGTCTGTCTTTGAAAAAAACAAAAACAAACAGTCCTGCTCAGTAAATTACAAAATGTAGATTTGACCTACTGGTGATGATGTGCTATGACTCTGGACAGCTGTGGCTGCAATCCCCCCCCCCCCCCCCCCGTCAGCACAATCAGACCTTCGCTGTAATCTGCATATGGACCAACAGATGCTTGTGTCTGTGCTTGTGTTTGCACATTTCTCATGAAAGCTTTGCGCTTTTGTCCCCTTTCATCTTAAACCCCAACTCATTACACATACCCTAAATCCATTAAAGGGTTTAGTAGTACAAACATTTGTATTATGAGTGCAACGCCCACAGCGGCCATGTTAGTGACAGTCCATCGGTCTATTGTGGATGTAACCAAAGCACATACAGCAAGAACTGATGAAACGCGGCCTGAGGACGACACGGGGGAATACACCGGTTACTATTGTCCCCTGCTGACTGACAGACTGAGCTACTGAATCCACCACTGAGGCCACATGTGACAAAACACACCTGTTACTGTATAATGCCTGCGGTGCTTATCGCGAGTATCATAGCGGACCAATGCCGCTCAATGGGATCACTGAACCTACAAGTCCATCTGACAGACAATAAACCCATCAGTGGTAGAAAACAGCAGTATTATCCTGACCTGGGATTGCTGCGTAATCCCTCTATCTAAATCTCACATAACAAGCAAACAAAAAGGAATAATGGAAGATAATCTCAACATGAGCAATTTACTCAGGTAACTTGGATTAGGATGGATTACACCTCCCTCCTTGGGACTGTTCTTTTACTTCTACGCTAACCTGCTGCCCAGAGGAGGAAAACAGCGGATTAAAGACCATACGATTTGACCACCGCTGACGTCTATGGCACATACTAGAAGTAAGATCTGTCTGTGCTATAAAGGGCCCTCAAAGGATGAGCAGGGGACGAACACTAACTTGAATTTTTGTTTATATTTCGGTTGAAGATCACAGAGGTGAAGACAAAAGCAGCCTCTTACAGATTGATTTTAGGATATGAGAGGATGGAAATGTCTTTTGGTGTGTTGCATAGGGGTCATATGACTCAATAGGTGAGGCAGAAAAAGATTGCAGATGTGGTCCAAAGGTATATAAGACAACGACAGGCCGTACACACGTCACACAGGACATTGAAAGAGTAAAAACACTATTATCAGTTTTGAAAGGAAAATGTTAAAATGCCACAATGATCAGAAATCAAAGACCTGAAAGACTTATTTGTCTATGAAGACCTGTCACTGGACATGGACTAGACTTTGAGAATTTGACAAGACGGCCTCATTTGCACCTGGCATTAACATGTGATCCGTCTCTTGATGTATTTTCTGGATAATGACATCCGGTCCACAGGCCTTTGCATTTCCACCTGTTAAGTTAGGCAGGGCTGGTGGATGTACCGGGTCACAGAAAGCGATGCCATGGATGGGTATCATTCATTTTCATCACTTTTTTAAAAGTAAGACTTGCTAGTTATTGCCTAATACTTGTAGCTTTTGCCAGGTGTTCCCAAAGCAGAAAGAGGAGGAGTAAGGTGACCTTCCAACTTGATTCTTTTCTTAATATTGTGGTCATGCTATATGGATAATATCTACACCTGGCTGAGAGCCGATCACAACACAAGCTAGTCGTTTCGATCCCAGAAAAATGTTTGTCCTTACCCAGATACAGGTCGCATGTTAATGTCAGGTGTAAACGGAGTTGTCTTGAGCGTAAAAGCAGCTCTGTTGTGTGGGACTGACAGATACGGCCGGAATTAACCAAATCTGGTTATGGCTACCATAAAATCTCCATATTAACTGCAATACAGCGCTCAGGGTTTACAATATCTTTGGCACTATATGGGACACCCACAAGTGTAAGCTGAGACATGGAAGCAAGTGAGCATACTGGACACACAGACCTCATGTACACACAACGACAATGAGTCCAGACTGCTTCCACAGCATGAGATCATTACAACAAGTCACCAGGAGAGAAGAAAACTCACTTGCTAAAGTGCTTTCTTTCTCTCACTCCCTCGTCTCATCCACCCATCTGTTCATAATGGCTTCTTATTCATCAATCTATCATCTTACTCTTCTGTCAGTTGAGATGGTGTGTGTCTGTCTCTTGTCTCCCAGCATCACCGTGGATGTGCTTCACGTCCCGGTGGCATTGCACCACACAACACTCACTTGGCTGCAGACCCTCGGGACAGTAAAGCCACAGAGACTCCCACTGAACCTTGGCAAGTGCAGGGCCCAGGCTTCGTCCAAATTGTTAAATAATCAATGTGTTGTCATGGTAACCGGTCCTTGCACGGTATTGGCCTGCAAGCCTGCTTAGCCACCTCCCCCCCTGCTTCACCTCTCTGGGCTCTCTCACTGCAGTTTATGCGGCTCTGTGCTCACACATGCCTGGCCATGGGCTGGTTGTGCCCGACTGCCTGTACACATCACACAGCTCACGCTCACGCACACGCACACGCACACACACACACACACACACACACACACACACACACACACACACACACACACACACACACACACACACACACACACCATTCCTTCTTAAATCCACACATCATGAGTTCAAAAATGACGTTATGGCTGAAATGGAGTCAAGAAACAAACTATTACCTCTATTACAAACATTGACACACAAATGCATCAGCTGACAATTGATTTCATCTGATCATACTGTATATTTAATAGCTCATGGTTTTGTCTATATATATATACTGTATATACTTTATTTGCTTTCTTACTGAGAGTTAGATGATAAGGTCAATACCGCTTTCATGTCTGTACGGTAAATATGAAGCAGGGAGGGGAAAGCTAGCTTGGTTCTGTCTACACTGGCAGCAAAATTCACCGACCAGCACCTCTCAAGTTCCCGAATACTAACACTTTATACCTCGTTTGTTTGATCCATACAAAAACAAAAGCATTTACAAAATGTGCTGCAATTGGTCAATAAACCAAATGAACACTGACCGTTAAAAGACAATCTAAAAGATCTCATTTTAAATGCATGATGTGTACACAAGCTGCTGATGACAATAAGGCCCCATCTCAGGAAAGTTAAACCCTGGCTTTCTTCTTCACCTGTCAGCATTCATTTCTTTTAAACCTTCCCCTTCATCACAGGTAGAACGGAGGGCAAGAACAAGAGCGTTCACATGTGCGGATGCGACGGCATGCTGACAGGGCAATAACCCCTTCCTCCTTCGGAAACATTTCCACATCAGTTCCTCTCTGGCCGGGCACACCGACATGGCAGCTCCGTCTCCAGTGGTGACATCGCAGTGAAATATGACAGTCAGCCCCGCACAGATGATACACCCAGTCAGTCAAATGATACAGCCAATGCTGAAGGAAGCTCTTCCTCGGCCTTCAGTCAGAGCGAATAGCAGATACATGTAGGACGACAAGGCGTGCTTATGTTATCTAAAAGTGTGATGTTCCTTCGTTTTTTCCGATGCCTCGAGTGGTACTGCGCTTATGTTTTCCTGCAGAATGTGGGATGAGAGACGCAGTCAGTGGTGCTGCTCTGATCCCCTGGCTCTCATTGGCCTCTCGTAGGCCACGCTGCAGTCCAATCAATACCTACTCAATTACCATGCACCCAACATCTCATTCACGCTGTGGCCCCCCTGTGCCAGAGGGAAGAGGGAAGGAGAGAGGCACGGTGAGAGACGAAGTGACAGATTGATGGAGCTGAGAAACGCGTGACAGCGAGAGATGTCTTACTCGCGGACGCCGTCGAAGCTCAATGTTGCATTCTTTGTCGGGGACAAAGGCGGAATAACGAGACGTAATAAAGAAAATCCCACAGCGGCAAAGGTCAACTGCTCCCTTCTCCTGCTACAACGCCAGCCGAACTCAGGCATTCATTTCAATAAGGACGGCCACGAGGAAATTAATTAGCTCACCCATAAAATGGCCCCATTAAAGCTAAAAGTTCTCTGATTTGATGGCTACGATTGAGCATTGTGACTGCGTCGGCCCCCTCTCCCAAGCCCTCCCAACGCACGCCGCAGACGCACATTCATGAAACCATAATTAATAGCCCGTCACAGCTGTCAGCAGCGCTCCCTCCTCATCTTTATGTAATATTACAAAAGCATGCTCTGGCTTACCTCTCTGTCATGCTGAGCAGCTCCAAATGAGAGCTGGCTAGTTTGACCTTCACAAGTGCAGCCACAGAGGGAAATGTACTTAGCGTAATGAATATTCATCACAGTGTTGCTGGAGAAGGCCTTCTACAAGTCTGCTGACAATTGATCAGGTTTGAACATGGCAGCGTGTGTGTGTGTGTGTGTGTGTGTTCGCGTGCTTTAACTTTGATGTCCATACAGTATGTGGACATGCGTACTAATGACTAGAACACAATTGTTGCAGATAAATCTATGAATTGATTTTAAATAAAAGAAGTGACTAACCCAGTTCAGCACTATCAAGTACTGCACATGTACAGTATATAATGCCCCGTTGCAAGTGATGCCTCGGTGTTATTTCTCCGATTGAGTTATCCCTGCTGCTAATGAGGGGGCGACAGAACTACAATAATTTCCTCATCGTCAATCATGATTATTAATATTTTTTTTATCCAGATGCACTGTAATGTCAGTAACTGTGCGGCTAATTTAAATCAGTGGCTGGTCTCATATCACGGCTGCCAACACCAGGAGGCTCCATCACAGAGTAACAGCCACGGTGAAAGTTGCCGATTGGAAAGGCTCCATAATGAAGGAAGCCTGTCATGTGTATGTCATCAGTATGCTTCCCATGATCCCGCCTCCACTGCTTCCTCTACATCAGAGGTCACTGCAGCGCGTTACCTCACAGCTCTTGACTAGTTGCTATCCCTTGTTGCTAAGCCGAGAGAGCTGCTAAGCTCGTTCCTCTCTGGCGTTTTGGATCCTGCGCTGAGCATCGGTGACGGCCTGAAACCACACAACTGTGAGCGCTTCCATTTTGATGCTTTCACCACCGTCACATTGCAACCTCGGTCAACAAAGGTGTGCTATATTATTCATCCGCTGTGGTGTCATTATGGAGAAGTGGATTCTTTTGATTGATGCGTTTGAATTAATCTTCTTTTCTGTTTCTGTCTTGTTTGAGTGCGTGTGCCGTTTGGTCTGTGTGACGCCTTTAAGATGCTGATGGTGTTGCTGAGGTAACAGTCTTAATTTGACATGACCAGGTGAGACATTTCACTGTACAAACAGGTTAGTCACGCATCCAGCAATTTATCTACCACAAATTGCACTGCTTCAGGTGACATATTTAGTTATGAAGGTTTCTTGAGTGTAATACTTGGACACTAAATGAGATCATTAGCTCAACAGAGTTATAGGAGTGGATTGATACCACAGCGAAAAGACTGTTAGCGTAGCTTAGCATAAAGTCTGGAAGTGGAAACAACTAGCCTGTCTTTGTCGCAGTTATTTATCATTTGTAGAGTTTGTACATAAACCAATGGGTTATGACGGGGTTCTTAGCTTAGAAGAAACAATACGACACATGAACCCTCGCAACTCCTTGTTGGAATTTTTAAACTTGCAAGAATTAAACAAACAAGACATTATAACTAATGAGCTTTAGAGATGCTGCTACAGGCAGCTTTTGTTAGGGGACAGAGGCTGTTTCAGTCTTTGTGCTAAAGTATAGTTGGAAGGTATCAATCTTTCTGATCTACCTCTCTGCCAGAAAGTGAATTTCCCAAAATGTCAAAGTGTTCCTTTAAAACAAGGTGTCAAGCTGCCTCCATCAGTCTTAATTCTCTCCTTGCAGCTCAAACTTATTGACTACAGGAGCTCTGAGAAAAGTATCTCACAGCAGCTAAAAGGGATGCACATAAAAATTAACAATCTGAAACGATTTACTACCAGAAAACACACCTGATGGTCCACAATGCTCAGTACTTTTACAACGAGAGCTCTCTAATCTGTTTCACTCTGCTCTGATTCACTTTTGTCACCTTCATTTCTCTCGTTCATTTTCCTGAGCACCCCAGAACACAATCTTCTGAGCTGCAATTAGTCCCTTCCAATTTTAGACTTTTTCGTTTCTTTTAAATGGGAACATTGGACTGCGAGTCTGCTTCATGAACCCCCGACGTAAGAAACACTCTCCCCTTAGGCCACCGTGGCCCTTAAACCCATCTGATGCAAAAGCATGAGAGGAGATTTGTCTCTCATTTCCTTTTATGGCCTTTTACACCACAAGCCTTCACTCAGTCATTCTTAGTTTTCCTTTGTCTTTAAATGTGACTGTACTATTTTAAATGGAAACTACGGCTCCTCAGCTGATACTGGTCCACAAATCAGAATCATGAGACAGCGATAAAACTAGCAAATACAGAGCACTTACAGCTCCACTGTAAAAAATACGATAGTGAACATAACAAGGCTAACTTTGACCCAAAGCCTAATTAAAACCATTCATCCCCACCTCCCAGGGGGCTCCGAAGACGAAGCCCGTCTCTACATGCAGCAGCAGAGATCCTCCTGTCATGGTTGAGTTTTCATGCTGTTCTATAAGCTCCACATGGGAACGCCCACACGTTCACATATCTCCATTCACTACACTTGCCTGAGTTTTGGCTCACAATACGTGTAGGTGTTGAAAGTGATGAAGAATTACAGTAAGTAGGACAACGGGCGAGGCAACAGAAACACGAGCCGTGCCTCTAGTTTCCCTGTGATAGTTATGAATACATGAGCACATTTATCCATATGCTGATGTATTTAGCGCCAAACAGCAGAGGGAAAGAAAAACAGGGCATTGTTTTTAACGTTTGTAGCACTTTGGCGATTGCCAAATCAATCTGCCTCCTGTCAAGGGTGCAGATTTACCCTTCTTCTCTGCCCACCTCGGGTTGGGCTCAGGATTCACAGCGTCCCCCTGTGATTAAAGCGGCCACCTTAATGGACTGAAGCACAAACACTGATCTAAAAAACACTCAAACATTAAGGCTGGAACGCTTTTAACAGAGGTTCATGTGATCACAGACTTAATGCCAGCTGGCTGTCAAAACCGGCTCCGTTGGACAGAGTATGCGGGGAAAATATATGGACTCTGTCTGGAGGATTCATTTCTTGTCAAACCCCTGATCGATAAATTAACTAATAATTTAAACTCCAAAAAAAGCAATCGTTCAGCATTTGTGAGTGTAAACAGTTCTGTACAGAAAGTACAAAATAGTCTTAATTCATTTGTAATATGTCGTTTCTCAATGCATCTTTAAACTTAACAAATTAGAATTTTATGAATACAACCGGTCCGATTTATTTGATAGCAAAGCAGCTCCTTGACAATGAAATTAAAAAGCAGATAAGTATTGTGTTGAGGAGATTAATTATGAAAAAACAACATCATGAGATTAAAATACTGTTTAAGTTTCAAGGAGGATTTGTCTCCACTGTTTACAATCAAAATTGCTTATCACTTAGACAAATTGTTCCACAGGATAAAAAAGGGAACATAAACATGTACTGACTTAATATTTGATCACAAAATAAAATGCAATAGATGCTTTGACAGGCCGTATATCAGTGCTTAGAAAAAGATGGCATTGTGTTCTTTGCGTCTACTGAAAGACACACTTTCCCTCTGAACTTTAGAAGAAATCTACCGTTTCTATTGAACCTTGGTACACTAAACATTATTGTGGTAAGAACTACGGTTTGTTCAACGCCCTGAGATCTTTGTTCAAACTTAAAGCTTTTAGGTGAATGCGCTAAAGTTGCATCATTCCTCTCATTCAGACCCCCCCCCCCCATTCCTGCCTGCTGAGATATTTTTGCGAGCGTATGCAGGGCTTGGATTTGGCTGATTACATAATTGGACATTTTAATGGTGAATATTAATCCACAATGGCCCGTATTGGGTTTTATAAGCAGGCTGATCAGGATCTGCAGGCTCACAGTAAGCGGCGGCATTCTGCGGACAATGAAGTTCTGGGCTGGAAGAGCTCTTTATGTTACACAAGTGGCACGGCTGGCACAGCAGAGCACCACTACAATGTTCAATAACGCCGCTCACCACATACCTACAGCTCACTTTCAGAATGCATTTATTATTTTGAAGGGCCATCTCAGATGCATTTTCCTACATATGAACAGATTGTTTCTTTACTTGTACTCTAGTGTCAGTGCGGCGATACAAAAAAAGCTCTCGGAAATCCAGAAGGCTTCAGCAGCCTGCGTATCAACATTGCAGTCTGTGGGTAATTAGCTAGCTGAGCAGCAAAGCTACTGTGCAGCTCTGATTGAGCCTGCACCATGGCAACACACAGGGCTGTGTCTGAGCACATGCTCATTTCTGCCCCCCCCCCCCTTCCTCTTCCTTACTTCCTTCCTTCCTTACCCCTCTCATCCCTGTCTTTGGGCCACACCTCTCATTTCTTCACCTCTTTTTTCCAAATGAATAATCTGCTAAATGTTTACTATTAACGCACTGTATTCCTTATTATTTTAATACCCACTACTGCCATCTAAAGTATGATAAAATAAATTCACAAGTACACTTACTCGCTTTCTTGCCAAGAGTTAGATGAGAAGATTGATACCACTTTTATTTTTGCACGCTAAATATGAAGCTAGATGCTAGAAAAGATTGACTTAGCTCAAAGACTGGAAACAGCAAGCCGAGCCCTGACCAAACTTCTTTTTTTTAACTCAGCCAACCAGCACGGATTAAACAAGCTTAATATATATAAGTTTTAATTAGTGAGTTTTAGAGGCACTGGCAGGCGGATTTATTTTTGACCTCCGGACAGAGTCATGCTAACGGTTTCCTACTGCTTCCAGTCTTTGTGCTAAGCTAACTGTCTTCTGGGGGTAGCTTCATATTTAACGTACAGATATGAGGGTGCTATCAAACCTCTCATCAACTCTTTGTCAAGAAAGCAGATGTATATATTTTCCAAAATGTCTATTCTTTTGACATTATTAGGGATAAGTTGAGGTAAGCACCTGGTTAAGGATAAGAAAAGATATTTAACGAAAATGATTATTTTTAGTTGCCTAAACATTACAACAAGTGGGATGAGGGGTATAAATTCTGAAACAATATTGCCACTGAAAGTAAAACAAAAAGGTTATTTTTTCTCCTTCAATCTGAATTTAGTTCAGCCCATCCAGCCCTGTTACATCTGGATGAGCACAGTGTGGGTAAGAAAAAAGGCATCTTGCAGCTTTAAAAGTATTTACGACAGAGCAGGTCCTCCCTCTATGTGCTGAGGAGACATGACACTGGCATTTCACAATAATGTGTCCTGATTTATGTCCGGTGGCTACGTGAAGCACATCAAAACACAAAGGTCTGCTTTGTTCTTCTCTCACATGTCTCAGCTTGCGGGACTTCATCTTAAAGGCAACTCCATCTGTTAATGTGGAATGGCAGCAGTTGGCCTTTAATACCACTGTTTGTTAAAACAGAAAATAATTCCATATTATGGAAAAAAAGGTCATGGTAGTTTACAGTATCTGAGTTAAGATTTTAGTTGTTTTTCAATAAGCATTTAGGCAATTATTCTTACATGTACAAGTGTTACAGCAGTAGAAGAGAAGTTTACAGTAATTTGGAGTATAAACTATCCAATCAGGTATCAGGGAATGAAAAATGACCCAAATGCAAAATTCCTATTTGCGAGTATCAATGTATTATTTTGTCAGATGCCTCATAAGCAATACAGACTTCGCTTTAGTTACAAATAATTATTATAACAAATTAGCAAATTGTATTCTTATGAAAGAGCGATATGATAGCTTGTGTCATACTGTCCTTAACGGGTGTGATCTGTGATGAAGTGTGAATTTTGCTGAAACTTTTCTATAAAATCCATCTGGCCTTGCTTTGACATCTGCCAATTGGCTAAGAACCTAACCTGTGCTATAAGGCTGGTTCACACTATTTGATCAAGTGGGATAATATATCTATTGACATATTTCATAGGTTAAGTATTTCCTATATTCACCATAAACATGCGATGTGAATGATGGGTTGAGGGTTATTTTCTAGTAGCCTTCATTTAGTGATAAAACAAACTCAATTATACAAAAGATCTGTGACTGCGAGCCTAGACAATCACAAAGTCGACACGTAAAGCTGCTGGACTAAAACATAAATCTAATAAGCCAATTATGAAGTTATTATTACTGTACAGAAGTAAGAATGTAGCTAAAATGAGAGCAAGATGATCTAAGAAAACAAACCTCAGCTTGTATTGAACTGAAATGAAGAGTCTAAAAAGCTATTAGCATGTCACCATCACTAGCATGTGTCCAGCTGGTGATTTTGAGAATCACTGTTCCATTGAGCGGCTGGTTTGATTGTCAGGTGGCTCAGCCTATCACACCTAGCTGTGGTGGTGGTCGCTGCTTTCCAAACCGCTGGCAAGACGGCAGCAAACCATAGAACCAACGTCCAGCCATAAAAAAAAAAAACATTCATCCAGAAAGTCATAGACATCATGTCCAGATTGCTCTACAGTTTACGCTACATAAGACCGTTTGAAATTGTAATCTATGCAAGTAAAGTTGATGATATGAGGAAGAATTAGGATTTGGCTTGCTTTGGGAAAGGTTTTGTTACATTGTGGAGAAATATTAACAAAAATGCACAGACACACAGAGGGAAACAAAAAGTAATAAATCCATAAAAGCAATTTCAAGGCAGAGATGTACTATCAACAGTGTAATAAGATGTATGATATTAAGCTGGGATTGCTTGTATTGTTTATATCCGTGGCAGGGCGAGGGCATGCTCTCTCTTTATCTCTATCTCTCTGAGATTGAGATGTGTGTTTCTGTTTTTCCATACTAAGCTGGAGTCTATTCTCACTAATAGAAAATAATGACTGATAATAAACAAGAGGGAGCCGTTAAAGGATCATCTGTGGTTTTGTGCACATACAACAGACATATGTCTGGAAAATGTTTGCTGTCCTCTGATCTTGTCAGCTCAGTGGGGAAACAGGAAGTCCATGTGAGCCAAACATATGCTGTCACAACCTATGTGTATGTCTATACTGTTCACATAACGAGAAGCTGCAGGTGCAAAACGTAGCTTATACATATAGGTTCCCGGGGGAAGAAGAAAATGTATTCAAACATTGTTGTTTGTGCTAATCTAGGACTGCAGCCAAAGTGCAAAAAGGCAAGAAACACTTACAAACACTTACATTCTGTAACTAAAATGTTTACTGAAACAAAAGAGACGTTTAATGTATCAATCTAATATACAGCTACCTTTTTCCTTGAGCATATCTTAGAACAAGTCACCTCGAATGCCCTCAACACAGTTTATGTGGACACTGATCAGTCCAGATTTGGTCAAATTCATAAATATTATTGAAAATGATTCATGCTGACCAACGTGGATCATCAATCTGATGTTTAACCACCTTAGTGTGCAACTAGACCTATATTTAAAATAATAAAAGTATGGTATCAGATTAAAGCTTGACAAATAATGATATAGGCCAAGATGTACGACTGTGGTTGTTTGCATCTTTGTTTTCACTAAATATTAGAAAACTTGTTTGGATAATTTGGGTAAAAGACATGTTTAAGAAAATGTGGGATTTGCTCGTTTTACACTGTGAACTCCACAGCCCCAACAACTCATACCATATGAGCCAGTAAATACAATGTTATTGTTAACATTTAGGTTAGAATAGAGGATTTAACTGGATATATAGTGAATACTTATGTCATTTAAGCAGTTGAAGGTTTCTTGGTAAAGAATTAGACCAGATTATGGCATGTGTTCAAAATCTCCACCATATATAAAGTAACATTATGTTCAATTAAAATATGCACCAGAGATCCTGCTACGACATGCAATCCTTACCAAGCTCAGTCAGCTTTAAACATCGAGTGACAGGGCGTAGATGCGGTGTTCCTGTACATACTGAACTGCACTAATCATACTGATAGTTTGCTGCTGCAGCGTCCTCTCTGAATACTGCTCTACACCCAAAAATGAAGCCTTTGATTCGTACTATGTATGAAAAAAGAAAGAGCGGAGGAGGAAAAGGGCAGTGGAAGACAGGAGGGGGATGATAGAAATGATGAACACTGAAAAAACAACACACATACAAAAATGAGAGGCCAGACCAAATGGCTGAAGGGCTGCTTGGATAATGCATTAGACAGAGATGGCACTCAGAGCAGCTACACATGGTAAGAAATGCATTGCTTCGCCAAATGTCCTCAACACACATACACCCACACAAACACACACACACTAGCACACATTCACACATGTTCCCAGGAAATGGAAGGAAAAAAACTTTCAGTTTTCTGTGTGATGATTTAAAAATGTGAACATTGGTTCACCTTTGGAGCTAAAAGAAATAATTCCCGTTGATGTACTGCAGGATTTGTATTCTACCTGTGTTCTTACCGTCAGTGCTATGATTAATGATAAATGAGATCTGTAGGGCTTCTTTTACGATATGTCATGTATACATGCAGTCTAGTGTGTGAAATAGCAAAAAATAATGGTAACACTTTGAAATAAGGTGAAATAATTCCTGAGCAGTTACCAATGAATGAGTGAGGACCAAGCACTAGCGAACAAGTAGTTCCTATTAACTCAAATTAAAGAATTAGTTTACCTTTAAAGACATGTGAAGCTGTGAAGCTGCTGCCTTTGTCTTTCCTCTTCTTATATGTGAGAGACTGACCTTAAAAGGTGCAGTGTTTGGCGGTTTCTACCGTGTACCGTGTGCCAAGCACGTAGGAGAACTATGGTGGGACGACGTAAAAACTCGAAAACGCTTTCTAGAGCCAGTGTTTAGTTTGTCCATTCTGAGCTACTGTAGAAACATGGCGGCCACCTCCGTGACGAGGACCAGCTCTGTATGTAGATATAAATTGTTCATTCTAAGGTCACGAAAACACCACAAACGTTTCCAGGCCAATAGATCCCCTTAAATGCTCTATAGGCCCTTTTTCACAGCAGACATTTTGACGTAAGGTACAGGTGATACGAACAACACCAACGATGGCGCCGTTTTATGTCAGTGTCCCAGTAAACCATGACAGTGTGACAATGAGACAGCATGCACGATACCAGGACCCTGAAACTGAAGCAGCTAAAAGGAATTCGGCCGTCATTCATTTAGTTATGTACGCCCGTGCTTTTCCTCCTGTGACATGTCGAAATGTCTTCTGTGAAAGAGGCCTCTACATATCAGTGACTATCCAATAATATGACACAACGATAAGAATGAATGAATGTAAAAGTGCTCCAAATATACTGTGAATTCTCAAATTAAAGCTGGTATTCAAACACCGAGGAGTGGTGAAATTACTCTGATGGCTCACATGGTAAATTCATCATTATGTACATTTACACATTTCTCCTTTCTGACAGAAATGCTCTTTTCATTCATTCATTAATTCCAATCATTTCTGCTCAGTCATCTCTTATCAAGCCATGGTTTACTACTATAAATATAACTCAATACTTCCTGCAGATGTTTCAAATTAAAAGCCTAGCTAGAATAGGAGATATTATGCCCTTTGAACCAATGATCACTCTTAATGTGAAACATCTGAGCAGGAAGTGCTGGGTGTCATTGACACTATCTTAAAAGCAATTTAAAAACTGCAAAATGGAGGCGACTGAAGGTAATTATGGAATGAAAACAGTATTTCTGCTCGAGAAGAGGGGTGAGTGTGACATGATTATATTGCTGTACGGATGGAATTAGTGCTGTGGAAATGCATGAATTTATCAAGACAACAGGAAAACATGGAGGAAGCTTTAAGTTTCTTCAAAAGCAAATTAACATAGGAGCAGATCAGAAAACTGGAAGGCTTCTGATGAAAATATATAAAACAGGGAATATTTATAAAAAGCCTTAGCCTGTTAGCAAATGTACGGTAAAAAAAATGAGAATGTGGTCAGTATAGCAAATGTGTACAAACTAATATTTAGACACTGCTCATTAACACAATATCTACTATATCAGCCTTTTCTCTGGGACCTTATGATTATCTACTGTTTAATCACTGATTTTAAATCAGTTGGAACCTAATTATTAGTTATTATGGGTATGCATTATTCAGCAGTTAGCTCTTGTTAATATGGAACTATACTCAGTAGTTTGTGTACTTTATTGTAAAGTGTTACCAAAATAACAGCTGATATGATGGATGAGTAAAAGCAATGAAAGCACAAGCGCTGTTGAAAGCACCCACACACCCCCACAGAAATGAAGAGGAGTCAGAAGGCTGAGGGACTAGCTCTTCACTGGTATTGATTGGATATACACATATTCCACGGCAGCATGTGGGTGATAGAACTGGTGCACCTTGCTGAGAATGCTAGCACGTTCTTGCTAAAAATGAGGGTAGCATAGAAGGGGAAAAAAAAAATAGCTTTCATATCTGCACATACAATCTATCACACACTGACGTCTGATTCTTTTAATTAACAGCAACAGCGATGGCAGCGCTTAACGCTGCCATCTCATTCCATCAAAGGCCCCGTGTCCCTCGCTTCTCTCTCTCTCTAACAGAAAATCTGATGCTTCCATCGCTGAATCAGGAGTCCACTCTGCCCTGCGCAGCACAGTCGCATTTCTAGGCCAGTCGCTACTGTGATCAGCAAAAAAACAAACTAAATAAAACAAAGCAGGCAAGCAAACAAACAAACAGCGTTCCCCTCCCTTCTCTTTTCTTCTCTCCTCTCCTCCCCTGGCTGACAGCGAGAGCCGGCGAGGGGAACAGGCGAGCTGATATGGGGCTGAGCCCTGGCAGGGCCTCTGACAATGACCATATGGATCACAGGGGCATGGTAGCCTCAGCTTCCAGCAGGACACACACCTCCACACACACACACACACGATCTGCAGCTTCAGGCAACTGCACCTGTAAACTGTGCAGGAGCCTATATATGCATCACATGGCTGTAGCCAAACTGCAGTAATGAGTAAACCACTTGATGAGCATTAGAATCTGCGTTGGCAGCGGACAAAACACATTCGTCCTCTGTGAATTCTGCATTTCACAGAGGACCTCCGTGTTGAATAAGAGCGGATTCGCTCTGTGAGCGCAGTGCAAAGGTAAAGCAGCACAGGCTTTTAAGAGAAGTGTAGGAGGTGGGATTCAACACAGCTGAGGTCCTGGGTCACAGCTACAGCGGCTCCCCGTCACAGATCAACCGCGTCAGCTCCCATAATGGTGGTTCAGGTGTGCTCCTTGCGCGCTCACGTAAACGTCTGACCGGCCTTTTCTCAGGCGCCTCGTCTCTAACCCCTCTCGCAGCCCGTAAAAAGCTAACTTTTGTCAAAGTGCACATAAATATTGCAGTGCACCTTGTCTCTCTTGTTTCGTAGTGCACTTCCCATGATTCACCATCCTCTCTTAACCCCAACATTTTCATGGGTAAAGAACTCTTTGTTTTTGGGTAAAGGTCTGTGTCGGGCAAGGGTGTGTGTGTGTGTACTTGTACTATGTGTGTGTGCAAGCGCAGAAGGGAAGATATGATGTACGAGGTTTGCTAGCAGATAACGAAAAAATGAAATGCTATGAATTCGTATGACATCAGTAAAATGGGATGTTAGCATCTCGATCATAATTACATTCTTGTAGCAAAAATCTGTTTCAGTGTAAATTATAATTATACAAATTGAATGTTTAATGCCGTACAAATACCAAAGCATTGAGTGCAAAGAGATACAATTATTTTCTTGGATGAACCAAACATCTACGTTGCAACATGTTTATCGCAACATATTGAGTTAACTGCTGCTTCTTGTACCCGAATTCTTTGTGCAACAAATTGTGGATTTGGAATGCCAAACTTGCAAATTTGTACTACATTTTACACATTGTACTACATTCCATTTTGAAAGTATTTTCAGTTAAACAGTAATGGCATATATAATCTTGTACAAAGCCTGGTAGCAAGTAACATAGGCTGTATATAACAAGTGCTGGTTCTTATTGCCTGAATCGTCACACAAGAGTAAAGATGGTGGACCTCAGATGACTGGAGCTGTTCTACATTCTGGAGCAACCCGAGCTCATAAAGCTGTTCATGTTGTTAGAATCAGAGATCACTGTGGCGAAAATACTTCTAAATTGCTGTGCACAGTTTGCAAGAACACTTACAAGAAACGGCAACATTCTGACATAATATCTTGCAGGAGGTTTAAGCACAGAGGTCTGTTTAAAACTACACAATGTTTTAATGTAAAAAGAGAAAAGTATTTCCTGCTACTTCGGAAAGATCTGGCCAGTCTGCCCGAATTCTTTTTGTGACAACTCACAAAGACAAGACACTCCCTCAAGTCGGAGGTACACACCTGAGATTTATTTGCATCTTTTGTATGGTTTGGTCTGAAGCAATCCCTGTTTGGCTGGATGGCTGAACATGAAGTTTACTGATATCAAATCACAGGTTTTCTTGGTGCTGAAATTCAAACTCTTCTGCAACTAACACCTCGCTGCTGGTGGTTAAATCAGACATTATGTTAGTTTGCAGCAGATGCAATAAATCACAACAAAATCCTAAGAAACTTGGAGCACTCGCCTGTAACGGGTTTCAAAACATTTCACATTGTTAAGATGAATACAGGGTTTGAGCTGCAGTATGGACAGATCTCAAAGGGTAATTACACCGTTTCAGCCTGTTTTCGCCTCCTACTGACTCCTAAAAAATAAATGTTTGTTGGGGTGAGAGGGAGGGAGGGACAGCATGGGGGGGTGCAGGGTCCTCAAAGGAAATGCAATCAGATGCCAGTGCAATGAAGCTTAAAGGTGATGTCAGTGGTAGGACATCACTGGTTGGATTGTACGAGACAATAATTATCATTTTTGGTGCTGTATTTTTGGTGTAATTTATTTCAGAATTGTTAAAATTATAAGCATTGAATATCATGTTCAATTATTACATTTTCAATTAAATTTATAAATGTACAATTTTCACTTGATGCTTAGATGCAGAGTACACTGACTTAAATGCCATATTATACATGATCAAACCAATGCACGTATGATAAAATCAATAATGAAATGCGAAAGGAACAAAAAAGAATTTTGGAGCAATCAGTCTTGGATTACTGCAAGAAGGAGAACCACGTCATAGATCGGGCCAGAACTCAGTCACATCTAACAACAAGGACCGCTGCTCTATTAAAGAAAGAAGAATGCACCAAGTGGAACAGAAATCCGGGGTTTAAAAAGCCTTCAAACTCTCCCACACCTGGGATGTTGTCCGCCAAGCAACAACAGAAGTCTTGACACTTCTGGCAAGACATAAAAAAAAGTGACCAAATGGCAGCCCACTTCACACCACCGCCTGTGACGTGAAGGACTTCGACAACCAACAGTGTGAAGGTAAACAAACACATATTGTGTGTCTAATGATTAGAAAAAGCTTCACAACAAAGCAATGCTTTCAACATATATCCTTGTCTCTCGAGGTCAAAGTTGCCTGGCCTTATGAGGAGTCCTCCTTTC
This sequence comes from Pholis gunnellus, assembly GCF_910591455.1. Classification (NCBI taxonomy): domain Eukaryota; kingdom Metazoa; phylum Chordata; class Actinopteri; order Perciformes; family Pholidae; genus Pholis; species Pholis gunnellus. Next base: position 16,400,916 of record NC_136537.1, read on the forward strand.
ATGAGTACTAAGAGCCGGGGGAAGACGGAGGAACGCTTGAGAAAAATCTTATTGGGTCATATTTTGGGTCAGGCCGTACAGCTTTAAGCCACCTCTCGCTAAGCATCATCCGTAACATCCACAACGTCTTATTGCTTTTCTCCATTCTTAATTTTCCTTTAAATGCAGCCCTCACCTGTTTAAAAAGGTGTTCATCCTGTTATTGGACTGAAATGTGTTTTCGAGCAGCTCTCCGCTCTATTCCTACTTTACCCAACATCCTGAGGGTTGACGTTGATGTGTAATGTTACACACAATATATGTAAACTTACTTCTCTTATTTAGTACTTGAAAAAACAAAAAGTGCAGCATGCATTATGTGTAACATTGGACTGAATGTATTGAAAGGAACGGCACCTGTAGGTTTAATGAAAGCGTCCATCTTGGCGTTATCATTTAAACTAGATTTCTGAGGCAAACGTATGGATGTGCTGAGTGCATGCAATTCCATTCAGATCACATCATTTCTTGCCTTTTTCTATTCCAAGACAAGCTTGTATAAATCTCTCTTGATCTGATGAGAATATTGCAGGTTTTGGATGGAGCCTTTTTTAAGATAACAGCAGGGGATCCAGCTCAAGACGTTCGGGCATGGAGCACATGTAAATCCCATCCGTTAATACTCTCTGGGTTGCTCTTACAGGAATGGCAAATCAAATCCGGCCCAAACCAAATCTCGTCAAGACAGATGTACAAACCAATGATACCAATAAATCAATGCGACTGTAAGGGAAACACATACATACACGAGCGCCAACATTTATGATCGAGGCCCGAAGGCTTTCGAGTCGTAATCACCTTTGGGAGTGTCTGACATGGAACGCCCACCGTGCCTGTGCATTCATTTAAAACACCACAGCCACAACAGAGGCCTGTTCTAAACAACGCGGTCTGGCAAAGCATTCTGGACCAAATCTTGATGCTAATAAATAAAGTAAAATCCAATTAATATTTTAAGCTAATCATAGCCACAGAGCTGGAGAACACACAAAGACATATTGGAGCCCGGGGGGGGGGGGGGGGGGGGGGCTTCTGACTGAAGCTCCCAGTAGACTGAGGTCACTACTTTTCTCAGATTTAAATTCAAAAGCTCTTGTTTTAAAGAGTGTTCTTCTAATCCCAACTGGAATCATCCACAATTAACCTAGCGAGCTCTTGACAAAAGCAGCTAAATGTTTTCCTAAATAGATGACAGAGGGGGAAAAAAAAATGAACATGGCATCATGTCTTGGGGTCGTGTAATGATTCCCTCACACATACATGGAATGTTCATGGCTACAGAAGCCATTTGAAGCTATGAGAAGCCAGCTCGGATCATTCTGAACGACCGTGTAAGGTTATTGCTCTTCATCGTGCTAGCATCCCCAAAACACGAGTTGTTATGAAAGCTATAAGATAATAGACGCGTGCGTGGTTGGGCGTGTGTGATCACTGCCCTGCTCTCCGGCTGTGTATAGGTAGCGGGGGAGGGGTAGCGTTCACATTTCCCACCCAAGGATAAGCAATGGCAACCGGGGAGAGCCGAGGAAGGCGGTGTGCGAGTGCATCTCCGTCCATGCCGTGTGCTGTGGCCCGTTCGCGTACTGGCCGCTTGCATGCCCGTTTTAAGAGATGGAGGGACAGATGCTTGTCCACAGTGTCAGGGCTCGCTTGCTTTCTCTCTCTGACAGCACCACCAACTGCCTCCTCTTACATAACCCCCTCCCCCTCTCCAGGCCCACTGCCTGCCTTTATTGGCTTATTTCTCTCTTTTTCAACCCTAGCATTTTCACCCCAGTGACTGCTGCTTTTTTTTTTTCCCCCCACCATCATCCATCGCTGATTCATTCTATTTTTATTCCGATGTAGATGCTCCTGGACTGAAAGCATGAATGCCAGGTTGGATATTGTCTTTACAGAGTTTTTGTGTGGTGCACATTCACATGTTAAGAGCAGGGGAGCAAGGATCCTTTGAAAGGATAGGACCAGATATGATTCTACAGAGTGGTTTATCCATTAGCCGTGCTGTTTCAACAACATGAGATCCCAACACGAATCACGGTGGAACCTGTCTCGATCCTAATTTGTTTCATTGTAAGTTGAATATGGAATGCTGGAAATGAGCAGTAGAAAAATTAGGTGGCAGTACTGTTGGATAGTAAAATGCTCCATGTAGGCAATAAAGGCTTACATAATCACATCTGCTGTGAGCTTTGGAATGTGTGAAACATGAAATAAGCCTGATTGGTCTGGAGGAAAAAGGCTTCCAATAGATTTTACACACGAACCAAGAGAAAGTGTCAATCTCATTTTTGCTTCTTCAAACCTCCCCTTGGTTTGTAGTAATCTGCTAATATCAGTCAGGTTGCGGTTCATATGTGGGCTCAGCTCAGGGGGATCTCTTGCACTCTGTCACTGAAATTTCAGCCTCCATTTTACCCCTGTGCTTCTTCTCACCTTCCTTCCTCCCATGGCCTCACATTTCTTGCTCAAAACGCGATACGACATAAACGGAGGGACTACAAACGGTGCGGCGGCTTCGCTTGCCGCAAATACGAGACTACATAGACACATACTCATGCACAGCTAGAACCATTCCTTGAATCTCATGCTCACCGAGCTACCCTTCCCCCACCCGAGCTCACTCTCATGCTCACATCCATGCACCTTCCTTAATTAAAGACTGCGCTTCTGAAGCCGTTATGACCTTTTATCAACTGTGATTTATAAACACATGTAAATAAATGGGGATAATAGAGACAAAATGGACACATGTAAAGAGGCAGTTTCATTCACACTGTGCGGCACGTATGACCGGCAGCGTTTGGGCACAGATTACTGCTGATTCCCCCTTTTTTTTTTTACACAACACGTTCATTATATTGTTAGTCTTTTGAGCAAAATGACTTGCTAAAAAATAGAGAGTAAATAAGAAATGGAACTGGTATCAGAGATCGATGTCATCATCTCTTTCTCTACTCCGAGCTAATGAGACACAATCCTACAATTAGTTGATCTCTGAGAGATCTATTTCTTACAATCTAATGTACAAAGTCAGTCGTTAACGTCGCCGTGACAAGCTTGAGAGATAACTTAAAATAATTGCAAACTGCACCCAAGTGCTGCTTCAGTGAATGAAAATGCACCATTTTTGGCCTATGGTGACTGCATCGGCGTAAGCCTTTGACGACATACACTAGGTGTGTTAAATGTATAAGCATTAGTCATCTGCATCAAATCCAAACATGAAGATCATCCCTATGTGTGTGCAGTGGAACTGGATCAGTCCTGTTCTCTTCTCCTCGCTCTGCTTCCAAATAGAGGAACCACAGTCAACAAATGGGTAACGGAGGGCTTGAGATGAATACTAAATATGAATTCTCTTCTATAAATCGACAGCTGATACATGATGGGCTCTGTTTTACTACAGCGGCAGCTCATCTGATCCCAGTCCTCCCCAGTCAGGCCCCACAGGCCCGAGCTATCTAACAGAGTGAGAAAGATAAGTTACCTGGTCGTACCACTCCCGGTTGGTACAGGTGCACTCGGGCCACCATCCCGCTTGTCCACTGGAGTTGTTGCCGTTTACTTTGGGGCCACATTTGGATTGGCCCTTTGGGTTGGGGCCTCCAGGGCCCCCACCAGCCATAATCTTGCCCTTACTTCTCCCCAAAGTGCCCCCTCCTCCTCCTCCTCCTCCTCCACCTCCTCCTCCACCTCCTCCACCTCCTCCTCCTCCTCCCATGCTTCCACCTCCCCCTGAGGCCGGAGGGGGTAAGGTCTGGCCTCCCCCGTACCCAGGCGGGTATCCATAGGGCTCGGCCTGCCAGTCTCCTCCATACGACGGGGCGTCCATCCTACGCAGGGCAGCCATACGGGTCACCTCATAACATTCTGGGCACTTGCAGCAGTGGTGGTGTTTGTGCATGCTGGCTGCGCTGGCTGGACTGACGCTGAGCTGAGCGGCGTGGCACTCTGTCTCTGCTGCCTCCTCAGATCTGACACGGCGCGCTGTGATCGGCTCACAGAGCGCTAATGCCGACGGAAATAACACTGATCACAGAAATTTTCTACCGATTTTCCCTTTTTGTCAAATCCAGTCACTCTCCGCTTTATTCCTCTCGGATGTAGAAAAAAAAAAAAGATCAAGAGGGACGAGAAGCAGCAACAGGAAAACAAAAATACAAAATGGGCACGTAGTCTTTGTCCTCTTGACGTAGAAGATCAAAGGAAAAATTCAAAATATTGTATACGACCACACAATCAGAGACCAGCCCCGATGGTAGAAATTTCCTCTTGCTTCTCTTGGTTCACAGTGATACGCATATAAATTCATAGATATATATATATATATTCTTTTGTTTATATATCATATATATTTACACACACAAATACATATAAAAATATTAATATAAACAGACAAGCACAAATACAGTTATGTACAGGGATAAATGTATATATATAAATATCTATATGTGTGTGTACAAATATATATATAGATATATAAACAATATGTATAAATAAATAATATCCGCAGATGAAAATCTTCTTCTGTTCTTGGTATCTTCCCCGGTCTGTCAAAATCTCACGGTTTTCCTCCTGCGTTGAAAATCGTTGTCTTTCTCTCTCTGTCTCTTTTCTCAGCCTGCAGAGAGGAGCTGAGCACTGGATCGCCTCTCAGCCAGCTTGCCCTAGATGTGGATTATTCAGAGGGATGCAAGCAAGCAAGAGGGAGATGGAGAGTGAGAGACACAGAGAGAGAGAGAGAGAGAGAGAGAGAAAAAGAGAGAGAGAGAGGCAGGGGGGAGATACGTAGCAGCATCCCTCCAGCACCTCAGCCCTGACAGCCACAACCAATCAACTGGCAGCGCTGCCATCAGCAGCAGCAGCAGCACCAACAGGACTGAGCGCTTCGCTAGCTGCTCTTAAAGGGGCCGCGACAACTAAACCTCACTGCTGCCTGCCTTGGGTGAAAAGGTGCTGCTTCACAAATCGAGGCACAATGACAACATTGTATTTGTCCATTTCCTCAATAAAAAAAGGTCAGGAAGTTGTAGTCTGCAGTCTGCCAATGCCGACACGCGCCCCCCTGATCCACTAATTGTGAGTCTAATCCACGTTTTTCATCAGACCAATGCAGCCAAAATCCAACTTACAGTGAGCAGCCCTGTCCCTCCGACTGGTGACTGGTCACCTCCGCGGTCATCTCTAGTTCAGCCGCAGATTTAACAGCTTTCATGTGCACGTGATTGGCAACCTCAGGCTCTGTGTCCCAGCACACATCTGTAAATAATCTCACAATGGAAGCAGGTGCAGCAGATGAACATCTTTCTTTTTCTCCTGGGTTTCACTAGACCTGCCTCTCAGCAGTGATGCATTTGAATCACGCTGCATTACTTTACACCACTCTCTACCCCTCTTCCTTTTTTAGTAATATTACCGGCAAAGCAGCACTGCAGTTGAATTAATTTCACTGTTAAGTCCTGCCCATGTGCAGTATTGGGTCAAAAATAAGCACAGGGAGAGAAAACTGCACTCCTGAAGCCTCGTTTAAGAACCATAAGTGAAATATTTGATGTTCACAATGATGACATCAACACATGTGTACGCAACCAACAAGATTACACGCTTGGGCTTTCGAGTGGGTGGAGGAAGAGATTGAGAGTGAGAATGTGTGAGGGGAAAAAAAGAGAGAAGGAGAGACTACATGCTTTCATGTATGTGTGGCGGTTATATTTTCAGTAATGCCATTGGACTGCCTGTGAACAGTTTTGCAAGCTTATGAATTTGTGGGTTGATCACAGCTAGATATAAAGCATCATGACATTGAGGGTGAAGGTTTATTTTTTTAGAGACCTAAGAGGGAATGTTACAGTGTTGCCATTAAAGCCCTGCATATATGCATTATTAATGAAATGTGACGGGGGAACAGAGCTGGGTGTGTCTGCATGGGGGGAGAGTACATTTGTACAGAGTCTGCATGCTACAGTGCTCAGACATGAATGCTGTTTCATTGTTTAGACTCAAATATAAGACATAGCGCCTTTAAACTGTCTGTATATTAATGTGTATATGTGCAGCCTTCCTGTTAAATTGAAAAACATTTCCCGGCGAGGGCACACTGCATTGTGTTGCAGCCCTACCAGGAGGCACACACAGCAGGCTCAGTGACACTAAATTACATGCAACACTAACTCACTTCATTATGATGATATTCTTTCACTGTAACCTACAGAGATTTGCCAAGCAGCGAACAAAAAAAAAGAGGAGAAACTTGGGCATCTTTTAATAAACAGAGACTAAAAAATAAAAAAAACACCGAATGCCTCAAGTTAAATTGTCGGATGCAGCCACAAACCCAGCTGAAGCCAATCAGAGCAGTGAGGCGGGGCTTCGAGGCAGCCGGCTTGAAAGGACGATGTAAGCATATCGATCACAGCACACATGACCGAGCACATGTTGCAACCATCCTTCCCCAGACCCCCGCTCTGTCTCTCTTATAAACTGTCCACATCACATTTACCACACATACAGTTTGCGGTTACAACCCCCCCCAAAAAAAGAAGACACACACACACACACATACTGTACGGCACACAAAATGAGGGAATGGCCGGCAAGATCCACATAATAAAGGCAGGAGAGACGGACAGAGAAAGAACCTCTGCGCTGAACAAAGACAGATATGTCATCTGTATGGGCGGGCGCACACACACACACACACACACACACACACACACACACACACACACACACACACAGATCTGTGATATGAACTGGTTAAGTAGACATATTTAATACCTCGGGGGGGGAAAGAAACCTCTCCCTTTAAATATTACATAACATAAAATATATAAAGAATTTGGTAGGTCGTTTCAAGCCAATCAATTGCTGGTTTTCTGCATCAGAGGGACAGCAGGAAGTGGAACACAGGGAGTTAATATGCACTAATCACATTACAGCTATCACAGGAAAGAAAGAGTCTTGAAGGTTAATGTAGTGTTGGTGTATATGTCGTGTAAGGCATCTCATTTTCCAACCTAATGTTGTGGATGAGGAGAAAACATATCCTTTATGTTTTAATCCCTAAAGAAATATAATGCTGCTCACTTCTGCTTCTGTAAGAGTAAACATTTCAGCAGAGTGTTGGCAATTGCAACCTTATCCAAGTGGCATAAAACCCACATGAGTACAATATAGTGTAATCAAAAGCCATAGCCCGGCAATAAATACAAAGTTTGTGCAGATATTTGTTGGGGTTGTGTACCCTAAGTTTTGTTTGGACTCAATTACACTATTATTTTTCAGGTTGTCGTTCGCAGTGTCCTTTTATTAGATTACATGATATTGTCAAATTTAATCAGCAGTTTATAACGTAATAAAGCTGTCACCTATATGAGATTATTTTTCCATTTGTGACACAGTGCCAAGCAGAAAAAGCAATATTCAGTTACTGGCATTTCTTTATTGTTTAAACATAAATAATACTAGAGATGGAACAACGTAAAATCTTTCAGCTTTTCTTCAAACATGTGGATAAAGATGTTCCACTTTCAAAGAATCGTGATAAACCTTTTTTGTCACAATTACTGAAACGACATATTGACACATGATGATGATGATTGAACTGTTAGCTCGTAATTACACTCTGACTCTGACCAAATTTAATAACTATCCTAGAAAATACAATAAGAACAACTTGGCTTTAGAATACCCAGAAGACTCATGGCAATATAAAATATATAAAAAAAACAGGCATTCACCTATAACACATGTCCATGCACATACAGGTATACATGCATGCATGAGTAGGGTTTGTGTGTGTACGCGTGTGTGTGTGTGTGTGTGTGTGTGTGCAGTCTTTGATAAATATTGCACCCAATTAAACAGCTTGGACTGAAAAGGAGTGGATCAACAGCATCGGGTGATTTATCTTGTGAAATGAAAGCAGTAACCTCTGACCTTCTGTTGACAAATGAAAAAGAAGGAGCTGTGATTTATGGCATAAACGAGGAAATTATCCCGTGCTTTTGAACAGAGATGCTTTTCCGCATCCCCCCTTGCAGCTCCCCCAACACTATCAGCTCAGCATCAGCCTGCACAGCGCCTATTACATAAACCAACCTGGACACCCTCTAACACACACACACACACACACACACACACACACACACACACACACACTCACTATCGTAATGAGCATTACAACCCCCCAACCACAGCACACACCATGTATTGAGCTTTTCAGTCATTTCTAGGCATTTCTCAGAGAAGCTTTGTGACTACTCCTTCGTCACCTGACCGGATGCAGCACCATAAAAGGACAGTCGGTAGTGAGGCAGTCTTAAAGAGGCAGCTCCATATCAACACGTACTAAGCTGCTTCACTGTAGCCTTAACTAACTGCAAGAGGGGGGGTTAGGAAGGATGTCTTAAAAGTCTCTTCGGCACCGTCGCATCTTAGCAGAACCCACTTCACTTGCCTACACGCAGATATTGAAAGGAATAAATATTTCAGGGAATCTTTCCAGTTAATGCTTTCACTGCTCAATGAATTGTAGCTTTGTTACATGTGAAGGGAGCAAAGGGAGAGAGACCCCGGGACAGAAAGCCAGTCAGACTGAGAGAATGAAAGATACTCATCAGTTTTGTACTAAAAGCCAACGTAACGCTGAAAACAAAAGCTACATGGCTAAGACTCCTATTAATAGGCCTCAGTGGCAGAGAACAGCTGCTCCACCACACACACCAAACACAGCACCTCCAACTGATGGAATAATGAGAGAGCGAAGCATACACATGGAGCAAAATGAGGAGTGGAAGGGAAATGAGGAACACAAGATGGCAAGAGTGGGAGATTGTATCAGAGCTGCCTGGCTAAGGAACAGTGCTTGGCATAGATTTTGTACATGCATATGAAGACAAAAGCAGAGAGAACGAGAGCTAGGAAATGGTGTGCAAGTAGAGGGTTAAGAGATGAGCTGGAGACCGAGGAGGGGGAAAGCAGTTGATAAAATATGACGAAGGTGCTGTCGGTCCACGACAGACACCATAACTGAGGAGAAACAAAGCTAAGGTGCCCTATGTGTGGGCAGAAATGCGATGACTAGAGGGGGCATTATTGAAGCACGGTGCTGAACAGAAGGGGGGAGTAAAAATAGAGAGAAGAAAATAGAGAGATGCCGAGGAAACAACAAAGTTCTGATGTGTCCTATCAGTGCATGGGAATGCAAAATAAACCCTGCGTTGATTACCCATTCAACCTCGTCACAGAGAGCAATGCATATGGAGTCAATGTGCTTGCTGAGTGTGCATCATCACGACGGTGCTCAACGCCTGGATGGTGTAAAAAAAACAACACACACACACACACACACACACACACACACACACACACACACACACACACACACACACACACGCACGCACACACACACAGAGCCGAAAGAGAGACGAGAGAGAGAAAAAAAAAACAAAGACACAAATTAAAAGGGGAATGAAAAAGACAGGATGAAAAAACAGAGAAGCGAGGAGAGAGATAGAGTCAGAGCAGTCTGTAGGGATGCAGACGGGGGAGGAATGTGGTTTCCATGGCAACCCGAGGAAGGCTGAGCTCTGGGTGTCCGTTCCAGCTCTGCACTGCACCGGCCCTCGCCTCTCATCCGCCTTGCATTCTCTCTCTCTCTCCAGCCTCCCCCACTATATCTTTCTCTCTCTACACCACCCCCCCCCCCTTTCAATTCCTCCATCACGTTCCCTGCGACTCCTTAGCTCCCTCACCTCCCTCCTTCATGTGATAGAGGGAGTCACACACACACACACACACACACACACACACATGAGCCAGCTTCATAATATCCAGAGTCAACCTGTGCTGTCACCGTATATCTTTATGCAGACATTATCATACGAACACATTGAATCCATGTGCTTGCAGCGTGCATCTCCCTCTCTTTTACCCCCGCCAAGCCCCCCGATCCTCATGCCCCCCCCCCATCCATTGCACTAGTTCCGGGCTCAGCTGAAAAGCCAACGCCTGCGGCCACTGTGCTGCCATGTGCCGCTGGCTGTGTTGTAATGGGGAAGGCACGTGAACACAAGGGCTTTCAATAATACTGAGGAACACGGCTAGCCTATATGAGGCATATCTCCATCATGACTGCTGCTCATTTGAAATTGTTTTGACATTTTTGGGAAATATACGCTTATTCACTTTCTTACCAAGATTCAAATGAGAAGATCGATACCGCTCTCATGTCCCTGCGTTAAATATGAGGCTAGAGCCAGCAGGTGGTTAGCTTAGCTTAGCATAAAGACTGAATATGGGACACAGCTGGCCAATTGTAACAAAATCTGATTACAAGCACCTCCAAAGATCACCAATTAACCCATATCTGGTTTGTTATTCCGAACAAAAAACTAATTAAAAACATATATAAAATAGCACATAATCCGTCATAATCCACACATTGTAGTTCTTACACAACAAAGAGATGTAATGTGTTAATCTGTGCGCTTTAGAGGTGCTAATAGTATGGATTTTGTTACCTTTAGACAGAGCCACGCTAGCTGTTGCCCTCTATTTACGCTAAGCTAAACTTACCACCTGCTGCTAATTTTGTTTTTAAATGGACGGATAAGAGTTATTAATCTTCTCAGCCAACTCTCAGCAAAAAAAGCAAATATATGTATTTCCAAATATGTTGTAGGGTGTCACAATGAGAGCAACACCATGGTAAACAAATAAACCAATACTTTAGGATTGAGGTATTTTACAGCTGCAGGTGAAGAGAGTGTTGACAAAATATTTACAAAATGGCTGGGCCATTACCGTGCTAAATACTATTAATTACTGTGATCCGCATGAGCATAATATATGCAAATTATCATTGTAGGTGTTGAAATGCTGAAGAGAAAATTAAACAATTACATTTATTTTTAGCATGAAGTATTAACAGCACAATAAACAACACCGATTCCATCCATTCAAACTGATCAAACAAATCTCTAGAAGTGAATTCCTGGACTCTTTGGACTGCTTTGTGATTTAGCAGTCGTGTCTCAACACCAATAAAATGTTTCAAAAGGTCATCAACCTTTATGAACCGTAACAGATGTTTCATGGTGCTTGGGCACTTTTGTGATGCCTCACTAAACGGTCATGGTGAATGCGTAATCATCACATCATCAGGTTCATTAGTATCTGCTTCTATTAGCAGCAGCTGCCTTTTCTGAAGCCCGTTTAGAACCACTGAGGAGAAGCTGTGTTCAGAAAAAGCCCTCGAGGAAACTCCTTTCTGCTTTGCTTTACTGACCTTTGGCACTTCGACATGGGATAGAGTCACCAAGCCAGAAACTCGCTCCACTTTGTGAGGGCTCCTCCTGCTGGTCACTTGCACCCGAGACACACCATCCTCTTCCTCCTGGTCCTGTGGGACAGCCAATGATCAGGACACGCTTGTGGATATCAAAGATTACAATCATCACTAACGTCTTTAAAGGAGTACGTCAACATTTGGGGAAATTTGCTCATTTGCCTTCTCTTTTTTATCGTGTAGCAAACAGAATATTTTTGACATCCAGGTGGTTGTAAGAGTCTTTAAAGGTGCAGTATAGCAGATTCATAGCATTGATATAGCAGCAAACAACTATTGTTTACATTAAGATATCGTGAACTGAAGTCGACCTGAAAAGAGAAAGAGGTCGCTCTCCCTCTTTGTTGTAATCAAAGCTTCTCCTTGCTTTATTGACATAGCCGGGCCGGCGTTGCGTGCTTTCAGTGCATGTTGGTGCACGTGAGTGAGCCCTGCTGGCTATAGCTCACGGCCGCTGCTCATGCGGCGGTTACAGCCGTCCTGACCTAAACTGTTGTCGCGGGAGCATAGCACCCACCCTCCGGCTCCCCCGGAGATTAATACCGTTAGCTCTGACCGCCCTTTTTGCCGTACTTGTGCTATACTGACTGTGGGAAGTTTTACACAGAGTCTACAGTACCTGGAATTCACTGAGACCATTCCCACAGTTAAAGACCACACAGAACCTCAACAGACAGCAGAGGGCAGCCTTAAGAGCCGACCATCACTGGTGCAAAGTAAAAAAAACAACAACTTTTTTAAAGTTACCACAAAACAGCCCCAAACATTTTCCAAACACAAAGATGCACTCTCTCTCTCCGCGGATACCTCCAATTAATATATGCTTCTATGAATATACTCACACCTAAGCATGAAGGCTGCTGTACCTGGCATCACTGCAACTGACAAAAACACACAACACAATGTTTTTTCCTTATTGTCGCACTGGTATGGATCAGATATACGATGTGTTGTTTTTTTTAGAGATGCTAAGTGAGTATCTCTCTGACGGCTCCATTCCCACATGGCAGCGCTGACAGGCAGGTCAACCGACAGCCCTTTGCACTGTGCACAGTGTGCACACTGTGCACACTGTGCACACTGTACACTTACATACTCACAAGCACACATGCACTTACTAAATTGTGCAGACATGTTTGAAATGAGTCCATCAATTAATAATTTGAAGTCATACAATATTTAAAATGTATGAAATGTTTCAGTTTCTTCTTGGCTATTACTTTCGTAGTTAGTCCAGGGTTATTACACAATAAAAAAAGGTTTTTGCAATAAAAAAAACCACAAATCATTTTTGAATTCTGAAATCAACTGGACTACAGAAAACAGCTTCTTCTCTCATGGTTTCTTTCCTTTCTTTTCCAAAGGAGCTATTCTCCACTCTCACCTGCTACTCTGCACCAAATCAGGGAATTTGCAGACTCATTTAGTTTTCCATCCCATCCTCCACTCAGGTGACAACATGGCTAGAATACTGATGAGCACCTCACTGGGTGTCCATTAAGCAGCTCTCTCTCTCTCTCTCTCTCTCTCTCTCTCTCTCTCTCTCTCTCCAGGACTGTGCCTGGGCCCCACAAGCAGCTGGGATCCAGAGCGGGAAGGATGTGGGGAAGGATCAGGAGCCATGCTGCACTGAATTAGAAGCTCGACAGGGTGGATCACAGAATACACTGAGAGGAGTTTAGGAAGGCAGAATGACGTTCAAACCATAAAGTTCAAACCACTGTCATAGTGTGTGTGTTTTTTATATGCGAGTGACAGATGATAAACATCTGGCACTGCAATTGACTTTATGTGTTTCAAGTGCGCCGACCTTTATTTTGTGTCTTACCTTCCTGTCTATACAGGAAGGAGGAATAGATCACGTTGTGTGTCGACATCTGCTGCGTGTCCTGCATTGTATCAAACATATCACCAGTTTTTTATAATATAACGTTCAGTGTGAAGGACTGACAGAGCTGAAAGAACGTTACAGATTTTATTCTGACAAATTTCATCAATCAAAATCCGTTTCCCCGCACAGCTCTGTGAGCAGATCGTCATGGATCAATAAAAGATATATAGAGATAAATGGTTAAAATTATTAGAAATGGATAACTGGTTGAAATAGTTTTAAGTATCCATCCTCGGGATAACAGTATTCAACTTAAAAAATCTACAAAAAAATGTTACGTGTTTAGGAGCAGTCATAGTCTTCTGCACTGAAGCGTCCATTTAATACAGTTTAGTAAATGACAAGTTTACTGTAGTTCCTCTGTTCAACTGACCATACATAATCCAGTTCAGACTTAGCACATGAATTTCAATAACATATTGCCATTAAGTGATTGACTGAATGGAGGGGCTGTTAAGCACAAAGGAATAATGTTAGATTAAAAGTTCTTATCTCATGTGAGGACTGAATTTCAATATCAAATTAATATTATAGGCCTAAAAAGCACTGAAAAGGGGGTTTGCACTTTACATGACTTAGAAACACAGATTTGGCAGAACACATTGGAACATACCCACTGTATTGACCCATTGTATTGACCCATTGTATTGACCCATTGTATTACCCATTGAATTGACATACACTTGGAAATGTGCGACCGTCTTTTAAGAACAGCAAAAAACTGCAGTGAGCTTCTGGGTTAAGTTCTGTTCGTGAGCAATAATACATGTTATTAATAGGTGTGTCAGGAAACAATGAAGCTATCCTTTCTTTGTAACGGAAAATAATTGGGAAAGATCACACAAGAGAGAGAATCCCCTTTCAGGCCACACAGGGGAGAACATTTGGAATCAATGTTACAATGAAACGATTCAGCAGATTACAATGGATCCTGTGTAAAAGCAAAAAAAGATAAAGATATCTACTGAGGATAAACGGATGTAGGTGGGTAAGTACTGTTTGTCTAGGGTCAGTGTCCTCTCTAACTCACAGCTAAGTAGAAGAACACAGTCATGTTTCTCAGGTTCTGGAGCCCAAGTTTTCCGGACCCTTGTACGTAAACAAAGAAAACCACCTGGGGTGTCATGGTGGCCCCCTGGTCTAAGACGAGTACCATATAACCACAGGGGCCCGGGGCCAGGGGCGTGCGTTTCTCCCCATGCTTCCTGTCTGTCTCTCTAATGTACATTTAAAAATGACGGACTAGTGATATTGGAGATTTGTTATGTTTTTTTTTTTAATGCATATAGAGACTCAATCCGCGTGCTGCATGTTTGTAGATACATTTCAGCTCACGGAAGAACTTAAAAAACTATTTATAGTGGGCTCTTTCCAAGTCAGAGTATTTTGGAGTTAACAGTGAAAGGTTGTCTTCCAACACTACCAGGACTCAAAGTCTCTGAAGGCAAGCTATGGGTCCATTCCCATTTCTGTGGTGTTACAGCATATTTGAAAGAAACTGCTAATATTATTACATCAATAAACTATTGCACACTGGCACGCCTGTAAATAAACTGTATACAGTCCAGTACACTCAGTTTGATTGGGTACATTAAGCAGCATTACAATTGTTCTCTCTGAGGCTTCTTTCAGGCCCACATCATTTGATTAAATTAGTCAGATGTTTCAGTGGAAGAATCCAGTTTCTAGGTCGAAAGGGATTAAAGTGGGCATTGTGCATTAAATTCAGTTTTAAAAATAACATTTAAAAATGTTTAAAATGCTGCTCAAATTAAAATCTGGTATTTTTTTGTTTTCAGAATAAAGGTGTACCCCCACGTACCGCATGTAGACTAACGTTGCATGACTGTGAGTGCAGCCACATAACCAGACACACACACACACACACACACACACACACACACACACACACACACACACACACACACACACACACTAAGCAGAAGCTATAGCGTTTTTCTAATCTCTGCTCAAAAGCAGGCCAGAGATCATTCAGTTAATGGGCTATAGAAGTCAGCCAAAGATCAATTTCATTAACATTTTGGCATAGCTGAAGGGAAGTTATGAGGCAATATTAAATCATGTAAGTGACATGAAGTCAGGGGTTCCTACCCATCCAAAGACTATTAGGAGATCAGTGACGTGGAACTACAAACTAAATTATCCACATTTTTTAACCACTGTGTGGACACTGTGCTGCTCCTCCGTTTACATCTGAATATGGTTTAAATCTAAACAAAATGCAGCTTTGCTTCCTTCAGTTCAGTCGTTGTGCTTTGTGTCCTATACTGAAAATATTCTAAATAACCCTGTGACTGCAAACATTTGTTATAACGAAAGGACTGGCTGACTTCATGAGAGCAATCCACTGATGAGCAAATGGTAATCAGTGCTCTTTTGACTCCGTCTAATTTCCTCTTCTCCCTTCTACCCATGTGTCCCCTCCTCCAACTTTTCCCCCGCCTGACGCTCACTCACCAGATTGAAGTCATCGTGACTCATGGTAACATTTTCTCCACGTAGGAGTGCGAGGGACACAGGTAGTGACACCTCGTGTTGGCTGCCGAGTAACCTTTTTCGTGCAGCCAAAGCACGGCATTCGGCAACATGTGTGACACCAGATACAATGTAAACACTATGCATACTTTCTACAATCTATAATGTGAAGAAGGAAAATTACCTCCAACGCATCTCGCCGGCCGTCTCCTTTCACAACAGTTTGTTCCGCGTTGAGTTGCAAGGTCACCTCGTAACACTCTTGAATATCTGTGAGAAAAAAACAAAAACAATAATGAGCGTCTTTGTTCTTTACAAACAGATGTTTGCGTTTTTTTCTCTCTCTCCCGACTCTGTAATATTTACTTCTTTTCATATCTTCGCAGCCTTCTAAAGTACACTGCTTTGGTTGAGTGAAAGAATCCAGCGATCAATCACGGACACATTGGGAGATGTTTTCCTCCCCGGTGCACCGGGTGAAAACGTGGGGGTGAGAGTCGTCCGTTTACATGGAAGTTATGTCTCCACATTTGCAAGCGCTCTTCTCATCTTGTTGCTGAACTACATGACTCAGGTAGTGACTGAGTAAATCATCAACTCAGTGTCTGTCTATAAAGGCCCGCGTTATAACATTTCATGCTGCCTGAACAACATGCATACTTTCTCTACTTTTTGATTATTTTAGTACAACATCATCGTCGATCAAATACACTAAAGGTCATTTCCAGTCGCGTTGCTTTGAAGCTCCATTTTAGGGTGAGGGTACACGAGATACAAAACGTGTTGAATAAATGTAGACACTGCCCCCTAGTTGAGCAGTGAGCACTTCATACCCTATTACATGCTTTGATTTGAGTGCTGTAGAAAGGGAAGTTGGTTTCACAAAAGCTATTTCCTTAACTATTTCTGAAACATTTTTAATAACACACCATATTATATTATAAATCTAAGGGTGTAAAAGCAGAAAAAAACATCAGCATGAAAGCAAGATTAAGAGTCTACAGCCATGCCAGCAGCTCTGTGAGGCTGAGCTAAATGCTAACGTCAGCATGCTAACATGCTCAAAAAGACAAGCATAACATGCCGGTGTTTGTTTTGCAGATACACGGTTTACCATGTACACCATCTTAGTTCAGTACTCTATTAAAGCACCACAAAATACTATGAGAACAACACTATTAGCATTTATATATCAGCGTGTCTTTTGAAGTTTTGCTTTTCTTTTCAGACTCCACTCTGTTCTCCTCCCTTCTCTTCTCATCTCCACTCATCAACTCTCAGCTCATTATACGCCCATGTCCTGTGGTCACCTATTGAGTGGCAGCCGTTTGATGAGAATGCACCGGGACAATTTTGCTGATGTCACACACACACACACAGGACTGGTTACTGCACTGTTGACATAAAGAGGTTGTTGCTGGAGAGTTCCTCAACTTCCCAAAGTTCAATGTCAGGACAAGCCGTGCTACACAACACATTTGAGAGGGACATCTAAGAAAACTTAATACATTTAAAACGTCTTTTTTTCGTATTAATTAAATTACTGTGAACCTTTTGTTGAAGCAGACTCAAAGGAAGTTCGGCACTCCATGTGTGTGTGTGTGTGTGTGTGTGTGTGTGTGTGTGTGTGACAGAGAGATAAGAGTCAGTATGTCCCAACAAGATACTGTGAGAACAAAAGTGTAAGAATGGAGCATGTGACTCATCACAGTGTCTGAATGTGGAGGAGTGAAGCCATGTGTGGGCAGAAGAGTTTGTTGCCCAGCTGACTAAAGAGCAATCTCGCTCACACAAACTCTTATAGGCCTGCAGACACACACATGCTGTGGGGCCTACCTGCACATACACACTTACATACAGGCATACACGCAAATACTCACAATGACACTACAACACGGTTTAGAGGCAGCACGGAATGTGAAATTGCTTTACAACCAGAGCAACGACAACAAAAAGAATATTCTTTCTTCCTACATGCCCAAAATGTTTGTATTAAGTGCAAGTGGTTGCATTTATTTGAAGTTCATTTTACATATGTTGTTCTATTATTCACTTTTCTTTTAGGTCTGTTTTGGGAAAATAATTGGCTCTTAAGCTGCTAAAAACTGCTCCACTATGTCTGTCTCTCATTTGGTGCAGAGCATTTAGTGTATTGTGGGTTTATCACAGCTGATAAATGGTAAAGTTGATGACTATAAAACCAAAACAGGGACCTGAAAAACACTAAAAAGCTATTTAAAAGGTGAGGTGAATTTGTAGAACTCTCTGAGGGTTCATCACTGCGAGTGACACCTTGAACCTATATTGAGTTATTTGACTCATTGTTCCTAGAAAAGAACCTGGTTAGTTAAGCTTTAAATAAGTCTTGAGAATGTTGCATCGGCTAAGTCTTGCAAGATTTGCTCTTCAGCTGCATCGCGGACACCTGGCTTGCTTTCACACATCTACCGCTTCTAATTACATCGTTTGCATCTATTCCTGGCAGAGGTAAGAAAACAGAGAAAATTGCTCAATCAGGTCTTGAAGTGTTTCGAGATCAAGATTCACAGTCACACAAAGTACAGAGAAACTGTGACTTTCCCAAAAAAAAATCTCTGAACCCGTCCAACCCTCACAGACCACAAATATTCCTGGCCATGGAACAAAATACATAACCCAAGCCAGAAGTCTCTTTCACAGGACTTATTCCCAGATCTCTTTTTGATGTAGGGACTATTTTAGGATGGCCTGGTCGGAGCTCTAAGCCATTTTGTCACAGTCATAGGGGGGTTCCTGCACCTTCTCCCTGTCATACAAAGACTCTGCATGCAGATCAGTGTGTTTGTGTGGTGTTATAGGCCTCTCCTATTTGTCATGTACCTATTCAATTGGACTGAAGTCATCTCTGTATTGCCTGCCTGGGTGAATCATACAACAACAACAACAAAAAAGAATGTGCCCCTGGTTCTTTACATGATGATGAGCAAGCCACGGCTCACTAGAATAACACATTCACAGAAAACTAGGTCACAATTTCAAGGCAGGGCAAACAATTCACCCCCTTGTCACTGCCTCGATAACATATTCCCCAGACATTTAGGGTCTTCTGTAATTTAACGTGCGTTTGTGTGCCCCAACTCCCTGCAGCCCCCCCCCCCCCCCCCCCCCGCCATGCCGCCCACTGCATGTTTGTATGCTGGAACAAAAGGGTGGACGCACAGTTAAGGCAACCTTTGTTCGTGACTGTGCAACCATGCAGACATCCAATCAAGTGGCCAGCACTGAACCTTCCCACACTGCATCAAACTCCTCTTTACTTCCCACAGTGCATCGGAGCAATAAATCTTGCTCGCCAAACTTTCTACCTAACCCTTTGTAAATTTTCATCAGAGCACAAAAAAAAAAAAAAAAAAGTTTACAGCATCGTCAGCTCTGCTCAGAAAGCTCTCCGCAAAATGCAACACAAAATGGTCCGAAACAGAATCGCTTCACACGGACCCTGAGCATGCCAGGGCAAACACAACAGGAGAGGATAAGAGGATGAGTAATGTTTATACGGCACTGTATTCCTATTAGTGCTGTGAACCGGCTGCTTCTCCGCTCTGCCTTCCCTGATGAGAACCACATGTTCAGCGAAGCCCTGCACCTGAGACACACCGACCACAGGCCTCTTCTACCTCTATCCTCGCACTCTGCGCAGATGATCCGGAGAGCCAGGAGGGTTGAGGGAAGAGGCTTGGCATGATGGCCGAGAGCGGTTTATTTTCCTGTCGGCCTCTGGCAAGGCAGCCCTGACTGAACATTCTTCGTGAGGAATGTTTGGAATCCTCATTTAGAAAGCGAATCCTCTCCGATTTTCACTCTCTTAACTAAATAACAAGATGTATTACATCTGATATCAATAGGTATTAGAATTGTTTTTTCTCAGCATTTTTAAACGATTCATATTTTCTGCTCAAGGACACTTCAGCATGGCTCATTCTTAGTCCTATGAGACCTGTGGCATTGTTGGCGATCCCAGACAAAATGTCCGTCTTTAGGAAGCTGTAGCGGGCTCAGTCTTACTGATAGAGTGAAGAAGATAGATATCATATGAAACTGGATGACCTAATGAATCCATTGGCGCCAACGCTATCATGCTAGGTTGTTGGGAAGCAGGCTGAACGCTCCTAAGTTAGGCTAAATTTTGGCAAAGGAAAACTGGCATTTTCAAAAGGGGTCCCTTGACCTCTCACCTCAAGATATTAATGAAATTAAATGGGATCTCTAAGTACCCACGAGTCTCCCATACAGACATGTCCACTTTATTTTAATCACATGCAGTTTGGGGTCAAAACCATGCCGTTTTTTTGCATGCAGTATTAATGTGTTATTTTCGCCTCTTCTACCTACATTTAACCCCTTGCGGGTGTATGCCTGGTGAACCTGGCGAATACAGTCACCCTATAACTGACCTATAACAAGACCGAAAGTCTACGGACATGCTAGCAGCTGTGAGGCTGTACTTCGGCACAGCTGTGCTAAATGCTAAAATCACAATGCTTACACGCTCACAATGACAATGCTAGCATGCTAACGTTTAGCGGGTCCATGTTTCGGGACCATCATGTTCCTCATCTTAGTTTAGCATGCTAACATCTGCTAATTAATATTAAACACAAAGCACAGCCAAGGCTGATGGGACTGTTTCACATTTCATGGCAATCTTATTTGTTAAGCAATTTCACACACACACACAAAAAAATGTTTGCACGAGTAAAAATCAGAGGATCACCAAAAATCTGTATTCCTCCTCTAGGGACCATGAACGCCTGTACATTTTGTGCCAATCCACTCAATAGGTTGTGGAGATTTTTCAGTCTGGACCAAAGTAGTGAAGCGACCACCCATGCCATCCCTAGATCCACAGACACTGCTAGCATGGTGAAAAACATCCTTGGACACTTAAAAGGACATCCATGTCTGCAGAAACCCCAATTCCAGAAGCAATAGTGGTTTTTCTTGTATTATGTAGTAGCGTATGTGTAATATTTAAAAGATACAGTCTATCTATGATGCCATTTAGTATAAAGTAAACAATCAACAATTTAAAGCGAGGGTTGGTCATCTTCACAAACTAACGAGAGTGAGCTAGATTTTTTAAATTATCCAACCAAAAGAAGGTTTGGCACTATCTTATTTGATTGCTGTCCATATGTAAAGAGAATTTCAACAAATATAACAAAAACTGGTTTTTCAACAACATTACCAACCCTAGCTTTAAAGAACAAAACAAATATATCTTCATATGTTTTTGATTAGGGATATCAGCATGGGACAGCAATGATTAATATCCCAGGCCGCTAACAAGAACAAGAAGTCAAGGTATTTTTATCTTCCATTATTTACTCCCTTTAGTGGGACCATTTAATGTATTTACTAGCAGCTACAGATAAATACCATGTGGTCTCATGATAGTTGTTGTCTGTACATGTTGAGGATGAAGGTCAAAACAATGGATTACTAGGTACTAAGAGCCAGAAAAGGTGCACCAGTTGTGTCTTCCTGATTGGCCAAATGAATGCAGCTTATTTTTGCTGCATTTGAAGAAGCCTTTGAGACGGGACTTGTTGGGCCGCTAAGCCATATTTGGTCTTGAAAGATGGATTTTGAATGATGGGATACAACAAATGAGTCCCTACCACGAACTTCACTGTGGTGGAGAACAAGCAAAAACAGTAAGAGATCCTGTCTTCATTGCACCACAAACTATGGATTTATATCATTCCGACGTATTCTGTTAAAATGGTACTAAGCATCAGGCAAACAAAAAATCACTGGCAAAAGCTGTCATACTGTATTTCTTTAAGTGCTGCCTGGGCATGTCCGTCCCCCCCCCCCTCAGCTCCCCAGCAGTGGGTCAGCAGTAGCAACAGCAGACCCAAGGGCAAGCATCATTATAACATGTCTGTGGTAATTAGAAGGACCACTCAACCGTTGGTTAAACTGAAGTAATGCGCTTTATCTGCTTTAAAAGGAACTCCGATTCACATTGGCTTCCCTGAACTCTTTTCAAAAACACCAGACTTGCCATGAAGGTGTAGCTGGTTACACATAATAATAGTGACTCTTCAGTGTCCCATTAGAAGCTATACGCACACTTCAGGATGCTTTTAAGGAATCGTTATATAAGTTTAGTCGGCAGCAACTTTAGTTACGACTATAGCGTTGAGGTAATGGCAAATCAACTGTTTCAGGTGTTCAATGATTAATTAATAACAGGGGAAATATAGTGCTTTCACAGTGTGACAAGTGTGAGCTTATAACAACTCAGTCTATAGATAGACTGTGTTGCGGTGGGTTTTATTAGGATTTCATTACAATGTGAGTATGTTACAGAGGAAACCTTTGTGAGGCAGACAGAAAGGCCTCTTTCATAAGACTTAATTGGGAAACATTTAGACCCAGTTAACTTCCCATACAAATTAATACAACCTGACCCTGTCTACATCCTGTGTCTGCCTGCAGCCAATCACATGACAACACAAATCAGAGTATATAAGCTACCCTAAATAACTTGAGTGTAGCAAACCATAAAAAACCAAGCTGTAAACCGACTCTCTTACTCAAAAAGAGGAGGGTGTGAACAGGAAAAGTTGTTTAGAAAGTCCACCACAACTCTGATGTAATTTAAGCTAAAGGGCAGAGTTTTGAAAGACCACCTCCTGGAAAAAAACATGCTGTTGTAGAGTGTTTTTCTTACCAAGAAGGGCATGGAACAGCTGACTGCCCAAGATGGAAGAGACTTTGCCCACGCTGGTCTTCAGGGCCTGCTCCTCTGGACTGGTCAGGTTGTCCTGGTAGCGTCTGAGCAGCCCCACTGCTCGCTCTGTGTCTGCCTCACAGGATAAATACATGACTCAGGACAACAGCAGCAGCAAAGAACCTATACATGTTAGCATTCATTGTTGACAGGGTTAATGTTATTCTCATGAAGTTGGGTTATAATTAGTATTTATTGTGTTGCTCTTGAAAGTCAGTTAATTCAAGGATAGAATATACAAATGTGATAGGATACCTTCTTAAATCTGTTACGGCTGCAATTTACAGAAAAAAATTGCAAGTTCCCAGAGGCCTTGGTGACTTCCTTTAATATATTGTTTTCACCAGCCAACATTCCAAAACTTTAAAATATTCAGATTAATGACTATACAGCTGGAGTTGTAGTGAGTTTGTGCCACTAATTCTCTAATAATCTCTCAAATATAGAGAATAACTGAATTTAAACAATCAGCAAATGCAGAACTCGTAAAAATATAAAAGGTGTCCCAAAGGACTAAATACAATTATACACCTCAACTTAATTTCCAACTATCACAGACATAAGGTTATGTGCCAATATGATATTTTACATCACATATCATATTATAATAGTAATAATCATTTTTGGACTCATAGTCAAATGCAGCACTGGTGTTAGCTACATCCTCCTGTAGAGCACATTAAAGGTATTTTCTCTTGCAACACGACTGTACAGCTGGTTGTTGAACCTGGTGGGTGGTGAGGTAAACAGCACAGAGATGATGCACATCACGGAGGTAAATCTACAACTTCACAGTTCCCTACCTCATCCTGAACATTTAGACCGAGAAAAAAACCAAATCTCAACAGTAAGTTTCTGCCCGGAAGTTGCACAATTCTCCAGTCACAGTATTTATATATGCAAAAACACGCATGTTTCAGACGGGATTATAAACGGAGGTTAGTGAGCCAGTTAAAAGTCGTGCAAAAACTTCCACGTATGTGCTGACGTGAACCTAAAATTAGCTACAAAACCGATGACACGTGAGGGATACGTTACGTTATGTTAACGGTACTTACCATATTTATGTACCATGGTATGGGCAACTCCAAAGAAAGTCATGTAAACAACGGTTTTGACTGTTTTTTTAAGAAGAAAATGATAATAGTAATAGTCCCTCCTTGTTCACAGACGAGAGAGAAGTTGAGTTTTAAATCCAGTCGGCAGACACTCCCCGTGTGTGTCCGTTAGTGTTGGTGCAGCGGTGGTCTACACCCACACAGGCTGAGAGGAGACAAGAGGAGACACTTTACTTCATGTTAACTCTCCAGAAGTTTTTGGGGCAAACGGCCTTAGAGCGTGATGTGTTCCTCCTCCCCTCACACACATGCCTCGCCTCCATTGGAAAGCGTCCCTGTGGCTCTAAGCCCTCATTGAGACGCTGTTATATTCATATTAATACATTTAACCTACCTGGATTTAACTTGGATTATCTACAGCATGTGGAACAGTCATTTGTTAACAGTCTCTTAATGAAACATCTTGTCCAGGGTTAAATATTTCACTGACCCGCCTCATGTAGCCTCTTTTCCAAATGTTTGTGTCGTGTGCCATCTAGTGGCGCTGTTAAGATGGCTTGGGAATCACAGGTTCAAGGAGAGCTAGCATAATGAACCGCCGACCCAACTGTCGGCGGTCGAGTTGCACCATGGGTAATGTAGGCGCCCGGCTTTGACGAGGAAGAAAGACCTCTCCGATCATGTCGCGTCGATTTTGATTGTTTTTTTGATTGTCCATTGTGAGTCATCATTTCGCTGCCTTGAGGCAACAGACAGTGTACACGTTGTAATATCTGTTGACATGTTTCAGATTATTGTTGTTGTTCTTTATGTTCATATACTTTGGGATATAACGTTATATTGTACACAGTAGTTAGATGTTTATGTTTACCTCTGTTCTACTTTGTCTTTAATGTCCTTGTTTTTATTTTTTTCTAGTTTATTTGTATATTCTATGTATGTACGTTGAGAGCAACGTGAAAATCGGAGTCAATTTCCTTGTACGCATACATGGCCAATAAAGCACAAATACAACAATGTAAAAGTACTCCATTACAAGTAAAAGTCCTGCTTCCAATGTGTACCCAAGTCAAACTAGTATCAGCAAAATGTTTAAAAAGTAATAGGCCTACACACACTATGCAGGTAAGAGGGGCTCTGTCATGTATGTTTGCATTTCTGGTGCAAATGCAGAGTGCAGTGAAATGTGACCATTGTTTCACAAACAAAAGAAACCAGAAAAGGAAGACAGAAATTAGTTTAAAGAAATACTGAATCATTATATAAAGAAACACAAATATTTATGTAGTCAAGGATAAAATACACAGACACAGGACAGTGTAGAAAATAATCAGTGCTTTCGACTCGGGTTACAGTATATACCCATCGTTCCTGCAGTGATACGATCAGTAGCAACAGAAGAAGGATTAATACCCAGTTAACCAGCTAAACTTAAACAGAAACAGAAAAGTAAAACAGCCAGTAGCATGGTGCCGATATTAACATCGTATAACCGCTGAAAAGGCAGCATTCTTATTTTCATGGCTTTAGAATACAGTATGGTTATTTACATTGACTTGCTTTCTTCCTGCTTTTAGGTCCAAACCATATTCTGGCGGTGCAAACAAGGATCTATTAGTTTTGTGGCAGAAAAATGTCCTCCTAGAGTCGGGCAAACTACCCGCTGGATAAGAAGGGAGACAGTTCTTTCTCGTTCCAGGCTGAAGTTTTGTTTCTTTGCCTCTCGGTCCCTGTGTAGAGTCACAACAAAGTTATAAAAACAGACAAATGAATACAGTTGTAATCGCTATAGATTTGTTTATGGTTAATAAATAATTTGTTGTAAAAGAACAACATTTGGGTAACCAGGTTGTAGAATATTTGTTTTCGCTTTCTATTTGAGAATGATGACATTATAATATTCCAAATCCATTTACATTTTTTTCTCACTGTCTAAAAACTATGTTAATAAAGATTTTAAAGTGTTCCTGTATTACAAATGTTTGTAAACGATAATGTAAATGTTGACATGTTTTTCATAAATGGATCCAAATAAGTGTTCTAACGGTCCAAGTAAAAATGTTGTTTTACAACCTGGCAATCCAACATGTGATATTGACGTCCTAACTGATCAATAAAGCTTCAGTCAATAATGTATCAGTTAGTTGAGCCATAGTTACAGCTTATACACCTCTTGTCCATTATCTTGCATTATTACATTCTCTAAAATATTGTTAGTTGGACTCACATTTTTTTTAAATACATTTTTCCATTGTAGTTACATTAACCCGTTATTAACTTCATGTCAAACCCAAAGGATGGATTGCTTCAATATCACCACTTTTTAAAAATGTTATTAGCAACATGGATTCATGGATAGAAAGATAGGAAGTCTGTTTTAGTATCATTATGTTAACTAGATCTAAAACAATTAGTCGGTTAATAGATTAGTCCATCAACAGAAAATAATAACAATCATCAATTAATCACGTAAGTCATTTTTTCAAGCAAAAAGGCAAAAAACTTTTCCGTGTTCCAGATTTGTTGATTTTCATTTCATTTTTATGACAGTAAAATTTAAATATTTTGGTTTTGGACAGCAAATTGAAGATGTTGCCTTGGGATTTAGCAAATATTGATAAACATTTCATAGACTTATGGATTAATTGATTAATTGTGAAAATAATCTGTAGATGGATCAATGGTGAAAACATATTGAAATCGTCCAGTACCTCTTCTGGTCCAGAAACAGTGCGTTTTCCTGTCGGAAACAGTGAGGTGGATGATCAGTCAATTCACTTTCATCAACATGTTCATACAACAGACACAAACGTGTGCTCATGCTTACCACTGAAAGATGTAGAGTCCAGTCATTATCAGAATAGATGCAATGTCCACTGTAATCCATATTATTCGGTAAGTAAGAGGCGCCTGTAACACACAAACATGGGGTGTTTACGGCTGGCTACTGAAACAACCAGAAAGGGAAGTAAAGCACACGCTACTGTTCGTGCAGCTGTATGCGTTGCTCACCATGAGCCCGTCGGGCCGCTCCATGTCTTTTAGCAGGTGGCAGGAGTTGGTGGTAACAGAACTGGCCCCGGCACACCACAGCAGAGAGAACAGCCAACGCTCATTAACCACCCACATGTTCACCGTGACATTCTTGCTCCGATGCTTCCTGTCAGATACAAACACAGCGTCTGAAATGTAGAACTTTGTTGAGATTACAATGTAGGTGAATGAAGACAGAAGTATATCGGAAGACGGGAATCTATGGAAAGCAGGACAGTAGATGTGTGTGTATGCAGGTCTGTATCTGCATATGTAAATGTCTGTAAGTAGGTACATGTATGTCTGTGCATATTATGCTCCTGTGGGTATTTTCTCCCTTTTCTTTTCTTCTTTTTTTTGTCATAACGATTATCATGCTTCCCTTATTCGACTATTTTTACATCGGTTTAAAAAACATAATTAATAGAATGTATAAATCATACGAAAAGTATAACGTTTTTCTACTTGCATACATGGATGGACAGGGATTTGTCTTTTATGTAGTTCACTTTCTCAAAACATGTTGCTACACTGCATTTAATTTTTATCATTCTTTAGTCATTTTTAATGGTTTGTTTGCTCATACATGGAGCAGCACTCCCGGGTTGGAACCTTATTTCAATCTCACTCCCTGGAGGCCGATCCTGCGCCTCTATAGTCAGCGCCAGCACTGTGTCTTAGCATGCCACACACAGACTTTTAATTAACACACTGCTGTGCATGCCCCCTGGCACTACCTATAGATATAACGGATGTATTTAGTTTCATATTTAATCCTTTACCTGATGTCTTCTATACTAAACTTGCTGTATTTCACATTCAGGTGGCCCCCCTCTTCGTTAGGCATAACACTTTCGTTGTCATAGACCTGGATGAAATCTGGAGCAGTGTTATTTACATATTCCCTTTCTGCTGGAGGAAGCCAGAGGACCTGTACAATAAAAAAAGAAAACACCTTAACAAAATATGCCTTATCGTGAGATATCTCAAATTCGATTAGAATGAAATAGAATCCGGCTTACCAGGTTTGGGTCAATGCCAGAATTCAAGATGGTGTTGACTGTGTCCACTGTGTCATTTTTCTGGTTGGTACTATACAGGTCAAAGATCACTGAGATGTTGTGCTGCTTGGCGAGGTTAAGGAGCTGAAGCAAGGAGGGAATGGTCTGATTTCTGGCTGTTTCCACCTCCTCTTCTGAGAGCTCAGACACTGAATGGAAAGGATCTGTCTAAAAAGCCAGACAACACTTCCTGTAACTGTGGCATGCTGCACGATAGCACATACATCTTTATGAGTATTACAAGTATGTGTCAAAGCCGAAGCCCTCACCTTTAGGAACCATTCACCTGCATTCAGACTCTGTAATTCCTTCCAGGTCAGGTTGGCGCTGTGGCTGAAGTCTTTATTGGGGAACTTCTCTTTGACATCTGTCGTTCTCAGCAAGAACCCAGCGGTATTGTCATGCATTAAGAAGGGAACCCTGTCTTTACTGGGTTAGAAAAACGAAAAAAAACAACATATGTGAGGCAAAATCAATCCCATATTTAAAGGTGCATGAAGTAATATCTCTGTGGAGATAGAATCAGAGATAAGTAACTTCCCCTATGAGGATGTTGACACTCAAAGTATTTGTTCCGTGTCATGTACATTGACATGTGTCTGCAGAAATCACACCGTGGTCACGTACCTGAGCTGGACGTCTGTCTCAAAGGCCGTCACGCCGCACGCGATGCTCCTGTTGAATGACATCATGGTGTTCTCCGGGGCCAGCTGAACACAGTGCAGACCGATGGGTGAGACGAACTACCCTAAAGCTGTGTGAACACACACAGCCCCACATACACCGTGCTAGCTGAGTTTATTGGTGACCGCAAGCTAAGGAGGACAGAGCAGCACAGCATATGGGGGCCTCACATGATTGGACATTTGTTCACACCTGAGCCAGACGTTAAGTAAATTTGCTGTAATGTGAACACATGAAAATGCAAAGTAATTTAACAAATCAATGGACACAATATAATATAGTGACAACAGGGGTATTATGTGTTGTGTAGCTTTGTATGACAGGAGATAAAGATATGGCTGGCTTACAAATGATTAGTTTGACATTTTGGGAAATAAACTTATTTGCTTTCTTGCTAATACTAAGATGAGGAGATCGACGTTCATATCTGTCCATTAAGCTATGGCCAGCAGACGGTTGGCTTAGCATGAAGATCATCACTAAGAGCTTAAACACGTTATATTGTTTGATGTGTTCACAAAACACAAGTGTAAAAATGGATTCGAACAAATTGTGATTCTATGATTTTTCTACCAGGCTATATGTCTTGGCTGGGAACAGTGACTTTCTTTCAGAGTGGTATTGATCTTCTTATCTTACTCTCAGCAACAACAACAAAAAAGTGAATAGCATATTTCTCGAAATGTCAAACAATCCCTGAAAATGATCCTCACTCGTGTTTGCCTGTTTGCTCTGACTATATACGAAACCTTAATTATAACTGCCATGCCTCTACTGTGACAAGTAAGATCATTAGCGTGAAAAGGCTGGAGATATTTTACAGTGTCCTCTTTATCCTCTGTATGGAGAGATTCAGACGACTAAAGGACGGGTCAAAGAGGGTAAAGTATTCTTTCATCTCTCAGGCCACCAAATTCATTGTTGACTCAGCCGGTGATACGTTTCCCATGTAGGCTACTGATGGCTGATCATTTAGGTTTCTTGTGGTCGCTTGAAGTGTTCATGTCTTTTGTTTTTCGTCATGTGTCTCTGTGAGTTCTATGTTTTACCTAGCTGCAAGACAAACTTCCCGTTGAGCACATAAAAGTCAAAGTTGAAAAGAATCACAACACAATGCGAGGTGGACCATGTGTACCTTGAGGGTGTTGTCAAGTAAAACAGGATGCTCACCATGGGTGCGCCGCGGTGACCAATGAGCTTTGGTTTTTCAGGCAATTCGGTCGGCTCTATCAGACAAGGAGACTGGATCCTCAGGGGACACAGGAAGATGGCTGCTGATAGCACTACAAATATCCCTGCAATCAGGAACTTAGACCCTGGTGAGAACAAACGGCAAACGATAAGATAATTCTCTTAAGCTGTTCGCACTGCGGTGAGTCTGAACAGAGGGCCTGTGCAGAAGTCCCTTTAGCAGTGTGAGTAAATAACCAGCATTGTTTGTACTGTGGTTGTATCGTGAATGTATTTGTGTCCTTTTCCCCTTGCAGCTATTGACACATGAATAGTTCTGTACACTTAGTAAACAGCCATTTGTTAAAATACATATGTGATATCATGTTCAGCTGATTAAAGTGTGATTTTAAGCCAATATGTGCTTTTAAATGACATCTGATGACATACATTTTTTCTCAGCCATGTCGAAGCCCTGGAAGACAAACAAGCTCAGCAGGGTCAACGCTCCAACGGCACCCAACTGCAAGAAAGGGGCTAAGGCCTGCCAAGAGGGCGACACGCACATCAAAAACACATGAGGTACACGGACAACTAAAGGAAAAAAAACAAACAGACATTTACTCTCTCAACATCGTTCCCCAAAACACGCCAGCCCCTTGACATGAGAGCCTCACTGTACCTGCAGTGAGAGAGGCACAGTCGGCCATTCTCGCTGCCACTTGAAGCAAATTCCCGTGACTCCGAAAGCGATGAACATCACGCCAAAAAATAAGAAGATCTGTGTAGAAAGAAAATACTAATATGACAACCTGAATAGATGATGCATATTTGGGGGGGGGGGGGTTGTGTGGTTAAATGTTTACCTTGTGTAGCCAGTGTAAGTTGAGCGGCTCCCTTAAGGCCACTTGGACCAATGCAAAGAGCTGTAATGAACGGTATTGAATCATGAAATTGCAACTATGGCTCCCTACTATGTTTGAAGAATGATACTAGTACATGGTAAACAGATGTTTCTTATTTACCCAGACTTCTAAAGATCCAACCTCATGCCAGTAATTAACCACTCAATATCCTGCAATCACTGCGTCCTTACCATAACATTTGAACATCACAGTATCAACACGATATACTCACCAGCAGCAGAACACAGTAGCTGGTTAGCACTGCGGAAATGATGATCATCACCATGAACCAATTCACCCATCGTTTCAGTTTGTTGAAGCCCTCCCTGATAGAACAAAAGAGGGCAACACAAGGTCAGCAGAATAAAGGTCACGAAAGAAGAAAGAAAGGAAAAGAGAGAAGAAAAGAAAGGAATCTGGGCTTTTGTGAGCGATCCAACGCGGCCTATTTGTCACTCACCAGTTAACATCCTCTCGGTCATTAAACGTAACCATGCAGATGTACATCCAGCACAGGCAGAGCAGGGACACCAGAGTGACAACTGAGAACCAACAGCATGCATGCTAAAAGGAAAAGGACTGGTGAAATAGTATTCATTTTATGATACTTAAAAAGCGTTTGAGGGTTAAAATAATGATCGAGATATTTTGTGTGCTGTGTGTGTCTGTGGATTCCAAAGAGAATTTGACCTGAGAAGACAATGGAACAATTCCAACATTTTTTTATATTTATTTTAGCTGCAATGTGTCGTGACAACGCACCACAAACGGTCCCTTCATGCTCCTTCACCATCAGCGACACACCTCTCCACCCTCTCATTTGTGCAGAAAATGATAGGCCCCACCCCCTTTTATAATCCTGTTCCAGATAAATCTGAAACAAGCCTGTTACGGCCTGTGAGTTCACTTATTATTCTTGGCAGACAATTTTCATCATCATCAATACTTAATTTACAATGTTTTTATCTTTTCTAAGAATATCTGAATATCTTCTCTAGACAAAGGTATCCAGTTTAATTTAAAATGCATTTAAAACCTGGGATTCGTATAGAAAAACTGTTCACTGGCATTAATTCAGTCCGGTGGAATGTTAATCCCTGATTACAGGGATTTGTAAAGGTTATGCTCAGTGGAAGTACAAGGAACCTGAAGACTGAAATAGATATGAATTATTTCATAAACATCACACACCAACGTATAATATAGAGCTGTGCTGAAGGAAATTAGAACACTAAAGACGTATCTCCCTAATGGTCATATTGGAATATATTTAGATTTGAAAATACTTACTTTTCTTTTAGGTGTACTTGAGTGCTTCCAGTGGCAGCTATATAAGCCCCTGCTGCAAACTCTGCAACAGCTATCGTCTGGAGACATCACTTCTCCTCCTCATGCACAGTGTAGGAAGTGCAGCTCCTGTTCAGTGCAACCTGGACACCTGATACAGCCTGAAGGACGGAGGGAGCCCTTTCTCTGGATGCCGAGGAGAGGCCCGACCTCGTTCACCCCGTTAAACCTGTGAAGTGTAAGAGGGGAAAAAAGACGACTGTGACAGAAAGCAAATGAGGGAGGGGGTATCAAGTCAATCCCTGCTCAATAAGCCTCTCAATAGAGCCTGTGTGCAAAATGGGGTATCGCCACTGGCAGCACATACAATGGCCAACACCATGGGGTATTGAGAGTACAGCGCACAGGCCGGCCTCAGAGTGACGACACAGGATTGGAGCATTTGCAACACAAACAGCCACAGTGACAGGCACATCCATACACAGAGAGAGGGGGTGGAGGAAATAAACTGTCCATGAGTAAAGAACAAACATTGCTGAAATGGTGAAGGAAACTCTTTGGACGTAGTTAGTGACTTCATAAATATTTAGTTTAAAGTATATGAGAACCTCCGTGTTGATATGTAGCCTGAGAATGGGGCAAAGCAAGATGCTGGAAAACATGTTGGGGCCTGTGATTTAACAGTTGTGCCATGCAGGTTTCGATCACCCCTTGCAGACAAGACGTGGGAAATTAACGCACGTTATTTGTCTACCACCGAAGAGGTGGTTTCTGTTGTTTCGTACGAATAACCGTTTGTGGTTTGACTAGATTTGACTTGATGTTTTGCCAGCTACTGTCCCACTTAGATTGCTCAATTTTGTTACAGTCAAAGCCTTCAAGGCATTTAGCAAATAGCTCAAGCAGGTAAAGCTGAGATGAACCTTAACAATCACATACCAGTCTTATGTTTTGTCTACTGCATAGAATAAAATCAACTTTTTTAACATTAAATAATGTTTTTCTGTCCACAGGTGTATGTCCCTGATGTGAAACATGGGGCGCCTTGTTTCACAGCAAATATTCAAATGAGTTTTACATCTCAGCTGAATGTTGAGTAATAACCGTAGTTTGTGACAACCAGTGATTGGATAACCAACGAGAGGGAAATGGGAATGTCCCACTCACAACCAAAGAACAATTAGATACTTCTTCACAGTTGAGTGCCTTACAACAGTGTCATTTGTATGTCCTTGCAAAACACACGAGCTGGAAGACATCCCTGTTTATTTATTTAATCATACCTTAACTGTCACTCTCACTTACCAACATAAGCACACTTAATGCATTAGCACACTTGCTACATGCTTCAAAGTTTAAGGATATAATTTAGTACAACGTATAACTACATAAAATGAAGGCACAGCACTGGTACCTGCATTGTTCAGCAGATTAAACGATAACACAGAGACGCACCTTTCCGATCCACTCTGCCACTTTTGTGTTAACACTTAACCCTGGTTGGCAACTTTGACTGTAATCTTAGAATGGTTGATGTTTATGCAAGGATAACACATGGAGAAAACACCCATCACTCCTCTCACTCTCCCTGATGCATACCTGTCAACAAGGAAACATGCCGCTCTGCTGTGACCTTCGTTGTTGCAGTTACAGAAAAGGTTTTTCCTCCAACTTAAATTTTCAACTTCCGTCTTTGGTTTGTAATCCAGAAAAGAATTCACACACAACTGACTGAGTCAATTGCAGTAGTTCAAAACTGTTTTTTTTCTATCAATCTATCTAATCTATCTATCCTAATTTATCTATTATATCCATCTATCTGCAGTATCCAACAAAACGAACAAGACTCACCATGAATCACACTGTGTTGGTAAATTCCTCTGCACTTGCACTGAAACTCACTCGGTGGGAAAAGCACTCTGTTAGCCTCCACTCTACTTGTCTGGCATCCTTTCCACTTCAGAGTCCGTGAACTGAATGTGAATGGTCCCACATGAATGGATGAAGGGATGAAGGGGTGTAGCCCAAACAGAGAGGGAGGATCCAAACAATTCAACTCAGGTAGTCTTTAGAGAGAAACTTGTAGTTTAAAAAAAAACTGAACGTGTACACTGACAGTTCCTCTGCAACAAGTAGTGTAGAGAAGTATCTCTCTAGACGTATAGTCTACATAAGATACTTTGGCTCCTCAGGGTCACTTTTAACAAACCCCATGTTCATGGCCAGATTGAGAAGACCTGGGTTGACTTACCAAGTTGAGAACCACCGATGACATTGCTTAATGTCATCACGGTTGTTAGGGTTCGTTAAGTCAGATAATGAAAAGATATCCCGGATATGTTGAACTCTTTTCGTAGTACAGGCGTTGGGTTACTCAAAAGAATCCGCAGACCTTGTTGTGAGTAGTTTCGTGCAGGAACCATTTTCTTTCAATCAAAATTCCTACATGACACTGCTCACAACAAGGTCTACGGATTACCTTGAGTAATCGGGTTATGATTTCTAGTAACAGGCTGTTTTTCAAAAGTATCTTTTGACGCTTTGAGCAACTCAACCAGAATGCCATAGTCCCATTATGTTGGCGAGAAGGCAGACGTCTACTTTACAGACATTTACTGTACTTAAGTACACTTTTGAGGAATTCACAAACCCAGCAGTAGCCTATTGAAATTAGCCCCATTGCTTCAGTGCAACATCAAAGTGATGCATAGTATGAAATATTCCATTCTACATAATGAGCACCTTTACTTTGGGTACTTAAAGTATATTTTGATGCTAATACTTTTGTACTTTTACTTACGTTAAATTGTTAATGCAGGACCCTAACTTGCATCATAACGTTTTTACAATTTATTGCTACTTTTATTGAAGTAGAAGATCTGAAACACAACATTTAAGTCCTATATGTAACACAGACATAATGTATAATGATATTTTGATTATAGTAGTAGTTAAACCAGAAACTTTTAGAGACAATAAACATGCTTGATAAAGCTTCAACACAGTGAACAGCATGTCTGATTTACATTTGCATTGCGTGCAGCAGTGCAGACTTGTCACACCAATCAGTCTGCACTTAATAACCGCATTACATTATAACAACACTGTAATTTAAAGAATAATAACTACAGGCATATGAGGCTTTGAGATACTGTGTTACAAGTAAAAGTCATGCATTCAGAAGTATTAGCATAACAAAGTACTGATGCAGAATATTCCATTTCAGCATAAGGTATAATGTTTACATCAGTTTAATGTTGCAGCTGGTAAAGGTGGAGCTCATTTTAACTACTTATGCTGCAAGGTTGTGAATATTCCTCTTATCTAATCTTTATTTTTCATAGTCTTTGAAAAGAAAACGACACGACTGTGTTAAATTCCAGTGAATGCATGTTGGAGTGACTCCTCCGTGCCAGCAGGTGGCGGTAGTGCACTGGATTCCACAATCATCGTTTTAATACAAGAAAAAGTGCTGCTAGCCGTCAGACTGGCAGGTGAGATACTTTGTTGTTTTATGGCTGTCACTCTGCTTTCTTTCCCCCTCCAGAGGTTACGCGCTGTGTTCGTCGTTATAGTCCATATGATGGTAAACAGTGAATGTTAGTTAAATGTGATTTGTGATGAAGAGAGCAGCAGCGTTTCGAAGTTAGCCAGTAAGCTAGCTTTAGCTTTAGCTAGCATCTCGTTTGCATAATAGTGTGAAATGATCCACTGTCGGCTAAAGCACGAATAGCCTCATTTTATCTCTATCGTCTGTTACAAATGTGCATCTATACAAACTTTATTTTTAGGATTTGTATAATTATCAGCAGGGTTAGTCTTTGGAAACTGTGTTTTTACTAACTTGGTAAGTATTCGACAATATGTGATCTGAATGTAACTTATATTGTTGTGTTTGGTCTCTTTACTCGTTTTTATGCTGCTGCTGCTTACATTATAAACATAAAGCACATGTACATATGTTATTATAACAAGTGTTACATTACGTTTTAAGGAAGAGCTTTTCATAACAATGTGCATTTTTGTCTTTTAGGTGTTTTTATAAACAATGGATCAGAAGATTCCTTATGATGACTACCAGCTCCCTGTGGTATTCCTGCCTTCATATGAGAACCCACCAGCATGGATAGCCCCACAGGAGGTATGACACACATTAGTGCGTGGAACCGAGCAGGTTATCAGATGTCTCTTAACAAATCAAGAGATTTCAAGCTCACAGGGCCATAATGGATATCGTGTTGTCTGTTTCTTTGTAACATTTTAGCGGGTTCATCACCCCGACTACAACAATGAGCTCACCCAGTTCCTGCCTCGCACTGTTGTGCTGAAGAAACCTCCAGGAGCACAGCTGGGCTTCAACATCCGGGGGGGCAAAGCGTCACAGTTGGGCATCTTTATATCCAAGGTGTGTGTGTATGTATGTGTGTGTGTGTGTGTAGGCCTGGCATTAATGCTTGTGGCGCTGCTGACTAATTGTCCCCACGTTGTGATTTCTGATTTGTGTGTGTCGTGCTGGCAGGTGGTTCCAGACTCGGATGCCCACAGAGCCGGTCTGCAAGAGGGAGACCAGGTTCTTTCTGTGAATGAGGTTGATTTCCAAGACATAGAGCACTCAAGAGTAAGTGAGAGCAGTACTTCTCCCCTGAGACTCACACAGATAGTAATCAACACGTTATTATAATATCTACTACATCCTCAGTGCAGTCGCAACAAGACGTCTGTGTGAAATGGGCCTTTATTTTAGAACGTGCCAGTTACATATTTCAATGTAAATATTTATAAAATGCCTCTATAAGTTCAGCCCAATGTTACACATTTTTATATAGGTGATAGCCTTTTTATTGTATTGCATTAAGTTGATTCCTTCTTCCTCTTCAGGCTGTAGAGATTCTGAAGACTGCGCGAGAGATACTGATGAGGGTTCGCTTCTTTCCTTACAGTA
This sequence comes from Pholis gunnellus, assembly GCF_910591455.1. NCBI lineage: Eukaryota > Metazoa > Chordata > Actinopteri > Perciformes > Pholidae > Pholis > Pholis gunnellus. The sequence continues at coordinate 16,437,616 of NC_136537.1, forward strand.
AGTCTTCCTCTGCAAAATCCTATCAAGTGAAAATGACGACAATCTCTAACTCGCGTCCACAGAGTCTGTACTGCACTCTTACTTTGTCTTTGATGGCCAAATCAGGATTTTGTGACCATAAATAACAGATGAATTCATGTACAGTTATTAATTAAACTTAAATTGTGTATTTTTTCACTGATCATTATTTAAAATAGAGCCCCGCTTTGTTTATAATAAGTTATTGATACAAACAAACCTTTAAAAAGCATCAGAAAACAAAAGCAGTTAAGATTGACTTGTTGTCTGGTGTTACTATTAGTTGGTACATTTCTACATTTCTCGAAGCGTCCTCAACACGTGTAGAAAAAAAAGGGAGATTAAACAAGTCATTTCAAAAAATGTATATTCTGATGTGAGAAATGTACTAAAGCGACTGAGAACACTGTGAGATAATATCAGAAGAACTTAACTCGGTTTGATAGCATGATAGCAGATTCCAATCCAACTTTTAAATCTGTGTCATGAATTGTGCCTTTTATCATCCTCCAGTATGCCAGTACTACAGTAGATGCTTTATCAAAAAGACTGTAAAAAGAGAGAAAAGCTTTAGGAACATTTCACCTTCTGGGGGACCAAACCTGAAGGAAAATGAAGCTTAGCTGCCATCACGCTACAGTACCCGCATACTGTGGCTAAGATAACTATCTGGCTGATCTCACCGCATGTCTTCAACAACAACAAATAAAAGGCTTTTTAGTCACTGAATTATATCGTACTGGTCGGATGACATACAACATTATTGTGTGTTTTCTTCTATCAGACTACCAAAGGCAGAAGGAGAGGACTGTACATTAGGTGGCAGCAGAGAGCGAGAGAGCGCGAGGGTGTGGGCGGGCTGGTAGTGGACATCTACGTCACTGTGCGTCATCGCCCTCCTCCCACGGACTCCGGCCTCCATTCTGTCTCCGCTTCAAGATGACTGACGTATGACTAACAAGCCTCATTGTAAGGACAATATGTACTCCGTCGTGTACTCTGTCAGCCGGTTACCCGAGCGCTCCCTGATCTACTGTGGTACGTGGTGATTTGTACTCCATCAGGATGTATTCACAGGAAGTGCAGGAAGATACGGTACAAGCAGAAGCTTAATCGACTTTTCACATTATAGATGATGGAACTGATGCATATTTTTCTAGCCGAGCATAACATTCATAGACATTCAATTCATTTTCCTCAAGCCCCTATAATTCCTGTTTCTACTGTAGTCTCAGACATGTATTTAGATCAAGTACAGAGGAGCACTTGTGTGTACTGTACACGTCTGCCTCTATGACAAAGATATGAAGTGGACACACGTGCTCAGCTGCGTGTTTATTAGGTACACCTACCTAAAACGGATGCATCAGCCTGGCTACAAATCCTACCGTCATGAAATGTTTAATGTTCAGTTTTTGTTTGAAACTGTTTGATGGAATCATTTAAACTCGACTTCCCCTTACTAGCTTTTCCTGGAGCTTTCAAAAGCATATCATGATTCCATGATTTTTTTTTTTTAACGTGTCTTATATTGACAAGTGTGTGTACATGTAAAATAAATGTGCATATGACTTGTATTTCCTTACGCACTGACACACATGAGACAGCAGGGCCTTATGTATTTTAGGAGGAAACGATGGTGCAAGACTTCTGGTAAATATCACTGATCCTAAAATCACTGTGACTATACTGTACATCCAGTTTTTAAATATTTAACAGTTTGTAATTGTTTGATTAAGTTGTGTAAATATTGTTCAGTGACTGCTATTGTTACTTAAATACTGTCGAATGTTTCATACGTGTTCATTTGACATAACCTGCTTGCTGAATAGTTTCAATCATTTTAATGTATGAACTGTATATTTGAGTTGACAACTATAACTTCTAACGTAATGCAGTGCATGACAACCACACATTGGACTCCGCGTCTTGCTAGTAAACAGTAAGTTTATTTTTTTTGTATGCAAATATCTGCCTGTTGCATCTCAACACATCTTTACACTGCTACGTTCAGAAGAGAAATGACTTTTGGTTTTCCATCTGAAGATCTTGAAGTACTTTCACATGGTACAAAGAAAAATAAAACGTTTTGAACCGTGGTAACCTTTTCTTTATACTTGGAGCGCCTGAACCAGCTGGAAATGGACCGGTTTGCTCCGGTTTAAGTAGCCAAACTTGTTCCACATTGTAGTTTGGTTTCTCCTGAGACTCGATTGTCATCTTAAGAGGAATGCAGACAACGACAGTAATTACGTTAACCTTGTCAGTTTGTGTTTTTTTTTAAAAGTTAAGACCACATCAAACATCTTCAGAAGAAAAACCTAACAAGCTCAGCCTGCGAGGCTTCATTCCAGGGTCTTTCCTCCATCACGTCATCAGATTACAGAAACTTCAAATAAATAAAATAAAAGATATCCTTTATGGTCAACAGTCACATTCAACTGACAAAATTCAAACGAGCTATAACACATCGTAACCAGATTTTCATTCTTAGAGATCAACAGCTGATCTGCTCTTGCCAATGCAAGTCTAGCGTCTGTATAACTTAGAATAAGAATTACATAAAAACCTTCGACTGAAATAAATACAATGAACCTTCAAAACAGTCTTCCTGCATTAAACAAGGAAGAAAGAAACAGTAACTCACTAATTATGACTAAATAAAATTAATGGTTAGTAAAAACAAGCTCTTCAAAAAAAAAAGAATCGGTAGCAAAAGTAGTGACAGTGAATCGTTTTTGTTCTGCATTTAGCTTAAAAACTTCCTTAAACAGGTTTCATGTAAAGAATGTTTTAACTGCAAAACAGCCATTCAAATGTGATTTAACAGAATCAAAAGTCACTCCGATGCAGAAAAATAACGACTTTCACCACTGACAGTAACGAGTCAAAACTTCATTCACAGTCACTTGTAAAGGCAAAGTGGACGACCACGCTTCATTTCTTCATTTAAAAATGTGTTGACGTGTATTTCACATAGCTGCAACTCAAAAAGGCCTGAGATACGACCCGTTGTAAATGTAGTTAACTATGACACATTCAAACCCTCACACCTACAAGTCTGTACAATTCTTCTTTTAAGCTCGTCGGCAAACACTGGAGAGATGTTTAGCTTACTTCAACATGGACTGAGGTCAATGGCAATTTGATCTGTGCTCGTTTGCGTCTCCTAAAGCGGCTGTAAACACTTCACGCTCATCCCAAAAGGCACACTGATTAGGATCAATATTCATGAGCGTCCGGGGCAACATCACAGAGTCGGAGGTCTCAAGTCATATTAAATTTGTGAGTATGTGCGTATATATACACGCACAGTCTGTCCTCCAATGTCACCCTCTTCCAACTACCCCACCCCACCCAATCACGATTTAGCTGCTGTCCTCGCCGTCCTGAGTGGCCATCTTGGAACTCTCATCCACGTTTTCTAGCGAGTCGGCTCTCTGTATGGACAATTCGCTGGGGTCCATCATGGGCAGGGTGCTCTGCTCCGGGTACAGCCAGGGCTTCTGGTCGGGAGAGTTCTGCCGTTTCCACTCGGCGTAGTTCTGTCCCGCCTTGTGTACACACTTCAACACCTGGAGGCAGAGCGGAGACCACAATCAGAGGGCTGCGGCGCGACAGTCAACACCACACCTTTCGTTCTCAGTCAACAGAGCGGAAGATAAAGCGGCTCACTGAGCACTGAGTAACGGATTATGTGGCAAGCAGATACACAAGTGGACCTATTTACAGCTCTGGAACAATAAATATTATCTTAATGGTGAAGTCATATTTTAAACCATGGCCATCTTGCCTTTGCCATTACAGGGACATAGATTCTTGACTTCAACCGGATGTCAAACAAAAGTGCACGTAACTTTTGCTTCACAAATCTGCAGCTAACGAAGTTGCTGCTTTGATTGTGAATTAGGCAAAATTCTGCTTTTGTAGCATTAATATTAACATATATATTGATTACAGCCCTGAGAGGCCTCGCCCCCCAAGTTCTCTTTCAGATCTCTTATCTCCTGTAGGTCTCCTCCTCCCACACCCTGAGATCCTTGAATGTGTTGCTCCTTGTTGTGCAAAGGTCCAGATTCATACGTGAAGGTGATAGTGCTCCTACAATGTTCAAAGACCTGGACCGCAAACTCTGTCTCTTCTTTTTAAAAAAAATCACACTTCTTTTAGAATTGCCTTTCTGTGACATTTTAGTTTTGTTTATTCTTTGTGTTTTTATGGTATTATTATCATTGTTTTGTCCGCTGTGGAGACTGTAAGTTGATGCTTTTTACTGTTTAACTGTCTACAGTAGGAGCTGCTCTGTAGTTTCACTTTCTATTCTTATATCTGCCCTCAGTAGGTCTCTGATCTATAGCTGAAGCAATTTAATCAGCAACTATATTAATCATTTTAGGAGTTTTATAAGTATAATGGACAGGTTTTGCCTTATATGGTTTAGTCTATAGAAATGTTACATAGAAAGTCTCTCTCTCAACGGCAGCTTTATACACTTTGGTCTCACTAGTATCAATCCGCGGAGGATATGAAGCCTGGAGAACAAGTTCTGCAGAGAGAGAGAGAGAGAGAGACTAACAGCTCCAGTCGAGATGCTCTTTTGTCAGCAGCCTAACCTGGACAGGCCCTTAAATTCGGTTTCTATGGTTACCATTGTCCTTAAAAACACATGAAACCCTCCCTCCCTTACGCACACACATACACACCTATTAAACACTTTTTAATCACCTCATGGACACACGCCCACACGGTGATGTAAGTCATGTATTTCTAACATTACAGTGCTGCCGTGGACTAGATATTATCAAAACTTTTGCTTGTTTGTGTGTGTTGCGTGACTTACCCGCGGAGCGAGAACTTGAGAAGCTTGTTTTACCACCCACTTGGGAAGAGAACCTGGAAGAAAAAGAGACAACCTTTAAAAAAAAAAAAAAAAAAAAAAAACAGCTCGAAAAATGTTTGGCAGGAATTCTCAAGTTTCAAAAAAGTACAGTACGAGTGTTGGTTGTGGTCGTACCTTTGGGGTCGGCTTGTGAAAGGTATATGAAAGTGCAGCTGTTCGGTCCTGTGGGCTTGATCAAATACCCAGTGATGATGGAGATGGCCCTCACCAGGTCACTGCGAGGAGGGTATTTCTGTAATGAGAAGAAGAATCAAACCTGTTTTAATACAGACACCTCTTTCTTTGGACAAGTTATACAATGTGGACGTGTGACACGATCACCTTGGTTTAAGAAAAAAATCCAATGCACACAAAACATTAGGTCAATAGGTGTCAGAGAGTTGTAGAAATGGCACGTTTAAAGACGGTGGGAGAGTGCAGAGGAGGTGGCGTACCGGGTGTTTGACTGAGAAGTTAATGATGATGTACTCGTCCTCCGTCACCTGCCACGAACGCAGAGATACCACATCTCTGTTCTTTATGGGACTTGTACAAAGCCCTGCAGGAAAAAATAAAAGAAGAAGACAAAAATGTGGTTATATTGCGTTCCTTCATGAACTACTTCTCTGCACACAACCGTAGGCTCAACAAGTGCACCCTTGTTATGACAATAAATACACCGGTTGGACAAGAGGGCGTTTGGTCTTTATCCCCGAGGGCTTCAGCAGCTTACGAACGAGTCAACAGAAGAAACAGATTCGGATGAATTTCAAATGGAAGTTCAAAAAGGAGACGGAACTAGAATGCACTGAAGGAAAAACAAATCTAGTTGGAGTATGCAAATATGGACAGAAGTGATTGCTGACAGGGAAATACTGGGAGCATTGTTCATATTTCCCAGTAGCTCAGAATAAAGAACATGACTCTTACACTAAGATTCTGCCAGAGGAAATCAGATCGACGACGGAGTATATATATATATATATATATATATATATATATATATATATATATATCTCGAGAGACTTTCCTGATTTTAGTTTTAAATGTCCTTTGAACTGTGTTTTATTTCCTTTCATGTTTTCTTTTCCTATTCTGCCTTTTTGTACACTATATTCTTCTTTATACGTCAACATTTGTTTCATGTTTTCTTTTAAACTGATGATTTATGACTTGACCGTTTTGTTCTGATGCATTTGTAATGTCGATTTTGAAAAGTGCATTATAAATAAATATATTTTTAAATAAAAACATCCAGAACTTGGTCTCTTAAAACAAATAAATATCAGCACAGATTTTAAATCGTGAACTCTCTCGGAATAGCACTATCCTTCCATGTAAAACATATCAAACTCTAAACATGCACTTTCCCTTTTCAGTGCGTTTGTTTCCTGTGAGCAGCAGGTTGAACCCGGTTTGTTTTGGGCCACTCATAGAGACACAAGCACGCAGAGGAGAACGTGATCCGGTTGAACAGAGGGAGAGAGAGAGGAGAACTCACATGAGTAGTAGCCCACATCAGCGTTAGCAGAGAGCCGGGCAATGTCGAAACTGTCCACCATGGCGGGGTCCCACGTCTTACGGTACGCGCCATCGTGGAGGACGTCGTACATGGAGGCAGCGGATACATCGTTGACTGTCATTTGACACTAGGAACACACACACACATACATGCAAGTGTTAAAGAACAAACCAGGGCATTGTCAAGTTCACAGTGGGACACCCGGAGACAAGCATGGCATCCTGATATTTCTCAATGGTGGCGTCTAAAGTGAACTTACCTTGATCTTGTGGACTTTGGGGCCGTTGTTTCCTTTATTTGCTGGAGTTTTCTCGACCCACACCAACATCCCATTCTTATCGTACTTGTTGGACCAATTGTCCGTTGATAAACACTGCTTCCTGAAGTCAGCAAAGGCCGTCTCATCGGGTAAAATAGACATGTTTCAGTTAAAAAAAAAAGAAACTTTCCCTTTAAACAAATCTCTCCTCCAAATAATAAACCGGACACACAACAGTTCGGCGCGTTTGACCTCGTCGACTCCTGGAGAGTTTTCTGCAGCTCTGTGCCTCCTGCGAGCTGAATATATGCGAGCTGAGCTGGTCACCAATCCAGTTCAGCAGGATTTCTGTCCGTGTGCTGAATTCCTGAGTCATACCTCCAGATATCTTGCTCTCTGCTGACGTCACGCCCCTTCCGGAATCCAGGTGTGCTGCGCAGGTATCGAAAAGAAAAAAAGTACCAAAGCAAAGTAACTTATGTGTGTTACATTATCATACCGCTACAGCAGGTCCGCGTTGATATCACAGTAACATAAATAAAGCAGTTCATTAAATAAAAGAGCAGTGTTGTCGTGTTTAGTTGATACACAAAAGGCCACGGACAGTAGGTAGGCTGAACACTGGGAGTGGGAGGGTGCGAATTGCTCAGTGTTGATGATTACAGATTATCATCACGACTGTAAATGTTAAACAATTAAAGTACACTATCAAAAAACAAACACATGGGTGAAATAATCAATCAAGCGTGAAGGTGTCATCATGACTGGGTCGCATCTGTTTGGTTCAAATTTGACAAATTCCTTCCTCAAACATAAATGGTATTGAGAGATACATGGCTGTTTTTCTGAAATACTGATGTAACTATTTACATTTTAAGTTACTTTGTCCTCTCTTTCACTACATTTCAGAGGCACATTTTGAACATTGTACCTTGATCAGTTTAGTTACTATAGTTCACAGCTCCAGATTTGTAATACAACATATAGAATATGAGATATTATCATCACACAGCAGAATATAAAGTTGTTAAAATGAGCTCCACCTTTACCAGCTTCAAGGTGATGTACATATTGAGGAACCAATAAAAAACTATTATTCTGAAATGAGCCATTCTGAATGATAACTACTTTTACTTTTGGTACTTGTCATACTACTTACAAAAGTAACATAAGTAGTGCATGACTTTTAAGAGATCATTGTGTATGAATATTAGAAAGTCATTGAAAGTTCACATGCTTTCAATGACTTTTGGGCAAAGATGTCCATCAAGAAAGTAGCAGACGTGCGTGTACTGCAATCTCACGTTCCTACCGAGCCACACCTTCCTGTTGTTACACTACATGCCTCCGATGAGTAGTTTCAGTCTACTTTAGCGACCTGCGACACAACAGGTTTCTCACATTCATCTGACGTGCAGCATAGTTTCGCGTTTGGACTGTATGTACAGAGCATGAATGTTTGTGGATCCACAACATTGGACATGAGAGAATCGTGAATGTGCTTCAGAAAAAAAAAAAAAGAGGAGGATCACAGATGTTACATTTTGGTGAAATATCTTTATTTTATTCCATGTGATAGGCCTACACTTGTGTTTCATTAACTCTCCTTTTTATACATCACATAGTAATAGAACATTATTCACACAAACGTTGCTAAACACGAGTAGACAGCATATTTCAAATGGACAGACACGATTCAGAATAGCACAAAGCTGAGTATTTAGTCAGTGACAAGTAATAGAAGAGCTGCTCATGTTAAAATGGCCGTTTGATGTAATCAATTACATGTTTTTAATCCATTTTAAAACGTTGACATTTCAAAACAAGCTACAGCAAATGAACAGTGTCTTTTGTTGTGCTATGGCTAGTTAGTTGGTTTGTGTTAAACTATGTGTGTGTGTGTGTGTGTGGAGACAGTGCAGCCTTTACCTTTGACTGTAAACTAAGCTACTGTCTATACACACACACCCACACACACACAGTGTGTGACAGGAAAAAACGTTACTGGGCCCAAGTGTCGCCTTTAGGTGGAGTCTCGGCAGACACGCAATAACACAATAAATTAAAAAAACAAAACGTTCAACATGCGTGTAGAAATCTGTACTTTTGGTCAAGCATACAATGTTATCTGTATGTCCAAGTAACAAAATAAATAAACACATAAAACCAACAGTCCTACACAGGCGATAGCACTACAGCAAAGGATACTGCGACTAACTTTTTTTTACAGCACGGGTGTTAGTAAGCGTTAGCTGCATCTGAGGACAAACTCTTATCTACCAGCTCTACAAAACAACTAGTGAAGCCATGAACCAGTCAGCAGGCTTCTTTTATATTTTTACAATATTTGTGGCTTGATTCAGTGCACAACGTTGGTGAACAAACAAGCAAGGCATCTGTGTTCTTATCCATATAAATCCTGCATGGTGAGCATGCTGCATGTTCTTGCAATAGTGTAATCAACACAACACAAAGTCTCAATGAGATGGTGGGTACATCATAGTGACCAAAGTGACAACTTTCCATCAGCGTGGAAAAACTAAACACTGGCTTTTTATATATATCTATATGTTGGTTTTTGGGGGCATCTTATAAATGAAAACTCCTCCTCAGACATGTTAGTATGCGTGTAGCTAATTGAACAACTTGGGGAAAGACCGTTTCTTTAGTTTTAATGCAGACAGAGCTTCAGGTTAGTAGCCAGTCTAGTGAACTTGGGACAGTTTCCCTTTGATGATCTATTACCTCATTGTTTGGTTACGCATCCTGTTTGCACTGTTTTAAACGAGGTCTCAAATAATGTATATTTGGTCTGCTGATGTTGTATTGTATTATTATAATACTGTTGTATTTGGCAGTTTAAAATGTGTCCGGTATAAATAATATCAAATGAATGACCCTCTTCCATTCGAGCCTAATGTGGTAAAATGATGGTTAGCGATGACGTAAATTCACCGGTAAGATCCTGTATCTACTTCCTCAAAATAAGACAAAGTCGAGAAATAACGAGTCATCTGAGAGGCAGAGTAGTTAGAGGCAAACTCTCCCGTTTAAAATAAAAATAAAAAGTGAAATACGATGGGTTGAGAACAACCTTGCAGTCATTTAAATAATCCCAAGCAGTTTTACTTTACAACAATGACGAGAGTAACAGCACTAAGAATCCGAACTGTGCAATAACTCACGAGCAGGTTAGCTATGTCAGTCTGCGATCCTATAGAATGCCATGCAACTGGATGAAGATCTGATCATATCATTTAACTTATTCCTTGTTTTAAATGTTTACTTTTGAACCATTTCCCCCCCCAGATAATCTGTTTCAATACAGTAATGCACATCCACACGGTTACTCTGAAAAGTCACTGAGTTGAAAAGGGAAATAAAGAGACAGGTCCTCCGCCCCAGTGGCAGTGTGCCGAGGGTGGAGAGAGTGGGCACTGAGAGACAAGCTGTTGGTGGGGAGGAGACAGGCTGGGTGAGGGTGAGGTGTACTAGCATGAGCAGCTGCTCTCGGTGACAGTCATCTCTGGCTGTTTCTCCAGTTTGATGTCGATCACTGAGATAAATGTGTTAAGTAACATCGTCAATGAATCTGCAATTTTCACTTCAGCATTTTCTGCAGCGCTATCTGGCTGCCATCTTCTCGGCGAACACACACGAGTTACCAGCTTTTCTATTTTTACAGTATTAAAGCGATGGTGGCAATAAGAACTGCACAATAGTGAGGCAATTTTCTGTTGAACGCAGCTTTGAAAAGGATACTGTCCTCTTTGCTTTTCTCCGGTGTGCTATCCATCCCAGGCAATGCAGCGGCAACACGACGGAACAGCTGTAAAACAAAGTCAGAAGATTCAACAATTAAACACAAGTGTAAAAGCTGTAGTACAAGAAAGGCAAGCTCTCAAATAGGGCTGAGTGATTTGGATAAAAACTTCTAGCACAGTGTATGTATTTACATAGTAAATGTAAAGTTTATACATAGAATAATCAGTCAGTAATGTCTATTTGTGTCTATTCTGGGGTAATAATCACATTGATGAATCCTGTAAATCCCCCCTTTCCCATAATGCAATCTTGCGCAGTAATTTGCTCCATTCCCCACAAAGGCCAAATACAACCAGCAATATTGAAGGAATAGTTACCTCAGTATAAACAGAAACATCTCTGATGATGGACATATTTCTATTGCCTCACAATATATAATATATATAGTTATCACCCACCCCTACAGTCACATGGGATCTATACAGTACAGACAGAAAGTGATCAAAGCAGTCATTCCTAAATAATGTATTTCATTGAATAACAGGCACAAGAAGTTAAAGCAGTGACACAACATGTGATTGTAATTGCTGGTTGAGATGACAGCATGAAATCAAAGGTTGCCGTGCTAAACTCCTCCACTGAGCAAACCCATTATAGTCACAGACACATTTAGAAAAGCTGCAGAAGTTTTTAGTGGATCAGACAAAGAAACGAGGACTTGAGAGCAAATACGCACAGTAGCAGTAAACCTGTGCAGACCAAGTGATTATAGAGAAATCTAACAGCAAAGCCTGTGGTGGTGGGGGGGGGGAGGGGGGGGGGAGACAACCGATACAAGAGGTACTAGGAATACCAAGACAAATCATGATGAGTCACAAGAGGGGGAAAGAAGGCAGAAAGAGTTAAGCGTAGACTTTGAGGGCAGAAACCACCTTGAGAGAGCAGAATCTCTACCTGTTTGACATTGTAGCCAGTCTTTGCGCTGGTTTCAATGAACATGACATTCAGTTCCTTAGCTCTCTGCTCACCCTCCTCCGTGGTGATCTGTCTGCTCAGGTAGAAGTAGAGGGGAGGGGGGTAAGGATGAACAGACAGATATGGAAAGAAACATCGCCAAAGACGACAGGCCAAAAGGAGAGGGAAGAGATGGAGAGAGAGAGAGAAAGAAACAAAGAACAGCTCAACACAGACTCTTGTTGTTTTTTGGTGAAGAGGAGAGAGAGGTTAGTTTAGTTATAACACGGACAGACAGAGAGGAAGACGAAGGGAGAGAAGCTGCTGAGTAAAGATGAAGCAGCGGGAGAACGACTCCAGAGTTCACTCATTCATCATCAGCCACACTCTGATCCCTATAACGAATACATGGAGGAGTTGTACGTCCCAGGCGGCACAGCTAGGCCTCCCTAACCTAAAAGGACATCAGGACTACTTGTCAGTATTACAACTTGCTGTTGCTGGACACCAACCTGTTTGACGTTATAGCCCGCCTTGGCACTGGTCTCTATGTACATCACATTGAGTTCACGAGCTTTCCTCTCTGCCGCCTCTACAGAAACTTGCCTGCCATGGTCCCGGGGAGGGAGGGGGAGGGAGTGGTGCGGAGTGTGGTGTTGAGGGGGGAAAAAAACACACAAAAAAATAAATAAAATCAAAATGACATGGAGAGAATAGAGCAGGAAAGGAAACAAAAACAAAAAAAAGTAAAGCGAAGAAAAAAAGGCAGAACAGAAATGTAATAAAATCATAAGAAAAAATAAAATAAAATACAAATAAAGTCACTAAAATCACTAGTAAAAAAGGCTGGAGTATGTAAGATGCCATGGGATGATTAAAGTCAAAACTGGATGGGATGCACTGAAGGGAAGAAAAGTGGGATTCCAGGCTTTGGCAGTTTATATACTAAAATATTTAATGCTTTGAATTTTCTAATTGTAGTAAAAATATAAAAACGCAGTCTATTTATCAGCCACTGTAACTAGAATAAGAAAATAATTACAATCTTTCACACATCTCACACAACCATGTACCTTTTGTCCGCCAAGTCCGTTTTGTTCCCAACAAGCATGATAATGACATCACTTCCTCTCTCTGTTCTAACATCATCAATCCACTTTGAGGTTTGCTGGAATGAATTAAGATCTGTGGTTGAAAAACACAACACAGAATTACTGTACACACATCGACCACATGGTACCCTAAAAGACATAAAACATTTGGTATTTTAGCTGTAGTTAAAAGAGTGCTCAAGCAGGTGTTAGTCTTCATTGAAAAGGCAGCGCATTTTATGTAAGAAAAGCTTGTAGAGTAGTCGTGTTAGTCAGAAAACATATTAAGAGAAGCTTGAAGAAGGAAAATAAACTAAAAGGTTATTAGCAGAAGCACATAAAGTAGCAACTATGCCAAGATAGCTTCCTTCCTACTGCTCTAGGCCCCTACAGAAAGGTTAGAGTACAGCCCTGACTCACTGGTGATGTCATAAACAACCACGGCAATGGTAGAGTCACGGATGTAGCTGGGAATTAGGCTACGAAAACGCTCCTGTCCGGCAGTGTCCCAAAGCTGGAGCCGGACCTGAGGATTGGAACGGAGGGGGAAGAAAAGGACAAGGAGATAAAGAGGGGGGGAAAGGCAGAACAAGAAAGAGGAGAAGAGGACAGTCATAAAAAGGAACTGCAAGCCAAGCAGCAGAGATGGAAATGGCCTTTAAATGGAGGAACGGGGAGAATCATCCAAATGCAGAAGGGTCAGAGATGACCAGCGTTATGCTGACAAGACATGTAAAAGTACGCCCTGGTGAATCATTAATAGGTTGGTTCAGAGGATCTCTGCCCATGAGGTGACGTCGGGAGACATTTTTTTGTTATTCCTTCAAATCAGCCTCATATGTAAAGCATTTAGGAAGCACACACCCCACTGCACAGTGCTGGAGAAATGCATTAGTATCACTGTGGCTGATGCAAACACTCTGGCATATACTCTCATCATGCTGTCCAGTGGGATTTTCCTGGCTAGTAAATGCTCTTTATTTATTTTTTTTGCCCTTCCACATTCTATGCGAAGGACAAGGAAGTGCGGCAAGGCCATGATACCTACTGGCTATGTCATAAACCACCACAGCAGCGGCTGAGTCGCGGATGTAACTGGGGATGAGGCTGCGGAAACGCTCCTGTCCGGCTGTATCCCAGAGCTGCAGCCGAATCTGTGGCCAGCCGTGAAATGAATGTGGGAAGGGAGGGAAGGGCATTTCATGACCCAGCCAGGGGATGGAAGGAAAACAAAAACTTCAAATAACGATGGAGGCTAGAAACATGATCGCATGCCGAAACAAAATGAATAGTAAAATAATGTGAAAACAATGTGAAATGGTGAAAGGGAAATAAATGGTGGCTATTACATAAAAAGCATGCTTTAAGCTTTTCTATGCCAATGGGAATGATGAATTACAATAAAATATACAGGGCTTACCGTACGATCTTCTAGGTACATGGTTTTTGACAAAAAGTCAATGCCAATTGTTGCCTGTAAGACAATCACTGCATTAAAACATTGTTACGGGCACAATACTCGATAATGCATGACACCTCTATCGAAGAAATATGATCAACAATGTCTCTGTTCAAGTCATTATGCACACTAGCAAAGGATCTAGAACTGGAAGATCAACAGTCACGATTAATGTACTTTATTGATTACACTTGTGCTGAACAAGTCATATGACAAATGTCTCTTGGAACACGCCACATATTGATTATGAATATAATCAATCCGTGCCTTGGCACACAAAGTCTGAATCAGTGTGTAACATGTGTTTTTACCTGATAAGTGTTGTCGAAACTGTCATACATAAACCTGGTGATGAGTGAGGTCTTCCCAACTGAAAAACACAGAAACAGACATGTTAAGACTTGATCCTGGTCATCAAAGATCATCTACAAGACCAACAACTCTCAAATTAAGAGTAAATACCCTATTACATCCAGTCTAATTTTGCATAATATGAAGGAGAAAAAAAAATCAATGCATCCGTGACAACACATGGTGAGTAAAGAGCTATAATCGTTGGTGCTATGTGGACTGCTGAACCCACACGCTGAGGTGGCAATATGGGTGGAGCCACAATATTTTGAGGAATAAAAATAGCTTGACTTGTTGTTTGTTTCGTGATGAGAGATACGTCACTGCCATGTTAGACAATCACCCCTATAATATAATAACGTATAATAATGTCAGTATTAAAGCGGTCGTTAAATGGTAAAAGGCCGACTGGTCTGGACCCACTGGCCGACGTGGCTCTGCAAGGTGCTGCCGTAAAAAAAAAAAAAAAGCTAACAGCTAAGTTAGCTTTAGTGCTACAATGACAGATACACGGTTGAATTTAGATAATTCCCTTGATGTATGCAGAGTCTCATATTTAAAGGCAGCGATTGTTAAAGTCCCGAAAGCCACATTGGGTGTTTCAATTAAAGTAATAACCGTTTTAGTGAACGTTAGCGAACGACACTGATGGAAGTATGTCAACCTAGCACAGCTAGCGTCAACTGCTAGCCTTTAGCCAAAAGTAGTTAGCCAGCTACCGTTAGATGATGCTGATGACCACTGTAACGACAGTGTCCCTTACTTTAAGTCAGGCAACAAACCAATACGTCGGTAAGTCATAAAACGGTCATGTTATGAAACGGTAACGGCATTTAATGACGTTAAAGAGCGTGATGTTTTGGCTAGCTCACAGATTTAGCGTTAGCTAGCTATACAATGACATCATCACCAGTGAGGAGAACACGTTATATCCGATAATATTTTCGTCATCGTACTCTCTATTGCATACTGAAATATTAACAAGTCGCTTTGTATCATCAATGACCGGTTCAAGACCGGTGGATAACTTTATCCTGCTAGCCAGCAGCAAACTAGCAGGAGGAGCTAATTTAGCTAGCTAGCTAACGCTACGACAATCTTAGCCACTTCTTCTAAAAGAATCCCCACATCCGACCAAATTATCACTCGGTTAAAGTACGCCGTGTCCTTCTTACCACTCTGTTCGCCCAGAAAGACGAGCTTGAACTTTCGTAGAGGGTTGCCAAACTCTCCGCCGCCGGTCGAGGTTGACATTTTGTTCCAAAAAATAAACTGCTAACTGTTAGCTGACTTTGGCTAATGATGTGATGTCTAGACCGGAGAGGAGCGAGTAGTGTATATTCATCCGGCTCTAGCTCGCGCTATTGTTTTCTTAACCGTGAGGGGTGAAACAGCGCCACCAAGAGGCCACTGCTGGTAACATAAACCTTACTGCATGTCCATATTTATATTAGGATACATTACTATATTGTTTATGTCGCGAACAAAGTGTTTTCAATTTAATAATAATAATAATTTAACATAATAATCTATTTTAAATGTAATATTATTCTATTTCATTGTATATATTGTGCATTTTTTATATTTAATATTTCTTACTCTGTTATTTTTATTGTAAATTTTGTGGGTTTTTATACTCAATATTTTACTACTTTAATTGCTTACCTGTATCATAATGCTGCTGTATTGAACAAATTTCCCCTTGCGGGATTAATAAAGTGTCTATCTATCTATCTATCTATCTATCTATCAGTGGCGGCTGGCCAATAGAGGGCCATGGGGCCTGGCCCCACCTTGAGCCACACAACAAAAAAACAAAAAATTATACAAATTGTCAATATTTGTGTTTTTGAACTATGGAATGTACCCAGTGATATGTGTAAAATATGATATCTGCGCAAAATATATGCTTTTCCTGCTCGTCCTCTCAGCCTGTGTGCACGACACGTCTCAGAACGCGCAGCTTGTGGGGCCAAACGAATTTGGCCCAAAAGAGGCGGGTCTATGAAGCAGTTTAGCCAATTGCTGATTAAAGATATAAATGAGTGACATACAATTTAGCCAATCAGCGTCCTCAAATAGATTCAGCGTTCTCGTCAGGAGAAGTCTCAACAGGCGAGCGTGAGCGCCAGCGCGAGCACAACTCCTCCAAGACCCGTATGAGAGGAGAACTTTGGCGGAGATGCTGCAGTTAAAGAGCTGATCCCAGATCAGCCTGACCTCACAATCAGACAGCAGACTAGCGGAAAGGGAAGCAGTACATGAAGCTTCTCTACTAGCTGTACACCAGACAGGTTTGGCTAGCTGGATGCAGTCATGCTAATAACTTATTTAGCTTTTTAAAACAACGGGGACAGATCCAGCACGGACAGTTAGGGAGTGAGGGATGAGGAGGTAAGGAAACATGAGAACACCAGGGCACACATGAGAACTATGTCAAGCTACATGTTAGACAAAGTGAACATCTTTTCTTCTAGTTTCATGACAACTTGGTCATGGAGGCATCAACATTTAATAGAGATGGTAAATTAACATTGAAAACTCATCATAGCTTATATCTATATATGTATGTGTGTGTTTTATATTACACTGAATATTATTATATGATATATATTATACTGAATTCCCTGTGAGGGTGACTAAAATAAGATGTCCTGACGTGTTTATCAAAGTGTTATTTACTGCTTTTTTCGTGTTGGAATAAATGTTAAATATTTAACTGTAAAGTAGTAATGCGTGTTTGATACTTAATTTTTTTTGCATTAAATCATACTGGGATGTTTGCTGAAATTGATTGGATGGCCCTACCTAGAACATGTTCCACCAGCCGACACTGCTATCTATATATCTATCTATCTATTTGAATTTGGCTAAACAGAATAATTAAGTTACTCTGATTTTAGCTGTTGTGATGGCCTTTTACGAAGCTAGGTAACATAATGTGTTTGGTGCTTGTTTGGGCAAATGGAAAAAGGAAGAAGCATGAAGAGGAAGGCTGTCTAAACTAGTGGTTGCTTTTCTATTTGGGTCACACAGTTTTGGAGCACCTGGCCCATCAATGTGCAGCAAAAATATATTAAAATGTATCGCTAATATATTGAGCTGTATGATTCAGAGCAGTTTTCAGCAACTTTTCAGAGACACAATGTTTGTGTGTCAGTGGTTGTTAATTTTTGTCCCAAATAAAATATACACAGTTAGCATATTAACAGATTCATCCAAAGAGCTTTGACAACGAAAGGCTTTTATTCGGCTCTTCTTTCTTCTTGGTTCTGGCATTTTGTATTACAATATTTTTTGTAATAAAGAACTTTGATACATAATTAATTCTCAGTTTTAAAAGCCTTGAAATAAAAATACCAAGCAAAATAAAGAAACGATCAAATAATTGGTGGAAAACAATGAGTTTATTAACTTTTCTTGTCAAGTAGGATGATTTTGGGGATATTTATCCCACAGCTGCACATTGAGTAATAATATATCATGGCTCTAATGACAGCAACAAAGATTAAAGATAATTAGAGTTTTGCTAATCAAAACACACATAGAGAGAAAAGTCTACGAAACATTTCTTTTGACAAAGAAACACATTATTTATTTCTATTCAATGCTATATTGGCATTCAGAGAAATGTCACACAGAGTTTTGGATGTTTTTCAGTGACATTTTTGAGCTCTTGTGGTAATACCTAATGAACATGTATATGTACAGGTGAAATAAGAACAATTTTAGTCATTAAATGACACTTTGTGCTTTTCTTCGTTGGTGTTGAGTTCCCTTTTTGTTCTGTATTCTCTGTCAGAGAGGTGATTTTCCTTCGCTGGTCATCTCAATCCTCCGTGGCATCAATTGCGATGTCTGTCCTGTTGGCATGAAACGGAGAAACAGCCGATTCTGTGAGTCCAACATTACATTACAACATAACTCGCATCATGCATTTCATCTCATTTTATATACAACAACTGCAGCTGTGAATGTTTTACAACATAATGCAGACTACCCTTTTTTACGTCTGTATAATATGGTCTATGTATTTAATGCATACAGTAATAGCTATAGTACAACTTCTCAATTAGTTGTCATTGGATGGTGTCACAAAAAAACCCATCTTGGAGGTGGAGCAGCAAGGGTTCAAATGTAATCTTTCACACAAATGCAATAAGGTTCTAGGGTGAAACAGTGCGCTTATTCAAGGGCCATCATATCTTGTTCTAACCTTTGCTTTGGAAATGCTTGTCATACAAATCATTTGTTCGTTCTGTCATGAACTTTATCTAACATCGCAGTTTTCAGATTAGGTATTTATTTCATAGAGAAGACATGCGTAGTCCTTGAAGAAGTGAACATTGTAAAATGCACTGGAGTGGAGGTGACCTCACCTGAACTACTGAGGGTTTTAATTCAACTGGCTGTTGTTCATTAAATACACGGGGGAGGAAAATAGAAGCAGCTTGTCTCAAACATCACAGCCTACGGGTGAATACATTCAAAGAGACTAGTTTATACTTACACTTCTGCTCAGGATACAGCGATGACATGCAGTAAATGGATAGAAGGAGAGGACATGACATTTAACGTAGTCAATAGTTAATCAATGCTGTCTTTTTTGTTCAAGTGGAATGTTTCAGGAAGCATTTAAATGGCAATTATATTCAAAAAGACTGCACTCACCTGCAGGTTTTGGGGACATCAGAGTCAAAGGAAGCTCCAAAGTGACATCGCTGCAAATGAAAAAAACAAAACAAAGTTTTATCATTAAAAATATAGAGAATAGTAATTTATATATTATTCACACTAATACCATGTGACCACAGATGAAAGACGATCAATATTTACCTTCCTGTTAAGCCACCCAGCAGGCTTTTTGTGAAAGAGAAAGAGAGAGAGGGCACAATAAAAGAAACCTTTAGTCTACACAATTTGAAGTATCATGCATACATATTTTGTATTTAGTTGAGCTTACCCTCCGCCGGCCAGCGCTAGATTGACCTTGACTTTATAGGAGATGATGATTCCCTGCATCTCCTTTTCTCCTTGACTCCTGTGAGGAGACAGGAATAGTTAAGCTTTCAGAGCTTGAGGATTTGGTCTAAGACATGATAAGTGGATGACACAATGTAGAGTCCTGGGCGCACAATAAGCCCATTGATGAGAGACTTGTGGCTTACAGGGTAGTGGACGCTAGGTTGGTGTCCCCGTCTTTTAGCCGGCCGTCCACTGAAAGACCCCGCTTCTCTTTGGTGTTGGCCAGCAGGGGGGTTATTTGGAAGGACTTCGCGAATGAAGTGCTGGCGTCAATTGTCTCCCTGTGTAATGCAGTGAAATATAAAAAGAAAGACATGATAACGCATGTTTAACTTAACAGACATTATTTGTGTTGTTTAAATATACTGAGATTTCACAATGACAAAACATTTTTTTCAGTAAAAGCTGTTTTGAATGTATCTAATGGGAGGTGAGAATGTATTTTTAACAAGGATTTAGAGATGTTTAATTTATCAGAACATGTTAATTCATAAATTCATTCAATTGAATCTCAATAAGCTATATAATAAGCTAATAAGCCTCTTTTGATACAGTGACAGCCTTACTTACGCAAAGTCCTCGGAGCAGACCGTCTTGGTGTAAGTATCAGACGAGTAGAGCACCACACATGCTAGCTGCTCAACTAAAAGAAGAGACAGCTTTGTTAGGATGATCAGTTCAAATGTATGACTCTTTACCATGTACACATACACACTTCACACAGATACTTTATCCCTTACGTATGTTCTTTTTCTCTCCTCCCTCTCTCACAAGCTATACACACACACCATGACCTTCGGTCAAGTGTTTATCTTTTCCTTGCTGCTCACCTGAAATTTGGATTTTCTTCACACTCTTGGTGGTTTCGTTGTTGATCTTTACATTGACGGTGATTGGATCTCCGTGGTAATAAATCTAAATAAATAAGAAACATTTTAGTCTGAATAATTACAGCATTAGTTATGTATATATATATTATGCCAAGATATAGTATGTACACTTCAATGTACCGCTTTTTCAAGGGAGGCCTCCAAGTTAACAGGCTTGTCACTCATCATAAACTGCTTTGCTATATCACCCTTGGGTCCAGGATTGTTGTTGACTGGTGCAAATTGTATTTTGCGAATCATCAGGCGACACGTGTCCCTAAGACCACGAAAAACACAGGCAAAGAGAGTCAGGGTCAACCCTTCTATATGCCCTTTAATGCAACACAAGTTTGCGTTGACAGAATGGTTTGACTGTGGACCGTCATACTTCTTCTCAACTTCATCAGCTGCTGTGTTGGCAACGTATCCTTTAACCTCAAAGTCCACACCACAAGCCTACGACAGAACAAGACCCGAATAAATGCTTTGCTTGTCAGGAATTTAGAGTAGTATATAAGAGTGAGGGAAAATGGACAGGAGTGGTACCTTGCCAGAATCATTTGGCCCAGGCTGCAGGGAGACTGAGCATGGCAGATTTGCTGGCATCTTAAACAAGTAGAAACAAGGCACATTAATAAATAGCACTTCAAGAAGATGACCGAAAAGTAAAGGTGAAGTAATGATATGTGGTTGATCAATCTAATGTTTCTCTGAAGGACAGTTAATATGTTGTATTTAAAGTTATCATTCCTCACCTGGAAGGAAAAGGGACATCCTTGCTCTCCAGTTTTCTTCATGAGGGCTTCCTGCATTGGTGTTTTGGCTGCGTTTGCACCTGACGGTGGATACACCTGAACGCGCTGTATCCAGATGTCTCTCCTGAAGGACAGCCCGATAACATCCAAGTCGTCACTTCCATAGCGGAAGGCACAAGCGAGGTAGACAAATACTGCGATGGAAAGAGGTATATTCAGGGTTGACTTTGTGTTGCGTGAATTTAGGAACTATAACGTTAGTGATTGACAGCGAATCAGATGGAAATACCTTTTCTCCCGTCAAGACCAGAAGGGTCCACTTTAATGACACCGTCTGCAAAGGAGAGGAAAAAGCCGTAGCATTAGATCACACAGAGACACATCTACTGTACGTGTGCAGATTTGAGGATGTATAAACGGACATTGTGCCACGCACCAACTAGTTCCACTGAATCCACATTGTCCACAAAGTCTCTCTTCCCCAAGTACAGGGCGATCTGAGAGAGACGGAGAAATGGATACAGTGAGTCCTCCGCCAAGGTTACCAGAGTTTGGAAGTTATTTCTGGGAGTTGGAATAGCTACACACAAAATGCACTCCTCCCTATGACCAAGGGGTTGCTTTATAATGACTATATTACAGAGGCCACTTACATGTCCGTTGCCGCTGGTCTTCTTATATACCCTGAAAAGCGGGGAAAAAAAGCAGTGAATTATTTAATTCTTTAACACTTTAGGCCTCACTGAAAAACACAAGACCTCAGAAATTTGGTCATCTCCCCTTAGTGCCCAGAATGGAAAGGCGTCTAATCTGGACATAAGACATAATTGTGATTTCAAAAATCAATACATTGTACTTGGTAATTTAATCGGATTTCTGTTTATAAATTCCTTACATGGGTGCTGACTTGACTATTCGACTCGTATCCCTGAAAATCTCTCGGATTAATCCTACATTCCTGCGGAGAATTGAATATTTCTTGGCAAATGTGTGAATTTCTCAATATCAATATCCCCAAAGTATTACCTCTCTAAAGATTCCTAGCATTACATGAAACAGGTGGTGTTTGCTTCTTTCGATGTGTTCCAAGTAATCCTGTTAAAACTTTTACTTTGTCTTGTAAATCTCTCTTCCACGGTCTCATCCTCATAATCCACCTTAATCAGGAATTATCCATATCCTGGGGGACTGGAGTGTTAGAGGAGTCTTAGAGACTCTAGTGCGCGCCTCTGCCGAGATGTGAAATTGTTACTTAAAAGTTCTTAAAATGTTCTTTCTTGTGAAGTTACTATCGACTTTGATCCCTGCATGGCTACAGTGCCTTTCTTCTTTCTGTTGAATGAGTCGAGTTTCAAAAATCTGTTTGTTAAAAAACAATATCAAAGTGAATTGAACTTAAATTACACATTTTAATGCCCTAAAATTGACAGGAAAAGGTGTGAATTCTAACCTCGAATGTAAACCAGTTACCATTTCAGGATAGCTGTTGAATTAATAAGCAAATGAGTCAAAACTCTGAATACTCACTTTGACATTTTGATAGCAAAGTTATGGATCCAATCTGTGAATAAAAAAGATGAAAAGGCTGAGTTACCAAACCATTCGATACAGATACATCTATGACTAGGGTTCACTGGTTATTTTTGGATTAAATGTCATTTGTAGTTTATTGTTGGATTTATTTTAGAAGAATGTATCATTACTGTTGTTTTAATTCAAATCATAAAGACCACTGATGAAGTCCACTCATTATTGCTATAATATGACAAACACAATTTCTTAATAACTACCTAATAGAAAGAGTACCTGTATGGTTTTACAATTGATTTAACTAAAACAATAAAGAAACAATATTTCTCAAACTTTGCACAATCTCATTGATAGTTTGAGTGCTCAAAGCGTACGTTCCTGTAAAGTAACAGCAGTGACACATCTTCAGCAAATGCTCCTCTGTGCTGCAACTGTGATATCATTCTATCATTTCAATGTATTTCTAATGTGTGTAACGTTGGTCAGCAAGAGAAAGCTCACTTACCGTGCCCTCAGTCTTCCCTGCTGTCTTCTGTAATCTGTCACCGTGTTGTGTGAGCGAGTGTCAATCATTGCCTCCCGTTTGCTTTTATACTGTGACCTCCCAAACTCGGAGCCCTCCCCTCAGCTTACCCAGCCTGAAGAGGGCTGTTTTAGAGAAAATCTGATAAATTCATTATAACACTATGTTGGTCACTTGGTCTTTGTCTGTCTTTTTTTTTCCTCCACATGTTCATGTGCAGCAGGACGTGAACAATATTGAGCAGTTAGCATTTTGCACATACTGTCCTCCATATTCAAATGAATGAAATCAGCCGACCCAGATCATGACTAAACAACACCCAGCTCTACGTAGTTTTTAATATCAACTCTTAAATGTTAAGAAAACTGGCTTTTTTTATGGAAGCCTATTGAATAACGGTGGGTAAAATGGCAAACTGTCCACTGACATTAGAAGACCTGGGGGGGAAACCTTTCTCAAAGTCTATTAATGTAAAAACTTGCTTGAAATATAGTTTTTTGTGGCTCAGTGGTACAATATATATTTAACTTCTCTGTTTCAAGCTGTGGGATGCTATTTGAGCCTCACTAAGATTAGAGGATTGTCTTATGAATGGAGGATTCGTGAATGTTCAAGGACTTCCTTTCTTATAGCTTAGACAGGAGTAGAGTGGTATTAGCTGGACTTTGGTTGTTATGCTAGCTGGGACGACAGATGGCTCCTCCACCAAGCTTTGTGCAATCTGTGCTCATTGCAGGTTTACAGAAATCTAAGTGACCTGCCGACTTATTGCTGTACAAGCATCAAGGCTTTCCAACTAGTCAAAAAAGTCATCATGCCAATCAATTCCACTGTTTAAGGTTGTCATTTGGGTAGGAAGCACAGGTTTAGCCTCCGGTCTCTCAAAGGACCCACATTCATTGTGACTTTTAGGAGATCCACTGGCACACGAGAGGCGATGGAGGTAAATCCGATGGATTGGTGGAGGATCTTCTCACCTCCTCAGTCAGCTGTAAGTGATTGATTAATGAGGTAGCTGGATGAAGGGTTTTATGGAGGGCTTGTCACACCTCGGCAGTCGCAGATAATGAATTAGTTTGTTGGATATATGTGTGTTGGACTCCCTTCAACTGTCATATAAGGGCAAGGTTTGAGATCTCTTTAAAGCTGCCCAGACTGGACAGCACTGTTAAACATAACCTCGCCGGATCACCTGCCAGGAGTTCACAGGCAATATAATGCTAAGGCGTTTAATACATTAAAGGTGCTCCGCTAATTATTCTGCTTTAATGCTCTACACATTCTAACTGACTCTAATATGTCAGTGCAATTAAATTCAGATCAGCTAAGGGCCTGTGGGCAGCATGCTTTAGACTGCTGTTGTATGTCCGATGTCACTGTAAGAATTCAAGCAAACAGTTGCTTTTGGAGGAGTGGTGATTTGTGGAAGCAGTGGCTCCTTTATGTAAAACATGAGGCTTTTATGTAACTTGGTTTCACAAACTGAAAACTGACCGTGCTCAGGCTTTTCAAGTCCTACACTTCTATTCCCACACTTTCGAAGCAAAATTCAAAAAGAAACAAAGCAGTCTTAAAAACTGTTTGAAAAACGTATATTTCCAGTTGCGTGACATATGTGTTACTGGTATTTGTGTGAGTTTATAATGTTCCCGAGTCTTGAATTTAGCTTTGAATATCGATTTTTAAAGGTGTATCCATAGAGATTGACAATCACAAAACCTAATCTCATTCCTGTTTGGGCCCTCAGCTGATGTGCCAGGTCATATAAAGATAATAGAGTCAATACATGTAAGGCCTTTCCATGCAGGTTCTGTTCAAAATCATTAGCAACAGCTTCTCTGGCTGCTCTGTAATCAACTTGCCAATTCTGTTTAGTCTATAATAGATAACCTGAAAGCTTCTGTCATCTTCTATTCTGTCTATTCTATTCTTGGCATTTACAGTCATTCTGATACAGCCTCTGTGCGCTTCACTGGCCAAACCAAACCACATCGGTGAGAAACCGCGCTGCCTGACAGCTTCACACCTCAATTGATTTGTCGTGTTAACTGACACGTCCTGTTAACGCTAAAGAGACACTGGCGATGTACTTATTCTCAGGCCTCTCGGGGTAAAGACAGGGTTAAGGTTAGTGTAATTGTTAGACAGTTATGAATTAACTGTGTGAATCAGAGCAAGATGTCTGATAGAATATGAATATATTGTCTTTATACACTGTATTTTTATGAAGTCAGAAGTTTAATTAACTGATTACCAACATGTCTGATCATCACTGTGATGCACGGTTTGTTGTATGGCGTTAGCTACTGTACATAGGTCTGTATTTTCGTTTTACATTTAATACTATCCAAACTCAAGACACAAAAAAACAAGGGTAATCTTATTTTCTGTCTCTCTTGGATTATCTGTTTCCAGTTTGCTCTATGTGAGGTTACATATAGTCACATAAGCCCCTTACACTTAATCTGCTGCCACTTTGGCAAGCTCTTTATATAGACAGTCAACATTGTTCCTCAAATGGTGGCTAGTACCAGGGCATTACAGCAACGTGGTATTAGCACTTCTTAACGGCACAGTCTTCAGCGAGTTGCTAAATTGAGGCACTGAGGCTGTGTTTTAGTTAACAGGGACACCATCAGATATGACTGATGGTGCACTGTGTGAAGCGCTGTTATGTTTTTGTGCTAAAGTCAACATCACTGATTTAAATGATAAATGCACTTTAAACACAGACACACACTGAGTATAAAGTCAGTGACACAGGGAGCTTACCTGTTAGCTGTTATGCACTTATGTGACCTTTAGCCTTTTTCTTTTTAGCAGCTGCTATTCAGCCGATGCTGTAACTTCAAAACGTTGTTGTCGCCATCCGTTGGAAAGATGCATATCAGGTATGAGCCCAGCCGGAGCACGTATTCACCACCCTCTTCATCATGACATGGCTCGCTGGATTGTGTTGTTCTTTAAAACATAATCGTAGAACTAAATAAATGGCTTTTGTTATTGTAATATTTCTGAGATTTTAATCAATACTTGCTGTTTTGGAAAGTTTTTTTTTTAATCCTCTGGTGGAGGCTTTTAATCAAACTGAATATGTTTAGTAGAAAGCGCTAATACTCTTTACTGTTGGCTCACATACCGTATTATGTGTTCAAGTCCTGGCTTCCTGCCTGGCCGCTATTATATAATATAATATGTATTTATTTCTATGGAGGTATTGCTCTATATCAGCAAAACTACAGCTCCTCAAGCGTCTCTGTCATACAGATAGGGTGTCTAAAACAATGCGAATTAAATTCAAAATCCGATCTCACAGCCGGCGTGGAAGATGAAAGTAAGCAGGCGGTTCTTAGAAATGGAGTACATCCTGCTGTCTCAGTGTCCTGTCCAAACCACTGCTTGCATAAGCAGAGCATGTAGATCTGGATGGAGAAGAGAGAGGAATGCTCTTTCTCTAAAGAATGGGATTTTGCTACCAGTGATGACGTTTTGTGGTTTAGGTAAATGTTATCAGCCCTCCATCAGAGATGTATCGACAAAGCTTGTGTTGTTTGTTAAGATGAAGATGAAGATATTTTTCAGTTCCTCGAACCAATTCATTGACCATTCAATTTGGTACACATAGCCATTGTCCTCAGAGGATGAACCATAATGACTTTGGTGACCCCCTGATTTTCCTCCTAGAGACACCAGCAGGTCAATGTTTTCACTTATCCAGTGTGTCGACATCTTTTGGATGGATTGGCACACAAACATCCAGACAAGGTTGTTATGATAAACTAAAACTGAAATTTAAAATTAGCAGTGAAAAATATTGTTCGCAAACTGAAACTAGATATAAACGACATCTTTCAGAAAAACTAAACTAAACTGAAATGTTATTTTGCTTGTTAGAAAACCAATAAAAATAGAATAAAAATAAACATGAATTTGTTTTAGTTTTTTAGCAATAATCTATATCAATACTGAAAAAGTAGGCCGCATGAATTTCCGTGGTATGAACGACTGAAATTGAAGAGACTTGACCTTCCAGTAGATGGCGCTATGCTACAATTGCTTTACGTTGGACACCAAAGTAGCCGCAAAAATAATTAAATATCATGGCCATTCTTACACAGTTACACATGTGTGTTGTATGTTTATGTAGCTAAATACTTCTGAGACATACCTGGCCCTAACAAAAACAAACTAGAACTAAATATATAAAAACGTTCTGAAAAACTGAAACTAAACTAAAACCAGCAAGCACACTCTGAACCTAACTATAAGCTCAAATTAAAATTTAAAAAATCCCCAAACTACTACAAAACTGACTTTGGTGATCTGCCGACTTTTACTCCAGCGCCACCATGAGGTTGAAATGTGTTAATTTGAATGAAACGGATGGATTGCATGAAATTTAGTACAAACATTCGTGTTCCCAGTAAGATGAATTTGAATCACTTTGGTGATCCCGTTCACTTTTGTCCAATATTTTGATTTATGACGAAATACCTGCAAAATAATGACATTCTTATCAGTCTCAGTTGCTCTTTTTGTTTAGTGCTTTTTGTTTTCAGCAACATTTTGCAAGATAACACACTAAACTAAGATGACCATCTTGCTGAACATAAACCGCTAAACGTCCGCATGTTGTCATTGTGAGCATGGCATGTCAATGTTAGCATTTAGCTCAAAACCCTAAATGGAATATGATACAGTGTATCTTTTAAATGTGCCGTGGATTGCACATAGCGATTTTGAGAAGCACTGATTACAGATTGAGGGTTAAATGTATGTGTCATCGAATTGGGATGGACTTGTGTCTATTTGTTTTATGGGGATGCGGTTGGTGGTCGGCACATTTCTGCTGAGTAGTGAGAGGCAGAGCAGCAAATATGGGATCAAACAGCTTCCCACAGAGTTATACGCTCCAGCTAATAGGGAAGGAGGGAAGTAGGAGGGCTGGATAATGGGCGATGTTCTAGGAGGGCAAAAATAAGAAAGCGAAGGATGATCATAACCATATGGAGGCTGCTCTTTGCCGAGAGGGAAAGAGTGTGCAAGAGGGGACGGGAAGTTTAAGAAGGGTGACGAAAAGGAAAAGGTTGGGACAGGAGAAGGAAAGTAAATATGCCTGCCAGAGGATGAAACGTCTGAAGATGAAGATGATAAGAAACAAGGAGGAAACTGACAATTAACCTGGCAGCTCACATGTGTGTGTGTGTGTGTGGTAAGCTGTGTTTCTCTGTTTGGAATTTGGAGGGCAGGGGCTGAGGGAGGAAATAAGTAAAGAGAAGGAGAGAAAAGAGAGAAAAAGGAAGCAGTCTGCTGTTTCACACACTGGCGGTGGAGTTGAGCCCCTCGCAAGAATTCTCCTGGCTATGTCCGCCATCTGGAATGTCGAGTCACTTCCTCTGTCTGCCCGGCGCTCTAGCGGGGTTGTCCTCTGCCTCTCTGTTCCCTCCCTCTGCTCTGACAGCACTCTGAAGAACCGCTGGAGACCAAAGCCAGCCCGGACGGGACGCTGCTGACAAGACGCGCACGCCAGCACACAAACATCCAGCATGAAAGTGAGACCCCCGGAGTAGCCCACATCCAACTCAGACACACTCTAAATGGAATCTGGGCTTGGACAAAGCAAAGACAACTGCAGTCATCAGCTGAACTTCTTGGAGGGTGTTCCTATTCCCTTATATGGCAACAGAGCTGGGAAATCATTTGAATTAGTCTGGTTTCTGTTGCATGCCTGTCTGGTTTTAGTGCTGACTGAGTCCCATCTGGTATGTTTCTGTCCCTTCCGTGTGTGAGTGCGTGTGGGCGCAGTGTGTGCGGCTCAATTTGTTTGTTTTGCCATTCTTGGTTCTTCTTTTCCTGTTGTTTGCATGTGGGGCTTTTGTTTTGGGACCAGAGGAGGGCTTGTGTTTGTGGTTAGGCTCGAGGCACCGTCATCGCCTCCGGGGTGGCTGCTTCATTCAGACTGTGCAGCACCT
Organism: Pholis gunnellus; assembly: GCF_910591455.1. Classification (NCBI taxonomy): domain Eukaryota; kingdom Metazoa; phylum Chordata; class Actinopteri; order Perciformes; family Pholidae; genus Pholis; species Pholis gunnellus. Next base: position 16,466,588 of record NC_136537.1, read on the forward strand.
CTCGCTTTTTTTCCTCTTACCTCCCTCCCTCGCGCCGCTGTGATGGTCTGTGTTTGTTGGAGCAACACACCCACCTGGGTGCAGCGACTTTCAACCAAAAGCTGAAACTGGGTCTGTCTACACACGGATATTATCAGAAAGGTGGTCTGAGGCTTCTGTTGAGGAGCAGGCTGTCGTTTGAGTGGACTAACCTCACAATCAGCTGGATGTTTCTGCTTTATTCCTCCATTGCAACAGGATGTGTGACCCTGAAGGAACCAACAGGGACCCAGGAAGTGCTAGCCGGCACACACAGGATGATGGATTGTCTGCTTGACACTTTGATCATGAAGAAAAGGATCATAGGAAAGATCTAAACACTAAAGTAGACCTCTCGACACACTCTGGCACTGACAACTTGAATGGCACTCCGCCAGCTTAATGCCAGTCTGACAGTAAACTTGTGTTGCGTCAAGTTCATCGCCTCATGTGGATTATTTTTATGAACATATCTCGCAACATTGATTGCCATGGCTATGGCAGCATGGTACCATCGTGACATCAGCCGAGTGCACGCAGAGGACTTGCTGGCACGGGCCGGGAGGGATGGCAGCTACCTAGTGAGAGACAGTGAGTCTGTGCCAGGAGCCTATGCGTTGTGCCTGCTGTGAGTATACACAAACACATACAGCTTTTCTTATCGATCACAATCAAACGTAATTACCCATCCGCAGTACTTTAAGCTATTGTGTCATCTTAGGCGGCAAGAGCAGCTGTGAACTTGTTCTATAAATGTATTAAAAGTAAGGGAACGGGACTCTCTTCACTCACCAGAAATCCTTTTTTTATTGGAAGTTACTGAACTTTGTGTGTCTAATTTGATGTGCTCCACCTCCTCGGAAATACTTAATGAATGATTCACCCAGGACGTCTTGAAGTAGTAAACGCTGCCCGATGGGGGAAAAAGAGACAGTTCTACTTTGTGTAAAACCATATCTAATTACCCAATCTCGTTAAACTTTTAGATTTTGGCGAACCGGTTTGGAAAATATTCATAAACTCAACATTTCTGAAGAATGTCCCCCATCTGTAAATTGTTTCAGCAGCTTCACTCCCCCCCCCCCTGTCATATCCATCACTTTCACCATCATCTGCCAGCAAAGGCCAACTTTGAGTGCCGTGTGCAGGCTGGGCCAACCTCACACATGCACCCTCTCCAGATTAGTCGCCCTGTCCTGTCCGAACAGCGTCCACCTTAGCCAGTCAAACCCTGGCCCTGGACTGCCTGTTTCCTCTCTTACCCCTATTTCTTCCCTGGGGCCCCTGAAGGAGGGCGGGGAGCTCCAGCGACCGCACTACGCTTACTGCTCATCAGCCTGAGCCAGATACATTCCTGAAAGCTGAGCCGGGGCGCTCGCAGTGCTCCCTCTTTCCCTTCGTTCTTTTCTCAATATGTCATTCCCTCTTTTAGTTTTGTTAAATATCTCCACACATTTGATTCAGTCATTCTGCCCATCCTGGTTTCCCTTTGTGCAGCTAACACACAGTAGCCGACTGATTAGAAATGGCCTCATCGTTACGTGCTGCCTGAAACAAATTCCTCTGACGTGACTGGAGATGATGATCTAAGTGTCCCTCACACATTGTATAACTAAAACAAGACGCGTCATTAGTGATCTGTAAAACAACTGGCGCCTTGTTAAGAAAGTTACAGTGTCTTTAACTACAGTTAGACATCTGGTCCTTATTTAAACAATACATTTGAGTGTGTTTTCCCTTTGAATGTTTGCTCTGAAGCGTGTTGTAGTAATTTGCCGTGGCATTAATAACAGAGTTATTTTTGGTGTCCGAAGGTTCCAACGTCATGTTCACACCTATCGTATTCTTCCCGACGCAGACGGCCTTCTGGCAGTTCAGGTGAGTGTTCGTCGCCGCGTGACACCGAATCCTTTCGCCTGACGAGGAAGAACAGCAGGAAAGTAGAGACACAATAGATGTCTTGGCACAAACTGTACACACAGAGAGAGAGACGCAGTCGGTCGGACGGAGCTCGAGGGATCAAACAATGGTTTGTTATTGTTTGCTGTAGGGAGAACAGGAACATGTTTGTGTTTCCTCTCTGTGCAGCAGCCTTGTTGTGTGAATGGCATCTCTGCCATGTGGCCTCATGCTTGCAGCATAAGCGCAGCAGCACAGAGGAGAAATTGTTTTTATGTCTCAGAGATTCCTACTCAACCCACACACTAGGTCACTGACCAGTGGGTGTGCTTATTTGTTATGTGTATGTATGGGGGTGTTTGGTTGGATGTGGCGGAGTTTAAGCCGGTAATGGTACAAGTCTGTTTTTGATACTCTGAGCAGGGGGCCGTTTAGTCAGCAAATGACCTAATTATTCGATGATAAAAATACACACACACAAAGTCAAAGTCTGCAAGCACATACGCACACAGTGAGTGAGGGAAATTAAACAGTTTCAGGGCCTAAACCGCAAATGTTCTGTGGCTTTTTTTGAACTGTGTCTGCATATTAAAGTCCAATAACGAGTTTATTAATGATGGCCTGGCAGTCGTTTTTAAGCCTCTGACTTGGAAAAGGCCTCTACCTTTAACTCTGTTGCTATTTCAGTTGTGTTTCCACTGCCCTCAGTATAAACCTCCAGTACGTATTTTCCTCACTGGATTTGCTCCACTAAGTCACAGGCTTGCCTTTTTACTTATCCAAGATGGCCATGGAGATATTTTGGGGCCCTTTTTTTTTACTCTCTTACTGTCTCTTATTCCTTGTCATTTCTTTTTAATTGCTTTTCAAGAGATCCTTGTGGTACAAAAAATACTATTTGAAGAGTTCCTGGCGAAACCTACGGGTTGCTCGAGCCAAGAAATGGTTTTCTTTGACCGCAAAATGAAAACAAAAGCTTCTAGGAAAGAGGGCACAGGAAAAGAGTTTGCTTGGTATTGTGGTCTAATGTAAACCATGTTGATTTTGTGCATGTGACCTGTAGCGTTGTCGGTTTGTATCCACGCAGCACCTGTGCACAGCATGTGGGTTTATTTAATCTTAACTTTTTGCCTGTGCTGCTTTGAGTGCCACTGAAGTGTGGCTGTGCAGGTTTTTTGTTGTAAAGTTTGAGAGTAGGCTTGTTTGTGCTTGTGGCTTAAAAGTGTGAACGTATGCATGTAGAGACTTCCTTGCCATGGTGTTGTCTTGTTGTGATGGGGGGCTTTTTAGACCCCCGGAACGATTTTTATCACAGCAAATCATTTGCATGTGGCTTTTTCTGTCATGCAAATAGAAACTTCTGTTTTGTTCTCCCAAGCGGGTGTGGAAACATCCGCTAATAACCACATATAGTGTGCGAGCTACAATTGGGCATTTATTTGTTTTACTTTGTTCAATTTAATTCATATTATGCAAGATTTTGACTTTCAGTTAACATAGTAGGTCTTCCCAGGTCATTTCTAGTATATTTCTCTTATGTCAATTCTTATGAGTTTTATTACCTCTGTTTTATGAACACAATTTGAGAAAGAACAAGGAAGTGAAGTTGCAATAAAATGACATTTAGTGAGACACACTTAGACCACGGCATTTTGTTTGACAACCTCATATCTTTATAGCTGTCATGTATGATGTTTTTGCTTATAGACCTGTATTACACAAAGCAAGTTTATTCAAGGGAAATAAATAACTTAATTGATTTAAACTGCTGCTTACATATTCAAAAATGTGTTTCTCAATGCAACATCAGTGTGTTGCATGCTTGTGCAGATTATGTCTCTTATCATCTACGGGGCATTTGTTTACAGTTTCTGTGGTCTTTCCAGTTTCTGTTTAAAGCAATGACAGACTGTTAGCACGCATACATGTTCATGGGATTACTACAGTGCATATACTCACTGACTTTTGACGTGTGTGTGTGTGTGTCTTACAGACAACACAGGGGGTGCAGGTAAACTGTTTTCGGACACTTGAGGACCTGGTGTTGGGGTACCAGCATCCCCACAAGGGCCTGGTCACTCCTCTGCTCTACGGTGTTCCCCGTGATACAGACGCTGGGGAAGAGAGCTCAGGTGGGGCCGCTATCTGTCATCAAAACAAATCACCAAACAGTCTATATCGTACATTATACATCGTAAAAGATGACATATCTGTGTTTATTAGTTATTGTTAATTATTAGTGTTTGATTTTATGTTTCGTGCATGCACAGATGACGAGAAGCCGCCTCCAGTTCCAGCCTCTGTCAACACAGTGCCTTCCACAGGACCACCAGCAAAACCAGCCCCTCATGCTCTGTTCCTGGATAAGTTGCGGGAGCTGAACACATCCAGGTGTGATTATCCAGCTTAAATGCTAAATTATCAGTCTGGCAAAAGACGTTCCTTGCATAGTGCTCATCTATTTTGCATGTAAACCTTTTATATTCGAGAGCTGCTTATTCTGTGTGACAATGCGCGCCTGTTTATTGGTTTGTGACTTGAGGTGATGTATAGAGTCACATTAATGTGAGCCAACTGTCATGTTCACAACATTTTCTCATCTAAATATGCACCTGTTGGCAATCAAGCATATAGAAAGCAACATGTGAAACACTCTTTTGGACTTTTTTCGGGGGCCTATTAATAAACAGTACTGATTTGCATGTGCTGTGTGGTTTATGCCAGCAGATAAAAATCAAGCAAAAGTAATGTCTAGAGAGCAGAAATGGCTTGCGTGGTTTCTAAAAAATGTTTATGAATTCAGCCTGTTTTATCCTGTTCACAGTACTGCGGGTGATTTGATCGGTCTACTCAATGACTACCTCTTCAGTGAGCTGCCTCTGGACATTGAGAATGTGCACAAAGGGGCAACAACTCTATGCCACCTCAAGCGTACTCTGGGTACTGCGTGCCAAGGCTTGAACAGGTTAGCGTGCTTTTATTGTTAACGGTAAACCGAACGTGAAAACTAGGAGCAATTTGCAAATGCATAGACTGTTGTGACACAGTACACAATCTGTACAGGAGATGCTCTAGACTATAAAGTATGTAAACAGCTGTATGGTCATTAAAGGTTTTTGTATTGACCTGATTGCAGTGAAATCGACCTGACTCTCTCAAGTCTGGAAACCCTGGCCAAGGTCTTCGACCATCCGAGCTGCTCTTTAACACACACCAAGAAACAGGTACAGAACAAACCATGCAGCATGCTTTCTGAGGAACAGTAAGTAACTGTAATTTTATTATATGGTAACGCTTTACTGTCGGGGATAAATGTGCATTCTTACACATCCATCTACATAGACTAGTGACGCTTTATGTATTGTATTTTTTGGAACAAGGGCCCCGAGATGGATATAGACAGCCTGTTGTGTAAGATTTCAGCTTTGGTCAGCCTCCTTTCTTCGTTGGAGAAAAAGGTATTTTTTATTAATTTACACAAAAGTTTTCTATTGTGGCAAGATTCATGCGTGATAAGTGATTTATTGCAATACTATTGCTCACAGTCTTTTTTTAGTGGCAGTGGTTATTGAGTGATGATGAGGTTGACCAATTGGTTTGTGATGGACAACAGTGGTAAGATTGTAACACACTGCAAATTCTCTGATCGTAAAGGTATTAAAAGCATTGCAAGATGCGGTGACCAATCACAATCTGGCAGTGCAGCCCAACCCACCCCCTCCTGAACCAACACCCACCAATGTAGCACCTGCCAAGAACCATGCCAGACAGCTGCCAGTTCACTCCTTTCAGGTAAATCAGGTTGAAAAAGTTCAATTTGATCTTTTTTTTTACCAAATATGACATGCAGTGAGACAAATCTTGCAACTGATATCTTACTATGTAAATGTGTTAAGAGTTGTTTTTCTTGCTGCGTCCAGGTGAAGATGGTGCGGTATGGCAGACAGACTGTTTCTGTGGATGTGGACACAGGAGTGCTGCTGTTTGACAGGAAGGCTGGTTCATTTGGTATAGAGAGGGTCTCACATGACAGAAGTAAGAAAATACTCACTTTTTAGTGCCTGTGACATTTGTCTTGCTTGCAGATATAATATACATAATGAATAAATAAATCTGCTGCCGTGTTTCTTGTGTATCAGTCCTTCAGATTGTCAAGTTCCAGAGCAGTCCGGCCAAGGTATGCATGGTGGTTGACAGCCACCACAACACACCACGGGAAATGACGTTTGAGAGTGCGCGGGTGAGGAAAGATAACTGGCTTTATTATTAACTGGAATCCACTGTTTTCTTTTCCATAATTCACTGAGTGTCTCTCATCTCTTTCAGAAACGTGACGCCTTCTGCCAACTCCTCCAGCTGATGAAAACCAGGCACTCTCAGCTGAGGGATCCAGACGTGATCTCTGTGTTTGTCGGCACCTGGAACATGGGTAACCGTAAATGTGATGACGTTCTCCTCCACTGTCAGGCAACAGAATTTGAATTAGGAGGGTCATTTTTTTTGAACTATTATTTCTTGTGTTGTTTTGTGTGCACAGGCAGTACCCCTCCTCCTCGCAGCCTGCAGTCGTGGGTGACCTGCTGCGGTTTGGGGCACACCCCTGATGACTCGACCGCCTTGCTCCCTCATGACATCTACGCCTTGGGGACTCAGGAAAACCCTCAGGGGGAGAGAGAATGGACAGAACATATCAAAGCAACCCTTCGCAGCCATACTCACATTGACTTCAAACAAGTAATTCTCTTCTTCTCTCGAAAACCCTTCTTCTTCTTTTTCAACGTTTTTCACCTTCACGTGTTGATTCTTACGTCTGTATAGGGTGCCATTAACCATAAAGCTACCGTATTTTCACTCCACTGATTTTATTAGTTTAGTTTGCAGGAGAACTACTGCACATGTGAAAACAAGTTGTATAAAGCCTTTTGCGGCTGCAGTGGGAGCTGCGTTAAGTTTGACAAATTGCTACAAGTGATGTCACAATCTGATTTCAACTGTCTAGTGTGAGTCCTGCAACGCTAAATTGATGGAGGGCTCCTTTAATATATTTTCAAAATAAGATTTACACCACTTGAAACAAACTACTGTTTTTGCACAATGATTGCTAACTAACCATTTTGCTCATATTTTATATTAATATAATTAGTAATTCATTTTTTGTTTGCGCATAATAAAGATAATAACCAAAACATGCACACAATGTTTACATAACATGCCAGAATGAAGCCATGCCCGCTAAGATAGTTTACCTGCATTGAGCTGACACATTTCTCCAAAACAAGATGCATATTACTAAAACAATTAAAAACAATAATCGATCTGACTCATCTCTCAAATGCTTCTCACAGAAATCTCCAAATCAATGTTCATGCTCTCAAAACATTCACCCAGCTGTCAAAACGGATATGCAGTTTTGCAAAGAAATAGTACCGTTACATTATCTAGTACAACCTAAACCTATATTACCGTAAAACCACATAGACTATAATGCCTCTGGCCTGATAGAAATAAATATATATATAATCACAAGCGAGCTTCTTTGAGGTTTCACTTCAAACTAAAAACGGTAAAACATTAGACTTATATTTTAGAGCAATTAGAACATGATTTGTGTAATTTGTTGGATAGACTAGCTGAATATGAATATATTCAACGATATAAACCTAAAGCGTACAGTTTTAAGTCTATTCTGTAATGGTTGGGTCAACCTTGGCATTTTAGACTCACAAAGCATGTATTTTAACCTCATGTAAATCAGTGCTTCTTTTAAAGAATTGTACATGTAAGCATTTGAAAAGGCATCTACTCTCAAGTAAAACCTTGAAATGTTACATTTGGTAGATATTACACCTACATCGTATCAAGAGTGAAGGATCACACATTTTTGAATTGGAAGGAAAAGATCGTGAGAGTATTGATATTTTGTCATCGCCGTTCTTGGGGGAATATACTGTATATATACACATAGATAACATCAGTCAATGATAGAATACAATGTTGTTGTATTTGTTTTTACAAGATGTGAATCAAATTGAAAGCAACACTTCACATTGCTGCAGAACTGGTCCGTTTGGCCAAATCAGCATCTGTTTCAGTGGCTGTGTTAGCTGTGTTTGCAAAAATGTGTCAAATCATTTGAGAAATCTGTAATTCTGTGTTCTTTCTCCGGGAGAGAAACTCTTCTCGTCTATCTATTGTAATGTGGAGCGTTGTCCTGTAGGTGGCAGTGCAGTCTCTGTGGAATATGAGGCTGGCCGTGTTTGTGAAGCCGGAGCACGAGAGTCGCATCAGCCATGTGAACACTGCCAGTGTGAGGACTGGCTTGGGGAACACATTGGGTAGGCTGCCCTGTGTGATCTCACCACCACAAATACACACAAAGAAAATACAGAAAATGTAGAGTATATTGGCTGAAAGCCAGAAATAATAGTGCATGATTAACAGAACACGATTTGTGTTTATTAACCTGGAGGTTTGAGGTTTAGTCTCTCTGTTGTTTCAGGAAACAAGGGAGCTGTTGGCGTCTCCTTCCTCTTCAATGGGACATCTTTTGGGTTTGTTAACTGCCACCTGACCTCTGGAAGTGAAAAAGTCCTGAGGTACATTAGGTGTATACATATGTGTATCACAAAATGTGTCTGCTCCCGTTTTCTGTAATATTAAAATGATTTAGAATTGTCTCTTGTCATGTACATCATGTTCAGGAGGAACCAAAACTTTGTGGACATCCTCAGACTGCTTTCTCTGGGCGACAAACAGCTCGGTGCCTTCGACATCAGCCTGCGCTTCAGCCATCTCTTGTGGTGTGGAGACCTCAACTACCGACTCGACTTGGACGTTCAGGTCGGGCCGACTGTTTTCTTTCATTTTCTGTACTATTCATTGCTCTTTTTTTTAAGTGCTCTGGTTTAGGACCCTTGAAGACGGTTGAGAAAATATCCAGACATTAATGTTATTGCTTCTCTCTGATGCAGGACATCCTGAAACATGTATCTAAGAGAGAGTTTGAGGAGCTCATGTGCGCAGACCAGCTGACCAGAGAGAGACACAAGAGGAAGGCCTTTCTCAATTTCAGTGAGTTCTTTATTGGTAGCTGTAATATCAGACAGATATTGTTATAAGCACTTTAATGTGATTTTACAACAACAAGATACACGGTAAATGTATAGATAGATACCATTTAATTTTCATTCGGCTCTGCCTTTGCTTACTTCACTCTGTACTCTTTCTCTGTTTATCGCGGTTAAGAGGAAGAGAAGATTGCATTTCCACCCACCTATCGGTATGAACGGGGCTCCAGAGACTGCTACCTGTGGCAGAAGTACAAGACTTCGGGAGTGAGTCACTTCTTGTTACACAAAAGCAGCTCAGAAAAACAGGAAGATGTACAAACAGTCCCTAAAAACGTTGGAGATCTAATAAGTGCAGCCCCACAGAGCCCCTAGCATGGCTTTGATCAATAGTTTTTATATTATTACCTTTAAAATGACAGAGGCAACATACGCAATGTGGACACCAATATGATAATTAAAAAAGAAACAATACATTAACGGTATTAGAAAACAAGACCCTTAAAAGGATAACGTATTGAATAAAAAAGACTTATATCTAATAAAGGAAACATTTTGTAGCGCAAATAAAACTTTAATCGTAACAAAACTCATTTAAAAACACTTTTTTTGGAATGGTACACAACGAGATGGAGGACAAGAGAGTTTGCGGTGAGTCAGACTTGCACCAGGGCCCTTAGTGGGTGTCCACGTGTGTCAATTATTCCAGCTCAACTTTATTCATGAGTCTGTTATTTGTATTAAGTTCCAGATGAAGATAAATTGATCCAAACATTTCTGTGTTAATACCCTTTACATAAATGTGCCTCTTTGTTGTATTTTGTGCCTTTTTTCAGAAATACATTGTTGTCATACTTTCAGCCTGTAGGTTTGTGTATTTTATAGATGTACTACATGCTGAACCAGCAAAGCACAACTACAAAAAACATAGCTGAGAAGCACTCTAAATATACAGTTGACTCACCGCTTAAGATATTTTTATGGGGATAGGTGACTGACAGCAGCTGCCATGTCAGATACAAATAGGAGGTCAACAGTTAACACACAGTCTAAAAAGGCATAACAGGAGCGAAGGTATCCTTCACTGCATACAGTTTGTTTATCTTTGATTTGTTGTACAATACTTTGTTGTTTTATACCTGAATCTCTTTTTGTAGGTGCGAGTTAATGTTCCATCATGGTGTGATAGGATTCTGTGGAAGTCCTACCCAGAGACACACATCATCTGCACTGCATATGGTAGGGATCTGGAGATGAAAAGAACTACTTTAAGTAGGAAAGTAAACGGTTAAAAAAGGCATAAACTAAATGTATAAGAGCAGCACAGAGAGGCCATTGCTTGAGCCTCGACGTCGCTAAAGGTTTTGATGCAGCGTTCTCAAATTAGATATCCGTGTTTTTTTCCTTTTTACCACTGCAAAAATGAGAGCAGCCCTCAAAACGGATCAGGTCAACCTCTACACCCTGGTCTGTGGTCCATAAAGAAAAAGAGTCATTTCCTCTCTTTCTGACCAAGCTTTTGTCTCTGACCAACCTCTGCAAACTATCTAAACATAACAAATACCGGATAGAAGCAAAACTACTTTTTGTCTCCTAAATCACTCTTTTTTTTTTCACATCTTGTGAAATATCGCTGAGAGCTCATATGCCTGACAGTGCTGCACGATGACTTTAGCTACCGTAGCTATTTACTGTTGTTATTGCAATCCTAATAGCAAAGTAATATGGAGGATTTGTCTCTCACCAGGTTGCACAGATGACATCTTCACAAGCGATCACTCGCCTGTTTTTGCCACGTTCCAAGTGGGAGTGACATCACAGTTCAACTGCAAAACAGGTGCCGTCATTGTGGACACAAATGGATGGAATGTGACCGCATCCCTTCATTAAGTGAACAGCATTGTTATGCATTTGTCTCGCGCAGATACACATTCAAGCATGGAGAAGGCCTGGATAGAGCTTGAAGGCATCGAGGCCATTGTGAAGACGGCGAGCAAGGCAAAGTTCTTTATTGAATTTCATTCGTCTTGCCTTGAAGGTACGGTACCACACAAAAAAAGACATTTCACATAAAGCCATTATGCAGCAAAATGACAAAGATTCATACGCGTCTTTCTTTGCAGAGACACGACGCTCGAGTGAGAATGACTCCCAGAGCTGTGATGTTCCCAGATTTCTCAAACTGGGCTGGTCCTTCAAACAACTGCCGAAGGTTAAAGAGGCTCATTTGGAAATGGTTGAAATTATTGTTAGTTTTTAATGTCAAATTCTAAAGTAAGTTTTTGGGATTTGCTTATGTCTGTCATAGCTTCTTCCAATCATGTCCGACATGGAGTATCTTCAGGATCAGCACCTGCTGTTGTCTGTCAAGTCATGTGACGGGTTTGAGTCCTACGGTTGGTCACATTACCTACTCCATTCATAACGTCCCTCTAGGTTGGCTGAAAAGTGAAATTTTATCCAAAAAATATGAAATAATTTCTATTCTTTTTTTCTTAAAAACAACTCTTTTCACAAGTGCTATCTGCTAATCTTGGTAGTTTAATTATGTTTTAATATGGTTGAAGCTTTTTTTTTTAATTTTAAGGCACAGCATTTCGTGTTATAAATATACATTTTCTTCTAAAAATCAAATGCAGTTGATTGTAGTCTGTGTCTAGTTCTATGGAAACCATGCTGAAACTATCTGGACGGACAGGTTGCACTCTCCACTTTTGCTCAGCGTGTGTTATTGATCTCGTGAATCATCTTCTTGTATAGGTGAATGCTGTGTGGCTCTGCGCTCACTCACCGGTGCATCGGAGCAGTTTGAGACATTTCTGAGTCACAGAGGCGAGGAGATGGGCTCCATAAGAGGACGGGTCAGGGTCCATGTGCCCAAGGACAGACGAGGAACTCGAGAGAAGACCTATGGTGGGTCAGCCGGAACTGGTCCTCTCTTGCCCTCGGCCTTGCTTGCACTATCACTTCCCGCTAAACTTTCATCTCCACTGTCACTGCATTCTTTGACTCTACCACGAGTCTCACATTGCTTCCTCTATTTGGTTCCTCAATGATCTTTGACTTGGCTTTACACTTGCTAGTATCTATCGACCGCTTCCTCTTTTGGCTCCTGATTGACTGACCCTGACCAGATGCATCCTGTGACACTGAAACAGGACAGATGAGTGTTATGTCACCAGGTCAGGCACTACAGCAACACACACAAACAAACACCACTATGCTGTTTGATTGCAAACTGGCATGGCCTTTGGGCTACACGTACCACCCAGACTTTGAGGAAGTCTTGCTCATTATGAAACCTGTTGATTTTCTGTGATTTTACTTTTTCAGAGTGGTTCTATTTTGAGAAAGATGACAAAGGTCCCGGGAGGGGACATGCGTCTCCTGCATCAACACGGGTCCCAATAAACAGGTGAGGACCTTCTAATTTTCTCTCAGCAATGTCACCGACGAGCCACGTACCCTCTTTTCCAGGAGCAATATTTTGTTTTGGTGTTTTACAAATCCTCTTTGACCATGTGAGTCAAAGTTAGACTCGCTTTCCACCGCATACTGTTATTTTGAAAAATCTGTTCCCAAATCCTGTGAAATGTGATCAAGTACAAATTATTTAAATAGTACTGAAAACTATTAGTGCTTTTTAATGCTATTATTTGTTTTTTTTTCAATGCTGCTGTGTATTTCTCAAACTGTACTCTTTAGATTGTATTTCATCTTCTTACCGGTAACTGAAGCCACAAGCCCAAATCAATGCAGACCATGTGTGTTTTGAGCACAGTGCCGCTATTGGTCTGAACACGTGCAATGTTAACAGTGAATGCTATTGAATACATTACGAAATCTTGCAAAGAAAGTGAGTGAGAATTGAGGACACATTTAGTAACTTCAAATTGTAAATCGTTTTGCAAATTCAAAACAGGTTTGTTCATTTCAGGTCCTTGGCAGCTCCTCCCAAACTAACTCCGAGCAGCTACACCAATCCAGCCTACTTCATCTTTGAAGGAGTGTCAGTGGCGCGCAGGGTGGAGGAGGCTCTCCCTCAGCGTCGGGATCCTCCCGTGATCTGGTCTGGGAATGAGGCCTTGCAGCTCCCGAAAATCTCAGGACGTCAGGGCTTCGACAGAAGACCCTGTCGCAGGTCAGACTTTACAGAGATTGAAATTCCCGCCGTCCTGCCCCAGTACACTCCAACCAATGACCTTCATTCAACACACACAGACTCCTCTTATCAGCTTTTTCCGGCCAAAAACCCATCTCCCGTACCTCCACCCTCAAGTAACGCCATGTCACAGTACCAGGAACAGACTTCACAACCCAGAGACAAATACCAAGTTAAAAAAATAGTCCACGACTCCATCCAGCCCGAGAAGAACCTGAGGAACTTGTATATGAATCACTCGGCAATCATCAGGGAAAAAGCCAGAAGGGATCAACATCAGCTTCCCCCAGAAAGGACCAAACATGTCTGGGCAGCCAAGGTGCCGTCAGCTTTCCCCTACACCCCCGCTCACTCAGCACATTCTCAGGCGTCTGTTCCCTGGATAGTGGAGCAGCAGCCGCCTGGACCTACAGGAGACAACTCCCTCACTGCTTTGCAAATGGCCAAGTCCCTCAGTGAAGTTGACTTCTTCCCGACAGTGCAGAGAGGCCCATCCATACCCAACCATAGGCCAAGTTATAGAAACGGCCCCTCCATGCATGGCGATAGAGGCTACAACTGGGAGAAAGAGGTAGGACACTGCTCTCACAGACAGTTTTTAAAAAGGCGCAACTCCTGGTGCTCTGTTAAAAAAATTTAAAAAAAAATCTGTCTGCTTTATCTCAACGCAGGTGTCTGTACTCCAAGGTGCACCGGAGACTGTGCGGGAGCTTCTCAGTACTCTGGGGCTTCAGAAATACACCCTGGGACTCAGCCTCAATGGCTGGGATGATCTGGATTATTTCAGGTAAAATCATTTTAAATAACACGTTCCACAAGCTGCACTTAACAAGGCTCTCGTTACTGCATTTCATAGACCGAGCAAATAATGTGGCTGCTGTTACTACACAGACACAGAGCAAGATATATAGGTCTGTTGAGATGACCTCAGCGGTCATCAAACGGTTGCAATAACATTACCAGCATGCATGTGACAGTCATGTGAGTGAGAGGACTGAACATGATGTCAGGTTTAAATAACTCCAGTCATGGTACGGACTGTGTATGATGTTATAAACTTTACAAACTACGTAATAATCACTATTCCACTCAGGTTTGATTCAGTGTCATTCCCCCTCTACAGTGGCATCACTGAGGAGGATCTACGTGCCGCAGGAGTGACGAGCCCTTCGCACCGACGCAGGATCCTCGAGAACCTGCCCAGGAACTGGAACTGACGCACACAGAGACAATGAAACGTTGCTGGTACGAAGCCTCGTAGTCCGCTCAGTTGGAACTGGAAGAACTGTTCGAACCGAGACCTGAAACGTGGACAGACTGATTGGACGTCAATCACATCAGCTGGACTTTACCACAGCCCTGCCGTCTCTTCATTTACTCGATCAATACTGTAACAATAGTTTGTCTGTGTCAACACAGCAAAGGGAACATAGTGCAGGAAGTACTCGTTGCACAGTCCGCTTTATTCATCTATCCGTCTTGACAGATAATGAAAGCGGTGGGTGATATGAATGGAAAACCTTGATGTGTATCTGCAGTTACTGACATATACAAATATTAATTATGGTATCAAGGTCTCATTGATTTAGTTTTAATGAATTTTAAATGACTATAAAAATATGGTCCTTCAGTTTCCAGTGTTCACCCAAGGTTGGTGTTTAACGTTCACCTTCATCCCTTCTACTGTGTGCTTTCCATTACTCTGCTATTATTGAGCCTGGGTCTGAGCTTGTAAAAGCCCTCTATTAAAACTATGGAGCATAAAATCCAACGCTGTACATCCCTACTCTGGAACAGCGTCTGTAAAGTTGGTATAGAAGGACCTGCCATATCTCATTTTGTTTACTGTCTCATAATGTTGCTATCATGTCACTTAATCAGTACCAATGTCCACTGTGCATGTTTTATGCAACCTTTTTTGTAAAGTAAAGTGCATAAAGCAAGTCTTGACTGTCACCAAGCAATCAGTGTTATTTCATTCTGTCGAGCAGCTGGCAACAGAGAAATCACTTCATCAAGTCAGTTCTGTTTCAGTGCTCAAATCCCATTATCCTACCATGCTGCTTGTATGTTGATTATTGTCACCTAGAACTGAGGTGTAGGCTACTTAATGGTCTGATACTGCAGTGCATATAGGTGGCGAGAGGAGAGAGTTTGTAAAACCAGAGAAGCAACAATATTTTACAAAATAATATGTAATTCATGGGGCAATTATTTGCTACAATACTTTGCATATCCGTAGCGAAAAGATGACACTTTAAGCGGCAGTCATCTGAGTATCACCACACTTTGTGTTACTAGCTGGGTTTAGTCAAGCAAAACTATTTGTATCAAGTTACAACAAGCGCAGTTGTTCCAGTTTTTCAGTTTCTTCTTGATGGATGAATGACCAAGAATCAATGCTTTTCCAATGGTGAACAACTTAAATAAATATGATTGCATTAGTTGTATCTGTGCATACATGGTGACTGACACGATGGCCAAGTCCATGAACAAACATGCGAGAGCTGTATTTGTCAGCTCAGTTAAATAACAGACCACAGCAGAAAGAGACGAGGCAACTGAGACCCAGATCCTAAAATAACTAAATATTCCTCTCGGTGAGGGAGTGTCAGTGCTGTTGCCTGTAGCATTTAGTTGAGCTAGTTACTCATTAAGGCATGACCAAACACATCCCTCTCTCCTCTGACAGCAGGTATTACTGACTGCAGTGATGTCATCACCCTACTGGGAATTTTTTGGCAAAAGTATTGATTTTATTTTTTCTCTTAAAACTCCGATGTTTCATCAAACATAGTTGGTCTGTGATTTCTCAACAGCAAGTTTTAGTAAATTATTTTTGAATTATGTTGACAGAGTAAAGTCTAAATATCTCCTTCAGACATCAAAATAGTAGTCTTTAGAACAGAAATTTTAATAACCTTGTCAACGTTCTTAAAATCACACAACCTCTTCCCTCATTGAAAATTGAGAATCTATGAAATTGCATCTGGCTTTTCAAGAGTTTAATTTAAATGGCTCTGACTTCACTGAAGAATCACTTCTTCACAGCAGCCTTTTCAAAGACACATAGTGGACCAAGCAACCTAGTGGAGACATCACATTATAAAGCACATGAAAGTACCGTCCCCTCATGTAAAACTCTGCACATGTATCATTCTGCACAGTGAAGGTCAAACATCCAAGTGAAGAAATAATAATTAAAACACATTTTAAAATGGAGGGTGACTTCATGAAAAAAAGTTAATCAGCTCATAATCGGATTTAAAGTGGCAATCTGGAAGATTTTCATTTAAAGAGATGTCTGTTAAGTCACTATATCGCCGAAGGAGGTAACACAATGGTGACGTGGCCCACTGATGGAAGTATTGCAATTTTTTAAATACTTACTGTATTTATAACTGGGTGTCTGTGATGACCAGAAACTGCTGTAATACGGATTCTCTTCATTGTATATGCATAAAAAATGGAAATATGCACAAAAATAGCATGTTAGTAAAGAATTTCAGACACAAACCAAGACACCAGACTGCTAAATTCCTTTGTTTTCACTGTAGAACAAACCGACACTGTGCTTTGAATGGGTTTCCGGTGAAGAACATGCTTTGTCAGTGGCCCACTCGCATTCCAGAAATACATTACCACAGAAAACCAAACAGTACACAGACACAGAAACTCACACTGAATCCACCAAGCTGACCAATTCACACACACAAACACACACACGTCCTTACTGTAATTACCATATCAGGATTTAAAGTATTTTAGATATGTTATCGGCCCTTAAAATATATCTTAACTTAACTTCCAAATGCTGCCACGATTTATCTGGCGTTGAGACTTTTGAGAAATTTACAAGGAGAAGTCAATCAGTCTATCTCAATGTAGATCATAAAAAGGTAATTCCAACCAAATGTGTTTATAGTCTTTGGGCTATTGGAGTGGATATAATCTTGTTTGCGCTCGTGGGTCAATCAAACTTTAGCTTTTAGTAACTTATTAAGTGACCGCCTCATCTCACCTCAGTTCATCATCTGTCTCTCACACACATTGCTCATCCCGTCCCCTTTTAATTTGTATATGATCAGACTTTATAATTCCACACCTTATCATGTGAATCTTACAGGAAAGCCTGAGATGACAAAGATTACTGAGGAGATGAAGCTGTGGATCACTCACAGCTCGAGGGAGCACACGTTGCCTTTTATAACAGCTATACTGTACAGCTGTGCAAACATTAACTTCTATAACATTTCAGCATTGAGTGCCATTAAGTGTTGTCATAGGGATCAGTGATAGAGCGGTGATAGAGCGGCCTTCCACTAACCAGAAGGTCGCTGGTTTGAACCCTGGCCCCTGCAGTCTACATGTCAAAGTGTCCTTGGGCAAGATACTGAAACCAAAATATGTGCGTGTGAATGTTTACAAGGTAACAACTTGTCTGGTAGCTTCTGCCACCGGTTTATGAATGTGTGTGGGTGTGAGTGGGTGAATGCTGGCTTGTGTTGTGAAAGCACACTGAGTGGTCACTGATATCAGAAAAGCGTTGTCTAAACACAGTTAATTTACCGTTCACCATAACCTGCTGGGTGAGTTTTTAGGAGGTTGTTACAGTAGATGGTCTTTGGCCAGATCCTACGTGCGCATAATGTTTGAAAGGTGGTTAGTTTGAGCGTCCTCTTCTGTTTTTCTCCCCAGCATTCTGCACGTAGAGTAGTGTTGATAGTACACAGCTGTGGTAGATCCGGAGATTGGTTTTGATGCTGGATTTGTTGGACTTCCAGATTTGTCTAAGTCTCAGGAAGGTTTTTATTGATCCAGTTTTTGATATTTTTGCTTGTACCCTCATCGTGGTAGATGGTGCTTTCTATAGGTGAAATCATCAGTGTTGTCGAACACCTGTTCCTCTATTGTTATTACTGTTGGTGTATTGATGGGCATGACGCTGGTTTTACTCTCCTTGATCACCCGTCCTTTTTGTTGTCCACAGAACTGGAGTCGGGTTTCTTTTCTTGCAAATCCGTATATGTGAGAGGAGGTCAAGGTCTTCAATGGTCGAACGGAGGGTCCATCCAATCTTCGTGCCTTGACCAGTGTAGCTTGAACAATAGTGCTGACATCACACATCCTTGGCGGACTCCAGATCACACAGCAAAGCTGGTGTTTATTTCTCCCACAGTGCAGAAAAAGCTATTGAACTGTTGGAGCACTTAAAGGGAGAGAAAGCCATAGCTTCTTATGATCTTCCAGAAGCTGTCGAGGTGAACGGTTGTCAGGTTCAATGAGCCAATACCAATGGTGGAACACATACTCACATATATTACTTAATATAATTATGTATATATATATATCACAATATATAATACAAATATATCTATAATAAAAAAGTATCAGTATTTCCCTCATTAGTTAATTGTAAAAGGTATTTTAAAAGTGTCGTGTGACTTATTCCATATTGCATTCTTGTAATGAGCACATCTCTGTGCTCAGTGGTAATGTGTCAGTGAGCTCTGATTGCAGTTTCACGTGATTCACCAAAGTTTTTTGGGGGCGGCAGTTTTGTCCACTCAGCAGCGAGACTTCCCATTTCAGTCCTCCGGTGTTTGAGAAGCTCTCCGTGTTTCCTGCGCTCATGTGCCGACTGTCTCCGCCGCGCTGCCATGGACTCCGGCAACTCGACACTCTGAAAAACAACTTTTAGTGCGTCTCTAATGCGCGCCGGCTGCAGTGGGGGAGCAGCTACTGGATCTCGGCTGCAAAAAAGTTAGGACGACTTTCTCGGTGACGACCGGGATCAAGAGCCGCTCATCAACGCTGTTTTTAGGATCCCGTTTTTAGAGTGAGTAGCCGCAGTGTCACGATAACTCTGCTTTTATGTTCGTGTGAGCGACGACAGCGATGTTTAACATGTGTGAAAACCAACAGTGTTGCAAAGTATCCTTGCTTATTTCCACTTTATACCTCTACTCCTTTATGCATCAGAGTGAAACAGTTTAGACAACTTTCTCCTGCGCCACATTTCTTTTAAAGCTCAACAGTAAATATACCAGTTAAAATAGCTCCACCCTGAGCACATACAGCTTAGCATCTACAATAATAGAATAACTATAATACAATAATACAATAACAATAATAATAAAATAATATTGTTGTGTTATTGCAGATTCATTTCTGTCAATTGACTCATCAGTTAATCTACTCATAGTTTTAGTTTTAGTAAATCTAAGTGTGTGTTTTCTTCCTAAATAACGTAAAAGGCTTCATATCTCCGTGTTTGTTCCTCTTTCAAAGGTTCGCTCGCCTGCTGGCTTGAAAGTTGCATCACTATGGAAACGGTCATCAGCAGCCCCGGCGAGCGCAACCAGTCGACGACGTTCATCACAATCTTCAACTCCAGCTGTCGCTTTGACGAGGAGTTCAAATACATCCTGCTACCCGTGTCGTACGGTCTGGTGTTTGTGGTCGGCCTGGTGCTCAACGCCACAGCTCTGTGGGTGTTCTTAAAGATGCGTCCGTGGAACCCCAGCACGGTCTTCATGTTCCACCTCGCCCTGTCCGACTTCCTGTACGTGCTCTCCCTGCCCACCCTCATCTACTACTACGCCAACCGCAGCCACTGGCCTTTTGGAGTGGCCGCCTGCAAAATAGTGCGCTTTCTTTTCTATGCCAACCTCTACTGCAGCATCCTCTTTCTCACCTGCATCAGCGTGCACCGCTATCTGGGCATCTGCCACCCGATCAAGGCGCTGACCAAGGTGAAGTCCCGCCATGCCCACCTGGTGTGCGGCACGGTGTGGGCCGTGGTGAGCGTGTGCCTGGTGCCCAACCTCATCTTCGTCACCACCTCCAGGAGGGACAATGACACCATGTGCCACGACACAACCAGCCAGGATGCCTTTGAGGAGTACGTGGACTACAGCTCTGTCGTCATGGTGCTCCTGTTTGTCATCCCGTTCCTGGTCATTGTGGTGTGCTACTGCTTGATGGCACGGACCCTGTGCCGACCCAGACGGGGGTTATCTGCCAGCCAGCAGGGCGCCGCCTCGCGTCAGAAGTCCATCAAGCTCATCGTCGTGGTGTTGGTGGTGTTTGCGGTGAGCTTCGTCCCATTTCACGTCACGCGGACGCTCTACTACACCGCCCGTGTGTTAGGCCTTAAATGTGAATTCCTCAACATTGTCAACTTTACTTACAAGATCACCAGGCCGCTGGCGTGCATCAACAGCTGTATTGACCCAATTCTGTATTTCCTGGCTGGGGATCACTACCGGTCCAAAATGATGTCTGTTCTGACGGGAAAAAGACAGACGACAAGCAGCCAATCACCTGAACAGGCGCGAACACAGCCGAGCAACAACCATGGCACCGAGCTGATCTATAAGAACCCAGCCCTTAAAGCCAGCGAAGATTTTAGGAGATAGCACGAAATCTATTGCAGAATACCAAATTAATGAACATGTATTAAAGATGTCAGCTCCAGGCTAACATTTCTAATAGCACATTCAGAAGCACCTGGTTTCAGGTTTGGAAGAGAATCAGTGTACAGTAACATTCACTTACAGTACATGCCTTCACTCCATCAAACTTCTGTAATGCCCGTGTTGAACAGGCATAAAGACCATGTTTCAATTCCCCTCAATTTCCTGAGAATAATGCGTTTTTAAGATTAAGTTCAAAAGGGGAAGAGTTAGCGTGCAGTCTCCTACCACAAAGGGATTATTACACCGAACTCAAGACGAAATAGAAACTTTAAGCTCCTGTATGCTGTTCTTCTTTGCGGCCAAAGCAGAAGAATAGTTTCGCTTTCAAATTGTTGGAACAGAATCTGAGACACCTGGGTAAAAGAGTTTGACGCAAGGCGGTCAAAGGTGCATTAAAGTAATTCATAGAATATTCAGTCAGTGGATTGTTGTCATCGATCAGACACTCATTGATCCAAATATTCAAGTTCATGTCCAATCAAAGATGACAAACAGCCTAGCTATTGTGTCAGAAATGAGGTAATTATGAGGCAATCCTTCCTGTTGTATCAACAATGTCTGCAGCTAGAGACAGTGCAGCTCCGGATCCCAGCTGTTTTTGTCCTTCAACTTTCACAGCTGTCTTTTGCTCAACTGAGAATTAAAGCGGCTGCTCTGGACAAGAGAGATATTTTCAAACCACCCACGCCTCAGTAGTGGGATCGGGGATTTTTCCTTTTTTTTTCTTTGGGATTGATCCTTGGAATTTAAAGCCTCTTTTTTCTAACAGCAATTTAGGTTGAACTCCTTGATGGTTTTTGCAGGATGTGAAAGCAGTGTTGGAAAGTTTTACTAAATGCTACAGAGCACTTGTCCCTCCACCCTCCAATGCTGCAGCAGATAAAGCTCCGTGTGTCATGTGGTTCTCGTGATATTGAGTATGAGCACTATCTTTGAAGATGTTTTTGTAATTACCGTTTGGTATGTATCATAAAGTTTTACATCATGAGTAACTGGTGTTTACTGTCTGTCACGTATTATCAGCTGATCATGCCATGTGAAAAATCCCCCACGATATCATTAAGCTCCAATTTCTTTGTCAACTCAGCCTCATGAAAAGAGCGATGTGAAGTAATGAAATTCTGTCATTTGTGTAAACTGTACAACTCTTGTTCAGCCAGACTGAAACTAGCTCCACCTGCTGTGATCTGAATAGACGGAGTGCTTTGGATGTGAAAGCTGAGTATGTGACTAACACATCAATAACAACAATATTTCTCATTGGATGAAAGATAGAGATATAAGATAAAGAGCAAAGCCCCAAACATAGATAAACCCTTTGAATTTTCACTGAAGTCACTTTAAAATGAAAAAAAGCTTCAGTACTTCGACAATGTGTGACACGATCTAGTGTACAATTGATATGAGTTTGTTCCAGTGCTTCATTGCAGCTACATGATGCTTGCTTATTCACAGCTAAAACTCCACATTTTTTTATGAAAAAAAAAATGGTCTAAAATGTCTATGCAAATCTACATGCATCCTTTTAATCACATAATCCAATCAAATGGCCTGCCACATTTGGTATCTTTTGGAAACATCAGGGTTTTGACAGGAATTTCAAATCATGTTAAGTTTGTCCACACCACACAAGTTATGACCAACCCATGGGAAAGTTGTTTGAAGAGGCTAAACTTCATGTCATTACAGATAATCTATCAATAAAGAGATATAGCATATTTACGTAAAATGTCCAATAGAATAATAACAGTAGTGCAGTAGTACCCATTAGTGATCTTATGGCTTATAATAACAATAATAATGTTGTAATAATGATAATAATAATTATAGTCTAAAAGACAATTGTTTTGAAATCCATTGTCTATAATATACAACAATAATTGATCACAAACATAATAAGCACTGCTAGTCACTTCACAGACTCTTTACATGTTAACTCTCGCCAGCAGGCCTACACACAGTCCCTCTATGGTCCACCATCTCTCCGCATGTAGCTACAAGGTGACATTAAGTTGCTAATTTGACACGTGATCGAATTGTCAATAATGAAAATAAATCCAAGGTTTCAAACTGTTTGCTCTGAGGTCAGCTCTGTGTGCCCTTCTCAACATTTGACCTCAGTTTTCACTCTGTGGCGATGCAGCTCATTCCGTCCCGTGATGTAAGCTTATGAGCGCCCCCCTGTGGTGACACGTCAACAGGAAGTTGCACTCAGCAGCAGACCATGGAGCTCAACGACTCAGCTGGGTGTCTCAGGTAAATGAGTTAGAAAACTTGTTGCAGGTAAATTACAAAAAAAACCGTCTCGTCATTTTTTAAAGACATCACATTTTCGTGTGCTCTGTGTGTATTTAGGCCCTCAGCGCTGTCTAACAGACAAAGCACAAGGCCAGAAGAAGGTAGCACACATAACGCCACAAACACGGTGATATGGTCATGACATTAAACCTGCTAAGCTGCCGAGCAAACGCTTTCAAGCGAGCGTTTCACATTATCACCTCAGCCTGGAAACACAAACCTGGAGCAGAGGCTGAAGTGAGAGCGCGTGGACGCATCCATCGACCTGCGTTTGGTTTCAACTCCTGTGGAAGCAAACGTTCATATTGTTTGTGTGATCATATCTGCTGCAGCTTCTGAGCTCGGTCTTCTCGGTGACACCAAGTAGGATGTGTCTTTGCAAGTTCCCTTTGCAGAGCAGGTGTCAACACAGTGCAGAAGAGGGTCAAAGTGGAGGGCGAACCTAATTAAAATACATAGAAAAGCAGAGAAATCCTGTTATTGCAAAGTATTCTGTTTGTTTGTTACTTCCAGAATAACCCATGTGATCTGTTCGGTGCATTGTGCAAAGGAGATGATGAAATGATCTCTCTGGGCAAATTGCATCCTCTCAGTTTGTATTGTTGACCTGCTTTTCTGCCCTTTTGATGAAAGTTTGGTGGTCGTGAAATTATCCTTGAAGGATGAAAAGAGGATTTGGATTGAATATAATAGAATTGAGCTAAATTACATCTTTTAGTGATTTTTCCTGTTGTTGTGTTACGCTGAATGCTGAGCCACATGTCCCCTCTCTCTAAGCTCTGAAAAATCTCCCTCTGCTGAAACTGTTTAATAACCATTCAGATAAACTGAAGACGCATCGCCATCAGGCTGATTTTCTGCCGTCACTTGATGTTTCTTTGACACCTGACCGCTATACTATTTTGTGATTTAGAAATCTTCGTCTCATCCGTCACTTGTATGTGTCTGGTTGCCCTTTAGGAGGCATAGTTTCATGAAATCACATATTCCTCTCTAAATAATTTAAATGATGACGTCATGCTGCCAGGACATGTTGGTGACTGTGTGCGTCAGTCTGGAGAAGTGTGAGCACATGTGTGTGCGTTGTATGGTCTGATTAGACACGTTGCTTTATGAATCTGGAGAAACGATGTTCCCTTGAAACTACACAATGCTTTAAGATACTGAGAAATAGTTTCTTTATTCACGGAATGATCAAATATTGCTAAGTGATCATTGCAGATGAACTTCACTTTATCATTTTAAACGGCTGCTATGTGCTTTTCGTTTGGTTCAATATGTTGTCCAGTAGGATTTTTAATATCTAATATTAGTTGACTGTATGCTTCAATTTATTAGGTTTTAAGATTGTGTAGAACAAGTCCGGGTTATGTCACCATGGCCTCTCTCGACGCCTGTAAGACCGCAACAAGGGTAATTTCGCCCTGGCTGTAATTGACGTATTAGTGTGTACTAAATGTGTTGGTGCTCAGGAAAAACGCATATGAAGCAATAAATGGCCGAGTCTGTCGTTTACACCGATACTGAGACCCGTTAATGAGGTATACATTCATTTTTAATTTTAGGATGGAGATATTTGATGTTAATTAGTAAATGTAACGGAGCCCTGTCGCTTTAATTGTGACAAAGCTATTAATGCGTTTACAAAATATTGTACTAATATTGCCCCAGACAACAACGTATCGAAAACCACATAAACAAATATTAACATAAACAATTTAATATACTCTTTGATTTTACATTAGCTGAATAAATCCCTCTATTTTAATGAGCCCAAATAACCACGTCAAATGATCACATTAAAAATAGCAAAAGAATGCACCATGGGATAGATTATGTTTATTCTGTAAAACATCTCAACCAGTTGCAGACGTTTCGATTAAAAAAAGAGGAAGATTTGATGTGCTTAGATCTGTGTGCGTCTATTCTCCAGGTTTACTTGAGTTAGTTACAAGACTTTTTTTTTCTTCCCTTAATCGACCAGCTTGCAGACATCACTGAACAAGACACTTGATGTCCTCGGGCAGTGAGGATGTCTGTGCTCAAGGACGCTGTGGATAGCGAATGCAATCAATGACCGGATTCACGGGATGAGAAGCAGGTTTTTTTTTTTTTTTTTTTATTCTTATCGAAATATAGAAAAAAATACCCTGTCTGTGAGCAGCGCGTTTCAGACTGCTGAGAGAAATGTGACAGAGTAGCCATGTCTTATCCTGTAGTATTAGTACTTTTAAAGCTTTCCATCAACAGTTTTCACACTACCAAAAATCTATAAACTTAAAACAATTGCAGCTGATTTATTATGGACCGTAAACATATTTTGGACGGTTTAAGCCTCCTTGTTTTAGAGCTGTTTCATCTGAGAGGATGAATACAGGTTTTCCAAGAGGAAACTAAATGATTATAATCTCACATGTCGACTAAACGGAGTCAAGGAAAATACAAAACATTCCATCATCAAAATATAAAATGTAAACTCAAGTACAGAAATATTTAGCGTTTGATTGTGAGGACATATTTCTGTCAGTACATCTCAACTTAAATACATTTGGTATTGATTGTGAGATGCACCCACGCCTCGGCCCTAAAGTGATGCATTTGTTGAGCCTTGAACATTTTTTTCAGCAGGGTTTTTTTTTCTCTTTTTTCCTTCTGTTGTTTGTCAAATTATAAGGCAGAGACGAGGGATTTCAAGGATTTCCAATTTAATCGAAGAGGCTGAGAGTGGAGTGGAAGAGTGACACACGGAGGAGAGAAGTTCATTATTCTGCTGAAAAGGAAACCAATGGCTTTCACAGTCGCCATGGTAACTGGCCTTTCTTTTGCCGTCAGACCTATGATAAGGTACTTCACAGCATTAAGCACAATTATTGCAAGGTAAAAGGGGAAATATTGCTTTCCAATGCTAATAGATGTTAGATATTGATTGGCATGGTGATTCGTATAGAAGTGTGGCCCAACTGTTTCACCTGCCTGACTCTCTGCAACCTTTTAAAGAAATGTGATGAAGGTGATGCCGGATGGGCCTTTGTGGCTCTGTGGGCTCTTTCATCTTTACTTTACCTGAATATCAGGAAGGAAACCCCCCCCCCCCCCACACTTCTGACGGGAAGAAGATGAAGACAAATTCATCGGCGAAACAAGCTAGAAAACTACAAAAAAAAACCAAGAGTTGTGAGTTTCTTTCTCTGGAAAGAAATCTGCATGCGTTTCCAGCTCTCTTGTGCAAAATGTCTCATAACATAAATACTAAACACCCGCTGCTTCCCATCATTAGCATGTCATTCTGTTGTCGGGTGACCCCCGCTCGCACTCTCTCACAATGGCGGGTTGGCCTTTGCAGCAGCGAGGTCAGCGCCAAGCACAAGTCCAGACCGTGGGGGGGGGGGGCTGTTGGTTGGTGGTAGCCTGCTTAGTTGGTGAGAGGATGGAGGATTAGCTCAGTGGAAAGCATGGGAGCTGGCGTGTGCGTGTGTGCGCGCGTGTGCGGGTGTGTGTGTGTGTGTAAGTGTGTGTGCAGGGATAGGGTGGTGGGGGGCAAATTGTTTTAACCCCTATTACAGCAACCGCATGGCGCTTCTCTTATCTAGGCCGCTGCAGCCACTCATTAATATTCCGTACATATGGCAGTGCTTTCTGTATCATTGTCTATTAATGGGAGGGATAATCGCTCATTCAATTATCAGGCAGTCAGCAAAAGACCAACCGTGCCTGCGCACCCTCTGGTTCACACAGTGGCACAGCCCAAAACAGAGGTGTGCCAGTGAGAAGGTGAGAGCGATAGCGGGGATTACAACATATTAGCTTATTTAATAAGTCCAGGCGGCGGGAATAATGTGATGCTAACGGGGCTCTGTTGGCGAACAAGAAACATGCCTGAACTTTGTGTCAACAAAGCGGAGGAGGGCCGTATCTTAAACCTTCCTCCTGTTCGACTTAAAAGTCCCGCATGCCTCTCACACACATCAGTGTCACGGCCGTGATCCACGGGACTGTTTCAGAGATGCTTTTAAACACTGAAGCGACTCCTTTGTGCCGATGACCCGTGGGCCAGAAAAGGCCGAGGATAGCTGTGTGATAGACTCTGAAGGCCGCGCGAAATAAAGCTTGACCCTGATGTGTGCGGGCCAGAAGATCTGAGAAGTGATCAAATGTAGCGTTCATCCCTGTTGATCTGTGCTTTGTGGCCTCGGGACCCCGCGCTCCCTGTCTCCCTGCTGACCGAGGCCACGGCCTGGATATGAGGGGGGGGGGGGGGTGTACTGATGATAGTGTGACCTCAGGCGCTTTTGACCCGAGGAGACCTCGTTGAGTCAACACAAGCGCACCCGAGAGGGAAAGAGGGAGAGTTGGAATAAGCTTGTTTAGTGCAGCGAGTTTCTTCAGGAGGTGGGCCAGGAGATTGGGAGTGCAGAAACTGTTGCAAGCGGGGGTGTGAAAAAGATAGGAGGTGAAATGTTAACAAAATCTTATAAAATCCCCAGTTTGATAAATTTTCGCTCGCATTTTGAATGAACCGAAGGCGGCTGTGGTTGTGGAGGGCCTTTGTTGGAGGTCCCATTTTCTCTGGCAGAGCAGCACGCTCACAGGGTCAGCGAAGTTACGAAAGTAATTAAAGCTCGGTGATTCACTGCCTGCTGCAGAGAAAAGAAAGCAAGCTGTCATTCTGATTTAGAAAAATAAATTACAATTTTAATAATGGGGGAGGATGGGGGTGCGAGAACGTCTACAGCCTCGGTGGGTTGGGGGGAGGCGGGGGTGGGCATGTTGGGTGGGAGGAGGGGTCGAGGGGGTTGCTGGCTGCCTACTTATCAATAGTTGCAATTTTTTTTTTTTTTTTTGAAACCGCATCGGTAGTACATTGCGAGAGCACAAGTGCCCTTAAAAAAAGAAAACCCAGGAACATTAACATACTGATTTCATGCGCATGGCAAAGGGCCTGAGCCAATATCAGAGAGGACTCAGCAGTCCTATTGTCTGCTGGGACTCTGGTCCCCTCTGATATGAAAATTCAATTATTTTATAACTAGATCTGGCGCTGCGTTTTGACTGGCGACGGTAGCGCCTTGCCAGCTGCATCAGTGTGGGGGACCAGAGGCTCCTGATAGCGAGAGGGAGGCCTTTCAGACATTGACATGTTTTTGGGGGACAAGATTGCCTAAATGTGTTGCATTTAAGGACTGAAAGTTAATCTAATGCACAAACCATTATCTCACTCAGGTAATTCCAATACCATCCTCAATCTATGTTTACGCTCATGCACGCACACCCGCATACTCGCACATCCATTCATTCTTCAGCACTTTGAATCTGATTCCCAGGCTTTCTGCATCCAAACAGGTAATGTATTTATTTATTTTTTCTGCGGGGCGTATTCTCAGGGAGCTGCGAACTATATAAAATAGAAGTTGTTTTTCTAAGAGACATCAGCAGTTTCTAGGTCGTAATTCTGTAGGAAGACGCACAGGAAGACAGGAAGACAAACCCAATATGTGTGTTTTTTTTTTTTTTTTTAAGAAACTGTTTTCCAAGTACTTTCATACTTTTTCATCGCTGGGTACAAATAGTATATACATACAATAGTTATATACTGAGTTACATGCACTTCCCTGTGAAATATGTACACAGTACCCCCACATTTTCACAAATACTTTTCTTTGAAAGAAGATGAAATATCTCTTTCTGTAAGTGTGCAGGTTGTTTTGTTGTTGTACATTTTTTTGTATCCAGAATTTCCTCCGTTTTAATGTTACATTAGTACAGACACCGAAACTTTTTTGGGTGCAGACACACGAGCTGGCCTATTTTCCGAGTTTATGGGACAAATCCTTTCATTACCTCCGCGGTTCATTGTGGGGGGGGGGGGGGGGTCCTGTTAAGATTAGGGAACAGGAAGCAGCCCCCTGGTATGGCCCTCTCTACTCAGACCCCACTGTGCTGTGCTTATTAACCCAGCCTGGGAGAAGACGTACCTGCCTCTCCTCATTAGGCCGCGGTGGAGTACGCGCTCAGCCCGCAGAAGAATGGAACATTAATTAGTATTCTCTGCAGGGGGAACTGCCATTAGCACTTAATTAGCAGTAAGAGTACCATTCAGTCAGGCGGCCAGTTAGTGTCTGACACAATATGTTCTGTGTCTTTTTCCTGTGTGTCTTTGTAAAACGCTGATGAAAGACCTTGTTGTCTGTGCATGTGTGTCGGGGCAGTGCTGCATGTGTTTTTTTTTTTTGGAGAGTTTCTTTTTTTCTGTCCTATGCAGCTTATCAGACCAAACATGTCACAGCTTGTTGTCTTTAGGGGTTTATTTCGGCAGAACTAGTGTTTGAATACATCTAGAGGAGGGGCTGTAAGAGCGGGTCCTCAGAGTGAAGGCCTGTGCTCCCAAGTCAGCATGCTGTCTATCCGTGCCTCTGATTCAACTCCGGGTGCTGCCCTCTCGCTGCTGTTGACCTCCATGAGGGCAAACGCTGTGTTCCCATGTGCCCGTGCGGCTCGGCCAGGGGTGGTAAAGTGTGTGGTTAGGGGATTGAGGTCAACTTTTCCCATTGGTCTTCTCGGAAGTTCTTTTGATCTGCTGAGTAGGCATTCTCCTCTTTTTTTTTCTCTGTGTTCTCTGTCCAGCGCCGTCACCGCCGAGGAGGACAAGGGAGGCTGTTAACCCACCTCGGTCCACTCCTCGGCCTCCCCGGTTCTCACTCTCCCCCTGTACTCCCCCCCCCCCCCCCCCCCCCCTTCCTCCTCCTCCACCCCACCAACGGCTTTTGGAGGCTCAAACGGAGGGTGGCGGTGGTACCTCTTCACTTTTCCGAAATCTGAGAGGCGGAGAGCTGTCATTTGCCAATTTGGCCTGAATGGGGCGGACAGCGGATTGAATGTCGTTTTCCCACCAGGCTGCGCCATCTAGAGCAGCAGGGGAGGGAGGGGGATGCAGGGAGCGGGGTGTAATGCTAGAGTAAAATTAGAGCTTTGATGGCAGCTAATAGAGTGTGATGGGTGGCGCTGACGTGGATTTCCAGGAAAGACGCCACAGGTTTCCGCTCTATCTCTCTCTCTCTCTCTCTCTCTCTCTGTCTCTCTCTCTCTTTCTCTCTGTCTCTCTGTCTCTCTCTCTCCGCCTGTCTTTCTGCCTCTGTCTGTCCTGCAGCCAAGCGCTGACACACCTATAAGATTATGTGGGCCCTGCCTTCTTTCTCAGAGCTGTAATTTCTTCCTGCTCAGCGTAATTACACATCTCGAACTCCAAGCCTGCCCATGTCAAAGGGCCAGACCGGTTCTGTTTCTCTGTGCACCTTCTTCTTGCACGCACACATGCACGCACACACACACGCACACCTACACGCACACACACACACACACACACACACACACACACACACACACACACACACACACACACACACACACACACACACACACACACAGACAGACACAGACCAGCCTTTGAGAGTGAAAACACTGCAGAAAAAAGACTCACTGATCATTTATTTTTTTAATAGAGCCCTTTCTATTTGTTTATGAAATAATAATGTAACCCTCATGTTCTGTTTGGGGCTGCTGGAGTCCCTGAGCCACACTTGAAATTGTTTTATCAGCTTCATATTTCAGGAATTTTCCCAATTTTATCTATTGTAATATTTTTTTAACTATGTTTTAGACGTCAGCAGCAGAAAACTATCAATAGTTATCAGTTTGTGCTCACAGAGAGCCCAGCTGTTAAACAAAGTTAAACGCAAAGGATCGTCATCTGCTCGATATCTGCTGTTGTTTACAGAACTTTTTATAATAAGTCTATTTGTTCATTTCTGTTATTGGGATTTAATAACACCATGTTGTGTTCTAATCGACTCCGTCCATTAGTCTAATCTTTATCTTTGAACGACAAAATGAACATATATTTGCTTAGCCCATGACATATGAAACATAAAATATATAAATATTTGGTGTGATAATAGTGCTTAATTAAAGGTCGTATCCGCATTTTTTCAACCTTAAAATGTTCAAGCTCGGTTTGTGGCAGAGGGGAGAGTTACCACTGAAATACTTTACTACATATTGTTTTGTTTTTTTAAAAGGTCAGAATACAAAAATAAAATAGTTTAAGGGGGGAAAACATTGCGTAACCAAAGCTACAATTTACCAAAATACAGACGATAGCATTTTTCAGAGTGAGGATCTGCCGTTTGTTTTCTATGGCATGTCATTATCAACTGAATCCCTCTGGGGCTTTTAATGGCTGTTGGTTGCCTTTGTTGCATCAGTTGCAGTTGTGCTTGTTGGTTTATTGCAACAGCAGATTCATCAGCAGGCAAGTAGAAAAATATATTTTTACGTTTAGCTCAAGAACATGCAGTAGCTAAGTGCACTCTTACTTACTTTGAGTTTACAGTATTGTGGTGCATTACTCAATGAGTGGATAGGTTTGTGTTGCACTGGATGGCGAGGGTCTCAGGTATTGCAGCTGTTCCCTTCAGGGGTTTTAAAGACCACATTAGTCACTCAGGGTCCTCTCTCCCACCCGGCTTCCCACTAAGCGACACGAGGATGCACGAAACACAACACTGGGAGCCGCCTCAGGGCTACAAGGGACACGCACGCACACACACACACACACACACACACACACACACACACATTATACATTAGATGTTTTGATAGCTTCTGAGGCACGAGCGGCACTGTGATGCTCTGACATATGGAAGCTTAAAGGCTTCTTAAATATCCATATCAATCTGCACGCTTGTCAGCTTGACAATGACGGAAACCGAACACCATTAACAGCGTCAGGCAGTATCGCCCTCATCTGTGCAACATTAGAGAAATAGATGGCCCTCTGGAAGACATTCCTCTGGACGTTAGCCGAGCCAAAGCACTAAGAGCGAATTACATTTTGGACTTTTGTGTTGTTTAACTGTTGGGTCTAAATGTTGGGTTGGACACATGTGTTGCCAGGTTTATTTTGCAACAACTCTACCAGAGTGTTATGTGCGGGTTTGAGCTCCCTTGTTCGGTTCAAGAGTCAGAAATATAATATCCTGTTTTTTTAAAATGGATCCGATTGCATTGATTTCATTGTTCTGCCCTTTCTTGGTAATGCGTATATGCTTGTGACCGTGCGAGGTGATTGTCCTCTTCTGCTGCACAGAAAGCATTGTACTCGGCTCTCTCGGGATGGGAGATGTTTTGTTTTTTGAGCTCTTTCACACCAGCTCTCCCTCTTCTTTTTCTTTTTTTTTTAAACACAATAGCCCTCTCTCCTCTCACCCAGCGTGGCAACCCTTTTCAAACGGGAAGCTCCAGGTCAGTTTCCCTTGCCAAGTTTTGCAGCCTGCCATGTTGTCTATTCTGCTCAGCTATTTAAAAAATGTTGAATATCAACAATGGCTTTCACTGGTGCATTGTCAACTTTTGTATGAAGCAATCTTGGCTGAATGAGATGGGTCCCAGAGCAGGGAGAGCTCAGCTGCAGTGTGCACTACCACACCAGTCACTGCCCGGCTCTCTCGCTCTTTATATTTCTCTGCTGCGCTAGGGAGCTGCCATGGTGGTGCTGCCGCCGTCTGAATGGCCGCGGTTGGAGGTCTGGGCTGAGGCTCTGGGCTGTGGGTGTCATGCTATCTTCCAGTCCTCGGCCCTGCTCCTGGCCCTGCTGACAGCCAGCTGTTGAAGGTGTGTCTAACAGAGGAGGGATTGGGAAGCAGCAGCAGCAGCAGCAGCAGCAGCAGCCGTGGGGACCAGTCAGTCCTTGGTGAGTGTCCTCAATTTTGTGGCCAGAGTGGGAGGAGGTTAGTAGTAAAGAGAGGAGAGAAAAGGGAGGGGGGGGGGGGGGGGGGGGGGGGGCGTTCAGGGAGACGGTGCGGGGAGCTTTGTGGTCTGTGAGTTGTTTACTGCCTCACGCATGTATT
This sequence comes from Pholis gunnellus, assembly GCF_910591455.1. Classification (NCBI taxonomy): domain Eukaryota; kingdom Metazoa; phylum Chordata; class Actinopteri; order Perciformes; family Pholidae; genus Pholis; species Pholis gunnellus. Next base: position 16,499,415 of record NC_136537.1, read on the forward strand.
TATAGACATCTTCTGACTTTACCTGAGGAAATGATTTCCTTTTAAACACGAGTCATGTCACCTGTTGGTTTGGATGTCATGGAAAACAGTTTTAAGTTTGAGAATATTAACTTGTGTAAAATGTCGCCACTCTTCTGTCCTGTTTCAAAAATACTGTCACATTCTCAGAGAACCTGAACTCAGTCGTGCTACACTTCTTTTATTTGCCGACGGCATACAGTCAACAACCATTTTGACACTTTAACAATGTTCAGACCCCCCAGAGTACCGAAGTTTGTCCCGTCTGATATGCACACTGGCTGCATCTGCGACTTTATGCTGAGCTCCATGTTTTTGCACAAGGCTCGTACATCTATGTTAGTGTAAGTGAAGAGAAAGATCAAAGCAAGAATGAGAGCTTGCTTCCAGATAATAGTAGCTTAGGCTCTTTGTCCTGCTGTCAGCCAGGAGAGGAGCGAGGCTGGAAATCGCTCCAATGCAGCGGCAACATCTTGTATGTTTCATTGACATATCAGTCTATGGGGCAATGAGCCGTCGCCTCTGCCCTCCTCTGGTGTCTCTCTCTGTGTGTGTGTGTGTGTGTGTGTGTGTGTGTGTGTGTGTGCGTGTGTACAAATAGGTAGAATACCAAGGTGCACTTCTTTGTTAGCTGTGTTAGTGAAAGCAAAAGTTGATTTATAAGCGAAACGTAAAAGTAAAGAATTATAAGTGCACGCAATGAATGGAGCCGCTGAGAACAAATGCAGCAGCTCTTAGTTTAGCAGTCACATTAAGAATTAAGAAGATAATGATTTTACTCATTTTTTATGTTCTCGCACCTTCTTTTTTTGTTTTTTTTAAAAATCATTTTCTTTTGTACAACAATTTCCAAGGTTATAGCAATAGAGGCAGAGGTAAAGACACTAAACAACAACTGTTTATAGATACAGCTTTTAGTTCAGTCAAATGGACACTCATTTGATATTTTAATATTTAATTTCCCATATTGAACTGTCCCAAAATCAACTTCAGCATGTAATTTAATATTTGGTTTGAGGATTTGTTTGTTTCACTAAACACCGAATAATGAATGTTGATTCTTTATCCTGAACTGGATCTAAAAACTGAACATATCACTTAGTCAGATATTCCTCATATAATAATTGTTTATTGCGGTAAAAATGATGGTACTGATACTAAGTGTGGTACTTTTTCAAACGCCTAAAAGCTCTAAATGTTCCAGTAAACAGACTGGAGGCATCCTACCTCCTCGAGGACCAGCGCTGTCCTCTGCCTCACCTCCTCTGAGCTCAACCAAGGCAAGGTGACCAAATTCATCTCAGACCAGCCCATCCATTACGTTGTCAACACAGTCAGCTTCCCACCTTAGTTTGCTCTTCTCCCACAAGACCAACTCTAATGAAATACCCAATAATCACCGCACTCATCTCGTCATGCTCAAGGTAATTAATATATTTAGAGGTCGATGGCTAACTCTTAATTAAATTATGCCTCTTTTAATGAGACCTTGACTGGGACTAAATGTATTACCACTATCTGCTTTATCAAGTGCTGTGCACGCCACAAAGATTTGTCATTTTCTCCCAAATCACAGCCAGATTACACACAATGGTACTCATGATTTATATATCAATTTATGCGTGTTTGTTTCTTCTTTTTTTTAAGGTTTAATAAATTACCTCTTGTAATTACCTAACCTAGTTTTGGGTTCTTAAAAGACCCAATTTCTGCAATTAATGCTCAGCGCTGTATCACTGTTACATATTCATTTTGCAGGAGAATGCAGATAACAACTTGGTGGCATTAATCATATTACAAAATTGGGTGTATTTAATTAATTAAAGTTACACTGCAAATTAATTGTGCATTCTCTCAATATTATCTTAAGCTAATGAAGGCTTGACAAAGAGACTGTTTCATTTTTTATAAAGAGGCTAGATTAGTGGGATCTCAATTATGGCTAAAACAAAAGGAGGCTGCTTGCTTGGGCATGGCGCAAAGGAGAAAGTGACGATTCAGCACTTTCTTCCAAACAAAAAACGGAGAAAGTTTCCATTGTTTTTGGAAAAAAACTGAACATGGCAATGATTCAAAAGATACACGAAAAATAATGAGTGCTGTAATTAGCCAGTCAGGCATTAACAGTATTTAAAATGATCATCATATAAAGGTGCTTGATAATGCCATTCACAGGCAGCAGGCAGGTGCTTGCTGACAGGCTATCATAACTTAAATGCTGGTGCAAAAAAAAAAAAAACACACATCCGGAGGCCTAATTTAAACTGCGTTCTCCTTTGTTGCACCTTTACAGCATTCGGTATTATTAAGAGTGCATCTCATTCTGAAAACGGCTGTGCAGCGAACCCTTGAAACCAGCAAATGAGATGTAATATGATGTCTCTATACGTGAAGATTGCACAGATTAGAGGTTCAAGTGTGAGCCGAGCTTTAGCTGAGGAAGTTTAGGCAGCAGACTTTGTTCCTGAGCAAACACAGAAGTGATCATGTTGCACACTCGATGGGTGAATCCAGCCTCGCCCAGTGGCTCAGAAGCAAAACCATATTTATTGAAATTTTCTGCTTAATTTAAACTGAATTGAAATTAGCTTTCAATGGATAAGAGCTTATAATTCACAGTAATTTAGTATTTTATTTTTCATTTAACGCATCATATACCAAATGTTTTAATATGAGTGTTCCTCCTAATCTGCTAAGTAAACGTAAAGAGTCTTTGTCTAAGAAATGACTCCAAGGAGCTAATAATCATTGTGTATTCATTTAAATATGCTTCCAGCAATGTCCTCTCCTGTGATATAGTTTCATTTGCTTTTAGCTTCATTAGTCAATAACCGCCGCGAAAAATGCTTGTGTCAATTATGGGAACTCCAAGGGTCAGTGAGTATATGAATTTTTAACTGCACACTGCTGCACAAGATTATATGGAGTGGTCTTGTAACAATGATTAACCCCGGCTGTGTGTGTGTGTGTGTGTGTGTGTGTGTGTGTGTGTGTGTGTGTGTGTGTGTGTGTGTGTGTGTGAATGTGTGCACTACTGGGCAATTTTGCGTGCAATTTTGCGTGCACTTATGTGTCGAGCATACTTGATCAAATGTGTTTTTGAAATGTGCATCCCTTAAATGATAAGCAGCTACAACCCCAAAGCGCGTGAGGTGATGAAGTGAAAAACTATTCCCTTGGCTAAGTGAGATGGAGCAGAGCGTTGGGTGGTCACGCCTTGTCTGCTCATGACAGTGGCGGGTTAAAGAGATTACACTGGGTCTGTGTCGGCAGCCTTGGCCTTGCTCACACAAGAACATAATGAGGAAGGACATGCTTGGCCTGCCGGAGAGAAAAAGAGGCTAAAGTTTGAAGCATTCTTTCGCAGGCAGCTATAGGAGAGGCAAAACAGCTTTTTGCATGTTGTGTTACAAGCCAAGGTCAATAAGTAAGACGGTTGCATTCCACAGAGCTGAACGAGGTGGCGGACACGTATATCACTTATAGCCACCGCAGAGAAAACACAAATGACTCTGCTACAGCGGAGGCAAGAATGCAGCATTCTCCATTTGGCCCCTGAGTCCTCCTGACAGACTTGCAACACTCCACTAAAGCTCTCCTGAAAAATCGAGGCATCTGTCCCTCTGAGTGTGTGTGTGTGCGTTGTGCTTCTTTTGAAGGTTTGAGTGACACTCCCTCCACCTACACTGACTGAACGTTCTCTGCTTCAGACGGGCCCCACAGTGAGAGATGATCGTCGGGGTTGCATCCCCAACATGTGGTGAGTTTACTGAATCTGCCTGCTTCGTCCTCTCTCGTGATGACTAAAGCTTCCTATACAACCGCTCTGTGGAACAATCGAGGAAAAGTTATGACACGGAGCAGTACTTGAGGAAATCACGTTTCTCTTGAAGATCAGTGGCCTCTGTTTATTCTCTGTCCTGGTGCGCATACAGTAGAAGTAACTGTCAGGAGAACCTACAAAAGTCCAAACATCATCTTCAACAAATTATTCATTTCAAGGTTTTCTTTTTCTTCTACATATTAATATGAAATTCCTCAACATATTGAAAAGATCACGTAAGTAGTCATATGAAGGGCTCATTGCATGGGTGGAATTCTTTTATGGTCTCAAAGAAATATAAGTTGCTTCAAAAAAGTACTGCATTAGATTTGAAAAATGTTTTGGTCTTACTTGCAGTTATTTTAATTTATTGTTTGCTTCCCAAAGAATAAATCAAACAGGACGTGCACAAATGTTATTATCTGATGAGAAGTCTTTTATTTTGACAATGCTTGAAAATAAACAAAAAACTCACATTAGCTAAAGCTCATTTTCCTAACAGATCTGCCATGTAGAGCCATATATGCTATCAGTAATATGAATTAGGTTGATGATACCTGTTGCTATAGACTTTAGCTTATAATGATTGTCTGAAATTTCCAAACCAGCATCCAGGAATCAAAATACATTTCGTAGAAGCCTTAAGATTTATTTTTAGAATGCCCTGACATAAATGACTGAACCCCGATTGAAGAAGTGTTCATATCAGTTCAAACAGTTTAAATAAAAACTTAGATGGACTGAGTATAAATGTTTCCTCGGCCATGACTCTGCATTAAACACATCAGACATGGAACATTTCAAGCTATTTTCTGTTAAGTACGTTCGTCTCGTGCGGGTCAAATAAGTCAAATTACCATGAAGAAAACTAGCCCGGCATTGTGAAATAAAGAGGTGATAATAGCATCACTTTTATTCCTTTAAATGACCCGTGAATATTATTTTACCTGTGTTGAACTGGGAGGACGCAACCATTCACGGCGACACAATAGGAACAGCAGACCGTGCGTAAATTGCATCTTCATTTGCATTCCTGGTCCAAAAATCATGCAAATCTTAATGAGGCAGTCTCCATTGTGGCTGTAATTGAAAACCCATTCTTTGTTAATTACTGTTTCTCAAAGGCCTTGTCCGCAGTCACTGGGCTGAAACAAAAAAAAAAGTTATTGATTCTGGAGGTCGTGGGGTTTAAAATGGACACGTAAAATACTGTTTATTGTGGGCTTGAGATGCGATTTTCGATTATAAAAAAATCTCTGTCCTATTTGGGAATTGTCAAGAATACTATAAAAACGAAAACGGTGTTAACGCAGGCTGTAACAATAAAAAGGCAATCAATTACAAGCTATTATCAGTCACTTATTTGCAGCTGAATGGCAGACATGCAGCTCCCGTGTCTTGTCGTATGATAATAAAGTTCAGCGCATTTTGTCCGTCATTAATTCAAATTGTCTGACCATAAAGCTCTGTTGACAGCCGAGCAAAGGATGCGGACATGCAGGGAGCTCCACTGTTGTCAAAGGTGGGATTAATGTGGTTTTGTGTTGCTCTGAATAGATTTTAAATCCCCTCAAGCTCTTCGCAAATATAACTTACATTTTAGTTTGTTCTTTTTTTTCTAGGCCCAAAGGCCAGAATTGGACTATTTTCCCTCGAAAAAAACTTTTATTTTCTGTGATACCCGTCAAATCTGGCCACCGGATTTAGTGCTGTCTCAACATAAATGTGAAATTTAGACACAATATTTATTTTTGTTAATCTAATACATCTTTACTGTAGCAAATAACTATTCAAATACAATTGATTTCTCCTCCGAAATCGGTGGTTGGAGAGGAAAAATGACATGCACAGTGCATCCATTTTTATAACTTTAATAATCTATCGAGCTGCTTGCATGGTTTTATTCTCCCATCAGGACATTCACATATTTCCCAACATTCAACAGTGGGATCCTGCTGCCGCGCTCCCTGAGAGCCCCTTTGGGCTGTCAGGCTTGTTGAGTCTGAATCAGAGCAGACTGTGCTGGTGGTCCTCCGTTCCTTAATTAGGAAATTAGCTGCACAGAGGCCCTCATTACCAAACTCCGGGTTACTCCTGGTGTTCTCTCTCTCTCTTTCTCTCTCTCTTCTCTCTCTCTCTCACTCGCTCTCTCTTTCTCTCTCTCTCTCTGTCTGCTACTGGTCAATTTCCATAAGAAGATTACAAGCGGATCAGTATTGAGATTTGCTCAGATAAACAAATAACTGGTCCCTGAGAATAGATGGCTGCTAATTGGACGTTAGTTTTATTGCTCGTGGTCTGTTTGTAACGCCCCATTGAACGGGAAAATTAAATTCATGAAGTGATGTCTCTTTTCAGCTGATTTACTGCAACTATATGGCTGAGGGGCTGTGGGCTTTCCCTCCCTGTAAGATAACACATCATGTGTGCCTATAGTCTCATCTGAAAAGTCGTATTTTTTTCTCCAAATGACTGTTTTTGAATCATAGTATTACTTTTGTAAATACGTGTCTATAAAAGGCTACACATTATTTAATATCCTTTTGTTAAAACCATGCGGATTTTGACTTTTTTTGTTTCATTCATTATTGGAGAGAAAGAAGAAAGTTTGCCAGATGTTATCGGTTCATTGGTAATTTAATAGAAACGGCTCAATTAACCAATACATCTGATCTGATCTCGAGTTTTTATAATAAAAAAAACAGACTCTGTTTTTTTCATTTAGATATTTGCTCTCCCCGACGGTGACACATTTGAAAAATAATAAAGTGTGTTCGCTCCTTCAGGTGCCCTGCATCAGTAAAGAAATGCGCTAGGCGTACTTTTTTCTCTTTTTTTTGGATTTTAAAGCTCCGGGAGGTGAAACGCTCTAAAATGCACATACCAGAATGATCCCCGCAGAGCTCATCTCAATACCGAGGTGTTAATAGTCGTGTTCGATGGGCGATTCACTCATAATCATTAGCAGGTGTGAGCTTTGCCCCGTTGAGCGATTGGTTCCAGCGGCGTTTCGGGTTGTTTGTAAGGAGACACGTGCAAATGAAGGCCACTCCACGGGAATCATTTTAATAACACTGCAGGGAGAGAAAAACAAGTCAGCAAATAGTATAGCTGACGCTCACGCGGCGGAGCGAGGCGAGCCGAGTCCCAAATTAAAGTTTCCCTTCAGGGACCAAAGGGATAGCCTGTCCCCTCCACAAGAGGTCGTTGATGTATTAGAGTTTTGCATCGTGGTTACCTTAACGCTGCAGAAACGTGCCACTTATTTCATTTGAAACAACAGTATTGCTCTTCTGTTTGAGGTCAACACATGGTGAGGTAATTTATCAGGTAATACGTTTATTGTTATTAAGCCTCATCGGTTTTTTATAATATTTTATTTATACCAGTGGAGTCATCAGCCTTTTTCTGTTTAATTCCAATGCATTTACACTATATTCCTACTCGGGAGTTATATTATTTACACATATATATCCATATATATAGATATATAGATATATATATATCTATATATAGATATAAAAGGTTTAAAGGAAAGTCATCCCGCGTTGAAGAAGACTGAAGAGAAAACATTTTGGAGCAGGTGCTCAAAACAGTTCTAATGAAACATTAAAGCCATCTGTTAAAAAACTAAACAAAACCCCAACATATCAGTCTATTGAGAGTTTTGACAGCTCCAAAATCCCTAAAATAAGACTGAGGGTTTTTGATGCTGCCGCAATATTTTGGTTAAAATGTGATTAAAGCAACAAAGCGTGTTTGACAGCAGGTGCAGATGAAAGGACTTTTTTTTTCTCTGCCAAGGGCGCATTTTATTTCAATATTCTACTTTTTACTTGAAGTATTTGGACTCATTTCGGTGCGTTTTGGCCTGTTGGGATTCGTCTCTGTTCATTTATTGACATTGATCCCTTAAGAGGTTTGATTCGCTGCAGCATGTATATAGTATTCTGCATACGTAGGCCATTTTCGTTTAAGCACATATGTCTCTACTGTATTGATAACTTTTTGCACATAAAGAAATATCCTCTTTTGGATCTCATTTGATCCGAAAACACGCGCTCTATAACAAAACAAACCGGCCGCGTTTTTCCCCTTAACTTCTAATTTTCATTAGAAAGGTTGTAAATCTACAGCACTTTGCGCTCACGTTGTTGATCTGCGCTGCTGTTTTAAAACTTTACCTCTCCCTCCTCCTCTGACCAAAACACGGCGCTGCGTGCACCGGTTGGTTGCGCGGTGGATATGGGGAGCCGCGCTCCGATTGGTCGCCTGCCCCTCATTGTCATGCTGTCAATCCATATCACATGGTCCGGCCACTAGGCCTATTAACACATGAGCTTGGCGAACAACTTTGCAGACTACTGTTTGAGAGCCGTGCGGGATGCAGCAGCTTTGAGCGGAGAGAAACCAGAAGCACCTGCAGACACACTTGCCTCTTTGGACACAACTTTTTTCCCATCGTCTTATGTGACTGGTCAGTACTTCTACCTCTTTGACTTTTTTGGCGCTGTTTTGTGAACTTTTTATTTATTTTTTTGTGCCTGTGAGTGAACACTAAAAAGCCGCCAGAATGTATAACATGATGGAAACCGAGCTCAAGACCCCGCTCCCGCAGTCCAACTCGGGCTCAGCGCAGGGCGCTAAGAACAACAGTGCCAACGACCAGGAGCGGGTGAAGCGGCCGATGAACGCCTTCATGGTCTGGTCCCGGGGACAGCGGAGGAAGATGGCTCAAGAGAATCCCAAAATGCACAACTCTGAAATCAGCAAGAGGCTTGGTGCCGACTGGAAACTCCTGACCGACGCTGAGAAGAGGCCATTCATCGACGAAGCCAAGCGTCTGCGCGCCATGCACATGAAGGAGCATCCGGATTATAAATACCGTCCCCGCAGGAAGACCAAGACCTTGCTCAAGAAAGACAAGTATTCTTTGCCCGGGGGACTGTTGGCGCCAGGAGCCAACGCCGTCAACAACTCCGTGTCGGTGGGGCAGCGGATGGACGGTTACGCGCACATGAACGGGTGGACGAACAGCGCGTACTCTCTCATGCAGGACCAGTTGGCCTACCCTCAGCATCACAGCATGAACAGCCCCCAGATTCAGCAGATGCACCGGTACGAGATGGCGGGGCTTCAGTACCCGATGATGTCCTCGGCGCAGACCTACATGAACGCGGCGTCCACATACAGCATGTCTCCGGCGTACACGCAGCAGGCCAGCAGCGCCATGGGACTGAGCTCCATGGCGTCCGTGTGCAAGACCGAGCCGAGCTCACCTCCGCCGGCCATCACGTCCCACTCTCAGCGGGCGTGTTTGGGGGACCTGAGGGATATGATAAGCATGTACCTGCCTCCCGGCGGAGAAAGCGCCGAGCATTCCTCCCTGCAGAGCAGCCGGTTACACAGCGTCCATCCGCACTATCAGACCGCAGGGACTGGCGTCAATGGGACGCTACCTCTCACCCACATCTGAGAGCGACAGAAAGAAAAGACTTTAAAACAAAATAAAAAAATAAAGTACTTCGGATACTTGAACTTTTTGGTTGCTAAAGAAACAACGTTCAACAGTTTTGTTCAAAAAGAATTTTGTCTCTTGAGTTGTCCATTTTTAAATGCATTTGAAATGGACCGAAACTGAGCGTTGAGCCCACCAGAGTAAATTGCGTTGCAAAGAGGCTTTTTATCACAAGTATAAGCAATCAACTTATGTAGAAGAATTGGACTTCTATATTTTAATTAATGCCACATTTTCTCTCTATGAAAAGGCATGTGGCCTCATTAAGAGAGGCTGGTGTATTTCGGAGAAGCTGGATGGAAAGTTGGTTCATAAATGTTTACACTTAATTTGTAGAATGTCAGTTGTCTCGACTGTGTCCAAATTTTGTAGTCTCTTTTTATTTTCTCCCCCCTCTTGACCTAGGTTAAAATGAAAATGTTAAGACTGTGCGGGTCGCAAACGCAAGTTTTATTTATAGTAAGATTTTTTTTTTCTTTTTAGCTTGTGAACCCGATATTTTGTCACGTGAAAAATGTTAAAATTTTGTTTTTGTAAAATGTTATTTTCTGTGATGGTTTTGACAGTGTCATGTTTACTCATTATCATGAACGAAAATGTTTATTTAAACTGACGTTTCTACATATTTTAAGACCATCCTCTATTCTTAAATGCTGAATAAATTTGTATGAAACATGATTCGTGACTCTGTCTTTTGTGTGAAATATGACTGTTTGAAAATGAAGTGATTATTTTAGAGGTGTAAGGATCTTCAAACAGGCTGACAATCTGTTGTTTTCACTGATAATCTTGTAAAGATCAAGCAATTGGAACGTCTAACATGTTTGCTCCAAACAAATATTGTATCACGAAAAGTACATGTAGATGTTTTTCTTCATTAAGGAGATACTATAGCCTACATATACTTAGGTATTCCAGTTCCTTTACAAGCTTTTAAGAATTGTAAAATAATTTGTGTGGGGTTTAACATCCATTTAAAATGAATAATATTACATAATTCTTAGGCCCAATTTTTTTTTTTTTTTTTACCTTTTCACATGCTTACATGTTTTGGAATTGACATCAGTAGAAAATTAGGGCAGTCTCCGTTTTTGTTATGGTTGAGGAAAATAAGCTGTATTCCTCTTTGCCTTGTTCTATTTTACTTACCTTTACCAAGTTCACTCACTCATTTCAGTATTTGGTGATCATTTCATTCTACAGGCTTTCAGCACGTTGTTGCCCCGGTCAGTTTAAATGTGTTTTTCATATTTTATCACAAGAATTCAGTTGGAACATTTATGCCTTTCAATAATCAAGATAAATAACACAAAAGAGAGATGATCACGTGACATTTAAAAGTGGTTTTAACCTCACCATTAAAACATATATTCATCTATTAATGTAGATATTCCCATCATAATATGCACATCTGTACTTGTTTTGAAAAGTTGTGTGAATTGACTTTGTATGTCAGTGCTGATGCGCCAAAGTATATATCATTTGTGACTTTCTGTTTGGCATAGAAAACGACAATAAATGACTTCAACTTAAGTATTTAGCACATTGACAAGATTCTCTCATTTAGTCTTTCATATCATTTCTAATAAGCGCAGAGTTGGTTCTGTTGAAATGTAGTGATGACTCCGGCAGCGATAGTCTACATGGATTTCTTTTTTTAAACAAATCCTACTGAAATTGCCTCACATTCAAGAACTTAACAGCCCTCAACAACTGACACTAATAATGCAAAAGTGTGTGGAAGAATTAGACCAGCCTGCTGTTGCAGTGTACCTCAGCATTAATGAGCTCTGGCCACCAAGAGGGCCGAAGCAAGGGGCCGTCCCGCTGGCCTTCCCACACTCCCTGTAGGACTTGATCCACGGCTCAGCACAGCGGCTTGGATTAGCCCCACGCACCTTTGTGGAGGAAAGATTATCCAGACCTCCCTGCATTCACTGACAGGGTCTTAAGTCACTCTAGCGTGCCAGCAGCCACCCGTCACCTAATCACACTTTCCAACTCATTTTTTTGTGATTAAGCAGCTTTTCTCTTACTGCTCCTCCGTGTCAGAGGTGTTTGCTGTGGGCTAGACAGACTTGATGGTTTTAAGTCATTTATTGAACTCTCAACATTACGTAACCTCAGGATGGCTTTCACCTGCACAACGCCTTTGATAAATACCCCCAAGTTGTGGGTTAACTTTAAACCGAAATGCTTTACTTTCTGCTTCACAGCTGATGCAAAGGTTTGAACATGTCAGTGCCGTTTGAGTGAAGCTCAGTTGTCTTTTAAGTGATATCTGGGATTGGCACATAAAATGTCATGATGTAAGGGTGAAACTGTTTGTTTGGGCAAAGGTGTGTGTGTGGCTGGACCCAGCATGCTCATCAATTGTGTTTGAATGTTCTGGCAGTGAGGCCATCCGAGTTGGGCTCCCCACCACCCCCCACTCCCCCCCCCCCCCCCCCCCCCCCCCCCCCCCCCCCCTGCCGAGCGCCCGGAGGGCCTCTCTCTCCTGTCATGTGGAGCTCTGTGCCCACTCAGCAAGTGCAGGCATATCCCACTTCCATCTGCCTATGACCTCACAGCCCCTGTTTGTTTAACCCCCTCTCCAAAAACTAACCTAATTATAGCCCTGTAGAACATGGATTCAGCGGATTCCCAGTGGATTCTGCCACTGTGTGTGTGTGTGTGTGTGTGTGTGTGTCTGTGCGCACCTCTGCATGTGTGCAGTGCATGCAAGGCTCCAGCTTAGCAGCGGCAGTGCTCCAGGCCGCGTTTCAGTCGATCCTGTTTTTCACATGTGTCTCCTCTTATTATGTCAGAACATGTCCTGCCAGTTGCATGTCTTGTGGGAGTATGTGCGAACAAGGATGGTTAAAACCAACAGGAGCTCGTTCTGAGCGTCTCTCTTTACGTCAGCATGATGAGTGGAAAACTCTTGACAAATCTGGCTGGCAGACTGACGTTTGTGACATCACCAACTCGCCGGCCCGACTGGATGGGCAACTTCCAGCAGGAACACACCTTCTGAACAAACACCCAAGTCTACACGTAATCGCACAGTGAAATCTGGAACCTCCCCTGATGTGCAGATGAGACATCACCAACAGCATAGTTTGAGTGTAACGGATGAGTACAGTGGGATGATGGTTATGGACTGCACCTATGACAGTCACGCTGTATTGATTTGCTGTGGCTGGGATCTCCAGGAGGCCCTTTGAGCCAAGCCCGGAGGGCCATAGAGTGGCCTGTCCAGAGCGGTGTGAGACTCGTGTGAGGTACTGAGATTGACAGCAGAGCGGTGTGTATGCGCAAGTTTGTAGAGGTACGGGGGTTGGGGGTGGGGGTTAATCTCCCTGAACTGGGGCAGATGTTGTTAACGAGCTCCTCTCAGGTCGACTCCCTGCGTGGGAAAATGGCATCAAATCCTCCTGGGGTCAGGGCTTTCGGGCTGACCCACTGAGAGCCATCCCTCTCCACTGCACCGTCCTCTCAATCCCCTCTCCATTCACTCACCCACCCACCCACTCACTAATTCACTGACAGCACTCACCAGAGACACTAGAAAACCACATTTGACACTTTTTTTTTAATTTTTTTAATATACCTCTGCTCTTTCAAGTACATCCCCAATTTTCCGCTCCTTGCCTGAACGCATGTGAGCACCAACAGACTTGTTCCGTGATGCAAATGGCTCATTAATGATAGCTGTGGTCGGATCGTCATGCCTTACACAACCACAAGGAATGCTGAGTGGGAAACGCTTCAAAGGCAAGCACGCCGCCGCTCAAGAAACTGCATGCGCCCAGCGTAGCGTTGCTTGTGTTTACGTCAGTTGAGAGTAAATTAGCTGAATTAAGGCCTTATAGACTTTCAGGCGCCCCAGCTGCTATATAGGGTAGGGTAGGTAAAGAATTCATTGAGGGTGCGAAGTTACATGTGAAGTTTAAAAACAATGAATTCTGATAGGTTTATTTTTCCTGCATCGGCCACAGCTTTTGCTTTTGATCTGATACAGGAGATGTCATAAACACCTGACACCTGTGTTACAAAGCATGGAGGAGGATATCAGTCCAAGTCAAACCTTTCTAAATTCACTGAATCAAAACCGAAAGAGCAAACTTCTGCACACCTGTAGGCCGACAGGTGCTCAGGAAAATACCAACGGCCGACACTATGGAACAACAAAACCCCTGCATACTGTCCTCTCTTCTTCAGGCTGCTTTCATGTCTGTTGTCCACAAAGTTGTTAATAAATAGAAAGCAAGTAAAGAGGGAGTTTTATTGTTCTTGTGAAAGACAACCAAAAATCGAAATTGTTAAGACTGGGTAGAGGACAAATCGCCAAGCACCGTGGCCACAATGTTGTTTGTGCTATGTACATACTGTATACACTGCACACACACACACACACACACACATGCGTTAGCTGTGATGTGGAGACTTCTCATCATTCATATCCGGAATGGGCATGTCTCTTTACCATATCATGTCAACATGCCTGGTTTAGGGTTTATCCTGACTTAGGTTGTAATTCGAGGGTCATCCATTAAGGTGTCTGACTCTGAAGGTGTGTTTACTTTGTCCCAGCAGGTGTGTGTGAATATGAGACTTGTCAAATATGAGACAGGATTACCGCCTCTTTTGTCCCAAACAAAACAAATACAAATCACACGAACAGCTGAAATGCGTGGATTCTGTTTTTTTTTTTGTTTTTTTGCTGCCCGGGTTGTATGTTTAGAGAGTTTATCCGGAGAGGATCCTTTTGGTGTTTTTTTGTTCATCTAAGCACCGCTGAGGTTTACCTGAACTTGTTTTTGCTTGTAATTGTGGAGGAAGATGTGTAAAACCACACGTACGTGAGCACACAACCAAGAATGAAACTGGATTAGGAGGCGTCTTCCTGAATAACCTGTAAGGGCAATTACATACAAATCGTTGGTTCTGTTAATGCACGTTAAGTAAAGCTCAGGCACCGAGGGAGAAACTCTAGTGTGTAAAAGTGTGTCTGCTGCAGATGGTGCCTTTCTGAAGCGCACATCACTTTGTCTATGGACACTGGAGCATGTAGCGTTGCTTTTAATTTGCCAAACCCCACTTCTGACCTGTCTTGGAAGCCCAAAAAAAATGGGGCCAAGTGTATATGTGCCGATGTATATACTCTGCCTAGGGACAGCGAAGTAGAATGTGGGACTGCTGCAAGACAATGCAGAGTTGGCGGGGGGGGGGGGGGGGGGGGGGGGGGGGGGGGGGGGGGGGGGGGGGGGGGGGGGGGGGGGGGGGTAAAGACTTAAGGGGGTGTCAAGAGGGAAGATTAGGCCTCTCATCTAGGCCACAGATATTGATTAGTGTTTGTCGAGGACAGTGAGAGGGAACACAGATTGACAGATACACAATGGTAGTGTGGTCTCATCATATTGCCATTGTCAGGAGCTGTGTTCATTCAGTAACCTGTACCCATGTTTGTGTGCGCAAAACACACACACACACACACACACACACACACACACACACACACACACACACACACACACTCTCCAAAACAACAACAATGGTAAAAAATGTTATTTTGTCAAATGCACCAAACCAAGGAGGAACGATTTATTTGGGAACTGGTCAGTTTGATGGCACTTTATTTTTAAGTGTAGCCCAGTCTGTGTGTGTGTGTGTGTGTGTGTGTGTGGTTTATGGGAGTGTAACCCTGGGAACGTGGGGGGAGGTGGAGCGCACTGGGCTACGGGTCAGTCCTGACTGACTCTGTCACTTATTGATTAGTTGCCATGGAGAGTTAGTCAGTCCATCTCTCTTGGAGGTGTGTCCCTGAGGGCCAGCAGCACTGCCCAGATGAGCCTGTGGAGGCTTTGTCTGCAGGGGGTCGGTGTGTGTGTGTGTGTGTGTGTGTGCGTGTGTCTAGTGTGCGTGAGTGAGAGCGTGTGACCTCGCTAACTCTCACTCGCGCTTCCTTCATCCTCATCCCTCTTCTTTTCACCCCCTGTGGTACTTCTTCTCGCACTTTAGGCCCTTTTACGTCCTTCTCCAGAGTGGACCAAACTCCCAGCTAATCTGCTGATATCTGAAATGCATCAATATTTATATACACCTACTCCCCGAAGGGGCCCGCAATAATGGGGATTGTAAACAAATTGTCCAAACTTATTGAGCTGTGAAATCCCCTTCATGGCCCCTGGATTTGCCTACTCATATGATCCTCTCTCATCTCTGTTCTTGTATTGTCGTTGCTCCCATCAAACGTTGTGACGGGGGGGAGCAGGAATGAGATGAACGGTCAGGACTCGGTGGTGCCAGAAGTCCACCTGCAGTAGCTGACGACTTCACTGATGGACCAGTGGGGGACAGTGAGGGCGGTGGTCTTCGCACCTCTGTGGAATAATTAGGAGGTTTGGGAGTTCAGGTAGTAAATGAGGCAGCGTGTCAATGTTTTGCAACTTATCTTTTGGCTTTGGCCATTTTTTCTAGTGTAAAACTGTATTCAGCAAGTTAATTGTTGAGATTCAGGAACATGGCGACTTCACAAAATAGAAGTCAGACAATCATACAAGTTTTATTCAAACTCCCTGGTTACCAAACTTATTTGGAAAGAATAGACAAACCGAGAACAGTAAAATAATCAGCCAAACTATGAATCACATTTATCTATACAATGGCAATTTTTTACATCATTTGTGATGCATTTTGTTTTGTTTTTCCTTCTAAACAGTAAGTGATTCAGAAATCTGGGTTAACTGTTGGCTTGTTTACAACCCGTCTGAAGCCCAGAATGCTTCGGTTTCTCCTGTTGTAGATCTATTACTTTGTCAAATCAAAAGTACCAAACCCTAAAACCTAAACTGTAATAAACTGGATCTTTCCCTTAATGCTTCTCCTATTAAAGCACCATGTAGTTGGCCGTACATCTTCTTAAAAGTATCAAGCATAGTCTTTCAAGAGAAAAAAAACAACATTTTGGACTTGATTTTCACTTGAAATTGTAAATTTATACTCAGAATAATGCAAACTTCTCCTTTAAGAGTATGCGCACAAACTTCTTACCCCGAAACTTGACAACGGGCCCCCACTATTCCGCCCTAATATCACACCTTGGATGCATAAACATGCCTGTGCTCCACACATCACCCCACCCCGGGGGGGCCTGCATGGCTTTAGTGCCGCGCTGTGACACCAATCAGGGGAGATGGCGGGCTCCTTTGTCATGCAAACACCAATCGCTTCTTGTCTTATTCAAATGTCTGCCCTCTCTCTTTCTCCTCTCCCTCACTCTCGCTCAACCCCTACCCCGAATCACCCTCCACCCCCGACTTCAGCCCTCTCTCTGCCTCTCCCTCCTTCTCAAGTCCAAGTAAATCCTCGCTGAGAGAAGAGGGAGCCTCCAGGGCCGGGGCTGCTGAGGCAGGCCTCTCTCCTGGGGGTCAGCCTGTGTCTCAGAGCATGGGGCTGTTTCCAGGCCCAACCAAGTCCATTTCATATTCAAATGTTACAATCAGGCCTCTGACCCGCAGGGGGCTCTTTATGGTTGCGGCCCCAGGTCGCAGGGTCAAGATGGTGATTTAATAGCTCAGGCAGAGGAAAGGAGCGGGGGTGCAGAGTGATTTAGGGGATGAATGAGTAATAAAAAAGCATTTTTCCTAAGTTGTCATGTAAATTTCAATCCGTATTCAATATGAGGCTCCCTCCAGACTAGAGGCCTTCCTCAATGGCTTTCCAGTGGACTTTAGTCATTCAAAATTAAGAAAGTCCATTTTCTGCTTTTACTCTTGACTTGTGGATGGTGCAAACAGTAGTTGACGGTGGAGCAGCCGAGGATTAGGGGTGAAGATAAGGAGACGTTAAAGAGTCATCATGCTTGTATGGTGCCACTGTGTCTCCGATGTCCTCATGCTCTGGAGTGGCCTGTTATTCCTGTCCCCAAGGGTGTGTTCCCAGCATAGCAGCTCCAATAACACAGGCAGGTTAGCGTGTTTATATATGTAAGTGTGACAGAGAGCATGATAGGCCATATGAGGCCTTCTATATGCTCATAATAACACTTATAGCATAATACTCTTTTAGGTCTACAGGTGGGAAAAAATGGAGGCACGGACGGTGCTTGGACCCGACACGCAGAGTTTTTTCAGGAAGGTGCAGTTAGGTGTTTTCTCACTGGCAGCACACCGTCATTTGTGACTCACACGGTGTGTCCTGTTCAGGCTGTCCCTAAACCTGACTCATTTAAACCACAAACAAACCCTTCCATCTCGCCTCTCGCAGTTCCCCCCCCGCCTTTTATTGCAGATATTATCATATTTCTTTTTTTGAGCCCAGGCTCTACTGGTATTTTCAGCTCAACATTTGCCAAAGAAATGCAGGCGTACTGAACGATTTATTTAGAAATAGACACAGAATAAGATATAGAGTCAATAACGGGTGTGACGCATACTTAGTGGCAGCAATAATTACCAAAGTGATACAGTTTTGAATTATTGGACGACATAACTTTTGACACACCCTATCTGCCAAGTAACACTCACAATAATAATTCGAACACACGCACACACACACACACACACACACGCACACACACATAAATATAAATGCAGATGTAATTGTTATACAAAAAGAGCAATAAACATACAGTAAGTCCCCTCATGGTACAGATTTTAAATTACTTAAATATTAGGCCTTTTTCCCAAGCTTTGGAAATAAAATCTGCAATACCTCACTCTACTTTCTTAATTTTTCAAATAACCGTTCCACCCATCACTGACCCAAGTAACTTCCACTTAATTTAGTTAAAATTAAATTCCCTCTGTTTTCACCCAGGTCATAATATCTACACCAATGTTGAACTAACTCAACCCAACAACTCGTTTCAATTAGAGCTAAAAGAGTAACTCAATTTATTGATTTTTCAATCTTCGGGAAATAATTGGCAGCAATTTAGATCATTGATTCATTGTCCAATGTGAGGATTTGCCACTTTCATAATGTAAACTTAGAGTCTGGCGCTGTGGCTCGTTGCAGAGCGGGTCTTGCTTTATTCACAAGGTTGGCCTCCTGTCCACATGTCCAAGTGTCCTTGAAAGAGACACTGAACCTCTGTTGCTCCCCAGGCGTCTCAGTTTTGGACTGTCACCTTGAAGATTTTAGGAACAGGGATGGACATTTCCTGAGATTTTAAAGACTCAACAATCAGTCGATGAATCAAGAGAATAATTTGTATTGTTCAATGATGAAAATGCTGAGTAGAATTTCTGATCTCAACTGTGCACATAGTGATCTGTGTTTTCAAAATGGGACATAAATATTTCTGTGTAGTTCTGTTTCAGAGGGTGAAATGTACAAAACTTTGACTTATTGTCTTTGATATTTGATAAATATTGAATGCTTTAATTATAGCAAAACCATTATAGATACCATACTGTTGTCTTCAATATTACTAACCCACAAAGACTCATATAACTACATTTTATCTCTTTTGATGACTCCTACGTGGAAAAAAATGGAACATTCCTACTCTGTAGCTTCCCTCCAACGGTAGCAGGGGCCAGAGGCAGAGGGCAACATGGGGAGATGAGGTTGAGGGGCCACTGCAGGGCAAGGTAGGGCAAGCCTCAGTGGGCACAGCTGTAGCTCGTAGTCATTACTGCTCCTCTACTGGTTTAGAAGAAAAGGGCCGCTACCACCACATGGCCACTCTGCCACGCCTGCCCTGTCCCCTGCCACACACACACACACACACACACACACACACCCAGGAAGGCCTGGTAGCGCCAGGCGGCACCACTCACAGTTTGCCTCTCCTGTCACGTGTAGCAGGGCAGTGGAGCAAAACGGAGAGGTGTTGCAAGGGTAGGGACAGGGTGAGGATGGATGGGTGTAAAGGTTAAACCCGGGGTGGGCTCTGCTCTTCCTCTCTTATCTCAAGACTGACCATTCTCTTTCTCTTCCCCTCCTCCAGCCCCCCTCCCCCTTCTCTCCCTTTTGTGGCCTGTGCACCTGCAGCCCTTGAGTCCGGGGCAATAAAGCTGAAGGATTTGTCTGCTGGAGGTTGGAGGAAAAAAAGGGGGAATCATTAAGCATGGGGAACACAAAAGCAACAGGTTCAAACTGTGGTTGTTTGATATGGTGCTATGTTGTGTTCCAGAGTGATGGGCTCGACGTAATGCAGTTTGACAGAGAAGGAGTGAGTTTAAGCAGATTTGCGTCCAGATTTACTCCCTGTTTGGGTTAGTGTCATTATGAATCAGTTTGATCTGACGCATGATCAGCTTTCAACCTTTGGCATGCCTTATTTCCATTTAGGGATTACATGTATGTAAGATTAACAAGTCTCAACCGTCCCATGAAAGCCACGTATCTCCAAAAGGTCAACAGCACAGCTTTCAGCTTTGTGCACTTTTGGAATAAGCCCATAGTTTATCAAGTTTAAGAAGTCGTAGGGCAAGTATACGATTCAAAATCACCTAAATTGAAAATGCATGGTTTTCACTGGATGGAGTGTGAAATTAACTGTCACAATAATAGTAAGTAAAACTAATCTTATTATATTAAATCAACATAATGTAATATTTATTATGTTTTTAGATTGATTTATGAAGAAATATGTTCAAAGAGTGTCTAACGTGAGTTCAGGAAATCATCTAAATGAGGCTTTTATTCCCTTAAGTCTAATGCATCAATGTTTATAGTCCAGTTATATAATATGGACCGTCTTGCATAATAAGTGCTTTTGCTTTACGTTTTAGACCTTTTTTGTAGGAGTATTTCTATACAATGACGTTGCTATTTTTTACTTAAGTAAAAGATCTAAGTACTTCTTCCACCACTGAATAACAGCAACAATTTAATGTCATAGTGAACTGTAAACCTTTCAAAGTCTGTTCAGCCTCAATCTTCTAATGGAACCATTTCTCAATAGTCTCTGTCGGGTTCGGCGGATTTTATTCAAACCAGAACTGAGAAGACTTTTCAGGGTCATTATAAACCCAAACCCCTCCACTTATGTGCTAAATGAAGCTTTCAGCTGGGCAAACAAAACACATTTAGAAAAACATCACTTAGGGGTCAAGTGGCAGTGCAACAGAAAAATATATATGATGAAGGTAAATTAGAAACTAAATGGATCAAAGTGCTTTTGTAGGATTAACCAGTAGTTTCACATGCAAATTAATGGGATCAATGACTTGACTCTGTATGTGTTCTACCACCTGATTTAGGAGTACAGAGCTAAACGCAGAGTGATGGAGACAACAGGTTGTGATTGTGGGTCCCCAGAAAAGCTGGTTGTATACTCATAAACCCACACGACTACAAAAGTAGAACTTTTCCACCAAACTGAAATAGTGGTTCACCAATATGTGAAATGAAATTCTCAGGCATGTTCTGCGGACTCTCTGTTCAATTCCCCACCTGTTGTAATGTTATGTTCAGTCATGTAGAACTTTTCTCTCACCCGTTGCATGCCAGACCCCCCACATTGTAAATCGGAGCAAAGGGAAAAAGATTCAGCTCTTTCAGAGTGCGACCATGAAGGCAGAGGAAATCACTCTAAACGGTCTTAATTCTGCCATTAGATGAGAGGGAGCGCTGAGGGGATTGGCTGGCCCTATGCTCCATATTCACAGAAGCAGGATGAGGCTGGGAAGCCTGCTGAGAAAATGGTGTCGTAATCAGGAGCCGGCAGTTCTGCCTGATCAGGTACACTAGCCCCTCTTCTCCTTTCCTCAACCCCCCCCTTCCTTCTCTTTGCCCCCCCCTCCCTCATTTCTCTTCCATTCCCCTGCCCCGTAAGGAGATCCTAATAAGAGTTTGGACGTACTGAGCTCCTCTTATGTGAGGACCTGGCAGGAGGGAACAGAGATGAGGCCTGAGGTGGGGGTTGAAGCTCGAGGTATGGAGTTGTGGTGGTGGGATGGTGGGGGGCTCGTTTTTTTTGTTCCCACATTTGATTATTCAGGTTGGCTGAACTA
Source organism: Pholis gunnellus (assembly GCF_910591455.1). Classification (NCBI taxonomy): domain Eukaryota; kingdom Metazoa; phylum Chordata; class Actinopteri; order Perciformes; family Pholidae; genus Pholis; species Pholis gunnellus. The sequence continues at coordinate 16,520,725 of NC_136537.1, forward strand.
AATTCTAAACCCATAAAATTCGTATCCCCTCTGGGGGACCATTTGCATATATTTCAGTTACCCCCTCCCTCACATCCCAATTCCCCTTTTTTCTCAGAAAGTGAAAGAGAGGGCGAAGCAACCAGGCCTGTCTAGGCTTTAAGATGTCACCGTGGTGTGAAATATGGACGAACAAGCAGGGTCTTTGAAACCCAAACTAACCCCCCACCAGCCTCTGAGCTGCTGCCACACACACACACACACACATATACAGACCCAGTCATCCTCCGCTTGTTGCTGTCCTTAAATAGGAATTCAATTTCAGTGTCTAGTTACATGTTCTGCAACTTTATTCTCAACTTTTTGCACCTGAGATTCTTTCAGGTGACATATGATCACGCAGTGTTTGTTGAGGGTTGCATTAAGAAAGAGTCATATCTATGTACGGATGAAAGGAAGCTGCTCTAGTTACAGTCGAGTGTGTTTTTATGTTTGGGGACGTGGGAGTTTATTACTTTCAGATAAGTGGAATTATCTGTTTGTCAGTTGTGTGCAGCTATTTACAAAATAACATAAGCCGTGACATGTCAAACTATGCCATTATATCAGCGGGGGCAAAACCCCGCTGGAGGCCAGGAAGAGTTCCAAATATTTGATAAACATGTCAAAGCAGTAAAGCCTGGACTTGTAATTGTGCCAATTTTACTCTTACCGTCGTCGATGTAGGGGATTAATTTTCAGACAAAAATGTTCTGAAGCCAGGTCTTAAAATTCCGTTTAGGATGTGTGGCCAGCACGATGAAGATGAAGGGAACACACATGTAGCTGGGCACACAGACCCTGAGAGGCAAGCTGGATGAAGGCAGGGCTCCACATCGCCAGTCAGCCATGAGAGACACCTGTTCATTTGTTTGCTCTAGCGAACACAAGGTTTTTGTTTTTCGCCGTGCCAACCAGGCCCGCTGGCACTAGTTTTACTGCCCCATCTGTATGGATGGGTGAAGTTAGACGATGGTCTTTGGAAAAGGGGGAGGGAGAGGGGGAGTTGATACTTGATGGCATTTTGGTCACATGGGGTGAGTTGCTGTCATCCTTTAACCCTCCCCCTGGACCCCATTCCCTCCCCCTCCCCGTGCCCACTCCCTGGTGCACAGGCAGAATGCAGTGTCAGGAGGGTGAGCACTGAGCGCCCATTGTGTGTGCTAACCAAAGCGGAATGCCCGGGTGACAAAAGGGGGAGGAGTGGGCTCAGGCCACACAAAGCCAGGGGGAGGAGAGGGGTGGAGGAGGAGGAGGAGGGGAGGGAAGGAGAGGGGGGCAATCTGCTGGGGGCTAAATAGACCCACTCAGCCCCCAAAACTTTAGGCACCCTAAAAATCTTCTCTCACCTCCCCCACTGCCTTCTCACCCTCCCCAGGCCTCCCGGCCTCGGCCCTGGGGTGTACAGTACGCAGGCTGCGGGAAGTCGCCCGTTTGTTCCAGCAGCGTGAAAGAAGAGAGCCGACATCAACTGAACCCTCAAACTATTAAGTGTTGGTTTTGGTGTTATGAGTCATGGCCCCGAGGTCTGAAACAGGATGTATTTGCCAACGGTAGCCGTGGCTTCCAACCTTTGTCATCAGTCAGAGATGTCCTATAAGCCCCATGTATCACTGTCAGATGTTAACAAAACAGACGTTACGGCGTGCTTCAACGTTCAACACTTTTTAGGACATTTTCAGGAAAAATATATTAAATAGTATTTCCACCGTGCGCCTGCTGTTACACTGTTCTGTCAATGACTTCTATGACTATACGACCAGTGAGTTAGTATCCGTGTTTGTGTGTGCGTGGGGGGGGTTTCATGTGCATGTACTCACCTGCCTATTCTAGTAGCTGAGAGCAATCTCGCCTGTGTAGCATCGCATGTCAAAGCCAGCCTCTCTACTCCCACACAGGACCTGGGGCAACAGTGCGGCCACTTTAAAACACACAAGACAAACCCTGAATTAACTCCTTCTTAATACCAATTTCTCTGCTGCAGATGCAAGTAGGAGCAGATCCACTTTTAACAGGCACCTGCAGGACCTCTGCACTTTTAATGGCAGTCAAATCTGTGAAAATCTCTTTTCAAAGCTGTGGGCAGAAGGCTGGATGCTAATAGTCAATGACCAAACATTAAAAAATGAATTACATGATAATGCATTTGCGTCCTTAGCATGCACCTGGCTGTGATGTTTATGAATTTACAATAAAAGTTTATGCTTAGAGACACCGCCATCAAATTTATTCCAATTTGAGTCCTTGGATCCAAAACTTTGATAATCTTAAAAGTCTTAACGGCAGAACTGCAAGGAACTTTTTTGATTTCTTTAATGTATTTCTTTAAATAAGGCTTTTGGACTATCTCAACAGCAACTGATGGCAGAGCTTGAGATAATAAAATAGTGCGCCTTTTGAAATGGGTTGAATTAGTTTACTTTTTTGTGAAATACACCACCCAGGTTCGGCTGTTACCATTGAAGCCGCAGGGTCACTTTGAAGAGACCTTTTCGTCCCTCGTGGTCTTTCCTCTTTCCCAAAATGATGACCGGGCAGATCAAAGGGGATGCTCTAAAGAATACTCTTAATGGTGACTCCCCCTCCTCCCTGCTTTTTTCTCCCACTCCCCTCATATGCCCACTTCACATCTGAACTCCCTCCTTCTTTCATTCATGCTAACCTCAGCCTTTCCCGTCGTATTTACATACGCCGCTGCAGGGCAAAGGTAGTTTCCCGTTTTATCTGTGCTGAGTTCATAGGAAGTAGCTTGCTGAGTTGTTTTGGTTTATGTGTTGTTAGTGAAACACAGAGGGTCAAATGCAAACCTTGGGGGCATGTTTAGGTCACAGAGTAAACCTGGCAAGGTCGAGCCCAGTACCTTTGTGGCTAACACAAAGTGTGAGTTTTTTGGTGGCTCTGTATGTGCGCGCCCCGGCGCATGTGCTCATGCATGTATGCACATCAGTGCATGAATGTCAGGTGAGTTTGTGCTGTCGGTGCTGGTGCGAGTCAGAGCCTCTTCATCAGTGCTGACCCAGGCAGCCATCATTGTTCTCGAGCTGTAAATCACCCTGCTGCAATCAGGGCCCTGATCTAGGCTTCTCTGAGCCCTCTCCACTCCAGATGATTCCCCTCCTGATTGGGCTAACAGGACTCCTGTCTGTGGCGGCAGATTAGCATGGATTGTTTTTTCTCTGTAGCATACAGATTGACCGATGTTAGCATTCACACCTCCACACTGTGGCCCAGGGTTCTTTAGAGGCTCCAAGAATGCGGAGGAAAAGCAGACTTCACTCATAGCGTTGATAACTTTTAGAGGAGCAGAAGAAATACAAGTGGTGGACAAAAATAGCAGGGACACCTGCTGACACACAGCCTCAAGTACTTTTTTATGCTGCATTTGTGTTGATACAGTATCAGAGATTCACTGATTTAAAGAATTCATTTTTGAGGCCTTAGTTTGTGTTATTGTAAATCTGGGAGAGGCAGTTTGTTTTTGGCGTTATTGGGCAAAAACTCCATAAAAACTTTTCCACATATTGGCAATTCAGGTTTTACCCAAGGTTAGACAGTTTTTCTATGAGAATTACAATCCTGTTTGCTTTGCAAATTGGTGGGTCTGAGAATCTCTTTGATATGATGTACTGTGATCTGACGCTCTAGGGAGCTACAATAATGAGTGTGAAAGTGATGCTTTTAAGAGATGGAGAGAAAATGCTGCTAATAGTTTAGCCTTATAATGACCGTAGCCATTAGCGGCACCGCAGTCGTGAGCTCACGCAGCACGCTAAATTATTAGACAGGTTTGGAGAAATTGATGCTTGACACGAGGTGCTTATGTAGCTGCTACAGCCATGAGGCTTGCTCAGGATGGTAGTCTGGTAGCAGAAGGCTAAACTATTTGATAAGCCCGTATGCCTTTTCTGGGGTTGCTTTGCAGTGTGGGCAGTTGTTGCCCAACTTTTTCTGCAGGATATCCCGCCGTTGAATCAGGCTTTCTCCATCTGAAGGGACGTGCACACACATCTGCATTTGTAGAAAAGCCATTGGGAACGCCCTCTCTCTGAAATGACCTGTGATTGGCAAAAGTCTCCCATCACTGACTAGATTTTCTAAAACCTGAGACCACTTGAATTTCAATAAACTGAAAGGTTATTATGGAATCTTCCCCCCAATGATGCCAAAGATATACTGCCTACCGCAGCTTTAAATTGTTCGGGAGACTGCATGAGTTCCCACCTACTGCCGCTCGTGTAGTTCACACCCGTGGGGTCATTTGTTCTCCCAGTGGGAAACCATTTGCCTGAGCACCTTGACAACAGCAATCAGGGAGTGACCAATGGCCGGGAAGGCAAGGCTCAAGGCCTCCCATGGAGAGAGACTTGCTTATCTACCAGTAGTTACAGTTGTAATGGGGGTGACGGCAATCTGTGATGTGATACCATGAGCAGTTTGGAAGTCAGAGATGTAGGTATTGATTATATGGTCAAGATCTCAGAGTTTTGTTTAATATGAACACGTTAAATACATGCTTCATTTCGTTTCTCTTGGGAGCTTCTGCAATGTGATTTTAAGTGAGAGTTTTAGGGTCTCTCTTTACCTTTTTCAACTTTGTTCCTGAGAAATCGTGTTTTATCCATCATTTCGGCATGGTGGGTGGCTCTAAATACTACAATACCCATGAGCCTCAGCAGCCGTTGTCATGGAGAAGAGGCCATTCAGAGTTGTAACACATTCAAAAGAATTTGTTGTTGCAGTTGTTATTAAAACGTGGCACCACATTTGCTGAATATAACCAACGTTCCCGCTGAAATGAAATGAAATCATAGTTTTTAAGCATCACTTTTTGCTTCCACTTGTCATTAGCGAGTTGCGTCACAGAACTTTAAGCTATGCGATCTTGCCAAAATGCAGGTACACAAGCTTGAACCTTTGACACAGTTATTCATATTTTTGGACAGCTTATTTAACCCCAATACTCCAACTGTGAGTCACGATACATTTCCTTTGTTGAATAAAAATGAATGGGATTTTTGCCTCTGGAAACCAGGGGCTCCCAAAATACCCCCTCCCTCTTCACAACTCTATAACTGGTTGAGTTATGTTGTCGTGGAGGCGGCCATTGTGTAGGCCTCATGGAATCCTAATGACATCACAGTGATTCCAGGCACTGTGTGTTTAGTGATCATGGGGATCACAGGCCTCAAGTCTGGTTACAGTGGACGAGAGACAGTGTCTAAAGAGTGATAGACACACACAGAGGCAGAAAAAGTAAGGTTTTAGAGTGTGTGTGTGTGTGTGTGTGTGTGTGTGTGTGTGCGTGTGTGCGGCATGCATGATAATCTGAATTAGAATGGGGATTTCTGGCACAATCTTTCCTATTTGTAAGGTGCATGGGGACGTGAAGGCAGCCTTCAAGGTCCAAACTTCAGCAACACATGATGCATAATATTCTGGACAGGTGTAATGGCTGTATGATGAGGTGTTACTACTTGTCAGCACAGTCACTCCACAGTGCACAAATGGCAAACATATGCCTTTATTTGAGAGATTAGAGTAGACAGATGACAGGAAATGAAGGAAGTGAGAAATAAGGAACGACATGCAACAAAGGTCCCCGGCCGGATACAAACTGAGGATTTTGCGGTTCATGGTTGGCACCCTAATCCCCAGGCCTCCTAGGGCGCCTCCCTGGAGATCTTCTAGACAATAACTGATTATGACACTTGACTTAAAGTTACTGTGAGGAACTTTGAACTGGTTATGAAACATTCGGAATTTAATACTGATGACTCTATATGACCTACATAAGTAAACAAGACCATCAGCAAGAAGATTAGCTTTTTCTATAAAGTTAATCTTAATGATTGTCATTGCTGCCACTGAGCTGAAATCTCAGATTCAGCAAAATCTGATTAAGTCATGGAGGTCCATCAGAAACTCCTTCAGCTCAGACTACAGGGGGCCTCCAACAGGGACCAGCCTGCTATGGACAGACCCAGATCTGGCTTCTTTGGAGTCTTCGACATGCTGCAGTAAAATGAGAGGTTTTCTAAAGGGATTCTGGTGCATGGAAACACTACCACAGGGCATGCCAAAATCAATTAAAATGACAGTTCCTTAACATAAAAAAATAGTGTAGAGACATTATTTCGTACTGACTGCTGAATACAGTCCTTACAGATACAACTTTACCATAAACTATCTTGCTAACAGCTCTGTGAGGTTATTCTTCCTCAGTATATATATAATGCAAGTGAAAAGTTACAAAAGGAAAGAATTTAAATCACTATAAACTATTCTACATGTACAATGTCAAATCACAATATGTCACACATTGGTAGCACAAAGCTATAGAGACATTTGCACTCAGTTGCTCCCTACCTTAACAATGTCAGAGGATGCTAAAGACTGTAGATACCTGGGGGAATTGCCTCTGGTGTACATGTCCTTATGTCTGATGATCCTGCCTCATGTGTCTATAGCGAGACTCTCTTGACGTGGGCGTGATGGTAATTATGGTGATTTACGACTCGTTCCTCCAGTTGCAACCATTATATTTACATGGGCTGTGTGTTGTTGGTTTTTTTTTATCAAAGAAAGGCTGTGAGTGGCTCATCATAATTTTCTCTAATAAAAAGACGCCTCACTTTGATTTGGACCAATTCAACATTATTTGCCCACTTGGAGCACTTCGGTGTGTGTCGGTCTCGCTTGAGCTTGAGCTTGCATGAGAAAGGCGGGTTTTTCAGGCTTGTTCGTGTTTGCCTACTACTCATGTGTATGTGTTGACACATTATGTATGTGTTTGCTTATCGAGTGTGTGTTTACCTTTGCAGGGTGGGGCGAGGGGTCGAAGGGGTAGACGGGCGAGGAGGCGGGTGGTGGTGCTTGGACCTCATCTCCCAGGAAGCTCTCTGTGCTCCAGAAACATGAGCTTCAGCCTGTTAAGACAATGGGAGAAACACGTGAGACTCTGGCACATGGTGGGTAAGGTTACCTCCTCGCTCTGAACTTTTGGCCCTGGGAGCAAAACCTCCCCACCCTAATGACTCCTGCACTGCTCCACCTGTCTCCCTATTCTCTGTCCTCCCTTCGTTCGGAACCACCCATTATCTTGCGTGTCCTTGTGCGTCTTTCTCGACTCATTTCTGTCAGACAAGTTTGTGTCCTTGGTACCGTGACTCTGCATTTCAGTCGCGTGTACAGTTGTGGTCCTACATACTCTTTCCCTGTGTCACAGGTCCCTATGACGAATGATCTTCTGAGTGAATCACTCATCGAGAGAATTCCTCCGCTTTTGTACGTTTGTGTGTTTGCAGTCTGTCTCTCCAGACAAAAGGCTGCCAGGGCCCCCACCATCAGACCTCCATCCATCCACAGTACACAGGCGGACTCCTTCCACCAGCCAGGCAAACCTGACTTTCAAGTCTCCCACCCACACCTATTGGACTTCTGTCCTCTCACCTGTGCAAATATGAAAGCGAGAGATGGAGAGTGGAAAAGAGTGAAATGGAAAAATATCCCAGCCTTTGGTTACTGGGTGGGGCGCAGAAAAGAATAGCGCACAGCTGAGCAAACCTCCATACCCATCGGACTTCACCTGTACACTTTTCTCTCTCTGTTTTCTCTCTTAATCCATTCTCTCTTTCTGTAACCGGCCCCACAGCGATAGTGGGTTAAGGCGTTCTTTTATGTCCACTGAATAGAGATTTCCTTTGAGGTTATGGAGTTGATACACTCTCCAACGTCACTTTTGTGCCGTGGTCACAATGTAGAGTGATTTACTGCCTAGGGGGACGCATACTCTCTTTAGAAGTGTTCCCGTGTAGGTGTAGGTATTATCTGGATATTATTCAGGAAATCCTTTTATCTAACGATATCCGCAGCAGAGGTTTGACTTCATTTAAAAATGGACCCTATAATCTTGATCACACTACAGTAAACCAACTTGACGACTGAGGAGCCCGGCTGGTGACGTCGATGGCAACATGTTTGATCGAGGGAAATGAAACTGAATCTCTGAAAGCTTAAATCAAAATAAAAGCTGAACTGCGTGGACATGTGGAGGGTGAAGCATCTCATATTTTAAAGAGAGAACCACATAACTATATTTAGTACACATTCCTTGAGACGAGTGACTGCTGAAATACAATGTGTTCATCAACGGCGTTGCGCCCGGCTGAAATGTTGAAGCAAAACAATGCTTGCTCCTTGCTCCTTGGAAGACAAATGTGTAGATATGAATCTAAACGGAAACGAGGTAAAATCATAAAAGTACATAAGTAAACTAACCACCCAGCAGGGAGCAAACAAGAAGTAAATGTCTACAGAGAGACATAAGAACTCACTTTTTTGGGGTCTGCAAACTTAAAAGTAATGAACTTTTTTGCTACTTTGCTGCTCCATGCATTATGACAGTACCTCCCAATTTAGTTGACTGGACCTGTATGTGGTTTGACAGTGCCAGGAGCTTTTAGTGATGGTGAGGTATAAGTGAAGCATATCACATGAAGGCAGGCAGACTCTCACAGCTATTTGCTTTCTGCCTCTCTTCTCTCTCTCCTTCCGCTCTCTCACTCTCTTCTGCAGGTTTGGGCCTGAAAGACGTGCCAGACCTGCTGCCAAAGCATCGGCCTCCACCTCACCCTGCAGACATGGCTGAACACACGCATGCATACCCACACAAACACGCACACACACAGTGCAGAAATCTCACAGTATCTCTCACAGATGTGTTTTCAAGCAGACTTTACTTCCTCATATCCCCCCGTACATATGTACCCCAGACCTTTTCCTGCGCATACGTACACAAACGTACACAAACGCACACATTCTTGCAATCTATCTCTGCATTGTGTCTATCTCTGTCTGTGATGATGGAGAAGCCACACACTTCCCGTGTTGCGTCGAGGACGTAGACACAATCGAGGTATGTTCACACGGTCTTCCTCGACAAAAACATAAACACACGCATGCGTTCGGTTTGTCAGTTGTCTCTCAGGCATGCCCTATTTTTAAAAGCACACCTACACACACATTCTCTCATGCTTGGGCACACCCACGACAACCCATGTCATGCTGCAAGACTGTAGTCATCTCTAAAGAACACCCTGCACAGTTGTAAGCCAGGGGAAATCAATCAGGTGAGGTGAATCTAGACACCTGACACTAGTGGTCCCTTTTTGAAGTTATTTGCACCGCCGCCCCCATACTTAATGGTACGGCACCTACTGATTATTGCATGCTCTCAGCTAGTTTGGTAATTGCGCAGTACATACCTGTCCAGGGTGTAAGCCCATCATGGAACATGGGGCCCCTTTTTTAGATGGCTCACTGTAACTGAGAGAGGGAGCCTCCTATCTGTCATTCAGTGTCAGTCATTGTGTGTGATGCATGTGTCCCTCGATTTTAAGGTCAGTTCATAGAAGGGTGTGTATGCTCAGCTGGTGTTTATGAAAAGTTCAATCTTCAATAACCGGTAGCCGTGATAACAGTGAAATTGTTCAGGTCACGGAGGTTTACAACAGTCATTTGGCATGTTCTTAAGCTGAGGTTATTTTCATGACATCCCAATGAGTCAGACACTCTGTATGTGTTTGGGTGATGGTGACGTATGTTGTAGTAAAGCCTGTAGTCTGTAACCACAAAAGCATTGCAAATACTCACTTCAAGAGTCTTTTGTAGTTATTTTGGGTTGCTTGTTTTGCTAATATTAGTTTGCCCCTTAACTCAAAATCAGAGACATTGCTTATCTTTTTGTTCCATAAGATTTCGTCTCCTTTTGCTCATCGTACAAAACTACTCTAAAACACCCACTCTCACTTTATATGTGCGTGTAGATGCTGAACGTAATGTCTGTGTATGACAGCGATGGGTTTTTGGCTTTCATCTAACCGTTATGGACAAACTCTCTGATGGCCTGGATGCTGAACGTTGAGATGTGGGGAAAGGAGAATCATTTATCGGCATTATTCAGAAAGAAGGATTGTTTCTGCACTGTACCTTTGCTCTGGTTTATGCTCTTAGATGCTTATTTAAAAAAGGAGATGCACTTATGACTTCTGGTGACTAGTAGTAGTGACGGTAATGTAATGTAATGGTTAGAAGTAAATGAAGCCTCACAGAGAGATCAAAGTATGTCCAACTTGTTCCTGTGAGAAGCAAACTGGAATGAGGAGTGGCCACATGAGGTTTGTCACACAACTCTGTCTGAGAACAAACTGAACAACCTAAGTGCGTTACTGACTCCATATTTGTGTACACATAGTACGTTTAGAGGTAAACTACGGCAACATGTTGATGCCAAAATGCTAAAAATGCAGCTTGATTTAGATAGTTTGTTTTTCCATCATATTGATGTTGCTCTGTATTTTTGGTTGCTTTGTAATTTTCAATTTTTGTGCAATCTTTTTTTAATTACAGTGCCCTTGGATTACCCAGCCCCGATGAGCCTTAAGGAACATCACAGCACAATGTCCTCACATTACCCCCTTTCATTGTGATCTGCACAAAACAAAAAGCATAAAGACTATAATAATAATCTGTATTTTCTCATTGTTTGCACACAATACGAAATATGTGGATTTCTGAATGTCATGTAAACTAATCATGACATTAAATTTGACATTGTGGATTTTGTGCAAGGAAAAGGTAATAATCAACACCTAGAATTAAGGTTTCAAGAAATAAGAATAGGGAAACTTACCTTCCAAGTGGTGCCTACCATTTTCTAATTTCATGCAGTTTACTGGATGAAAAACAAAAAAAACATCATGTTTCTATTTTTTATAAAGATGTATATGTGACATAGGTGCAATTATTGATCGTTGATTTGCTAACTTACTCAGAAGGAAGAAAAGTGTTTAAGAGTAAAAATAGCAGCGAAATAACTCATATGAGTTTTTATAGACTATTGAGGGGTTAGTGTGTATGACAGACTTACAAATTAGGATCCATTTAAAGCTGCTTTATTTAAACCCCCCCCCCCCCCCCTTTACAAATCTCCCAGTAGTCTTGAGGTGGCGTTGTGTTGGTTGGAAGGTGGTTGTTGTTGTTATTGATATAGCCACAGGCCTGTGGCTCTTCCTGGGTGACAGTAACAGGAGTTAAAACCTGTAAATCTTCATGAGACCTCCTTCCTCGCCTCTAATTCCTCATTACCTCACGGTAGGTTGTCCCAGGAGAGATTTAGAAGGCCTGCAGGGCTGCTTCAGTGGAGGAGAGTGGTTTACTTGGTGTGTGTTAACCTGTGTGGTGAGTGGCCACAGGGAAGGACTGTGGGCCGTGGCTTTTGGCCACGTGTATGATCACGGACCACAGGCAGGTAACACTTTAGGAGTTTCCATCCTCGGTTGTGTGTATGTATAAGTGTGTGTGTGGTTTCACACTCCAGGTTTAAAGATGCTGCACTCTGACTAACCTTTCTAACTACCACAACCTAAAAAATAGAACAGGATGGTTAAAACTTCACATTTGGCTGCTTATCTGTTCTCAGTCAGTTCTGTCACAGCTCAGCATATCAGGGCAGGTTTCACAGCTTATCCACTCTCTTAATTCTGCCTAAATGTTTACAGACTAATGAAAGGACCCTGGATTTGCTCATCCTTTCAGCCTACATCAGTGTAACCCAACACCCCCTGCAAACTCATCTATCTATTTATCTACCTGGCTGTCTGAGTCTGAACCTGTGTCTTTAAACAAACCCATGAAATCAATGTTGGTTCCCAACACTGTTCAAACAAGAACTTCGTCTGAGCTGGAGCCTGCAGGCAAGCCCCATGTCATCTGTTTACTAGCTCCCACTAGTGGTAAAAAGCAATAGTTTCAGAGCCAACCTGGGAGGTGATTAGATGGTGTTTACCTTATATGAGTAATGCATTTAATACATAACGAGAGACCAGTGACTTGTTTTATTTCAAGAAATTCTAGTTAGAGTAGTTCAGCATTTTGAATGTACCGGATGCACCGGTTTTAATTGTTACAAATGAATTAATAAGTCAAGCCAAAAAAACACATTTATTTTTAATATACACGCAACTTCTTTTCTTGCATCACAAAACGAGAATGTAGTTACAACTTGGTGTAATGACTTTCTCCCTTTCTTCACATGGCTGTCCTCTTTGTGAATGCATGTTGTTGTGGTGTTGAAGTGAATCATTCAGCGGTTTCTGTGATCCCCTCTATGGCATTGTGTCTCCAGCGAAAGTATTTACTGATAATTGAGTGATTACCTGTAAAAGATAGCACTCCCGTGGTTCTGTTCAGCTGTGATCCTTCCAGTATGTCTATGGCAGATCGGGTTTTAGCTTGGGAAGAAGCTAAATGCAACAGTTTGGCACACTGTGTGTAAATGTGTGTGAGAGCTACATGTACAGACGTATAACCATTTTAACTATCACTAAACTGGCCTCAGAGACTACGAAATCCCAGGAAAGCGTTTAAAACTAATTCACCAGCTCTATCAAGATGATGGTTGGATTTGGAATTGCACAAAATCATACGACAGTAATTTGACATTCCTTTGTGAGTTTCACAATCCCACAGTGAATGGAAAGTTGTAACAGGCACTTTGTGCGTACACTAGTGGCCTCACCCACAATGGCATTTGAAAGACAAACAGCAGTGCGTGCTGCTGGCCAGTGCTCCACAGCAGTGAAAGTGTTCGTTCTTTTTTAAGGTTCGGCAGCCAAAGTTCAGCATAATGTCCGTGTCATTACAGTGTAAAGAAACCTTTGTGAGTCAGCCTTGTCCCTTTCCCGATCTCCTTGGGCTATTCTCTTTCTCTTAAAGATTTTAAACCTGCGCTTCCTCTTCTTTTTATTTCTCTCTTTGATTCTTTATTTCTTCCTTATTTTCTGCTGTCTCTTTCTCTGTCAATCTTTATGTCTGTCTCTCGGCATTGAAGGATAGATTCATAGTTTTTCAAGTCGGTGAACACATGCATGCTGTAATCATTCCTCCTGTTTATAGTTGTCATTAAGAGATCCCTTCCTAACGTGCTTTCAGGGTAAGGGATGGGGGACAAACTGTCTATATGAAGCTACGAGTTTGTCAAATCAAACAGGTCTTTTTCAAATTAAATTCCCTCTCTGTGTCTCCATGGACAGTTTTTCCTCTCTAAGATGCAGTGGAGGAATAATAAAAAATATACTTTTAAAAACTGTAGCGTTGGAAGATATCTGTTTTATTTTAACTTACACTTCTAAAATCTCATATTAGCTTCAGATAAACCTTTCACTAAACATGCACATTAGGAAGGGTTCTTTTAATAGCCAATATCAACAGGAGGAATGATTACGTCAAGAAAAACCTGTTTCAATGTTTTATAGACACCTGACTTACTTGACAGGACATACTTGAAAATCTGTGAGCAGATGTCGTTTAACAAAACAGCTGCTCAGTCACGTAGCCTACTTTCTTTTCCTCGATCTATTTTTTTTTTCCTCCAGAAAGTACCAGCTCCAAACTGGGCCTCAAACCAGAAACGAGCGGTACAGGCAGGAATATTTGGTTACGGATGCATTTCCATTCGATTGTCCTAAAAGGGGACAAGAAGAAGTAAGCGATATGACTTAAGGGGATCATATTAATGCAACTTACACACACACACACACAATAATCCCACAGGACTTCCTTCCCATTCCCATTAGAAACCACACCCAGGAGGACAGGTAACAAGAGACCACCTTTCACAGGGTCAGATTGGAAGAGGTGGGAAAAACAGGCAAGGTTTCTCTCTGATTAGTTTCACCTCTTCATATCTCTCACTTCTTTTCGTTTCATATTTACGTCACATCTCCCCCCCCCCCCCCCCTCCACTTTTAAAACTATCTCTCGCTCTTACGAGCCACGTATCTGATCCATTTGAATACCTGTATTGGCTGATAATTTGAAGTGCCTCATGCATGCCATATACCCAAACTGATCGGCCAGTCACTTTTTTTTTTTCCTCCGGCGTTTGCCTGAGAGTTGGCGCTCTCAAAGAGACAGTAATATCCACTGATGTAATGTGTGAGATAGGGATCTTTTGTGGGGTGTGTTATAAATTGTCACCGTAATGCGAGTGCACAGGGAGCTGGGTGGAGGGGGAGGGACAGAGAGAGAGAGAGGGGGGGGGGGATCAAGCAGTGTCACTGGAATCCACAGTGTTGTGAGAGCCCCATACCTTTCAGCTTCATTAAACCAATTTCACGCCGAGGTGAGCTAAGAGAGGAAGCTCTGAATCTCAGCAGCGCCAACAATGGTGCATTGAAGGGATGAGGCGAAAGTAAATTAGGTACCACTTCACAGACGGCAAATTAAAATCTGAAAGTTGGATAGGAAAAGTTGAGGGTAGATGATTATGTCTTTATTGTGCCCTCCCTCCTCAATCTAGAAAACCCAACCTTCCTTTTAGCAACCACCTTTGCACCCCCCCCCCACAACCCAATCCTCTAAGAAAAAATAATGATCTATTTCTTGTCTGGTAATTGGTTTCTAAGATGCTCCCACTCAAAGACCTGATCTCAAATACCAAGCTGCTTATGGCCCTCCTTTCAGCCACTTAATTTGCTTGAGCTTATCAGTAAGATTTCATATCCAGGAAAATCATATAAATTAAACATTAATGTAGGGCTTATTTCTGTGCGATCATTGACCTCCCACGACCATTGAGCTGCTTTATCGGGTTTGGGACTCGGTGTTTGTCACTCAAACGGTTTCAACAAACCCTCTTCGGCACACACTGTAGCCCGGCACTTGAGAAGTACTTAGTAAAATATCTTTGGATATACATTATTATACAAGCCCTTATATTCCATGTGTTTACTCTTAGATTTGATCAATTTAAACAGAACTTGTATTGTGTAGAATAACTTTTGTAGCACTACAATAGTGGGTGACTTGACAGCTGTGTTGTGATCATAAACTGGTCGTATCACACAGATGTTGAAAAAGGAAATTTAAAAAAAAGGCAGCAGTTAAATTGTTCTTTTAATTATTTTAAGCGGTGGCAGAAGTACATCGATCTGTTACTTACTTACTAAAGTAAAAGTGGAAATATAACATAAAAACATACTTTGAAGTACAACTCCTGAAATCAGAATGTTAGTCAAGAAGAATCTAACAAATGTTATATTATTACCAAAATATACTTAAATATCAAAGGCTTCTCTTATTCTTTTACATTGTAATACTCTATACTGCATGATTATTATACTGCCTTAAGTAGCATTTGAGTGTTGTGGCTGATCAATGTTAAGCACATTTTCCTTCATATGCTGCTATGTAGTTTAATATAAAGCATTTTATTGAATAATTGTAAATTAAGTAATCTGCAAAGTAACTTATCATCAGTTAAGTGGAGGAGTAAGACCTGAAATGGAGTAGACATACAAGTAGCATAAAAGCCCAGTGCTTGAGTCAATGTTATTAGTTACTTTCCACTGTCTATTATTATTATTATCATCATCATTACTATATTTAGTTTACTTTAAGAATCTGGTGTGAATGAACTGTTTGACCAAATCCAGTAGTTTTTGCATTTTCCACAGAACAGTAGAGCGGGATAAAGAAAGAGAAAGGAGCTCTGACCCACATGGGAGGATGTACTGTATGTACTTTCACATATCGGTGTGCATGCTTTTTATGTATTTTTTGTGTTAATGTAAATACCCATAAGTAGGTGCGCTTTAAGCGTGTGCGTCACTTGTAGTGGGCGCTAAACCGGGCTCCCTCACTGGCTGGTGGGGTCACTCTGGGAGCCACAGGGGCCCCACACAATACCCTGGCAGCAGTGTGGCTTTTACTAGGCCCCGCGCCGCTGGCTTTACGAGAGCCAGACAGACGGATCCCCTTCACGCCATAAAGCCAACAACAAGGGAACAAAGAGGGCAGGTGCTGAGGGCTGCCATTGAGAGCTCACCTGCACCCAGCGGGGGGAACAGACTGTGTCCAGCCAAGCCAAGAGGCCCTCCACATTCACATCCCCACTCAGCCACAGAGAAACCATTTCTCTTTGCAGACAGAAGCAGATCCTCAGTTGATGATGACACACATGTACTGTATATATGCTGTGGTAAATGATTTTCTTGAATGAACGTTGGCTGCTGTAAGACCCAAAACAGGCCACAACAGGTTGCTGCTAAACTCTAATTATCAGCGTTTGACAGGTAGCGAGAGTGAGGGCTTTGGGAGAGCGGCCAATTAGGAGGGCTTTCCAGAATGTTTTAAAGAGCTAGTTTCAGAGGAGGACGTGAAATAAGTGGTTGTGTGTAGTGAGGGTGCTAGCGGGGGTTCACATGATCAGAAAATTGAAATAGAATGGTAAAGGTTAAGGGGACATGTTAGAGGGGACATGCAGGGGATCGAGCAAACGGAGACCCCAAAGGAGAGGCAGATGGTAAAGCTGAGCAACAAACCACAGCCACAGGTAGGCATGGCGGCAGACAGGCTGTCAGCGGGGGCAGACTCTGAGCTGCTGCCCCGGCTGAAGTGACAGATGTGTGGTGAATCTTTAACTCTAGCTAGTTCCCCACTGTCACCGCATCTGTCCCTGCACTCCGCAAGGTTGCCTCAGCCCCCTCCTGTGTGAAAGAAGCGACTTGAAAAAAAAAAGAGAGCTATCAGCGGCCTTATTGATTAGTCCAGGCTGTCCTGGCTGGCTTCATTTAATCACCTCTGGGAGTCATTATTGAAAAGTCATTGTCTTTGTGATTAGTTGTCACTTTCCCTTACCATATGGGGGGAGTCCTTATGTAACCTCAAGGGTGGAAATTCAAGCTTCAGTGGAATAAAAGTGCACTTGTTGGCTGACTAAAAATAAATCTGAAGATGCTTGATTTTTCTTGACATATCTAATCCGCTTTTTTTAAAAATGAGGTCATGCTGGGCGACATGTTCGACGACAATAACATAAATAAGAGGCCAGCGTATGCTCTCAACTGAAACAGCAACCCCTCTCATTGTCTCCATTTAAATCCTACTATAGAAAAACATATCACTGACAGTATGAATGATACATCCCACTTTATTCTCATTTATACATTTGGTCTAATCGCCTCAGACGGCCCAAATGGCAGGGACAGTGGCCCTCTCTCTTTCCCCACTCAGCCATGGCACTGGCAAGAGATGGTTTATTTTAATTGAAAATTAGCAAAACAAAACAAGGGCAAGAGGATCCCTGAATGGGGCCCCTTTCTCCGGGAGCTCCTGTGCCGTTGAATAATGCATATGGGAGAAAGTAAACAGCAGCCGCGGGCCTTGCTGGGGGAACAATGGGCCGCACACAGCCCAACCAGGGCGCCTGATTTTATTACTGGCCTGTCAATCCCCCCAGCCTGGGAACTGTGGGACCTAGGCCAGGCAGCTGCTGCTGACCGCTCCACACTGACCCAACACACCCAACAACCTGCAGGATGAAACTCTCACAACCGCTGCATACCTCCACTGACTGCACTGTCCACTCCTTAATCGCTCCATTCACACACTCAACATGGGTGCGGGTGGAAATGGAAGAGGGCTGAATCCATTTCCTGTTTGCTGTGATAATCCATTCAGTCTTCTTCATCGGAACTAATCTGAAGTTTATTTTGCAGGATGGAATGTGATGTAAACATTTATGTAAACATCAGATTGTGCTGTGAAATTGTATTTGCAATTCAGCGAGTAACTTATTTAAAGTAGACTCTCCTGTAAAGATATGTTTTTCTTTAATTTGCTGGATTTCGGATCAGCTCTGTCCCATCTCGGAGGCAGTGGTCTGAGGTCACCGTGGCCACTTGTAAACTTTCTCCTTCCACTAGAACATTCTTTGTGTGTTCGTTCGCTCTCCTGGCATTGAGATTCTGGTCTCGCTACTGGCTTCAGCCAAGTCCCGGTTGCTATGCCGACTGGCAACTGGTCTCCCAGGATGAGTAATGATGTGATGTGGCTGTGCTCTAAAGTCCCAACAAAGACCTTATTACCGCTGCAGCACCTCATAACACACCATTGTTGTCAAGTGCTCCTGATATTAACCTGCCTGCACTGGGGCTTCCTCCCTTCACAGTGGAGATGTGTGTGTGTGTGTGTGTGTGTGTGCGTGCATGCGTGTGTGTGTGTGTGTGTGTGTGTGCGCGCGAGTGTGTGCAAACGTGTAAGTATTTTGAGGACTATACTGCTGATGAAAGCTGGTCAAAAAGAGCCACCCTCAGAAGTTTGCTCAGAATTTAGTTGATCATTTTCACAATCTATAATGAGAGTCATCATTTTAATTTTGACCCGTTCTGAGGCTTCAACGGTCACTATTGCTTACACTTTTGCTCATTTCATCATTAAAGACTCTTCCCCTGGTTTTTATATAATCCGTTTTTAGGGTTGGTTTTACTGGAAGTCAGTATGAATCTGCCATATTTCAAGCCTTCCAAAAGAAATCCAGGATCTCCTCACCTCGGCAAACAGCATCCCCGGGCCCGTGAACCGTCCACAGTGGCCAGGCCCCAACCAAGTGTTAACTGCCATAAAGGAGAGGTGTGTATGTGTGTGTGTGTATGTCTGTGTGTGTGTGTGTGTGTGTGTGTGTGAGTGTATATGTCTGTGTATGTGTGTGTGTGTGTCTGTGTGAGGCTGTGGACTATATAGGCAGGGTGATGCCACAGGATGTTTGAGTGTTTGACTTGGTTTAACAACATCCTCTGACAGAGACACCACAGGCTGCAGATGAGGTGAGAGATAAGAAACAACTGTGATCCAGGCCTTCACCCCGGCCATTGTCCTGCTTATCTCTAATGTAGCGCTATCTGCTAATAATGGGGAGGAGATAGAGGGAGGGGTTGTCATTGATGAGGAACAATAACATCATTTTTTGTTAATTAAGGTGTTTGTTGGCGACATTTCTTTATTAGAGCAGACCGTAATGTGTGATGTGTAAACTTAGTTAACAATACTAATTTAGTTCATGACTTTATATATGCAACGAGTTTCCCTACTGAAAATGTTCGCAACAGACATCTGCACACATGCACACTCTTAGATGTGCAACCAAAACGTAATCTATTCATTACACAGTCGTATCACATTCACATGTTACATTGATGTGTCTTAATGGTCTGGTTTTAGAATGGAGCTCCCTTTGTTTTAGCCTGATGAGGCGTACACTCAGGTGCGTCACACAGGATGTCTTGTCCTCTCCAGTTTCCCTCGCCCCAGCCGAGAAGGGGTGCGCCGGGGAGGTTATCGGCACAAAATCACCACTCCAGCTCCAGACTCCACCAGGGGGGGAAGGGGGAGGAGGAGGGGCTTCTGGCCATGCGTACATCACTGTCGCCGTGGGAAACCGCATCCATCAAATAAAGTCAAGCATTTACCTGTGTGGCTCAGGTGACAGTGGAGGAGGGGCAGGGGGATTGGGAGAGGGGGAGATGTAGGTGGCCCAGGGGTGAGAGAGTAACCCTGACCCTGTGGTGGTAGCGGGGAGGAGGAGGTGGGGGTGGGGGTGGGGGGGGATTCTGGAGTGGGAGGGGGTGGCCATGATGGGTCGGCGCCCTGTGGCCTCTGTACTGGAGCCAGACAGGGGATTGTGGGAATTCTGCCTCCTTCTAGCAGGGTCAGCTGTCCCTTGGGAGACAGTCCCCTTTCCGGGGGTATCAGCAATGCCTCTCCCGCCCTCCTCCTCATCTTCCCAGGAACACCACAGCAGGACTGGTGGAACAAGTTCAAACACACGCCACTAAGACTAAGACTCTCTGCTGTGATATACTCTGCACATTTTACTTGCTGCATTTCTATGTTTTTTGTGTATAAGAAAGAGAAAGAAAATCTGCAGCTACATAACATTTTGGTGACCACAACTAGCTGTAAATGACTTTGTGCATATTCACTTGTGTGCGTTCACATGGGTGCCTGAGTTCATGAGCATGTATACATGTCATCTGTAAATTGAGTAGGTTGTGGCATTTGCTCCGCTATGATCACTAGCTATGTCATATTTGATAGAAAAACTCTTATTTCAAAATTCTCAAGGAAGTAATTAAAAATAAATCACCACCCCCACATTTATTAGAAACTCCGTTATAGATACGAGAAGAATTAATTACACTCCAAAGTCATTAAAAGTAGACTATGTCTCCTTTTTAATTACAATCATTCTTTAATGTGATCACTTTGAAAATTCATCATATTTCTCATACTCTAATGAAGGCAACTTCCATCGCAAATACAGCACGATTCTTGTGACATATGACATATTATTTATATTCAGTTTCCACCTGAATGAATCACTCCTGTGACAATGCAAAACAGAGCTGAAGACACCTCGGTTGATAGGAGGGATATTTGGTTACACCTGGTGATATGTAGATAAGATTAAATTTGAGACAGAGGGATGAGGGGACGGAGGAGGAGGAGGAGGAGGAGGAGAGGGTGGAGGGGATAAAGGTTTCCTCACTGGTGCATGAAGAACAACATCTAAGGTGGTTTGGGCCAGGATCCAAGTGGTTGTCAGAAGACCCGGTCTGAACGCAGACTCTGGGCTGCGTGCAGACGTGAGGCTCAAAGCTGGGTGTTAAGGCTGGTGGTAGAGCTAATCCTTAGATTTAGACAGATAGGCTCCGGGACAGGGACAGGGTCTGCTGAGAGCGGGGCAGAGTGGATGGCCGAGGGGTCGAAGGGTCGTGTTTACCTGCGGCAGGTATTTCCTCTGGGAACTGATAAGACCCAGGGAGGGGAAGTGCTCTGTTCCAGGTGAGTGCAGAGGGGCCCGCAAAGTGACACCATACACAATCCTCACCTAAGCCCCCTCCCATTGAGGCTCCACCCCTACACACACACACACACACACACACACACACACACAAAAACAAACTTTATGCCTCATGCTCTGACCTGTTTTTTTTTACATGGTTGCTAGAAGACATGCAGTTAATTTGAGGTATTTTACGTTTTCCCTCACATCTATGGCTGCGTTTACATCTGACATTTTTGGTTTTGTCCCTCTGAGAAACTGTATTTTGAAACTGATTGGATTGTTGCTTTATCTTGCTGCTCTCACCTGCTTCTGCTGGATGTTTTGGATCTCTTCTACTTACTACTCCAACTTGGAACTTGAGTGTTTGTTTATTTTCTGCAAATAAGTCAAATATTATTCCTACTAACGTATGACTAGTATCTTCCTGGCACCACCTTATGACTTTTTTGGTTTGACCACCGAATATAATGAGCTGCGGCAGCTGGGCGGGACTTCTTTCAGGTGTGTCACTGGAGCAGGCAGCTGTGATATGGCTGAGGTGTCACCTTGTTTGTTTTTCCTTCTCTCTTCCTCTTCCTCTTCCTCTTCCTCACCTGGCTCAGCTCTGAGGCCCTACCCCCGGGTGCTGAGAGGAGTCAGTGAGCTAGAACATGTTAACAAGCACAGCCTCGACCACTGCATTGAAAGACACACACGCGCTCGCTGCACACGGCGGGTGGGGAGAGCTAAGGGGCTGGTTTAGATCAAATACATATTTTTTTATATAACATTTTTAGTTTGAAGCGTAAATCACCCCATTTTGAGACAAAAAAACAGTAACTATTCTGTTCATGATAGGATTTGAAAGTATACCAGCCCAAAGTAATTGAATTTGTGTTTCCTTCACTGCTGTTTTGTATTTTAAAAAGTTATGTACGGCAGCTGTACAGGACAACAGCGTTAATTATGGACCAATGTAGGGGCACAATGCTGTAAATAATGCTTTGTTAAATGTTATGTGGAAATATCAAGTAACCCAAAGATGGTTATATCATAACACCTGTGCTTGTGTCTCGTGAATGTGTACTCATTGTGTTATACGAGATCTTTAGTGTGTATCTTCTAAGAGTTAGCGTAGCCGTTATCAGCGGAGGAGGCGAGAGTGGTGTGTGAGGTAGGTGTGTAGTGGTACACTCCTCCTCTGTTCTCCTCTTCTCCACCTCCTCATGCCCTCTCCTCTCCTCCTCCATCTCTGCAGAACGCCTCATTAGCGCCGAGGAGCTGCTGAGGTAGCACACGGCTGCCATTGTGGCCAATCCAAACATCAGGTCCTCTCCATCCGAGCCCCCCACTTCAGAACCCCCAACCGAATCCCATTTTCAGGCTCCGCAGCTGCCCTGCTCTGCCAGAGCACTTAGCCGTGTCATTCTATCCGGCTCTCCAGGCCTCAGAGGAAACAGGCCTGTTTTGTGCTTGGCAGTCTCTGATATGACTCCAGAAATGGAAATGAAGCCATGGATCTTCATTAGGAGAGGCAGGTGTCCACAGAGACCCAGCCCAGGTGAAGGAGCTGGGAGGGGGTCGCTCGGCAAGCGAAGGCGAAGCGGGGTGAGGGGGAATTGGATTGGTGGGGTTTTTTTTCGATCCTTAAAACCCAATGATGGTTACCGCTCTATACACTTTAACACACACTCGCATATACACTTCTTCTTCGCCATCGCCCTCCCCACCCCACGCCGCTCCGCCCCCCCCCCCAGCACTTAATTGCCCATGTAATGAGCTGCAGTGAATGGGATTACTTGTGTGGAGGCACTTGAGGACCTTGTGCATTGGGGGCACCTCCTGCAGACCCTCATCTCCAGGGAATACATTTAGGATGATGTTTTCTATGAAGCGCAGGGGCAAAAACTCAGCTCTTCTCGCTGCATCTGGCCTAGTTGCATTAGGCCCTCCACAGCTTCCCGCCTCCTCCCCCAGCCTCTCACCCCCTGGGGGCCTTTTGTTTCCTTAATTATTCATTACAGAGAGGTGGCCTTCGCTTTGAAACCTGTGGAGGTGGATGAGGCTTGGCGCTGACCCACGAAGCACCAGAGCATCCTGGAGCCTGAGACGTGTCTTTGTGACAGGACACCTGTTATTTCTCCATCCTCGATCAACGTGGCCCCCTCGCCTCTAACTACACATTACCAAATCAGAGGGGAAAATAATACCCACACGTCTTTGTGTATTTTAATGTTATACATATGACATCAATACGATGTCCATCTGTCCTTTCTATTTATTTGATATTTGCTAAGATGTTTTGCTATAAAGGAACCATATTAATTTGAATGTTTACTTTTTGAATGTTGTGCAAAGTGTGAGCTGAAGACACGCTCAGAGGCCTCGACTTTGGAGGCTATGCAAATGTTATTTTGTGAGTTCCATAAAGTAAAACAAACTGTACCATCCTGCTAATTTGTGAGTAAACTGTGAAGGGGCACTCTCCATGGTGCCCAGGGCCGCTTCTCTTCTCACGCTGTTTTTGGTAAAATATTAGCCCCCGCAGCCCTGTGCTGGGCGGCTGACAAATAGAGGGCTGTTGTCCCCCTTCTCTCACAGGGCTGAGGGTTAATGATCCCAGTTTCGGGGGGTTAAAGCCCGCCAGTAGGCCTTTCTCCTGCACACCAACAGATGTTGCTAGGACTTTAATGTGGTTATCAAATCGGAGTGCCCTCTGAGCCCCGGGAGCTCATTGTGCGTCGGTGCATTCCAGGGCCTCGCCGTGGTGACAAGGCATCCCGGGGGCCAAGCTGGGCTCCTGCTGAGTCTTCCAGCAGCCCCTCAGAGCTGACAGCTAGGGCTGCCCCTCTCCCCACACCACCTCCACCTCCGCCCAGGCCCTCTGTGTTTCTGCCGCTGATCCTGTCCCCTCAGTGTCATAAAGTCATCCTCCCGTCTCCCCTCGATCCCACAGTGGCCCTCTCAGTCACGCTGCTCTCACAAATAGGCCCACTCACTCACTCACTCTCACTAGCCCACTCGCATTTTTGGTCACACACATTAAGTCCACTTTCACACACTGACACACATACGGCAACAACCGCAAACACACATTTGAATTCCTATAGCGATAACTAAATGCATTTTATTTTGTTTGCAGGTTAAAAAATGTCCTGTGGACGGATGTAAACTATTACATGCAGTGATTCTAGACTCAAATCTGTTAAACCGTGCAGACCTGCAGGTGGTTCAGTCTTTAAAAACTCATTCTATGCCGCCAGACATTGTTCAAACTCACATAATAATGTTCTAAATTCAAAGATACCAAATATATTTCTGGGGAAATGTGTGAACAATAACGCACAAAACATCTAGAATATTTCTTTTTGATGGAAAGATGCAACATGGAGTCTAAGGTTTGAATATTTCACCATGTGTCAACAATACATAGCTTTAATGAAGAGCTGCAACAAGCCGATACAGAATATATGTGATAGTGTCATATGGTGTGGAATAATAATGTTTCCAACCCTGAAGCTACTTCGGAGGACAAAAAAGGGAAAAGTATGTTAATGTTTTAAAGGAGAAGAAAAGAGCATAAGGGCTTTAACGCTTAAAGCTTTTGTAGGCTATATGTCCTTCTCTGGTAACTGGGGCCAAATTACACTTGTCTGAATAGAATATTTAGAGCAAGAGGGAATTTACACTTCAGACAAGTACTATAGGAACTTCATATGTTCAGTGTTTTTGCAATATGATACAAACATGTATACAATGTTCTAAAGAAGAGCACCCACTGTGGTAAACATCATGCGACAGCTCATTTGAAATTGTAAACAGGTTGAGTGTTCATAGGTGTCACAAATACCTCCCAGATGAATAGGTCATGGTCTTGGAGGCGATAGTGGAGCCCTGGGGTCAACCTGGGCTTTCTCTGCTCTGCTCTGCATATACAGTATCAATGCCAGCAGCTGTGGGATTGTTTGTACACAGATGCAGGGGTGCTTGATGATAATTGCCTCGCAGCTGCACTCCGGGGCTGGAACTGGGTGTTTTTTTCCCCCCTTAGTGGCTCATATTGTGTGTGAAGCGTTAAGAGCAGGAATGTGGGAAACAGTCGTAATTAAAGTATTCTGTAACTCAATTAAGGACTCTTCCCCTCCCCCACAGTCCCCCCTGAGCCCCAACCGCCATCCTACACCTATCTCCTGCTAGCCCGGACCTTTAGTGTTTAACCAATGTCAGGACCGGTTGCATTGAGAAAAGAGGGATTTCTTATGTGAAAATTCGAAGGTAAGAGGGTATATGAGGTGGAGAAAAGACAGTGAAGTGGAATCAATGGGGAATTGCTGTTCCACAGAAGGCTGCTAACGTGGTTACCACTCAGAGGTGAGACACTCATTACAGTCATGAGTCATTTTTCATTGGCTGTTATCAACTCACCGTGCACAGAAGATGGATGGATGACAATTACGCTGATGAAAACCTCACATGCTCTTATTGGCGGGAATAGGAGCTCTCAACAAAATCATTATGTGGTTATTTTTTAGATACGTTTTCCAAAATAGCAGCAGTTGTTTAAGACTTGTAAAGAAAAACAAACTTGAAAAACACCATTTTGCTTTTAGTGTGTTCTCAATATGTGGAAAAGTGGCTACAGTAAGTAAGCAATAAAATTCACGTCGTTTGTTCTAATTTCCCCAAAACTGCTGCAGGCTGGTACTTTGAACAATGACAGGCAACAATCAAGGTGCTCAATTAACTGTATAACGATTAAGACATCAATTACCAAATTGATTGATGAGGCCAAATGATCCGATTCATTTTCTCCAACCAGCGTAAAAATTGGGGGCAGCAATATGAGAAAATTTGTTGAATAATGGTTCGGGTGTGGAAGCCCTTCGCCATGATAAAATGTGTAATTTAATACGATACAAAATTGCTGTTAACACTTAAATAAATATCTAGAACGGAAAATACAATAGGATTACAATATAAGAATTATATATTAGAGAGAAAATACAAACACACTAAAAGGTTTAAAGATTCGCTCAAATGTAGTTTAAAACAACTATTAATGTAATTGAATTACTTTTTTTTAGCTTTTTTTCTCAATGAATGCTTTGATTGTATAAGAGCAGTTAATGTATCAGATGAATGTTTTTCTTTTCTCTATTACCATTGATGCTGCTGATGTTCCTCTGCCCCTCTAACAAAAGCCAAAACAATGTTTGAAGAGCGCCTTGAGACCAGCTTGGACTAAGGCTTTAGTTTTTATTCTGTTCATGTTGTCAATGTGTAGAGGGATAATTGAAGCGATCCTTGACTATGGGATCTATTTATACAGAGCATAATTCCCTCTGTATTCAGGCATTATCATGGTGTCAGAACAAGCACAATGGCACAATAAGGTCAATATAATGAAACTCCAAAACAATATGGTGTCCTTCTTATATAAAAAGTGAGGCATTCCCGGTTTGTTTGGTCTTGAACTTGTTGCAAAATGGTCATAATATGATAAATATACTGTCAAATAAATTAAAAGACGTTTTGTGTTAATATCTAAGCAATAATTATTATAACGTTTTTTTTTTATATTTTGAATTTCAGTTTAGATATAGGAAATTACACTTTTGTGATTTGTTGTATTTCTTAAAAGCTTTTTTTCCCCTTTTTTTTTACAAAAAATGTTTATAGATATTTTTAAACTAATATTTTAAAGCACCTGTTTTGTCCGACAGATTGTCTTTAAATTATTATGAATACATATTATGATTATTATTTGTTGCAGTTGTATTCTTGTAATACAATGTTAACTACCATTTTATTACTAGTGCTAAACAGACCTAATTTTATGTGAACCACTATGACTTCATTTCTTTATCTTCAGTTTTCCATTAATCTCAGCAGCATCTGGAGCCAAAATTACATCAGTTATCTGCTTTTTCCCATTAGCAATTTGACAAATACCCCCCTTTATAACAACCCCATATCATTCTGCTTGACTTTCCCCCTGGGCCTGAATTCAGTTATTGATTGTCCGTTCAGTTTCACTTGGAAAAGGTTGATAAAAGGAGGTTTTCACTTTCTCAATTCGATGTGACAGCTCCCTAACAAGAATAATGGAAAGCACCCATTCACAGGCAAATCAAGCTAATCCAGCGTGCCCCTCCACTCTCAATGGAGAAGTCACAGTCCTTCCCGACCCATTCCATCACAAGCCTCTCTCTTCAGAAACCTTCAAAGTTAGCCCAACTCCTCCAAAAGACAACATTGCTCTTTGTATGGCCCTCTCACTCACCATCAAATGGATAAATAGGTCGATAAATGTATACAAAGTCAGAGGGGAAACAAAACTGAAGCATATAATCGGTTTGTTTTATGTGTAATCTGATTTCACTGATTCCCACTCCTCCTTCTATTTGTTTGTCAGCAGCTGATGAATTGATATTATCAGAGCTGATGGTGTGGAAACACACCGGTCTAAATCAACAAAGTGGATTTTATTCACACATAAGTCTTGTTTATCCTCAAAAAGAGAAGACAATAGCAACCCCTCCCCCTTCCCTTCTTGTTCGTTACTGGAATGAACTGCGGTTTTTCTTCTAATCCCCTTTTCTGGGCAGAAACCAGGTGACAAAGCAAAGGTGCTTGTGTGTTTGTGTGATTCACAGTAAGTGGGTAAGCATGCAGGCTTGACTGTGTGTACGTCTTGTGTAAGTGCATGCATGTGTGCTGTATGCGTGTGTGGTAGGTGGAAACTATCCCATATCTAACACAGACAATCTAAACTATGTTGTAAATTGCCGGCTGTGTAGTCTCTGACAGAGGCACTGTAAATCTTACATGACACCATCAGGTGCAGTATGGACACTGAAAGAAGCTGGAAGGCTGCAGAACAAAATAATCAAAAGTATCGTCTATACGGCGTCCACCGCAGGCTCATCAATAGGATCCTTTGATAACAGCCAAAGCACCAGAGAAAAGGTGAAATAACATAAATAATCTCAGTGTAATTGTTTGTTGCAGTGCTTATATTTACATTTTTAAAGAATGCTTCTGTTTGGACTGCCGAAAGTCTCATTCACGTTTGACTTAACAAGACTGAACAATGACTTTGTAAGACTTTAAGCAATTAAAGTGCCACAGGTTCACTCCCATTCTGCTTTTAGAAAAGAGAAAAGGGAGATTAACATGATTTTGCTTTATCCACCTCGTATAAGCCTCAAAACCATAAAACACAACCCAAAGGCATCCCCGTCCTGCTCTGAATGTGCACTTGTTACTGCTCTCAATTCGGCTTTCAGCCCCCTCTAAAGAGACAAGGCCCAATCACAATATTGTCAAGGCTCTGTTGGTTTTCTGGTTCAAATCCTTGTTCACGCTGTTTGCTGAGTACTCATCTGCTGTGACAGCCTTCAGACAAACAGTGAGTCCTGAAAGAGGTCTCCCACAACCAGATCTTTCCTGCTGGGCAGCGGCTGAAACGTTCCTTTCTCTCTCCATCAAGTGGAACCCAGGCTATTGAGTTGGCCCCTGGGATCCCTCCATTGAGGTGGGCTATGGGCCAGTGCTTCGCCCCTCCTTGCCCTGGGCCACCCTCATTCTCCCAGCACACCTGTACCCCTAAACCCCATCGTGGGAACCTCCTCGCTGCCTCTGCCACCTGAGCTGCTCACTGTGCCAGCTGGGCACATCTGACAACACCATCGGGAGTCAAAGCACAAAGAGACCAAAGATAGTCCCAGCGTGCCAGCTCGATTGAGCTCTTTAGAACTTTCTTTGCTGGAAAGCTGTCTTGTTTACTGAAGTAAGAGAGATGAAGGAATCTCTGCTGAAGTTATGAAGCAAACTTGTGTGTCAGCTTGCGATCTATAGAGCAACCATTTCAGATTTGCATATCTGGAAAATGCACTCACAAAAACACATTTCCAGCCTCAGATCGCAGTTCTCTCTGCTTACTCACAACCTCCCTCGTGCACCCCTACCCTCTAAATCTCCATGGCACACTGCAAAAAATGGCATCAATTAATCAACATTCATGAACCGTTTACTTGAGCTCCCCTTTGTGTACTGCAGGGCCTAATCCAGACAGAGACCAGGCTGTTCTGCAGCAGTGCAGACTGCGTCACTCCACCCTTTGTGGGAGAAACCCATCAACTGGTGTTTCAGGGAAATGTCTCCCCCCACTGAGAGCTTAACCTTCCCCCTCTCTCACCCTCTTCCTCTTGTGCCCCCTCAGTACTCAGGGCAGGAAGCTCTATCTCTTAGAGGAGGCCATCCATCCATCTTGCCTCTTCCAATCCAATTCACAGCCGCTCCACATGTATGAAGACATCTGTCCATATTTGATCAGATATTCCATTTTGCTGCAAATGATCCCACCCTCCATCCCCACCCATGAGGGAGGCGGCTATTTAAATGTGCTGATACTTTGCTGCATAATAACCTGCCAATTCTTTGCCTTGCAGAAGAAGCAAGTTTAATTGGGCTGTGCATTTAGAGCTCTTCTACAATTACACAATTACAGCGGAGATGCATTTCTGCACGTTGCGATGTTTGCCCCAATTTACTGCACTTTTCATACAGTTTAACACTGGTTCCCTTTTCAGAGGATGCAAATTTGGCTCATTTGGCTTCAAATGAAGCATAATTGCTCATATTGAAATCTACACCTTTCTACAAGAGGTTCCTGCCAGTTAGTTCTCATTAAACCTAAGGAGAACAAAAATTCCCAATTCTATTTCAGCGCACATGACATCTGTATCATCTTGTGTTAAAAGCAAGGAAATTGGAGACAAAATGGATGCTGAGTGCATGGATGGAAACCTCGAAAATCAGCCTGTTCAAGTTGGTCGGTGCAGAATAACTTTTTTTCCCCCCTGTTTTGAACATTTCTCACCAATAGCATGAATCGGAAATTTAGCAGGAACGTTTCAGTGAAATGAACCACATGGCTGATTGGAATTAATGCTATTTTCATTGTTTTCAAATACAGAATGTGTTTGCTGTGTGCAACCTTAAAAAGCATTCAATTAAGTGCAGCCTAATTAGTTCGGAGGGCATGTGCGGCTGGCCTCTCTACATTCAAAACACAGAATGGTGTGTCAACCCCGACATGTGATCACCATCAAAGTGTTTTCGACTCCTTCCTCCTCTTTTATATCACTTTCTTGAAAGTTATAGAAATACGAGTCTTTTAGTAAAAGGCCCTCTGAGTCTGAAGTGGTGGCCTGAGCCCTCTCCAAACAATGCCTTACAAGATACTGTTTAAATTCATATCCGCTCTTCCTTTCTTACAGGGGGACAACACAACAAACCACTGACCCACCGATACACACAATTAGAAGTGATGCGGCAGTTAAGGCTACAAGCAACTCTGTTTAACCGTCTGTCTTTGACCCTCCACCATTGAATAAATATAATGCCCCCAATGAGAGTAAGACACTGAGGTGGAGTGAAAAGAGAGCTGGGGAAGATTTTAAGCCACACATAAGTAGTTAAAGACCTTTATAGAGTATAACACCATTATCCCTGCTGAATGAAAATAGGATTTAGTGTTTTTTCCACTTAATTTAAATCAAAAGAGTCCCCACCTTACATATTGCACTGGTAATGTAATGGAGAGAGACCCACAAAAAAGGCTTTGTGGCCCTGACACCTCCTATAGTGGGACTGTGTTGTCCTGTGAGCAAAAGGGAGAAAAAGGTTTTTCTTCCCTGCTTTGCTATCTGCTAACACATTCTAATTGATGCTGCTGCATTCCTCCACTGGATGCATTCAGTGAATAACGAGCCTTGGACTGAATACCCATGAATTGGTCCCCACCAAGCAAAGCAGTAAAGCCTTTGGCCCCCCCCCCCCCCCACCCCCATCCCTCAGCCTCCCCGCACCGCCACCATCGCAACCACTACCAAGCACCACCTCCCCACCAAACCTTCCCCAAAGCTCTACTCTAGCTTTACCGCCCATTAAAGCACGACCATTGTGCAGAGATGCAGTCCACAAAAGCTGTCAATCTCTCCGGGTCCTCCAAAGCTTGGACTCACACAGACTGGAGTGACAGACCTCCCCCTTCACCCCCCCCCAACCCCGTGTTCCCCCAAAAATCCTCTCCCTGAAAACTTCTCAGCTAACTATCCCCCACCACCCTCTCTCTCTCTCTCCCTTGCTCGCTCTCTCCAGCCCCAGTGCACAAAGCATCAATCTGTCTTCAGCCCCAGCACCCTTGGCCCTTTGTCCCATCTGCAGGTGCCTCTGAAAGCACCCACGGTCGCCCCAGCCTCTGCGCACGCCACGCCTAGTCCAGGGACAGGAACTGCTGACAAAGGCCCAGTGTGGGAATGAAGGATGCGTGGAGGGAGGGAAGGGGGTGTCGGAGGGGGTCTGCTCTAAGACAGATGGCTGGGGAAGTCTCCCAACTCCTCCACAGGGGCTGTCAGTTTAAATTCAGAACTACGAATGCGACTCACAGGGGAAGAACCAGTAAAGGAATGTCCACTAAATTCACCAAATACTGTACATCAAGGACCAGAACACAGAACCAGCAGCACCGGGTATCAAATACAACGGTTATAATTCATTCACTGAAAAATACATTATTTCAATTAGAAATGTAAACAAACTCTTAGAATAATAAAAAAATAACCATATGTTGTGCTCAAATAAATGCAAAGTGTGTCTTAAATATTTAGTTTGTTTCAGATTTGTCAGTACAAAAAATACTCTCAAACAAATATTTTATTATTCTCATCACTCCTTGAGCCTTACTTTTCACTTTGAAACGAAATTTTGATTTTCATGCAATTGCCTTGCGGTAATTCTTTTTTTATTATCTGCACACAGCTTACTGTATTGAAATACATTAAGACATACAGTAAATATATTTGTTAAGTTTATTTATTTATCCTTTTTAATATGCATGAAAGGTTTTGTTGTGACTTATATGATGTCTTATGTGATGTCTTGCGATGCTCTTGTATTCTGCATTCAATTCTAAAATCTTACCAAATGCAACCTTTGTAAGATGTTGCACATGTACCGTATGTGCACATGTGCAACATACTTCAATTTCAGTCTCGAACAGCACGTACATTATAATAGTTTAGTCCTTCAAAAACACGACACAAAAATCCAAGATTTTTGATTGCAATGAACTTTACAACAGTTCTAGTTGAAACTGTAATCGCCTCTGCAGCCCTGCTCCGGGTTTCTCTCTCAGTGCAACAAGTTGGTTACATCTCATTGATGTTACTGGGCTGCCACCATGTGGACATTCATTGAATTAAAGCAACCAGTTGAAAGGTCAATGTATGCACCTTGGATGTGGATGCAGTAATCAGAAGAAAAATATCACTGCTGTCTGATGATATTTGCCCGTGCCTGAATCATAAATCATATTTCTATTTTTTTTCCTACCATTCAAATGTGCTGACTTGTCATTTATCCACATGAACAACAGCTCAAGATTTACCTTAAATTCATTGATGTCACTTTAATAATTATAGCTTGACATGTATAAAAAGCCGGCCCCTCTGGCTGAGGAAGTTGGAGGGCTCTTATGAGCATTTGGATACGGTGCTATCTCAGTTTTGTCAGTGACATCCCAATAGTTCCTTGAAGATTCAAGTTCACGAAATAATCCCACCATTTTACTCCCCTGGCCCAAATATGCATCGCAGCTGGTGTGATCCCGCTACAAGATGATCTCTAGTTCTGTCTTGAATTCTATTACATTAAAGGGAAGTTGATGTCAGTCACTCTGAGAGGTGTGGAAATGGTAATGAGCCCACAGTTTATATGGTGTATATACCTTAATGCTGTATTTCTACAAATGGCATTACCCTGCAAGGAATGCAGTGCTCTTAGCTGCACTGCAGCTCACTAAGTGTCTGACTTTCTGTAACGGATCAGGGAGAAGAGACTGTTCTTCTCAAAATTCAACAAACAGTAAAATAAAATGAAGCATTTCTTCGTTTGGCCACATGGTGGCGATAGTATCCAATTTATAATGTATCTGTTCACGGCTGATGTGACAGATTAAGTTCATCTTAATGCAATCCTTTTGTTTTCCACTTTTGATTGCTTATAATAATATAACATAGAAATACTACAACAATGTGTATCCCTTACTCTGAAATAAATTGAAGAGAAACAATAGAGTGACCTTTTGTATTTTAACAGCAATGCCATTAATGATATACAGCACACATATCTTTATAGTGATTGATTTTCATTACAGGAAGCTACAGTATCATAGTACAACATGTACAGTATGTCAAAATTATAAAATTAATTTGAGGTTTCAGTCAAAATGTAAACATTTACAGGTGCTTAGCCAGAGTTGTAAAAGATGTCAGTTGGCCCTGGCTTGATGACGCACACATGTGTTTTCTCTGCCCCAAAGTTGGGAAATATAGTGTTCATCAAGCGGGTTACTTCCTGAGAGGTGCATGTCATGGCACATACTGAAACCACATTTTGCAAACGGGGTGGTCCCTCAAATATTTTGACTTTGAGAGCTCCTAACTTTGAAAGGATTTTAATTGCTCTCTGTTTATAAAAGTCCAAACAATTCTTTAGGAACAAGTCAGCCATGGAACTGAACAGTATGTGAGCTGTGTTGACCACACTGCTTATGTAAAACCTTACAAAGCAAAAAAGCTTAATAAATGACCTTCATCGACTCAGTAATTTCGTTGAGTCCTGATTTGGCTTTGACTGCTTATAATACGTTCACGGTCAATTGGTTCCATTTTGTAACTCAAAAGAAGATGTGCTCTTGTGCTTTTCTCATCAGGGTTGACCAGTAATAGTTTCCGCTGAACATACAACACAAACCACATAGATATGATCAGCCAATGTTTTGTGGTTCAGAACACTAATTCAAACACAGACACCAAAAGACAAGAACAATGTCTGTAAGTTAGGTAAGAATATCTATGTTGCAGTGTAAATATGCTTCCTCTATTACCCCACTTGTCACAATTTGAAAAAGTGACCACATTTCATCAACAGGAAGGGCGTCACTGACGCAAAATGCAAACCGGTTGCCACATGCAAATAGCTGCCAGGGTCACTCATGCTGTGGCACGTACAAACACAAATCAGCCTCAGTGTCACATTTCTGTTTGTGACCTCCATGTTGTTTCAGCATCATTTTAATTTCACATTAAATGTATTACATTTAAGGCTAAAAGTTAAGATATAATCCTTTTATGCAAGGTTTTAGTGATTATATTTATGACTCAAAATCACACAAATCATAATTCTCATGTAGTTTTTAAGAGCATTACTTCCCTAAACTTGTCCAATATGACCAATTATCGCTGTGAAGCATTTACATCTTTACATGCATTTTAATTCTTTGCCGCTCTCAGAATGGCCTTTAAAGAACTTATTGTTAACGTCAGATATTAGGCTCGTTGTTCTTTCCTGTTCCTCAGAATTTCAGCTTGTAATGCTTTTATTTACTTCAACTTGTGTCACAACGGCAGACATTTCCACTACATCTGCACATTTTATCTGATGACACCAGTAGTCAAGATACACATGTGGTTTTCAAGCAGAATTGAAACTTTTCAGTCTCCCAAACATCACATGGTATACTCTTTAAAGCTAGAAGCAAGAAGTAAGATCTTTAAGTCAAAGAGATTAGCAAACTTGCATCATTTAATTTCATAAGACTTACAACATGACACTTTTTTACCACCTGCCTTACAGCCTTTCCTCCAACTTGCACTCCGAAATGCAGAAGAGAGAATATTTCCAAAACAGAAAGATCACATTGCAGAATTTCTACCATGTTAACATTTATATTTTAAGGTAAACATGGGGTTTAAAGGTCCCTGTGTGGGTAAGTGTTGGCTGATCAAATGCCAACAAAACAAGAGCTGAAGGACATTTGATGTTAGAGCTCATAAATCAAGACAATCTTTTAAATCCCCAAACTTATTTAGCCTACGTAAACGTACATTGATGTATTCATCTTTTACAAATTGTTTACTGTTCATGTTTTATTTGTAAGTTTGATTCTTAAACTTCTCTATAAAGATGTCAATGTTGCAGCTGTTGAACCTGAAAGCACAAAACACATCTCATACTCTTAGATAATTTAAAATCAAGACTTTATTCAATTCTTAGAGCAACTCATTAAAGACCTGCAAATCACATGCGGACACTAGGAACTTAAGATATGTGTTAAAGGATTTTCAAAAAGTTCTGTGAATATCTACCTGCTAATTGTAAGGGAAGACTAGTATTAGTATTGGGGAATAATCAGAGCCTAGTAATATTTCTACAGGCTGCAGTGTAATACAAGTTTTTTGTATACCAATTGCATTGTTTGCAATATGTTTTTGGACATATGTTATTTATAAAAGATTACCTGTTGCTTGCTTTCGCTGCATCTTACGGTTGTGCTGAGATATTTCTACAATATTCACCTAAAGCTTTTTATCCATCTTTCTGTTATGAGGGATGTAACTATATTAAAATCCTCTTTTGCATCGTCAGAAATGTACAGGAGGCTTTTATTCAATGCTCAACGATCCCTGAAGTGCAATCACAAACCGCCAGTTCTCTCCTGTAGCACATGCAGGAATAGGAAAGGTTGTAGTTCAAAATCAGACCACATTACCCATAATACACTCTGAGCGAAAAGTCGCCGCACCTTCGCCGGGTGGAGCTTGTGAACGTGGGGACGTTTGTGGGCTGCTGCTGGAGTGAGAATTGTTTGACAGGGAGAGAGAGAGGTGAGGCGACCTGTGCAAGGGGGATTTGGAAGAGAGAAGTTAGTGGTTTATTTGAGAGTGTCTCCGGCAGTTTGCGAGTCAACGGTTGAGGCACAAATGAATCGCACGAGTCTCAGCAACAGGGCAACGAGAGAAATGTCAGGGACCGTTCCAGCCTCGAGCGAAGGGAAGCGCGACTAGTAGGCTTTCACCGCAACGCGGAAAATATTCAGGGGTGAGAGAATGCGAATGGTGAGAAGATACCGAAATCAAACAAAATGGAAACGATGTAGCGTCGCTGCGACATTTCATATAGCTAGAACTAACGGTAGAGTAGAGAGTAGATAGCTAAAGGGGCTAGCAGGTTTAACTAACATACATGTAAAGTTATTCTCCGGGAGAAGCTGAAGCAGAGCTTTGGAGGCGTCTGTTGAATCGGGAGGGTCCACCAGTGTTGCGAAATCAAAGAAGATAATCACAAGAAGATGCTACGGAGAAGACTGAACCGTTTGGTATGTGTGCCCTGGCATCAACACCACCACACGCACGCACACACCCACGCACACTAATTGTTAGCTTATGCCATCCTGCTGCTCCTGCTAGCGTTTTTAACTGCAGTGACTATGTATGTCCTGAAAGAATGTTGACTGGCATTCCCAGTATTTTCCTTCTTTTCCCTCCACATTTTGGCCGGAAATCCGTGAGAAACTTGCAGCAAACTGTTACTTCACACTGCCTGGCAACACGAAACCAGCGGTAGTCTCACTTCATTGCTCTGTTAGCTAACTGCTAGGTAAGTTCTTCTGCCAGCCAGGAAGTCACGACGGGTGCAAGTTGATGTCGGCCAAACTAAGAGTCATTTTTTGTCTGGCATGT
Organism: Pholis gunnellus; assembly: GCF_910591455.1. NCBI lineage: Eukaryota > Metazoa > Chordata > Actinopteri > Perciformes > Pholidae > Pholis > Pholis gunnellus. Next base: position 16,556,998 of record NC_136537.1, read on the forward strand.
AAACTCTCAACCTTCTCCAGAACCGTAGCATCACATGTTCAGTGAGCCTCACCTGTAACAATGCGTGGAACACAACCCAGGAACTACAGCTCTGGTAAGAGAGCAGGCTATCTCATCTACCTGTCTCCAGAGACCTGGACTGCTTCTCTCTGGGGTGCCAACATGCTAAAAATATGCACTCTATTTAGAGACGCTATGACCTGCATCTAAAGATACTCTGTGTAGCCTTTATGCTCAGCATTACAGTTGAAACTGTTAACGTAAGCCGGTTAAATCAATTAGTCACATTTAATAATCAATTGAATTATTACATCCATTAAATTAGCCAAACTGTCACTGGATTTAGCTTTTATAAATTTGAGGATTTGCTACTTTTCAGTGTTCTGTTTTTTTCTACATGGAATATCTTTGGAATTTAGACCATTACTCAGACAATATAAGAACAAAAAACATCTGTTTCTAACTGCACTACTACTCTTTGCTCTGACTTTGCATCCATCCACCGGATTTGTTGAATTTGGCATTTTGCCAGCGTGAACTGCTTTGACATCATATTTCACGATTGGTCAATTTAATGCTTACCCTTTTAAAGTTCACCCGTCGGTTTCACTGCCCTTTTCCCATACATTAATCAGCCATGAGTGGGCTCGTTGAAAGCGGAGTAACTATCCGCAAGGCCAGGTTTATAAATGCTAAACCGCCTTTACTGCCTCTTTATCGTCCTCCTATGCACCAGTAACCTGTTGTCGCCGGTGGTTTGAATCCCCCACGGGCTATGTGAGCAGTATAGATAGCGATAGTGAATAAGGGGAAGCAATATAATAATTATAGTGCCTGACCCTCCTTCCGGCCTCACTCTAAGTGTTGCCAGGTCAGCTGATTTTTTCCCTCCTTCTGGAGAGGATTGCTGCTGTAATTTCTCTCCAGTGTGAGCTCGCAGTAAATAATATTTTGTGCGGGGCAGTCAGCCACACTGCCATTGATGCGCACAGCGCCGTTATCTGAGGCTCTGGCTGTCTGCCTCCTGATACACACTGAAGCCCACGGGGGGTACATGTGCATCATGAAGCGGGAGAGCAGATAGAGGGACGAGGGAAGAGTGTGACTGCTCATACCAAAAGGCACCGAGGAGGCTCCATGTGTCTCACTTGACTCTTCCACTATGATGCGCTGTGCCGCTAAACCCTGAGTGTGTCTTTTGGAAAAGCAGTAAAGATGACTGTGGGAGCGAGTGCGGCTGGGCTTTTCATCGGGGGGGGGGGGGGGGTGGTCCAGAGGTTGTAATGCTCTGACAGGAATGTGAAATCACACAGTTGCCTTTGATGTTCGTTCAAGCCCTTGAAGGCAGCAGTGTGATCTGTGAGAGGTGGAGCCTGGCGGCGATAGTATTCATTGAGGAGAACAGCACCGTCACATGAAAACACCATCACCCAGGCAGCACCTCCAGAAGGCCTCCTCCTACTCTCTGGCTTGGTTGAAATCACACTTGGGAAGTTGACCGTTGTAGTACTGTAGCAAGTATTCCGCTGCCCAGTAATGAAGTACACTGAAGCTCGACAGGTACTCTTGCCCTGTGCACAAAGACAGGAAACGGTCCCGGTGAAACAAATGGAATTACTTTGAGTTAATAGAATTTAGTGCTGAAACAATTAGTTCTGTAATCACTTAGCTAAACAAGCATTTTGATAATCAGTTAATTATTGATTTCTTTTTAAGGCAAATCTACTAAATGTTCTCTTTTTCTAGCTTCTTGATTGTGAGGATTTGCTGCTTTTTTTTTTCTTATCTGATAGTAAACGCAATGTCTTTTAACTCTATTTTAGAACACTTTGTGTACAAAACAATTAATTGAAGATAATAATAAAACCCCAAATGTGATGGATATGTTAACAAAAACAAACTTAAGTTAGCTGGACTGTGTCAGGGTTTCTTGTGTGAAGTATAAGACGTGAAGGTTGTTTTTACCACACATGATGTAGGATGGCATTTCAACAGCATGGGGTTATTTAGACAGGAGCTGTAGAACGCTTAAGATATTCTGTATTTTGTCTCGGTAGCGTGCTAAAATACCACGTGCTATTCAATCAAACGGTGGTGCAGAGACTCTCGCCTCCAGTTTTTCCTTGTGGTTTAGATTTAGATTCACAAGCACCCCATTGATCTCTTGACATTTAATACTTTTTTTCCCTTGCTTTGTGAGTTGTTCTAGTTTTAGGGTGCAATACACTTGTGTGTTTAAGGCTGTGCAGTGAAGTCTCAAATATTTAGTGCCTCTGCTCAGGGGTCCTGCTCCTTCTCGGCAGGGCTTCCCCCTCCTCTCCAGCCCTCCTCGGCCTGTCCATCCTGCTGCAGACTGTTGCACTGGAGCCTGCCAGTCTCAGATCTGTCTCTACTTCACTGTGACCCATGCCCCGCTAAACAGGCCCTTACCTGGCAGGAGGTGTTGTTGTGTATGTTTCTGAAGTGTTTCATGTCAAATCCGTTTGGGAGCCCCAGGGCTCTGCAAACCGGTTTCTCAGGTCACCTAAGAGCAATGGCAGGTCTGAGACTTGCACACAAACCTGTGTGCACACACTAACACAACTGCACATCAAGGTGATTTTGTGCCAACGTAAACGCACAAGGTTGAATTTATTTTCACCGTTGCCACTCTTCCCAGGGGAAGCAATAAAAGAGGATGTTTTTGTACCTGCTGCTGAACGATTCAGTAGTTCCATCTGACCTGCAGGTGTTGGGCTAATGAGTCTAACTTCCAGCATTCTAAGCACTTTGTACCCGATGCTGTTTTCATGACTGTATCGTGGTTCTGCTGCATGACTTACCCTGCTTCAGAATGCTCCAAATTGTGTTTTCTATATTGCGGGACAGTCTTGCTTTTATATGCTCTAGCTAGTAGCACCTGTTGTAAACATATGAGAGCAGTTAGGTTAAGAGTCTCCTCTGAAGGCAACAGACCATACAAGGCATCGTAGGACCATTTGATTTATCAGGTCTGTTTGATTAGGAGAGATGCCTATTGATTAGAGCTGTGCTCCGTTTTGCCGCCATTAGTCTTGCACCGTGAGTTGGCTTGCGGACAGAATTGCTTACTCCGATTTCTTTCTCTTCCTTCCTCTCTCCATCTGGTCTCCTGCACGCTGCCCAGTAATGGAAACCCAGCCAAAGGAGCTCATCTGCAACACACAGCAGGATAATAAATATATTTAGTGTGGGGAGGGTGGCACTGTGAAGGAATAAACGGCCGGTGGTGGGACAGCGGGCTGATGAAACATAGTGTGGGGTGGGGTGGGGGGGGTGGGGGGTGGGGGGGGGGGGGGGGGGGAGTAAAGAAAGCCCTTCGTGACTCAAACCCGAAACACTGGAAACCAGTGGGTGTACCTGTTTTGCACCTCTCCACCTAATGGACACTCTTTTCAGCTTCCTGTAGCGGTTCACATTGGAGTGGGCGGGTCAATTTAGATACAAGGGGACCATGGATGGCTTTTTGTGGCAATTTTCCACTTTCTTTTAAAAGCTAGGTTGAATTCTCAGTTTGTACGTCTAAATAATTCAGGTTGCTTCATTTATTTTGAATTCTGCTCACATCACTCCTCCTTTTTTCCTGACCCACGTATCCTCGCCAGGCTAGCAGCCCTCCAAACGCATGCTCGTCATCCATATATGTATAAAGGCTCATCCAGAGATTTTCTGTGCCATGCTCCAGCTCTAGCATTACCCAGAGAGCATTCGCAGTGAGATGTGAAGAGAATGCTGAGATCTGTGGGGGGGGGGGTATATATATATTTTTCTATGTCTCACTCTCTGAGCACGGAGGGAGGAGGTGAGATGCCAGCATCTGTGATGTTTTGTCATCCCAGTTTTTATTTTTTTTGTTGTCACCTGACACAGAAAAGAAACCGCAAAGTCCATGTGAGGATTTAACGAGTGCTGCGTGACATTCCCCCTCCCACACACACACACACACACACACGTGCTCGCATGAACACCCAGGTTAGGCAACAGCCTGCAACGGTTATTTCCACGACAAACTCGCAGCTATGCAGGCGGTACAGCTCAGTCACAGGGAGGAACATGAGCGGTTTTAACGTGGTCGCAGTTCAGTGGGAGGAAACGTCTGGTGAGAAAACCCAAGTCAACCGTGCCATCTGAGCAGAAGCAGGAAAGAGCCACATTGATTTTTGTCATCAGACCCATTGCCCTCCAATGCAGTGTCTCAGGATAATTAATTAAATAGCAATTACAGCCAGCGGAGCTCAGTACATTATTAAAGATAATGTCATCAGTAGGGCTGCAGCTGAGATGGAGATTTTTTTTTAAATCTTGTCAGCAGCATTAGGACACACTGTAAATGCATTTCTGTTGGTGTTGCATGGCGCTCTGCCAGACATGGTGAGGGAGGGGGGGGGGGGGGGGGGGGGGTTGAAGCCATTGTATTTTGCAGTTTAGCTAAGTTACAACCAGTACACTACATAGAAAAAGAGCAGCTGGATCCAGCACCTTCACTCTAAGAAGCTGAATCTGGTGATTTGTCGCACAGAGCGAATGTGCACTTGGCTGGAAAAACCATACTCCATTTATGGCTACACTACTTTAAATTCTCTTTAATTATGGATTAAAGTGTGACTAGGCTGCTGCTCAAAATGTGCTCACTTTGCCCGCTCTTAAAGCACAAAGCATGGAGCTTTTCTTTTTCCATAAGAGCCCCATTCACTTTAGTCGTTCTCTCCGGGACTTACTGAGCTAACTTGTCCAGAGGATGGTAGCTGTGGGGACAAAGTTCAAGCTGGAGTAACGTATAATCTCTGAAGCAAAACCAAAGCCTCAGTAAATGAAAGCTTTCAGACTATAAACCAGTGAGAAAATAACTTGCCTCCTGAGAACTTGTTTTGTGAAGTTTAGGCTGCGCTCTAGCCTTCTATTTAGTCTGTGTACGCTTCTATTTTGAGGAACAGTGGGCCTCAGATACACCACCACAGACCTCTTGTCAGCAATGTGTGACTTGCTGAAACATTTCCTTCTGTAAAGTCTACAGAGCCGTACATTTCTTTATCATCTTCTCTTGTGGCAAACACTCCCTAAGGTACAGTAGATGGCCCACAGTGCCCACAGGTTTCCCACCAGGGATTTGCGTAGTTTGTTGTTCACGACATATCATGATACGTTTTCTGGTAATTCAATAAATGAATAGTCTATATTGAATAACCACATGCTAAAACCTATTCTTTATACACTTGTGTGAATTACACAAATGAAAAGTATATTCTCATTTTATTTAGAACTTGAGTGCAAAAATATGCGTAAGTTTCAAATAAAATTATAGCGAAGAAAAGAGTGAATATTCCTAGCTCTATATTGTGTATTGATGCACACAAATACATAGTAATCAGATTAAGACAACTACACTCTGCTTTCCTGTAAGCACAATTATTTTTTCAATTCAGATGTTGTGAGAAACACACATACTGACATCAGTACATGCTCATCAATTCAGACAACGCAATCGTGTGTCATGATATCTCTATAGGATTTCATCACGATACGATTCCATTGAAAGACGACAACTCATCGACCAGCACTACCTCTTAACTAGTCACAAAATGTTCATTTTTACATTTCTGTAAACTGTAGGCGTTGCAAAATTAGTTCGCACAATATACGTCTGTGGCTCTTTTGAGATGACCAAATGATTGAGGAAGCAGCTCAAAAGTACGAGGTCTAGATGAGTTTCCCCTCCTCCCCGTTGTCGAGGGACTGTGCGTAATGTAGGCCAGTACCAGCCCGTGGTACAGTACGCTCTGTGTCTCGTACAGCTGCAGCGATGCTCGTAGAACAATGAGCCTTTGCCTATCCACAACAGCTCCTTAGGATCAGCCCTCGGGTCAAGTTGGACCGTTATTACTCTGTGGGGCCATTCACCACTGAGCTCAAACGGCGGAGAGAGGAGAGCGTAGCCGCTGATGTGGGCTCTGTAGACTATGCCACAGGCCGAGTGTTGGTGGATCCATGATGGAGGTAACACCTGTTGGATGGGGTAATGGTATTTTTAAGACGTACCGATGAAGATGCGCACCCACTTGTTAGAGATATTTAGAGGACAGACTAAAGCTGAACAAGAAAATATCAAAAAGTTTCCTAAAGATGTAGTATAATGCTATGAATTGTTTTTGATTTTCCTGTGAGACAGTATGGTTCTACTGTATTCAAAATAAGCTGGTTAAATGAAACTAAATGAGGTTTTGTGTGATTAAAGATGCATTGAGATCGTCTTAAATTAAATAAAGCACCTTTGTGCTGAAAGTAGACAAATGAGCCCATGTGATGTCAAATTGCTTCATTAAGAACTCGCACAGGAAATGCAACAGAGGTGAATACTTCTTGAAGTCATTGTAGTGACAAACTTTTCGCTGTCGGTTTGATGTTAATGTGTCTATATTTTTCTTCAAAAGAGGATGTCGCCTCTGTAAATAATCTGCAGCCGAGGCAATGCGCGCCTGGATGTGTAATCAAATCTGAGCGAGTTAACAATTAGTGAGACGGAGCGAGCGTGCAGGAAGAAGACAGGCCGGTGGGCTGACAGGACAGAGAAGCGAGTGCCAGAATAGAGTACCGCAGTGACTAACGGCGTTGACTCAACGCGTGCACCTTTCCCCTTGCATTCAAGCATTCATCACTCAACTCTATTCAGCCATAAAAGCAACTTTATGTTGCTGTTCGGCCATTTTTTTGTTTTACTGTTGTCATCAACATTTCTTGCAGCGGCTGACTGGAGGTTAAACATTTTCTCTGGTATTTACTCAACGAATATCATTTGATGTTTAGGCCTAGACTCCCAACGTACTAGATCTTATCTTAGGACTTTCCCTGTTATGGTTTTTACCTGAATGTGGTGAGAGGAAAACCGCTAATATGCGCCACATTAAGTGGCAGATAAGGTTGACCTGTGATGAATCCACTTAAGCTGAGAGCGACATCATAAAAGCTGATAGGATAGATAAGGTGCCGCTGAAGCAGATGTTGTTAAGTAGTCGAATATGATAAAGGACTGAGCTGCCCACTCTTCTTATGTACTGGTGCCACTAATGAGGCATTAGACTGTGTGCAGCTCACTTTTGTGCAGAGAATTACATGACATGGATACTAAGGTCTAATAGGAACACGGACTTAACAACGAATCTGTCGTCCTCAGTGTTCGATGTATTAGTAGACGTGCAGGAGACACAAGCATATAGGGCCCCAGTGCTCTTACTTAAACACACGGCTCCCTCACACCTCATTAAATGCGTTTAAGTGGATCTTCTTTCCTGTAGCCAAGTTACGAGAGCAGGCGAGCTACTGTATTCTTTTAAACGGACTTCTTTTCGATTTGCTTCAGCACTTTTGTAAGAATAAGTCACGGGATTGATTTAGTTTGACCTCGATATCTATTTGTGTCAGGGTGTATCACTCTCTCTGTGCCAATGTCACACCTGTTGTCACTAACCCCTCTCCCTCTACACACTGTGGTAGCATCTTGATCTGCCGGTTTGCTCAGAGATGCTTGTCAGTTTCACTTCCTTGTCAACAAACACTCCTCTTCTGGACACGCATGTGTATGCAGCCGGAGCCACGCTTCAGTTAAACTTCGCTTGACAAGTAAAGACGCGAGAGTTAAACACACGTTGCAGTCCTGAGAGCCTCAACCACTTACTCTATGCTCTTTGACAGATTTGCAGACCATAAATGGCAACATGTTAACGTCAATGAGGAAGGGCTATGTCAAAGGAAACTGGATGTGGAGTTTCTATTGTTGTGTGTGTGTGTCACCTGAGGGTCAGGCATGATGATATGTGACCAATTCAAGGGTCAGGACAACGGAGAGACGCCTTTTAAGATGAGTGGTGGTCTTCATGAACAAACAGTAAATCCAGTTGCTTTTGGATAACAGTAGTTGTATGGCTGTCATATGGCATGAAATATGTGAGTCTCACTGTCCCTTACACCACTACATCTGTTAGTCTAAATTCATGGATTTATCAAGAAAATAAGTGTTAGTTGCAGCCCTAGTTTGGAATAAATACATATTACTTCTATTAAAATGTGATTTAAAAAGAAAAAAAGACTTCTATGGTTGTTTGTCCACCTCGTGTATATATGTGTCTGTATATGTATGTATGTATGTGTATGTATGAGTAATTATAATGCATTCTTACAAAACAACAGCACCAGAGTTGAGTCAACCTCTCTCGTTTAATAATTGTGATTTGCACTGCGAGGGAGATACCGTTGTGATGGATTAGGGTTACTGTGCACATGGCCTCGTACTTTTCTCGTTAGCCAGTGTGTCTGTTCAGCTAGCAGCATGCAGATTGTGACAAAGCGGGACAGTCACTGAATAGTGAGATGGTGTGACAGGACGCGATGTCATCAGACCCGAGTCATCAGACCCGAGTCATCATTGGGAGTTTGGCAGTAGCTGAATGCAGTCTTATATCCCCCCCCCCCCTGTCCCCTCCGGAGCCCATTTCACAATTTGTGCATAATTTGATTTAGAGTTTCATTTAATGTAAAGCTTCAGAGTCGCGCAATTCACTAATGCACCATTTGTTTCTGACTGAGCTATTACGTCTCGGCTCAAATTAGCATTGGATGTTTGCGTTATTGATCTTCATTCACGCTTTGTTGCGGATGCTTTTTCGTCGAGGATGAATCTGCTGTTTGCTGTTGACATGCTGGCGCTTGACTTTCGGCCACTTTTCCTTTACTTGCTCATCATTGGCATTGAACGGCTTTGTTTGACCTTTGACTCATGATGTATAGATAATGCAATCACTTTCATTTTTCCCTACATTAGCATTTCTTGTTCCCTATCTTTGAGCTGTGCATTGCGATCACGTAACTGCTCAGAAATGAAGCGGGCCTCGTGGTCTGACCCTCATTATATTTTACAGCGAATTCTCCACTAAATCAATCTCCATTCAATGGTTATTTTCTTATCTTTAGGACCCCAGGGCTTAATCTACGTCCTCATTTTACATAGAATCTCATTTCCAGCATTAATCATGTGTGTAGGTGCCAACATTTCTGTTTGAGAATAAATTCTCAGGCCCAGAGCTTGCTTATGTTGGTTGTTGCAACAATGTTTCCGTATGTTTTATTAATCCGAAAGGCCTGCAACCTTGAAACTGTGCATTAGCGCGGCTCTTGTGTATAATCAATCCTGGATGGGCACAGGTGATAGATGGCACTAGCGGGAGCCAGCCAACGTATACTGTTGACTGTCTGACCTGTAACCCTGAAGGCACAGGCCAGAGCCCTTTGCTGGTCCTCTAAGCCAAGGCTAATTTGCTTTGTAAATTGTTCCTTACTTGTGTTTTTATATTTTGTATGCGCAGCCCTTTTTTTTTTTCTGGACCCACATTGTCTCCCCATGTTATACGAGGTGTTCGCTATTTTATATCGGGGATTCTTTTACATTTGGAGCATTTCTCAGAGTACACAGAGGAAGGATAACTGCCAGAAACACTGTATCTGATTGAAATAAACAAAGTAGTCCATGGAGGTCGCTGCTCCTTCTTGGTGCTGGTTGTTGTTGTTGTTTGATAAAGAAAAACCGGGATGTGCTTGTGTCCTTGGATACTTCCTTTCTCCTGCACTATTTCTTCCTCCCACTCTCTCTCCCCTCATTCTCTGGCAGCCAGCTCCGTCTGGTCCTGCTGAATTAGTGTCAGTGTGTGCCGAGCGGGTAGGAGATGGTAGATCTGACAGCCATACTGAGGTGTGAACGCGTCTGCTCATGCGTAAGGGAGCATTATGTAAGCCTTTTGGTTCTCTTCTCTAGTCCGGTCTGGAGAGACGATGGGAAATATCTCAGAATTAGGATTTTGTGTTATTTGACTGCTCATGAAAAGCAAATTATTGCATAAACTGGAGTTATGTCGGCTGCTTTTTTTGGCCCCAAATGCATAAATTAGGCTTGTAAGTGAGGCTACTCTTTGATCTCACCTCTTGTCAGCAACAGACTTCGGGCAGCTCGCTGTCCAGGTGGCCGTAATTCACACATTCCCTGGGTCTGGTCCAGGATCAGATGTTCATGGTAATCCGTCCCCTCAACCCACATCTTGCTGGCCTTTGTATTAAATAAAGCAGATCCCCTGCCTGCATAACCTTAATCATGTACAGGCACAGTAACAGCTACACTACTTGTACTTGAGCTGAGGGCAGAACTATAACTATATGATAATGTAATTTGAGGGAAAAAGCACGGGCAGTTTGAAACATGCTCAAGCTCGTTTTCAGTTTGTCGATTGATTTAATATTTGGTTTAATTGATAAATGAGGTTAATTATATCATTAATTTAGTGTGATCATCAACCATTCACGTATACAATCACAATCTGAAATATTTAACTAATGTATGTTGGCAGAAACGTCCAGAGTCCACTAAAAATAGTTTATAATCATTCACGAAGCATGCATGAACTTGCTGACGGAAAAACAAAGTTCTTCACATTACTTTGACTTAAATGCCTCTCTGTGATTTAGACGTGTCATTGAACGCCGTGTCCCATTTTCCCAGCGTAATTTAAACCTTGGCACTGGAACAAGAGGAAGAGTGGAATACGAGTTAATATCACAGGATTGCACATGAGAGGATGCAGCTTGTTTACGGGCAGACAAGCTTGTTGGGTGTGTGCTCTCTCTCTCTCTCTCGCTCTCTCTTTCTCTCTCTCTCTCCATAACTCCACAAGTGAAGTATGAGTGTTTAAACCCTTTGAAGTTATAGTTTCTTATTAAATTAGTAACAACAGCAGATTGAGCTCATTAATTGAGGCAGCGTTGCTGACATTTCATGGACCACAGTGATAAAATCAGTTGGGTGTCACCAATATCTGGAAAGTATAATTTCCTTTAAAGAGAAATCTTCAGGTCAGATTGGAAGATCTAAGGTACTTATGGAACAATTATAGATTTTTATAACCTTACGTCTTCGCTTAATTGATCAGAGGGATAATAAACAACATAAAACATGGATACCACTGTATTCCAGTACTGGTCAACAGCTTATGACTAATATCTTACAATGTTTATTTACCGTTATGTTACACTTGAAAGAGGTGGGAAAAAGTCTTCATGCATATGGTGCGATAAGGATCATGCTTGAGAAAAAAAAAAGATGAGGTGGAAGCAAATTTGTCTGATCCAGCATACTGGCTTCGTTGCTTTGACCCTGCAGCCCTCGTGTCCGTCCACCCGAAGCCTCAGGGTGTCAGGAATAGATATTGAGATCAGTTTTCTGGGCTCCACTCTTCAGGACAGAACCAAAATGCATGTGTGCTTGTGCGCAGTTTTTTTTATTAATTAAAGATCCCGTATAATGATGGGGAGTCGTAATGGTAGTGCTGCACTAATATACTGGATATGTGCTGGTAATGCCACTGCCCTTAGTAAAAACACTTGCTCAGACATGACTGATCCACTTGAAGTCACGGTTGACAGATGACAGGCTAGAAATGAGGGAGCCAGCCGCTGTTATTATAAAACTGTAACAGTGCTTGATGACCCTTTTTTAAGAGGTAATGTGTGAATGTGTCCACTTTAAGTTAAAAAGCGATGTTTAGTTTCAGCCTCTGGTTGTTTCTCACACAGAAGAATGAAGCCAATCAGCTTCACGCAGTGCAGCAAACTGATTTTATGTTCAAAAAGGAAAAGAAACTGGCGTAAGGCGAGCTCCTGTAGAGTCAAGACCTTGACTTGCTCTGTGATTCACCCTACCTGCCTTTTTATAGAAGAGGAATTTCCCCGGCCACCTCATGTCGAGGTTAGTCCAGTGTGTCCCTGGCTCCTGATCCGACTCCTGAGTCTTTACTCCGTCAGACATTTGGCTCGTGCATGCGTGCACTTAATGCGTGTGGGTGCACATATCACCCTGCCATCTGCATCACGACGAGGCAGCTCATCCAATAAATCAGAGCGCAGCATTTTTCTCCTGGCTGTCCGCATTTATGACTCGTTTACCATCGACGAGCGACCACCTGGGAGGGAAGGAATTAAGTTATAGTCCTCGCACAGTCACCATTCTGGCCCGTTGACCCCTGTCACACTTTTCTGTGTCCTCTCTCTGAGTTATTGGCTTGTGCTCAGCAGTGGAGTGCTTTTCAAGTTTTTTTTAATTTGCTGCACCACTGTAGCATTTCTAATCTCTTAATACTTGACCTGTGGGTGGAATTTAGGCCTCATCAAACTTGCACCATAAAACAAGTTGTTTATTAATTGTATTCTATATATTTGTTAGATTTAACTGGGTTTGTTTAATGTCTAATCTCTGTTGAAGTGAAGAGACGTACTAACGTATCCTCTCTTTCCTTTCTCCTTTTATCTGAATCTCTCTCTCTCTCTCTCTCTCTCTCTCTCTCTCTCTCTCTCTCCCCACCTCTGCTGCTTCGTCCTCCAGCTTGGCCGAGTGGAGAACAGAGTAGAGAGTAGGACTATCTATGTTGGTCATCGGTCATCTTCCACCAATGAGGCTATCATCCCACCCAAGTTCTGCGATAACAGGATTGTGTCTTCCAAGGTAAGAAGCACACACACACACACATGTATGCCAGAGTGCCCCAGTCTTTGCCTTACACAGGATGAAATTCATATAGCTCTGTTTGTTTCCCAGCTCCTCTGTGTATTCTGTTTCACCTGCCCTCAAGCATTTTTCTTCTCTTATCTAACACTTGGATTGAACTCCTGAACATTCCTGTGTCTTCCTTTCCTTTCTTCCTCCTCCCACTGCCTCTCCACATGCTCCTCTTCTTCGCTCCCAGCGGAAGGCGATTATTTGTTTGTCAGGGGAGCAGTGAAATACACGGCTGCTATTAATGTACTGGCAGGGTGGGAAATTTGGTCGTCTCCCCTCTGGGCTCTGATAGACCCCCTCCCCCCCACCCAAATCTAGCCCCTCAGTGTCAGCGGCAGGCTCAGGCTGGTGCTGGCTGACTTGCTTATGGATATGAAGAAAGTGATGAGAGGGGAAGCGGTGTGAGAGTAAGACTGCAGTGGGATTTATAGTGGTGCAGAGCGTCCCAGTGAGGATGGGCCAATCAATTGGCTCCTGCCAGTATGTCAGGGTAAACAGCCTTTAAATACCCCGGCTGTAGTGTTTATGCTCCTCCATGCCTCTGCTCTCCATCATCTTGTTGCGTTTGCAATGGCCGGTCTTCGCCTCTCCTCTCTCTCGCTCCTGTGCTACTGCACCACCACCCTTCACTGCTGCCCCCCCCCCCCCCCCCCCCTTTTCTCATTACTTTCACTCTCTTTTCTGTCCGGCAAAATGAGATGAGGCCATTCTGCTGCCGCTGCATTTCAACGCTATCCCCATGCAGACGTTCCCTTTCATAAACAGTGCCTTAATGCTGTGTGTGTGTGTGTGTGTGTGTGTGCGCACTTGTGTTTCTCTAGCCAGGCACTTTAAATTGTGGCACCAAGTTACCGGCAGGGTGTTGTCGAGCCGTCTCTCAGGGATTTAAGCAGATAAAAGTGTTGCTTCAGCCCCGATTGGTATCTGCAGTCATGGCCACTTATAAAAGAACAAAACGCATTGGAATAGTCCCCAACATGATAAGTTCATCGGCTCTGCATTCAAGGGTAGCCAGATTAAGGAGATAAATCGCTTATCTGAATCAATGGAATACCTGTGGTCCCCCAAGGGCCTTCTCCCTCGGCAGAACAAAGAACAGAGACTCCAAGCTATTGAAGTCTCTTCCCCCCCCCCCCCCCCCAGACAGAATGCACATATGCAAGAGTCTGAATATTGAATGCCTCTAATCTCTCTCCTTGCCAAGCTTTTTGTTAACCTCCCTAAATTCTGTAGAAAAACACCATGCCTGAACGGGAAAATTATGCAGAAAGAAATCCACAAACTGTAATACCGTTTTTATTTCTCTGTGACCTACATGCATGTTTGTTTTTGTCTCTTTCTTCCCACAGTATACAGTTTGGAACTTTCTACCAAAGAACCTGTTTGAACAGTTTAGAAGAATTGCCAATTTCTACTTCCTTATCATTTTCCTGGTGCAGGTAAGGACAAGTTTTGTCAGGTTTCTTTTGTTTATCATTGTTAAATTACAACTTTATAGATGCCATCTGTGACTGTGGTGTTGTGTAACAAGTTGATGTGTGGTGAGGACCTGTGCGGCGTGTGCACCTCTGATACCTTTTCCACACAACCCGATGAAACAGGTTAAAGCCTGTTGATGATCGAGCTCAATGGGTTAATGTTTCTCATCCAACTTGGCTTCACAACCTGTGTTCCGTACACCAGCACGACGTGTTAGTTTCCTGTGTGAGGAGGAGTGTGATGTGAGAAAGTGTGGCCATTTGTATGAGGGCATGGCAGGTGGGAAACGGATACTGGATGTGTGAACTGTACGGTACGACTGAGAAGTGTGTTCATCCAAGCAGGTGACACATGTTCCACACATTGTTTAACAAGCTGCTGTGTTACATGGCCTTTTAAGACAGATGTTGTATGAAGCAGGAAATAATGCCATGGTACTGTATGAACAAAGGTATAAGTGAATCAAGAGGGAAACAAATTATAAAAGGGATCTACATACAAAGACACACTTGTGCATATACTAACATTAATCTCACCTAGTTTGTGTCAAGACTTATACATCTGAATTTGATAAGTGCATTGTTACAAAAGGTCTATCTTTCTTAAGAAGGATCCATCTTAAATTTGAAGCTAGCTGTATGGAACTCAACTCTTCTATTAACCAATTACCCAACTAATTAATGGGTTTTGAATGGGCTATTAGTACCAGGACTCAGGAGCTTGCAGATTGTATTTTTATCTAACATAGCAATACTGAATTCCCCTAGAATTAGATGGGAAGGTTTAAAGATGAATCTGTATTTAAAGTCTTGTTCACTCTCTATCAAAAATTGCATAGTTTTTGGATATCCCAAATATTTATGGTAAATAGAAGTATGTTTTTTTTAATTGGACTTTTTTGCTTTGATTCTCAGAAAAGAAAAGAGTGGTTTTACCAGATTATTTTGGTTTTACGTATATATGGCAATCTAAAATCTGTCATTGTGAGCATCGTGCCCATCCTCATGAGGAGCTGACTGACTGAGAGCTCCAGGAGCGCTGACCAAACGGCTTTGACTGGCATCCTTATTCCCTTGCTCTGTGCTCTTAAGTGACCTCTCCTCTCTCCTCTTTGGGATCTGCCAGTTGTTGATTTGTGTATGGAACCCCAAAAACAAAAAAAAGAGAGATTAGTTGCTTGCATCTGCACTTGCTCTTCTATCATCTCTGTTCCTTTTTCTAATCCGTGGAGATGGAAACTAACCTCTCTCCTGTTAGCGGTAACCCAAACTATGGAGGCAAACAGCCCTCTAGTGTAAACAGGTGCTGCCGTTGGGTCTGCTCAGGAGGGATGTGCTCTATCTAGTCGCATACTGACTGAATGAGCTCACAGTGACTGCTCCCAGAGGTCCAACACTGTACTAAACTGAGAAATATCTGCTGTCGCAAAGAAATTCCATCATTCAAGTCAAAAGCAGATCAATTTCAGAGTTTATTTTTCCCTCCAGCCCTTGTTTCCACCAGTATTTACAGTTAACAGCCTCTATTTTCCAGTTTGTCTGGCTTAACTCCATATGATCCTCAGCTAATGGATAAAGGTCCTGGATTTCTGGACAGTTGTGAGCTAATGTGTGAAATTATCGTGATAGAATGCAGTACACTTATGTGGGAGTAAACCACCAAGCATGTTTGCGTCACTCTCACAAACGCGCGAGGATTATCAGTGTGTAATGTGTGCAGTGCAGTGTTTGTTTGTGTGTGAATACATTGTATGTATGTATGTATGTATGTATATGTGTGTGTGTGTGTGTGTGTGTGTGTGTGTGTGTGTGTGTGTGTGTGGTTGTATGACTCAGTGGGTGTCCTGGGTTTGCTGACGGTGTTTACCCAAGCTGCAGCGTGGTTGGCGTTTCTCCACTAATCCAGAGTCTCTTGAGGGGCTCCTTATCCCAACCACTCAGTTTTTCCCATGCAGCCTGCTATTATATCAGAGAGAGAGAGAGAGAGGATGAGAGAGAAACAGGTACACACCCGCATCTCAGAGACGGAAATAAACCTTCTCACTTCCCCCTGAGAGCCTTCATGCAAATGCTCTACCAACAACCAAATCTCTCCCACCCTCCTTTGGTCTCTCCCTGTCATTTGTTCTCTTTTCTTTCTGTCGTTGTTGCTCCCCTTCTCTCTCTCTCTTTCTCTCTCATTCCACCCATCTCTGCAGCGCTGCACTGCTGACGTCAGCAGCCAGGAAGCCCTCTTGTACTTCTCAGTGCCACAAATAGACACAGGCTGATAAAAAAGCACCACTCCGCTATAAATAGCCATGCACGTCTTTGCTTGAATTTGATCGAGTGAGAATAGAGTGCAGTGAAAGAGTAAGAGAAACGGTGATGAGAGTGCAAGAGAGAAAAGACAGAGAGAGAGAGAGAGAGAGAGAGAGAGATACAGAGAGACAGAGAGACAGAGACAGGGGGAACAAAAGGGCAAAGGGGTAGGAGGACGCGAGGGCCCATAGCGCTGCCCTGGGACCTCGGGGACCTGCTGTCCGTCGCTCACTCTGACACACTTCCTGGCTCAGATGAAGGGTTTTGTGCTGCTCCGCTCCGCAGCTCTGATATCACACCAGCATATCAGCAGCAGCACACAGTTCACTGCTACTGCTGAGATGTTTTGGCTTTGCATTTGGTGCAGAGGAGGAAAAGGTATTTGGCCATCTGGACGTTTGGTGGGAATCCTCGTCAATCAGTGCGGATAAGCGGGGAAAGACGAGCTCTGGGAGAATTGTGCGTTGTTTGGCCCGAAGTGCAGTTGTTTGAAGGTTTTGTGAAGGTTTTAGTTTCCTCAGGAGGTTGCTGTTGCAGTAGTTTCTAATGCGTCAATGATACTATTGACGCATTAAAAAGTAGTTTTCACCCTATTCCAAAATTGATGACTGTCCTTGATACAGTTGTTTCTGTGAAGCTGGGAAGTCTTTTAGTGTGAGTCACTTTCTGAGTCAGAAAGTGCTTTTTTAGAATCACTATTTATGAACCGATACTAAAAAAGACATGATCATTTATCTCTTTTTTATAGTCCTCTATTGTACAGTTGCCATCGAAATTGTCATAAAAGCCCCAAAGATGAATCTACATCGAGCAACATTTATGCTGAGAGTTGGCGTTGTACAGCACTTTGTCAGGTTTGGCCATCTGGCTGCTGCATCAGAGGGGCATGCTGTCCTCAGCCCTTCCTGCTGGGGCCTTGTTGCGCTCCGTTGTGATCAGCTAACCTTCAATCCGGTCATGGGAGTAAACAAAAAAAAAAAAAGTGCTCCATCACCTTTCTCCAATGTTCATCGCATCCGTACTTCGGGAAGGTTTCTCCTCTGAGGGTCTGGTCATCACAAACAGTAAAGGGCCAACATGACCGGGGTTAAACCCAGCTGTTCTCGAGAATAAATCAATGTTCCACTCGCAACACAGCCTATAGCAATGCGCAAGGTGTAATGAGTCTTTAACACCGAGCCCCCACCCACCATCCTCATGTACAACACACTGTTCTTTTGAAGCATTGAGCACTCTCACCTCTGGCTCGCTACACCTGAGGCTACTGCGGCAGAATCCGTACTTTTGCTTCTGTCTCACTGGAATCGCCAACCTCTACAAATATAATGCAGACTCTCCTCTGAATCTGCACTCTCCTCCAAATGGCCGATGTGCGCTAGTCCATCTCTGCTTTGTAATTGATTAATCCTCCAGTTAATTGTAGTCACAGTAAAGCTTGGGTGGGATAGTAGCTCACTGACTTTGTACTTCCTGTGTGTGTGTGTGTGTGTGTGTGTGTGTGTGTGTGTGTGTGTGTGTGTGTGTGTGTGTGTGTGTGTGTGTGAGAGAGTAGGTATGGGTACTGAATGTGGCTGTCCGGGATTACTGAGCGGGCGGCAGTTTTTTTTCATTCTTAGTCCACGCACAGGTGAATAAATCACTGGATACTGCTTCAAAACACATCTCCTGCTCTTCCTTGAACTGATGTCTGTCTGACAGCTTGTACCGCTCCTGGTTAGAATACCAACGAGCTGGATGTGTTGTGTCTGTGCGCGCTGGAATACGCACCCCTGGCTCAGGGGGGGAGACCAGCCTGCATTCTGCAGGATCACAAATGCACGGGTAAATCCGTCTTATGATGGTTTTAAGAAACACACAAACACACACAAGGCCATTTGTGCGATTTGGGCTTAAGCTGGGAGTCTTGGTCAGGTGCTGCTCATAAACCGATTGTTTCCTGATCACTGGTCCCACACTTATATTACGTGACACGCAACAATGGAACGTTACTGTTAGATTCCCTCACGCACAGCTCGGGCAGGTAAGGTGAATCCAAAGCTTTGAGTTGGCCCTCTCTCATGCCTTGGCAGAGACACAGAAGTGCTGGCATGCCTGCAGATTGAGCACTCTGCCCCTGGCCCACTTGATTAAAAATTCTTTGGTCCAGAACCTCGCTCGATCCATTCCGGAGTGTAAATGTCTCCCTTGTTTCCTACCGACGAGCACATTTTAGGGAATAGTAGAATTGCGTCACAGAAGCAGACTACACCCTGCATTTAGAGGGCTTGCCCCTTCCTCTCTCCACCATCGCCACGCACTCCTCCCTCCGTAACCACAAACGCACAACGCTGCAGTGACACTTTGTAGTCATGTCTAGCATTTAATGCAGCGCTTTTCAGTTTGAACGCCATATGTTTATTGTGAAGTGTTAACGTTACATTTCTCTGAAGTGAAATCATTTTCCCCCCCCCCAATAGGTGATAGTGGACACCCCCACCAGCCCAGTCACCAGTGGCCTACCCTTATTTTTTGTGATTACAGTAACCGCTATCAAGCAGGTAAGACACTGCCTAATGATGCCGATATGTGTTGTTCATAGACAATTTATTGTGATGTCTATTGTCATCTGCTCATAATGCTCCTCAGTGCATTATACCTTTCCTCTCTCTATATAACATGAGTCCCCCTGCCTTCATAACTCCCTGCTCTGATTTCTGTATAAAGTACGTGACTAATGCTTTCTTGGGTTTCGTATTAATGTGCTCCGCTGATGAATTCTGATGAGTGAGTGAGTGAGAGAGAGAGACTCGCTGTATTACATAGATAGAAATTATCAAGGGCAGGGTCTATTTCTTCCACTCTGTTGCTTCCATGTCCCAGCTTTAGATGTATTGTTCTCACGTTGGTCGACTCCTGGGGCTTTGAAACGCACAATAGTGGGTGTGCTTCCTTACGAAAATACATGGGACTCACTGATAGCGCTGGACTGCCTTCAGCCAGGCTTTGAAGTGGGACAGCAAGGCGGTCCGCCCGACTCTATTAGTCAGGCGTAGGTGAACTGTACAGTTCAACTGACCATCCGTGGAATGCTTCCCCTTTCATCCACCTGGCATCGTTTCTCTGCATCACTCATCCAGACTTTCTCTCTCCTCCTATCACCTTTCCTGGTAATTTTGCTTTCTGGCTCGAGCTCCGCCTTGGCACACACTCTGGTTTCCCTCTCTACCCTCTGCATCTTTGCACCATCTCTCTATCGCTATCTTAAAGTTCTTCTGCTGGCATTGAGTAAACCCCTAAAGCTAACTTTCTTTGAGTCTGATGTAATATAGTTATTTAAAGAATCCTGAATTGTATCCGTTTTGTATAAGCTTGTACTTTAAACGAGCCAAACAATATTGGTCACCGTCACCCACTTCCACTGACTGCTGCATCAGTAATATAGTCCAATGTGTGTGTTTCAATGCATGTCACCTCCTCTGTGGGCCTGGAAATTATGGTCCCTTATAAAATACCGATAAGCAACGGCGTTGACTGCTTATTTTGCTCATATGTCTGATATGACACTATATGGACGTGCTAACAAGGTTAAAAACTTGACTGTCTTTTGAGGTGGTCGTTACAGTACTTGAAATCTACACTAGGCTTTGTTGCCTTAAGCTTCTGCAGCCCCAGGAATCATTTTTGCATCCGTGTCAGTATTATTTCACGGCATACTGTTCCAATGCACTGCTGGACAATCGCTACCCCATTCTTCTGCCGCAGATAATGATGAAATGCTAAATGTAAAGATCATATTGTATGCGCAGACATTTCTTTGTCTTGTCCTCTTCTCTTGGTGAGAGGTCCTGTCAAACCTTTATTGTGTGAGAGTATATGCCGATGTCAGTGTCCTGTCCCTCGGAGACAAAAGTTTGTACTTTTAGTTTTATCAAGCAAATAACTCAATTCTGATTTTGATATGTTTGCGTAGGGCTACGAGGACTGGCTGCGACACAAGGCTGACAATGAGGTGAATAAGTTCCCAGTGACGGTGCTAGAGAAAGGCCTGAGGATACCGAAGGAGAGCGAGAAGATCAAGGTACCTTTCAGCAGCCACATCCACTGGAATAAACATTTCCTTAGAGACACATGGCCAGTAAGAAGCTGCTGGCAGCTTGTCATGACTGTGTTTGGAATACAAGCACAGGGGAGGAAAAAGCTCTGCATGCTCAACTGATTAGATGTTCAAACATGGGTGTGATGGTAATTCATTTATCCAGGGTGTTGTGTGCAGGTTAGTTCTCCAATGTATTCTTATCTGTTGCTCTGCAACACTGTTTACAAAGCTTAAACATTCATTAACACCATGTATACATATTTATGTATGTGTATATATACACATGCATTTACATATGACTCCTGGTTATGTTACAGGCCTGCTAGTGCTGCCGACACCACTGGGAATCTACATCCAGCTGTCAAAACCAAGACATTGTTGCTTTGTATGTTTGCTTTTGTACAGCTGTTTCCCGCACAGGAGCTCACACAAGTTCTATGTAGGCTACCTCCTAGTGTGAAACGGACAACAGCTAAAATAAACATTTAGCAAGCCAAAAGGAGAGTGAATACTGATCAGTGGTCAGACTCACGGATGCTCATGTTGCTCTGTTTATGCTATATCTTTAAGTTAAAACAAATTAGCCACAGCGAGTTGAAAGCAAATTGGCGGCGATGTATGTTTATTTTGGAGTCCTTCTGCTCCCTGCTGGTAAAGCTGTGATTGTTTAAACTTCTGTCACTCATCCTGTGCCAAATCCTACTGATCCGGGGCCTACGAAGAAGGAGAAAGCAACCTGTGAAAAGTCTTTGTTGGTTGTTTTCCTTTGATCAGGTTGGAGATGTTGTGGAGGTGAAGGAAGACGAGACCTTTCCCTGTGATTTGATACTGCTGCAGTCTAGCCGAGATGACGACACATGTTTCGTTACCACAGCGAGTCTGGATGGAGAGTCCAACCATAAAGTAAGACGGGCCGCGCCATTAAGTTATATTAGCTATAGTTATACTTTATGTTTTTACAAATGTGTTTCGCTTATTAGGCGATGGAAAGTGCGTATAGCAAAGCATCCTATTTTCCTTGTCTGCGTGTGAGGGGTAGGGGAGGGCAAACATGATAACTTGACCTGAGCCAGTCGATGCTCACGCCTCTCTTTCTCTCTCTCTCTCTCTCTCTCTCTCTCTGCCTCTTCCACTCATCCAGACACATTACACAGTGCCAGACACAGAGAAGGATCTGGAAACTCTCAGCGCCACCATCGAGTGTGAACAGCCACAGCCTGACCTTTACAAGTAGGAACTCATCATGTGGCCCCAACAGATTCACACCACAAGCATGTGTTGCTTATGTTCGTTGGGCAATGGCTTCACTCAATGCCAGTGGAAAATGTCCTAAATGGCTCTAATATTTAACATGTAGATTTTTAAGTGGAGAGGTTTTGGCAAGCCTTGGTGTGCGCATCACATTAGGAACGGCAGTAGTGGGCCTGGTGTCTCCAGTAACCTGTGGTCTGCCCGGCGTAGAGGTGATTCTTATTCTCTTGTAGGACTCTCAGCTGAGTCAACAGACAGCCTTTGGCTCCCCCTTGGGGCAAGGGGACTGAATATTGTCATTTAGCCAGACGTCAGAGTGGTGTTTGAGACGTGCTAGGGCTGAGTAAGCCATGGTGCCAAACGCTTGCTATTCATAGTCAATAAAACTGACAGCATGCTGCTGGCTAACCACCACTAATTAGCTGGCTCCTAAACCTCTGCACCTGAGTACTTAGTTTTCTGAAGTAAATGAACTCTGCATACATTTGGATACCTTAAGTTCAAATATGCTCTGGTATTAACAGATTGAATAATAGAAGCAACAAAAACAAAGTCCGTATGTCATTTTGTTCCAGGTTTGTTGGCATTATGAACATCGACAAACACGATCAGGAGTCGGCAGCGAGGTGAGACAACTCATGCACAACAACCTCATCCCACTTTAAGTGAGAGCAAAATCAAAACACAGTTGCTTAAGCACTCATTTGTTTCCTTTTGTATCGCCAACAAATCATTATTCCATTGATTCTTCATTGCAGACAAACATGAAAAATTAAAACAGGCTGGCATGCCTTCAGCCACTGCTTCCAAAGCACTCCCACAGGCATTTATCACTGACTGCTTTGTAATGACCATATAAACAAAAGCCAATGTCTTTCTCAAGAACACTGGAAGTGGTGTAAGCCCAGACTGCAGTCCTACTGTGTATTGTCACTGCGTATTTTAGAGTGGAGGCCAGCTTGCCTGTCAGGTTTCCATTTAGAGAATAGAGGAGTGTGTGGATTGCACAGCTTCTGTAACCGTTTGATCTACTGATGTGATTGTGCAGGTCTTTGGGCCCAGAAAACCTCCTGCTGAAAGGGGCAACTTTAAAGAACACTCAGAAAATCTGCGGTGAGTGAAATGATATTGACTTAATTGCAATAATTTAGCGAAGTTAGCTAGAAAGCCAATCCTCCTTCTCCCTCTCATTTCTCAAGGTGTGGCAATTTACACTGGCATGGAGACAAAGATGGCTCTCAACTACCAGGGCAAGTCTCAGAAACGCTCTGCTGTGGAGAAGTAAGTTTAGAGGAAATGACGTGAACAAGTAAACCAATACGTGACATACATTTGATACTCATTCACTTGATTTATTTCTTCAGGTCTATCAATGCCTTCCTTCTGGTTTACCTTTGCATATTGGTGAGCAAGGCCCTAGTGTGCACTACACTTAAGTATGTGTGGCAGAACAAGCCCGGACAGGATGAGCCTTGGTACAACGAGAAAACCCAGAGAGAGAAGGACACCAATCTGGTGAGTGCTTATTTGAGCAAACCTGCCCGTCCTTGTTGTCGCAGCAATGAACTGTGAGTTAAGAGTCCTGTCAGGCACCACAACAGTTCAAACCAAGACCTACACAAATTACCACTGGGAGAAGAATAGCACCAGTACTCTGTATTGTGTTTATTGCAAATGTTGCTGTACCTAGAAGGGCTGTGTTAATGTGGTAAATGCTTACCCTGTGAAAGCTTCTCGTTGTAACTTGAGAGGTCACAGTTTCATTGTATTAGTGTTTTACAAGCCCTAAACCACTCTCAACGAAATGGCCACTGCAGACCTACATTGTGACAGGGTCCATTTTATTGGCGGATAACCTTCTTCCCTAGCCCTCGATGAACTATGAACATTGTGATTTCCAACATGTCTTCATATTTGTTGTTATATTGGATGTTCCAGTGCAATTTAAACACACGATGATGTATGTTATGCACGATGTAGTCAAGTTAAGATGTACATTTAAATATGTGCCTGTGTTCTCATTTTTTTCCCCCAACAGTACCTAAAGATGTTCACAGACTTCCTGTCCTTCATGGTGCTCTTCAACTTCATCATTCCGGTATCCATGTATGTGACGGTTGAGATGCAAAAGTTTTTGGGATCCTTTTTCATCACATGGGACAAAGACTTCTTTGATCCGGAAATCAAGGAGGGAGCCCTGGTCAACACTTCAGACCTCAACGAGGAGCTGGGACAGGTGAGGCAGACGGATAGGTCAAAATAAATGAAACAACGATCAAATGTCAGAAATGTATGTCGTTGAGGAATTAATTTCCGCAAATTCACCATTTATTTTGCACGTAAACCACTCAAATCTCATACATTCATAGGCAGCATGTAATGCTACAAAATGGAAAAAAAAGGCTTCTACGTCATCCTGCTTATCGTTCACATCCAGAGTTACAAAAATATGTAATTTTCTTTTCCATTTTAATACTTGAAGACCAAGATATGGTCGAGTCCATCAAAACGTGGTACAATGCTGATTGGTACAATGCAATTGTAAAATAGGAATTGCTTATAATAACACCAGACTGGCCGTTCTCTTGTTTTTATGGCACCTCTAACTCAAACAGTGCTGCCATAGATCAGTCACACTTGGTTTGCCAGATGATTACTTCAATTAAAGGTGATGCTTCGTTAAACTGATTCATGCAGTGTAATTCCGTCTGAGAGTGATTGTCTAATCTTATTTTTGGAACCTGTTAAATGGGAAAGTGAATCTTTATTGGTTTGGAAGAGCCTGTCATGTATTCTTATCACATTGCCTGCAGGTGGAGTATGTCTTCACAGACAAGACGGGCACTCTCACTCAGAACAACATGGAGTTCATAGAGTGCTGCATCGACGGCTTCCAGTACAAGTACCGGGACGCGAGCTCCGAGTTGGACGGATTCTGTGTCACAGATGGACCTATGAACAAAGTGCAGGAGAAAGCTGGCAGGGTGGGTGTTGTGGTGTCCCTCCGTCTGTTGTAAAAGTCACACATGCAGCAACATATGGTCATCACAGCTCGCTGCTCAGACAGACCCTTCATAGGTCAGCCACATGCAGTCTCCTTGACATGTCAACATAAGCACTCAACATGGAGGGGGAGCAATGTGGCTGTTTGCTCTTGACATGAGCGCCTGATAACACTTTACGGACTGTTGCACATTAACAAGCATGTTGATAAGAAGTCAATTAACACAAATGGTTGTAAAGCCAGGGCTTTATCTCAACTCCAGCTACTGTATATGGCTCCATTTGTGGCTGCAAATGAATACATTTTGTTTTGCACACATAAATGCAAATCTCATGAAATAAATATAAAGTACATGTGAGGGTGTGGTACAAAGCTGTAATGGCTTTTATATATTAAAAAAAAGCACCCACAGGACATACAAAAGGTGAGATATAAACATACAATTACCAGTAGAAGTGTAGTTACAACGGAAGAAGATAAAATGTAGAGAGGCGTGCGTCATGGCCGTATTTACAGTAAAAACTGTTTTTAAGAGTGATCTTTTAATTCCATATTAAATATTTTTGACAGCAGGGCATTTCTCTTTTTGTACAAAGACCGATCCATTAAATGAACATTTTCACTCAAGGTCACACAGTTCAAGCTGGTTCTTTCAGCTAAGACAGCGAGACTTTATGGAGGAGTTTTCACCAGCCAAGTTCAAGTGCAACGAAATGGAGTTTTCTTTTTCTTTTTTTATCCCATTTTGCTACATTAGAAAATACCTACACACACAAACAACTATAATTTATATGTAGGAGGGAGGATGAATTATGCATAAAGAGGCTGCTCTGGAGTCTGGTAGTACAGTCGCTGATACTTCCACAAGATGACTTTACAAAATACAACCATTTGTCTAAATTGAGAACTGACCACCAGATGTTTTATGATAACAATTCTCAGGCTGTCTAGTTGGGTAATTATGGAATTGTGAACTGGTAACAAAAGCTACCTTAAACTATGAGGTAAATCTGTATTCTTATATCTTACATTAAATGCAAATACACAGGTTTGAGACATTTGGATGTAAAAAAACAGTCAACAACTGCAATTAGTAGAACAGCTGCAAGCAATAAAAGAGCATTTTGTAGAGATAAGTTATAAGTTGAATGTTTTTTCTTAAGGAATCCATACTGATAATTATAGAGAATATTGCGTATGTGTGTAAGGGTTACATTTAAAATGGTTAATTAAAGATTGTTTATACATACATTTTCTTATAATAAACCGCATCTTTCTTTTACTGTACTAAGCCCTGTTCATGTGGTGTTATCAGGAGAAGGAGGAGCTGTTTCTGCGTGCCCTGTGTCTGTGCCACACAGTCCAGGTGAAGGAGTCTACAGAGCAGGGTCAAGGCGAGGGGGACAGACTGATGGACCAGGTGGATGGAGAGGTGCTCCATCCACCGCGGGAGCAGAGGGGCTTTATTGCCTCCTCGCCTGATGAGGTTGCTCTGGTCAAGGGTGCCATGAGGTAAGAGATGGGCTGTTATGACTCAATGAGACGAACTGACGTTTTAACAATAGTTCAAAGAGCAAGCGTGTGGTTTGAATATGAATATCACAGAATGGATTTTGAAAATCGTGCATGGTATGCAGTCAATTAATTCACAGAGGACATGGGTACACAAGAGGCTCATTTGAGATGATTTGTCTCCATCTGCAGGTATGGCTTCACATTTCTGGGCCTGGAAAGTAAAAACATGAAAATTCTCACCAGGAACAATGATATTGAAACGTAAGTCAGTAATTTCACAAACAACGTTTTTAGTTTTATTGATTTTTTTGCTCTTCAGTTTTTATTTCCATTTTGTACCTCCGATAGGTATGAACTGCTTCACGTGTTGAACTTTGACCCAGTGAGAAGGCGAATGAGTGTAATTGTCAGATCCAAATCAGGTGAGCTTGAGATTTACTGTCAGGTTTATTGCATTGACCGTGATGTAACGTTGGCCCTCAGCCCTCACCATGCTGTGTGTTTGCGTGTCTGTATGTTGTTTTTTATGTCCAGGTGAAACATTGCTCTTCTGTAAGGGAGCAGACTCTTCCATCTTTCCTCGCGTCAAACAGGAGGAGGTTGAAAGAATACGCATGAATGTGGAGCGTAATGCGACAGTGGGTGACCTAAGCAAATTTCCTCTCAAATTCTAGTAATTTCTGTCATCCTTAAAAGTACATACTGTATGATTCTAGGGTTAGACAGGTTTTATTTGATTAGTAAAATGATGTCAAGACAGATGATTTTCTTCTTGTTGTAACACCGGGTGCTGTGTGTGTGTGTGTCACTGTTCAGGAGGGCTACCGGACACTGTGTGTGGCCTACAAATATCTCAGTGCAGAGGACTACGCCCAGGCAGACGCAGGATTGAGGGAAGCTAGACTGGCTCTGCAGGACAGAGAGGAGAAGCTCATGGCCGTTTACAACCAAGTGGAGACCGGCATGAGTCTAATAGGAGCTACTGCTGTAGAAGATCGGTGGGTGCTCGCACGACATAACCAGACAGCTCTCACAGATGTACCTGTTGACAAATGTTTATCTTGCTTGCATCTGCTGTCCTTCCCCCTCCTCTCTCTCTCAATAAAGATCAGCGCCAAGAATTTTAGGGGGCCCTTAATCTCACAGAATACACCTGAAATTGACAGGAGAGGGCAAACGTTGGCAGATGCCAGCAATAAACGTGTCATAAATGTCCTGTTCTGACTCACTGTTTTATAATTGCCTCTTTGGTGTTTTGCTGAAATGAACACATTCCTCCTTTTTATAATGTTTATACCCTTTTTATGCAACCTCAACACTTTACAGTAGTGGCCTTTCAGAACCGTTTTTCTTCCTCATGCCTTTTGCCACATGTCACCAGATTCCTGCTAGTGTTTTACCTGCTATGAATTGGCTTCTCTAATTTCACCTGAGAAATGGTGACAGCCAAAAGTCCCTTTTTTTTATGTAAGCTCACACCACCATCTTGTGGTGGAATTGGGTGCTCTCTTCCACAATCCAAGACTACTATTGAATTTAGAAAATTCATTAACCAACACAATCAGCCTGCATCAATGCGTTTCATCTGAAATAGTAAATTAATTTACATCAGGGTGTAATTATTGTCATCTCAGATTATTGGAGGAACAGGAGGTGAATATCAAACTCCTTAAATATACTTGTTTCTATTTAGTGCTACCCCAACCTAAACGTTTGTGAATGATTTATGTGAATTTGGTACATTTAGTATAAAATAAGACCATGGTTATGTTGATGTCAGAATAGTCATATTGTTGCTACCAATATGTCCCAAAGTCCCTTCCAACATCTGTCTGAGCAAAGACAATCTCAACCTCATTTAAGTTCCATTTGCACCAGTGAAACAGCTGTTTTCTTTGGTTTCCTTGTCATAAAGCGGTCTCCCATTGCGATATTGTATTGCACTAGAACTCCTGGGAAATGAACCCTTATGTCCATGGTTTTGTTTAACTGGTGATATTTCTGTAGTGTCATTTGGTGACATTTGTTTTATTACACTAACTCTTCGAGTTTCACTTCAGTCTCATTACTTTTTCCTCTTATCCCCCAGACTTCAAGAGGAGGCAGCAGAGACCATGGAGGCTCTGCAGGGTGCAGGTATTAAAGTTTGGGTCCTAACGGGGGACAAGATGGAGACGGCAAAGTCCACCTGCTATGCTTGTAGATTGTTCCAGAGAAGCACAGAGCTGTTGGAGCTCACTGTGCGTACTCTGGAGGATGGAGGGAGGAAGCGGGAGGAGCGACTGCATGAGCTCTTGCTTGAATACCACAGGAAAGCTGTTCAGGATGTACCACCGATTAAGGCAGGCGTCACCAGGTAATTTTATGATACTTTGTTCTTGTATTAGGTTGATTATTTAACCAATCTGAATGTTATGGATGATTCAACTTGAATCGATTTCCTTGTTCTCTTTTGTAGGACCTGGTCTTCAGCAAACCAGGACTATGGTTTTATCATAGACGGAGCCACTCTGTCGATGGTGCTCAACGCCTCCTCTGAGTCCAACTCAAGTAGCTACAAGAACCTGTTCCTGCAGATTTGTCAAAACTGCACATCTGTGCTCTGCTGCCGCATGGCTCCTCTACAAAAGGCACAGGTCAGAACAATTGGGTGAAAATGTGGGAAATATGTATTCATTAAAGACTTAAAAAAAATGGTTTCACAGTGAACACTCGGTTTCAGGTTTTTGAAAGAGTTTGGTCCTCTGTCTCGCTCCATCTTTAGATCGTTAAGATGGTGAAGAATTCTAAAGGCAGCCCAATCACTCTTTCCATTGGAGATGGGGCCAATGATGTCAGCATGATTTTGGAAGCTCATGTTGGCATTGGTAAGAAGTTTCATTCTCTCTCTCACTCAACTATTGTCCAAATGGAGGGAAAGGTAACTTTTTGGTGAAGGTAGTGTGCAGGGCTCGAACTTAAGGGCATCCGTTATCCCAGGAACGGAAAAAAGATGAAGGATGATTTAAAAAAAACGAAAAAAAACAAAAACATTTTGCGACTGGGCGATCTCTGAAGAAGTTGTCAATGTAGAACTGTGAGAGTAGCCTACACAATTCAAGAGTGAGCAAGCACTCTGTCACACACTGACCGATGTACACACACAGCGAGAAGATGAACTCATGAATGTCTGTAAGGCAGTTAGAATTGCGTCCCGAAGCGGTGGTTTGATTTTCTGCTTTCTGGTGTCACGGCCCCCTAACCGCAGAAATGTAACACGGAGACACAAAGACAAAGACGGGGACAAATCCCAACCACGCTCTGGTCTCTTTGCCTCTCTCTGTCTCTCTCTAAAAACTAAAATATAATAATCATTTTCAGGGTGTTTTCTGAATTATTTATGGACAATAGTCATAGTGTAATTGGAAAGATCAGCATTTACTACGGGTCAGTTTTTTTTTTATTTTGGGACGGTGGGGATAAAAGCCTGGTAGTGTGTGACATGTGTTGTTGGTGTTCCAGGTATTAAGGGTAAAGAGGGTCGGCAGGCAGTGAGGAACAGCGATTATGCCATCCCCAAACTCAAGCACCTCAAGAAACTTTTGTTGGCTCATGGGCATCTCTACTATGTCCGCATTGCACACCTGGTGCAGTATTTCTTTTACAAGGTAGGAGGAACATTGACTTCATATCTGTTGTTCTTCAGCCTTCTTTTGTGTTTCAGCAAAGCCTGTATTTCCCTTGATTTGAGGATCAACCAATCCTCTTTAAATAGTTAAACAGTTTCTAGGTTCAACTCGGGTTAATGTATTGAATTATTATACCTACATCATAAGCACATGGGAACTTATTAATGCATTTGATGTGTGAGACTTTTCTCTTTCTCTGTTCGCCTGCAGAACCTTTGCTTCATCTTACCTCAGTTTTTGTACCAGTTCTTCTGTGGCTATTCCCAGCAAGTGAGTATGTGCCGAGGCCCTTTGAGGTTCAAAGATGTTCTGAACATGAAAGGAGGCGGTATCCCTTGACTCCTTCTGACTCTTTCCTCAGATTGCTCCTTCCTCACTTCCCCCCTGGGATGTCTGAGCTCTGATTGATATGTTTACTGACTCTGACTACATAGTTATAATGTGATACAGACATGTGTCATGTTCTGCCACCGCAGTACAACATACGTGGTAATCATGGTGGTACTGTGTTCATATAAAAACTGCTTCTAACATAGAAATATATGTCAGTTAGTGCATTCATTAATAGATATCGTCATTTTTAGATTACTGATTTATGTTTTGATATTTCTAGTTGTGAGGGTGAATATTTTATTCTCGCTCATGCCACATGACTCCTGACATAAGTCTTCCATAAGTTCATGAAATATGTATATAAGCTTGCTTATATGACACACTGTATGGTAAAGTATGATTGTGTGTTCGAGTTTGGTCCTCTCCATGATATTAACCCCCAGTTGCCCCGTCCCCCTTCCTCCTCCCCCTTCCTCCTCCCCCTCCTCATCAACCCGTCCCCCCTCCTGCTCCCATCCTCCCCAGCCCCTGTATGACGCGGCCTATCTGACGATGTACAACATCTGCTTCACCTCTATGCCCATCCTGGCTTACAGTCTCCTGGAGCAGCACATCTGCATTGAGGTTCTGCTGGACAACGCGACCCTCTACAGGTAAACCTGGGAACCTTCGCTTACTTGCATTTGTTAAGTGGCTTCCTTTAACTAAAGAGGAGCAATATTTATATGCTAAATGAAATGCTAAATTTCGACAGAGCGTTTGAAAAGGGGATTCACTTTTTAGTTAGCTATTTCTGCTTCTTTAACACAAATAGGTGGCCCTGTCCCACATGAGCTTTTTGATGTCTATACTAACTGGGCATGACCAGATATGACTTCTATGTAATCCACTACAGTCATTTTCCAAGTCATCTTAATTTATGCGAGGAAGCAACAAAGACTTTAATTCCATTTAACATTAAAAGTGTTTCCCTTTTGAAAAAATTTGATTATATACAAAGAGACTGAATTATATGTTATAATAGAAGGACTTTACAATTGTTCATCTTTCTTTTTCATGACTTTCTTTAGAGAGATTGCTAAGAATGGCATGTTACGGTGGAGACCGTTCCTCTACTGGACTTTGCTTGGAGTCTTCCACGGCTTGGTCTTCTTCTTTGGTGTTCGATATTTGTTCAGCAACCCAGCACTGCAGGATAACGGCCAGGTGTGATTTAATTCACCTCCGTAATTAAATTACTTGATTAAGCATTGTCTCCTAAGTACACTTGCTCATTTGCCTTATTTATCTCTAGGTTTTTGGCAACTGGTCATATGGAACAATTGTCTTCACTGTCCTTGTCTTCACTGTCACACTTAAGGTAAGCCACTCCCCTGTTAATTTATTTTATGAAAGGGTTTATCATTAGAACAGCCGTTTCACAGGAGAGTTTAAAGTTGATGTATTGTCTCGCTGAACACGGACTTTGGCAAAGTGTGTGGGATATTAAACATGCACATTTAGTGACTTTTCTCTGCTCTTCTAGCTCGCTCTGGACACACGGCACTGGACATGGATCAACCACTTTGTAATCTGGGGCTCCCTGCTTTTCTACGTGTTTTTCAGCTTCTTCTGGGGAGGAATAATATGGTAAGGAATCAACTCGGCATAAGATAACCTACTTAGTCGATGTAGCTGACCTGTTGTTTTTCATTTTCTATTCAATCCCTGTTGCTCTTTCAGTCAGTGTAACCTAAAGTGTTCTCTCTCTCCCCTGCAGGCCTTTCCTGAAGCAGCAACGTTTGTACTTTGTGTTCGCCAACATGCTGAGCTCAGTGTCCGCCTGGCTGGTCATCATCTTGCTCATCCTGCTCAGCCTACTGCCAGAGATCCTGCTTGTGGTGTTCCGCAAGCCTCGTGGGCCCCACGCTCGACAGGTAGCGCTGAGACACACACACTTGGCCTGACACACACACATTTGCACTCTACTTCTCTCTCCCTCTCTCTCTCTGTCCTAGATTTACGGCTCTCAAAAGTAACACTTTTTCACATTGTAACCATTATTTCCCCCACGGTTTCGGTAATGGAGCCAATCTTTAACATGGTTGGGGGTATAGTTACGAGATGGATATAAATCAAATCCTTTAAATTTTCTTGGATTGTTCAAGTGGACATGTCTTTGTATATGTGGAGCAAAGCTTCACTGTAGAGGACTATTGGCCTCCACCATCAACTCCCTCGCCTGTGTTGTTAAATCAGGAGGCTGTGGATGAGGGAGAAATTAAAGAATTACACCACAACTTTTTCGAGCTGACAGCTAAACACACACCTCTGATCCATGATGGCACTCTGCTAGCAGCTATGACACTGGAGCTAATGGTCAAGTGTCCTTTTATATGATAGATGGGATTAGCTCGACATTAAATCGCATCTGATTGAGGGAATGTACGGATACGCCCCAAAATGTATGATGAGACATCAAAAATATTTAAACATTTTACAGGAAGAGAAAAGTATGTATGTATGTATTTTTGTTTATGATACGTATACTGTATTTGGCATGGTACAAGATAATGGAACTATTAAAACGGGGACACAGGGTTGTTTTTTCACTGCATCTTTAAAATCAGGTTTTAATGTTCTTAGCCGTTTTTGGCATGACTTCATTTGAGAGGGACAGTTTGATTTTCCTCCCATTTCCTCCAGAAGACAACTTTCCCAGAGATAATTTGTTGTTTCAATTAGCTCCCCGTGAGGCTAATGAGTTTTCCAAGCTGTAAATGTTTGGAGGCATGCGCTGTCCTTTCGCGTGCGTTCCGCACTTTAAATTGTGTCTAGACAAGTTTTATTTGGGAGAAGTAATAAACCAAACCAAATGTTTTGCACATATTTTAGGGCAGTTTTACTGCAGTTTTGTACAATATATACTTGATACAGTGTTTGTTTTTTAAAATGTTTGTTTTTGGATGTATCAAATGTTAAAATTGCAGAATCAATCAAAAATGTACACATTTAATATTTGTATTGATAGCTGTAAGACATGGCATGCTGTGAATTTTGCCGTCTACACATTAAAATGACAGTTGTTGCTAAACATGGTACAGTGTAACTATTACAGTACTCCAGTACATTTCTACCGTTTTCTACCTTTCCAACGCTGTTTTCCTAACTATTGTCCTCGCTTTTGCACCTAAAGACTTTCTTCTTACTCTGTCTCACCTCTTCTTTCTTCTCTCTTCCTCTCTTGACTTGCCTCCCTAAAGATGAAACATCGCCTTCCTTCCTCGGGGACATCTACTATCTTCATGTTGTCGCAGACCGCTAGCACTCACAGCTTCTCGTGGAGTGACTGAGGTCTCTTTTTCTTTCTGTCAGCTCTTATACTTAAGTCTCCTCCTGCAGAGTTTCTGTGCCCGCCAGTCTTGCTTGTTTCCTACCTGTTGTGTCCTTCCTCTCCCACTGTTTGACTCCTTCCTGACCCTCTAAAGTAACTCGCGGTTGCTTTCTGAGACTTTTTACAGTCCCCACTCTGTTCAAATGAGTTATCACATCAAGAATGCTGTCCTTAAAGGCCACATCTTGACTTTAGTGCATTTATTTATATGTCCGCTTATCAAATTGGGAGGAATGTTGGTCGGTGGGCCGGTGTGCCCAAGCAGTGTGGAGTAGGACCGGGTGTCCAAACGTGCAGTCAGTCTTCCATTCTTGTCTGTCCAGTTGTATCAGTCAGTGTTTCCTCCCAGCTGCCTGTGCTGCTCCAATGCCTGCTGCCTCTGCATGTCAAGTCAGGTGAATGCAGCACGTCAAAGCACCCAAACTTACTTGCATGAGGCTCAAGCCAACAACCTCATCCTGGACCCTCACCACAAAGCCTGCGGGCCACTGTAATGTGTCTGTGTCTGCGTGTTATAACGAACATGCTTTTGAGAAACGTGAAAGGATATTAGCCTCGTATTAACATGGAGCAGTTCAAATGGAGCCACGGCTTCTGAAAATATGATTGCAAGGAAAAGGTGTCTAAAAAGGCATCTGGGCTGATTTTCATTGTCCACCTGTCCAGTGCTGAAGTCTTTGTGTATGAACATGTTTGTTCCCTGTGTCTATATGTTTGTGTGTGTGTGTGTGTGTGTGTGCGTGCAAGAGAGAGCAGAAGGTGGAGACGGAAGCGAAGTGTGTGTTTGTCAGCGTAGTGATGTCATTGGTGTCTCTTGCCTCACCCTTCTAGAAGAAGCCGGGTCAGTCGAACGTGGGGGGCCACCAGTCTCCCCGGTCTTCAGCCAGGCCCCTGCTCATGAGAACCTTTTCAGATGAGTCCAATACTGTCATTTAAACAGGTACCAGCCCACCTCCAGGCCATTTAAGCCAATCAAAGACTAGATCCCCCCCCCCCCCCCCCCCCAAACAACCTCTCCAGCTTTTCTGGTCACTAACGCTGAGTTTTAACAAGAGAATCAAAGGCATACAGGCCACATTCAACAAGACCCAGTGTGTTCCTCTGTGTTGTATGAGCTGATATTGGCTGGCTGAAGAGATGCACCTTTTCCATGTCAGATTCAAGTCTTGTGTCAACATTGTTTTAGTTGAGATGTAACAAGTGAATGCATCTCTAGGCCTAATGTTGCAAACCTTAAAAACATGCTCCTTTCAGCCTCCCTTTGGAAGCCCTGCTATTATAACCGTCTGCATGTGCTTTTAAAATCCCAATTTCCTTTTTAATTTCAGTCCCATTTCATTTTTGTACAAGGTGTGTCTGAGTGTGAGGTGTGTCTTTCAGTTTGCTTGGATTTTCCTGTCTTGACAGTGTGAAACCGCAGACTGGTCTGTGATTATAACTTCCCCAGTCTGACATTCATGTACCGTTTATACCGCTTGAAGTTTGTCCGTGGTCGTTTCGTCCCGTGTGCACGTACAAACCTGTGTTGGTTGTCGCCGGCTGCTTACTTTCCTGGACAGCATGCATTTGTGAGTGCCGAGCTTAACTCACTGCATGATGTGATGTTGCCTTCACCTCAGACAATTGTGCTGCATTACACTGCATTACGTAAAGGGGGTGTCGAAATGAATGGATCGTAGAAGGTAAATATGGACAAACAATATTACATAAATACACTAATGAAGACATTATGGAATAAATAACATATGGAGAAATATGAGATCTATATGAAATTGCAAACTATCATATACATTTTTAAAACTCAGTTCATTTATTCCAGCAGTTCATGTTAAAATGTTAATGTTTGTCAAATGTTTTTTGCTTTTATTTAATAGATGACAGTAGAGAGATGCCAGGTTCTGCCCTGTTAGACTTTGGTCAAAAGTGGCGTTATGAAATAATAGTCACTGCAAGAGAATGTGGTTTAAAAAACTAAATTAAGAACTGCTGGAATTAAATAAAATAACAGAAAAACTGTTACTTTGAAAAGAGGCAGGATGAAATAACGTTTTAGAACATGCTGAGTTTTTAAACGTATTGGCTTATTTCACAATTTCATGGTTTATTGATTTAATAAACACTTTTAGTCCCAAATATACAGAAGACTTGGGTAGATTGACAGTATAAAGAGCACCGGAGGTGTTCTGAGGTCTGAATTGCATCGACACCTTTTTGTGTACGTGATATTGTGTTTTCATGTTTTAAGTGTTTTCATGTTTTTTGTCAGCCCTTGTAGGTGGGTCTGTATGTCACACCTTCCCATCACTGTTGACCAGGGTCACTCGTATCTGTTGCTTAACAATAGCATCAGGCCATTGTTCACAGTTTAACTTCCATTTCTATTCTCCCAATAGCTGTCAGAGGACGTTCTCCTACAAACAGCCAGGTAAACTACAGCGAGACAAACCCTACTTACATTTTCTCTGTCTGTTCAGTGTTCCTGAATGAGATCGGGTGCATTTCCTTTACTAATTTCTGTTTTTCTCTGGTGGTGGGGAAGGTGTCGTTTTGTGTTTTGTGGTACGTGGCCAATCCTAACATATTGTCTCGATTGACAATTTTTTGGTGTTTTCAAGGTGTCTCGTCCTCTTCCTCGTGTTGGCACAAGCTCAAAATGAAAACATTGAATTAAAATCAGTCTGCTTGTGCTTTTCCAGACTGCAGCTGTCACACCACTGTCCTATAAGCACCTGAAGGAGCACGAGTGAAAGGCAGCAAGGACTGTGTCCCATACCATTCAGGTCAGAGCTGACTGCCATCATGCCTGGTCTTAAAAGAGGAGAAGAGGAGGAGGAGGAAAAAAATAAGAAGAAAAAGAGCGATGTGCTGACTGGGGGGAGGAGGATAAAAAGGAGTTTAGCAGTCTTCTGACTTGCGTCTCCTCGTCTTTCTCTGCCAAATTCCCAACAGCTCCTACACCCCCCCCCCCCCCCCCCCCCCCCACCCCAACGCATGCCTGCAGAGCAGTGCCCTGCATTATTTTTTTAAATATCTACTCAGATGACAGGCATGATTTTTCTTTCTTTTACTTCTTCTTTTTTTTTTTTTTTTTTTTTAAATACTAGCTTACAAATGAATGCATACACGGCTGCCTTGTCAGTAGCTCTATCCAACTGCTGTGTTTTAACAAGCAGTTGTAATACTATCCACTCTAAGAATGGTTCACCTGCATGAAAGAAGGCTCAAAAGAACTCTTCACTCCACTTATGTTCAATCACTGTGTTCTGCAAAGTCGTGTTTTTTTTTTATTATGATTTTCATTCTCTCCATGGTTACACCTTGAACGGTTATTCTACTTTATACTTATTATGCTTTTCAACGGTTACTCTTTAAATGGTTATGTTTCAGTTCTTGCTTTCATGCACAAGTCTAAGTTATTCTAAGAAAAAAACGTTTTGTGGTTTATAGAGGATTATATGATTGTTTGTTTCCAATGATAAATCTGCATTCTCCTTTGAATACTAAGATATTAGAGGAGCTAATGGAGGCCATATTTTCCACTCAATCCAAAGTGTGTGTGTGTGTGTGTGTGTGTGTGTGTGTGTGTGTGTATGCAGGATTGAGAGATAGATTAGAGATGTTAAGCAATAAGACATTGCTCGGAGCGAGACCTAAATCTTCCAACCTCAGAGATAATTTAAAAGTCAATTTAAGATGAGAATATTAATATATGTGCTGTAATGTGTATATTTAGCTTAGAGATGTATGAGCGCATCCGCTCAAAGCCAAAAAGATGAACGTAATGAGATCAGATTCTGTCCACATTAGTGTGACCTGAAAGTGACAAGTGTGTGTGTGAGTTAGTGTAAGTGCATGCTGGATGAGAAAAGCCAGAAACGCCCGCGTGTCATGAGATTACTTAAACCTCATTGATGTAGTTCGCCGAGACATTTCCTGCACTATTTAGAACGCTGGTTTCCTCATTGCTTAGATGGTCACTAAGGCACATGAATATATGCCTGAGCGAGCCCACATGCACATATCGGATAGACGAGAACAACACATGCGCACAAAATAACACGTTGTACACATTAATGCGTACATGCACTAAAGCCTAAATGAGGTATTCATGTTCATTAACCATTATCTAGTTTGCATAATTTGTCTCAGGCAAGGCTGAAGTTGGAGTGTAAAGAAAATCAACTCCAGACCTGCAGAGTCGACATAGTTCATACCACTCCAGGCTCCGTCTCACTCCTTCTGTTTTTGGTCGAATGTCCTGACCGACAGGACGACAGAGTGGACCGTGTGTTCTTTCCTTTAACTTCTTGTGTGCTTCACACATTCCATTTAAACATGCCATGATTTCAAACACTTTAAAATACTCTTTCTGAATCTATTCTTGTTTTCTGTTATTTCCACAAGCCTGTATTGTCTATTTGACATATTTATTGTTAAGTGTACTTTTACTCACAAATGTTCTACTTTTATTACATAAAGCTTTTTTTTTTTTTTTTTTAATAGTGAAGATTGGTCAGCTATGTGCTAGTTGACTTGGTGTGTTACTCCAGCCCTGATGTGAGCCTGTGCCAGTCCCTTTTTAGTAGTCTTTGTCATATATGCAAAGACAGGCAGCCCCCACAACACACTCCCAGTATCCCGGAGTCAAACTCTGTGCCAGTCCAGTTACCAGGTGATCTCAACTCTTGGTGTAAACTGATGAGTACCTGTTACTAATCATGTGTCAGTGTGGTGATTTATAATGTTTACTACACCACTGATCCCTGCTCCAACAATAACGCCAGTGCAGTACTTTCTAGTACTGACCTTGTATTTCACTCCACTGACTGTAGCCTGACATATCTGATACATATCTGGTCATAACGCCAAATGGAAATTAAAAGAATTAAATTATTGTTCATTTGTTTTTAACAAATGGAAAAATTGACCAGCCTTTCAATGTCATTTTCTACTAAAACATGTTTTTCTGATGTCCGGATTATGAAGGAGGCTGTTCTTTACTCTGACGTGTCTCCTCCAGACTTCGCTTTGCCGGAGACACCAGATGTAAGAGGAGAGAACACATTGAGAGGGGCTGCCTGCTTTGTTAAAAAAACCATTATAAAACCTTTAAGTGACATCAGAGATGCTATTTTCAGAGCTTAAAAATATCTTGAAATCTAACGTTTTGCCTGTTTAAATGAAAAGTATAAAAGAATGGATTGTATTTTCAATGCAACCTTTTTCCAGCCACTTTTGTAATAAAATCAAAACGTCCAAAAAAAAAAAAAAAAAAAAAAGAAGCACCAGAGGCTTTGTGGTTGTGGACGCTGTCCCTGTCTGTGAGGGCTGGAGGTGGACATCTTCAGGCACCTCAGCAGCCCTGCATAATGCGGCAGGAACACCTCGCCACCTCCAGCCCTTTGGGTCTCCAGCCTCAACACTCCAAACCTCCAAGCTGAATGTACCTCTTTGAAACTATATGTTCAAAACCTGAAGATTTTCTCTAATAAAGCAGAATGTTTTGAAGATAAACAAACGGTCTTATAGTGCTTTGTTACACCGACGGTTATGTCAGCAGGTTGTGCCTGACTTAAGGATGTGTGTGTGTGTGTATGTGTGAGAGAGTCAGAGTGTGTGTCTGTGGGTCAGTGTGTGCATTTGGCCACACTAAGCAGATGCTGTGCAGTAATGAGATGGCTGAGAGGCTAAGCTGGATCAGCTGAGTGGCTGCGTATCAGGACGGTGTACTGCTGCTCTCCCACTGCTCCGTGTGTGGCCTCGCATCGAGAAAACCTCAAGCACCGTGAGTCACTGTAGAGGAGGTTTACCTACATTTACATATTGGTTTTCTCCGCTTTACCCTCTACTGTTAATGAGTACTCATGTATTCAGAGTAGCTGTGGGCTCAGCAGCGAGGATTTGAGTTGAGAAAGGCTCTGTGTATCAGCATGTACACAATGACACCCTTTCATATTTGTTCTGTTTGAATGTGATTGTTGTGCATTAAAAGCTGTGCGACGCATGGGCCAAACTTGTTGGCCCGAGGGTGCGGTAGATTTTCATTTTCTCTTTTACAATGGAGCCATTCTCCACTGTGTATGCATCTATATTACAGCAAAGCTGAAGAAAGTGAGGACATGAACAAGGCAGCCAAACAACTTAACAATCCAGCCCACTTTAGTACAGTCAGCAGTATACCGAAGGCATAGAAAACCGCAAAAGGGAGCACGAGGGAGTGTGAGGTGAGAGGAAAAGTTGGGAGGGAGTTGGCAGTGTGTCAAGAGCAGACTCTTGAGCTCTGCTCGGTGCAGAGCTGACGCACTAAAGCCCAGAGAGAGAGAGAGAGAGAGAGAGAGAGAGAGAGGGGAGGGGCGACTGAGAGACAGTCAGCAGAGGCCAGATGGAGCCTAGTTTGTTTTGTAGTAGCTGCTGTTGAGACCAGGACAGTCTGCCTGCTGTGTGTGTGTGTGTGAGGGGAAGAGAAGAGATCATTACACACAGTCAGGGCAACAACAGAAGAGCAAACCACTCTTTTCTGCTTATATGGACAGGTCTCCTTTTCTGTTGTAACTGTGCAGCTCAGTGTGGAGGCACTCCATGCAGCTCAAGGTCAGTAAGATCCAGCAGCAGCCTGTCCTGTCTGGATCTCGGGGACCTGCACGGGCAGGTTGGCTTTCGTTTCCCCGTTGTAGCTCCCAGCCAGGAACGCTCTGTAGGACTCTGAAGAGGATGTAAGGCCCGGACTACTGACGGCGTCGGTTCTCCCAGCCTGATCCTGTGTCGGAGAAGAAGGGAATGGGCCCAGCCTCACTGCAGGAGGAGAGAGAGCCGGAGAAAGAGTCCAAAAGGGAGATGGAGGGCTACCGCTGCCTTCTGCAGGCGGGCTCCCAACTGGAGAGCACTCTGCAGCGTGAGTACACATGATGCTGACTGTCCTCATTTAACTCCCGGTGGCCACTAGCAGGCGTTTGAATGTAATCCTGTATCTGCCCTGAAACTGTTTGCCATCACTGAAGTGCAGTTCAGCTGACTGAAACTTAAGAGCACATCCATATAGTTTGATCTACAGCGTTCATTCGTAACTCCAGAGAAGCATTACATGAGCTAACTGGAGAACTGCACTCTGTGTCTTTAGTCAGTTGTATTGATGTGCTAGTTCCTGCAGCTTTGCCTCAACACCGGGCCGTTGCGGGGATTATGTCATTTATTTTAAGCCCAGATAAACAGATATTTATTCATAGTGATAATTTGTAGCCTGAATATCAATTTGTGTTGTGGATCAGAGTGAGACAGAGATGGAAGAAAAATACACGCTGCTCATGTCAACTAACTCACTCGAAACTGCATAATGCAGCTCTTACTATTCAGGGTATGTTGTTGTCATGGATTAAGTTACGAGCCTAATAAACGGTCAGCCCTTTTTATCCTAAAGCAGGTACTGCATGTAGTACATAAAACCAAAAAGGGCATGGTCTTGTTGATACAATCATGTAATGAACTTAAAATGGGTTTTTTTTGTTTACCCAAAAGACAGTTAATTTTGAAAAGCATCCCAAACAACATTACCCTCCTCATCAGTCAGTCCTCACTCTGAAGGTGTATATTACAAATGGCAGAAAACAAATTGGAGAATGAAGGCAACATGATGGACAGCAATAGCTCCTGATGTGATTGACGGCTCCGTGGAGCAGCTCCCTCCAGGCTTCCTCCTCCACGCTAATGTGATTACTTTGGGCTCTTGGCCGCCATGAGTTATTGTTTAATTGATGGGACTTTGCTTCTTTTATGTCTCCTGTGTACCTGGTCTGGGGTCTGTAGGTAACAGAGACAAGGCCGCGACGGGTTTCTATTAATACCACGCAACAGTTTGATCTTCACTCTGTTTGAAATGGGAGCCTCTCTCTCTGGGTTTGTCCTAATCTGCTGACAGGGGATGCAGTGGTTAGCATAAAGAACACACTGCTGTATGTCACAATAACCATAGATTCATCATTTACTTCATGGGTCATAGTACAGAGTACTCGAGTGTGTGTGAGGCTTCTTTGGTTAAAGAATGGGAGCATTTCAATGTAAACCTACAATATACACAATATTAATGACACAGGGCCTTACATCTTTCTTGTTAGGCAACCCCCAATAGAGTACAAACCTAATCTTCTGGTTTTGGTCTGTGTAAAACCATGAACCAGTACCCCAGCTGGTACAGTATACATCATTTCCTCTATGCTGACAGCAGTATGGTCAATACCACATTGTCAGATAATATGATATGATAGAAAGCCACGTGAATCATAATGAACTTTTTGTTGCCTATTTTTGTTCCTTACATTTCAACTTTACTTCACTTCACTTTATTGGCAAATTCCAGCCAATAAAGCAGATTCTGATTCTGATTCTGAACTGCTTTCAGTGCTTCTGCATTAACTGGCTTTTCGGTTGCTTTCATGGCGTAGACATCGACTGGCGTTTCAGTTACTTTCATCTTGTACTTTCCAGCAGTTTGACTGCTTTTCACCTATATCACCTTTAAATCAGTAGCCGACAGGGCTTTAATGAAACGGAGACTTGAAATGCTTCCAGAAATGACACCTCAACTCCTTTTAGTGCTTAAACATCAACCAACATGCAAATGTGCTTAAACATTAACTAACGTGCAAATATGAAACATTTAAAGACATTTTACCTTCTTACTCTCTTTGCAGTTTCAGCATGAATGAGCACAGAGAGTTAACTTCATTTTAGTATTAGTATGATAGACACCAAACATGTAATATTATATGACAGAAAGCCACATGAATCAGAATAAATAACGAAACACTGCAAAGGCTATAGCAGCCCACAGCATTGGAAACGTAAAATATTCCTCCCTCACCAGCACA
Organism: Pholis gunnellus; assembly: GCF_910591455.1. Classification (NCBI taxonomy): domain Eukaryota; kingdom Metazoa; phylum Chordata; class Actinopteri; order Perciformes; family Pholidae; genus Pholis; species Pholis gunnellus. The sequence goes on from NC_136537.1 coordinate 16,599,461, forward strand.
GTATATTTTGATCTATTCGTGTCAAATATCACTGCAAAAACTACAAAATGTGTTCCAACCAAATACCCACATATATGCCAAAGATATGCGATGTTATAGTCGAGCGTTTTCTATCTAGCTTTCCGGCCTTAAACCAATCTAGGCTTCATGTATCCCAGCGGGGGGAATACACAATTTTCTTCTTCCCTTTTCTATCAGAATGCAGCCACCCACCACTCTAATCCCCTTAGCATTGAAAGCTTTGTCTAGCAAAATATCTCATGACCTAAAAGCAGTATGAAGCTAGGCCTCTGTGTACTATGAACATGTTTGTATGCGTAAGAAGGGATTTCCTTCTCAGCAAGGGATTACATGTTCCGCTTTTTTTTTGGGTCTCGGCAAAATCGGGCTGACTACAACATCCATGCTGGGTATGTGTCCTCTTGGAACCAGCCTCTTCTTGCTCTCATTTCTGTACGATTCACCAAGATTTACTGTACTATGTAACTAAGGTGTTGTTCTATATCATCAATACGTCAGTAGAGACAATAATATTGTCTCCTCTTTAAAAAGACCATTCCCTGTTTTTCTGCACAGAACACTGTTGATGTCTGGTGCCTATAAGATGTATACAAAACCCCTTTGACTCCTCATTTTGTGGAGGTTTCCCCCCCCCCCCACTGTTAATTGTTAAAAAGGCCTAATAAAATCCCCTGTTATTCAATGTTGTAAAAGAATAAAACGTTTTTTAGAAGTACGCGTGGGTGAACCCTTCTTAGAAATACAATCACTGTAGATGGTTATCACTGTTTGGACAACAGAGATAAACTTTGTATGCAGACTGAAAGGATTGGTCTTGGAGTCTGGATCTGTTTGACTGGCAGCAAATCTCTGTTTCCATCCACACGGGCAAACATTCTTCTTTCTCTTTGTGTAAGCTGAGGAGCAAACAGAGGTTATTTGACTTTTGCCCGTGCAAATCATCCTGCATGTCACCTGTAAAGGTCATGACGCATTACCACTTTGATTACCTTTAACTGTTTAAAATGTGTGTGTGTGTGTATTAGTGAGTTGTTCATGCTAAACTAATTATAATTTATTTGGTTGCCTTGACAAACTACAAGGCATTTCATGTGGCAGTGTCCTAAAAATAACTCAATCATGGGATGGGCTGTTAGTCGGGGCAGGGAGAAGGGAGAGTACAGTATGTCCACACGTTTTCTTCACAGCATTGCAGTTTGCAGCGCAGGCTGCCCTCCCTTTGATCAAACACAGTAGAGGGCCGCAGTGTGTGTGCTTGTGCTTCAGGGTGTTGTTGTTTTTTTACATCAAAAGTAGATTCAGAACTACACTAATAATTAGTTTATCAGATTTTGACATTGGCTTCCTTTTCATACGATTTGTTTTTTATACATATGATCCACAGCATAATATGCCAGTAAATTGCAGTTATCCCAATGGAAAATGTTAATTACATGACATCTATTTGTTTAAGACCTGTCTCAACTTCCCTTAAGGTCTTGTGACACAGGCTATAGATGGTTATATAACTATTCCAGTGTGACGGTAACTTTACCCCGCATCTGTGTATGCACAGTCCAGCCTTTGGTCCTGCTCTGGCCCGGCTTTGCTCAGCTCCTCTCTGTTACAGACGCACATCAAATATTCAGCACTTACCAGTAGAGCTCATTACTTGCTCCCTGACAACCTGACGGACACGGTTACTGCAGTCGACGCACGGAAAATAACACCTCCTCCCCTCGCTTTCTTTTGTCCTCTGTCATCTTTTTATGACTCTGTTTTTCTATTTCTCTTCACCAATTCATTTGTAATGTTTCTATTAAACATGTTTTCTACTTTGGATGAGGAAACAATTGATTGTGAGCAAATTGATTGATCTGTTGCATTGACTGCTGAGCATTTAGTTTAGTATGGTTTTAAAAAAAGTGAGTCCTCAATACTGTTAAATGTCTGTAGTTGATCATTCTTGTCTGGAAAGAAAGCTGATAAGTCATATTAATGTTTTCCTTACTCCCGATAAAATAATCCACTACAGGCATGCACGCATTACATGTACTTGCAAGTATTTATTTGATGGTATTTGTGCATTAAACCTTCTGTAAATGTAATGTGAGCATGTGTAAACAGTCCCAACATGTTGGCGAGTCTGTCTTCTACACATCTGGCTGAATGACTCTTGGTGCACCAAAGAGCAGATGAAAGCCTCTTTTGAACTGCACCGACTGCTCCATAAGAGACTCTCTGCATTTATTGGCCACTCAGACGAGAACTCCAATGGCACCGAACATGAGACGCCGCGCTACACCAACATCACTCCACACGCTGTACAGTAAATGAGCTAATGCATTTTAATGTCATCGTCTAATTGACCCCAAATGCAGGATTTTAATCTGCCACTGTATGCAACACATACTGTATGTAGCATCAGCTGACTAAAGTAAGGGAATATTGGTTATAAAAATCTCTATTGTAAGATTAAAGCTTATATGTGAGTCTTTAAATGGGAGCACTTTCATGCCCAAACTTCAGGCTTCAGTGTGGTCGTCTCTGTTTAAGCGTTATTTAGGCCATGAAGTGACTTCATTGAAAGCCAAAATATATTCGCTCTTGCACTGGGTGTTTTAGAGACTATGAAAGACAGAAAAGATGCCCACTCACTTCTGTCTGATTCACAATTACTCCTTTGTTCTATTTGGACATGACTGACATTGTTCAACTGATTCTTTTAATTTAAGTATGGTTTGTAGTGAAGACCCTCAGTTTACCAGTGATCCCTCAAGCCTTAATTAATCATTTGTGTATCTTCTTCCAGAGGTGACTGTCCCTTTAAGCTTGAAGGAGGTGGGAGGCTACATAGAGAAACAGGTGGCCTACTTGTCAGGTGAGGTCTTGTTTGGTCATTTCTTAATAAGAGTCATTAGTGACCAAAATGCCCCACCTGTATTTCCATGCCTCAAAAATAAATTGATTGCCTCTGTCTTTCTTCTCAGGGGGTCGTGGGGAAGACTCCAGTGTCATCATCACCCTCCCGGAGTGCTCAGCTTTCAGTGACATTCCAGAGGAAGCTTTAGCCAAAGTCTTTACATACCTCACTCTCATCCCTCGGTGCGTCCTTCCTCATCTATTCCTGTCTGATTCTCTCCCTCTCTCTTTCTGCAGTGCGCCAAAAGCCCGGTGCTTGTATTCTGAGCACAGCTGGGCTTCACTGCTCCATAGTGTCACACGTCCTACTGATGCCCTCTATGTCCAAACCTCACTCTCCCACGAAATTAGGAAAATGTACATTGAATCGTTGCATCGAATTCTGAATGATAAACAACGAACGTAATTATAAAGCAGCTATAAATTATATGATTTGACGAATACACCTGGTTATCCTTTCTCATTGTCCTGCCTACGAGCTTTAAATCGCCAAATCCTAACGGATTGCACAGAATGACATTACAGCTGCCTCGTTTTTTCTTGCAGAGCGAGGCAACCCGGAGTCAAATTTATCATCGTTTTAGACCGAAGATTGGATACATGGGCCTCAATCAAAACTGCACTTGCCAGGATAGCAGTGAGTTTAAAGTTTTCATTTCATTTCATCATCAATACCGTTTGTTTGTAATCAATATTCTGACTAGACTGTTTCGACATTATATAGATATAATATAAATCATTGCCTGTGAGCTGCAATACGGCTGTGTGCATTTGCTGCTGTTTTGTTTATGAGTTGCTGTCCATGGTGCTGCTTTACCTGGACAGCACCCATCAGGGACCATTTCTGCACACACACACACTCATGTTTCTTTCGGCCTGGTGTATATATTTCCGTGTGGTGTGTAGTCTGAAGGGAAGCGTAAACAATCTGTACTGGATGTTCAATGGCATATTGCTGCAAATGAATGAGTAAGCAAAAACTGCGAGATGACGCGGGGGGTGCTGAGGATGGGAGAGGATAAAGTCGGGGAGGCGGGCGGGAGGGAAACGCTGCAGTCAGCGCTGCCACCCTCCGTCTGAGAGGCAGCAGCTGCAGCAGGGGCGCTGCGGCTGTGGTCAGGCAGCCCGGAGTCCGCTGCATACCTTAGCCTGGCACCGATTTGTACCACGGGAGCTTACGTTTGAACCGAGATGGCTTCTACCACCATGACTGATTGCTTTTACCGGCGGGGAATGCCGAAGATCCGCCGGAGCCCGGTAACGAGCTGCTCATTAGTTTTATTCGCCGTGGGAAGAGTTTGGGGGTGAAGTTTTTTTTTTTTTTTTTGGGGCGGGCGGGTGAATGCGGCAGTGGCACCGTCTGTGTCCGCCGTGCGGAGTGTAGCACTGCGGTGCACGTCCCACCTCTGCTTAGTCATGCGACTGTGTGTCTGTGAAACGTAAAGAGCTTGATGTGTGGCGTTTTTAATGCATGTTGGTGTTCAAATAGGAAGCTTGAGTGATTGACCCTTCTTGGTCTATTAGGACAAATGAATGTCAGAAGTTGCGTCACATGCAAATGCATGCACTGGTGATACATTAAGACAAAAAATAAAATAAGAGGCGATGTTACTTATAAATCCTGCTGCAGGGGGATGCTATTGCAAGTCCAGCATTTTTTTTTTTTACTTTGGATAAAATATGAATTTATAATTTTTTTACTTTTTTATTGATTTACAGTTATCACCAAACCTGCGGTTGGCTCGACTGTATACTGTTGTTAAAGAGCCTGTGCAAGTCAGGAAACGACCTCAGAAGACCAGATGCAGCATATGACATGTGTACATGGTGACGTGACTAAACACTGAATCCATTCGGCTGACAGTAATCGTCTGTCTGACAGAACGGTTGAGACCTGAAGTCTCTCCTGTCAGTCATGGAGGATGAGAGCTTTTCTTTTCTTCTCGTTGCTCATATCTCTTCCTGTGCCAGTATGTAGAGCACTTATAGTCTGTGATGCACCTTGAGCAAAAACAAAGTTGTATCCTCCTCCATATGCAGCATCACCAGTATGACAGTGAACCTCTCTTCCCTCCTCAAGGCCTCTTTTCCTGGGAACCTCCACCTGGTCTTGGTGCTCCGACCCACCAGCTTCTTCCACCGCACTGTTACTGATATTGGCTTTCGCTTCAGCCAAGAGGACTTCATGCTCAAGATGCCAGTAAGGCAGCTCCTCCTCAGTTACCAAACATGTCCCACATCACAACAAGGTACACCTCGTTCCTGTTCCAACCCTGCTCTCCATGAGTCAAAATGTTCTGTGGTGGACACGGCCAAGAACATGTGTTGATTTCAGTTCTAATAAAGCGGGTTATCTTAGGATGATTCTAATAGTTATGGCGATCTACTTTAATTTGTGAAGTATCAACGGTAAAAATATCTGATGTTTGTCATGCCATTTCCAAAGACTGTAACCATGAACAGCCTTGTGTCCATGCAAGTGGTTTTAATGACCCTTTAATGACCAATCACACCCATTTTTCTATGTTTTTTCCAAAAACACCATAGGTAACGATATACATAAAAGGGAAAAATGAAACATGCCACTCTCATAACTTTGTTTTGTGTACAAAGTGTTCCTTGTGAGGTCTCAGATTTCGTCTGCACCTTTAGGTGGTGATGCTGAGCTCTGTCACTGACCTGCTGCGCTACATTGATGAGAACCAGCTTACTTCAGAGTTTGGAGGAACTTTGGACTATTGTCATAGCGACTGGATTGTTTTACGAACAGTAAGCTACAAATCAATTCTGAAACACACTGGGACTAAACAATGAACAGTGTCATTCTTTATCATCTTGTTGTTTTCTTTTATTTATGTGTTTATCAGTTTGATAAAGCTGCTGCTTTCCTCCTTTATATTTATATGGACACTGATGGGTAGAAACCCACCAAGGGATCTGTATCTTCTATCTGTAAGGACACGGAGCCAAAGGTTGCTCTCATTTCACCGGTCTATGTGTTTTTCGCTTCCACTACAGGCTATTGAAAGTTTTGCAGTCACAGTCAAAGACATTGCACAGATGTTACAGGGGTTCGGCACTGAGCTGGCGGAGACAGAGCTGTGTGATGACGGGAAAGCCATCGAGTATCTCCTGGAGTCCCACACTGACAAGTACAGGAAACTCAAGGCAAGGTTTCAAATGTTTTCCTACATTATACATTCATTATTAACATCAATGACACCAATATTTTGCAGTAGCATTCTACAAAGTGCTATTTTGAATGCTGTTCATTTATTATGTAAGTTGTCCTCTGTTTGACAGGATGCAATTAGGTCAGTGTCGAAGGAAGGTCGTCATCTTCTCGCAAGCTTGGAGACCTCCGGAAAGGAGGATGACTCCCAGTGGGATGTGAGGCTGGACTGGGAGACAGTACAGAGGTAAAAAAAAAGGAAAAGTCTCACATTTTTAATGTTCTAGTCAAATTGTAAAACTCAAATACTTTACTGAGTGCTTTAAAGATTTACTGCAAAGTCCCTCTGTTTTTTAGGCTTCTTGCTCAGCTCAGAGACATGGAGTCAGCCTTCGATGGCTTCTTTGAGAAGCATCATCTGAAACTCCATCAGTACCTGCAGTTGCTTAGATACGAACAAAGCTTTCAGGAGGTAAGGATTTAATATATTTGTCATGTTCGCACATATGAAAGTGTTTGTTACCCATATTTTCATACTCCTGAGAGGATAGCGTCTTTTAATTTTCAACACTTGGATGAGATATTGTCTTGTCCATTCCTCAGGCTCAAGCTTTAATGTTTAATTCGACCGTCTGATGGTGTATTTTATGTTTAGATGGAGTTGTGTCTGGAACATCTGGTGGGTCAAGAGAGGGAGCTCTCCATATCTGTGGACACTTTGGCTCAAACAGAACAGGCTCTCAAAAGGTTGGACAGTCTGGAATCAAATGCACAGGTCAATGTAACCAATAACGCTGATACAGCACTTAACCTGTACATATAGTGGGTGCCAGAAGACTTGAACGTCTCGGTGAACGCAGTGTGTCCAAATTAATGGACTCCTCCCTTCTTGTGTGTCTTTGCTGGCTCTATCAGGAGGTGATGTCTCGAGCTCAGATCATCATCCTTCACGGACACCAGCTGTCAGCCGGTCACCACTACGCCATGGCTCTTATAATGCAGCGCTGCAACGAGCTTCGCCACTACTGTGATTCACTCAATGCTGCTCTCAAGACCAAACACACTCGACTTCTGCAAACACACCAGCTGTTGCTTTGTCTTGGACAGGTATTGAGACATGTGCATCTATACACACACACACACACACACACACACACACACACACACACACACACACACACACACGCACATCAGAACACACTGATTTCTTTACAGTGATACACGCGTGTTCTCCACCTGCAGGCCCAAACTTGGTGTGACGATGGTGCGTATCTGCTGGCCAATCAGCTGGTAGATAAGTACCAGTCTAAGGAGGGGGCCCAGGCTGCTTTGAGGGACATTGAGAGGTTCCTGGAGGGGGCGCCGTCTATGCTGAGCTCAGGACCTGATATCCTGGCCATCGAGTACGAAACTGTCATCACACCTCAGCTGCAGGTCAGTGACCACAACAAAGATCTGTATACGATATGACTTTGATTCATTTTCCATTTTCGTTCTTTCGTTTCTGGATTTTGCATCACAAATAAATCTCTCTCTCTCTCTCTCTCTCTCTCTCTCTCTCTCTCTCTCTCTCTCTCTCTCTCTCTCTCTCTTCTCTCTCTCTCTCTCTCTCTCTCTCTGTCAGGCCCAGATAGGGAAAACATTTGCGAAGCATACAGCGGTGCAGCAGATGATCCAGAGCCGTCAGGCTTGTCTAAGGAAGCTGGCTGATAAACATGTACGACCCATCCAACTGGTGACCCCCAGGGCTGAAAACCCACCTCGCTGCAAGTCCCCGCTCTTCTCCCCCAAACATGGTACACACACGCGCACACACACACAAATTAAATCATGTTTTTCGTTCCAGTAAAATAAACAGCCGATGTCTTCAGTGAGCTGCATATACAGTGAGCTTCCTAGAAATCAGCCGACTCCCTACCGACCGTCCCGTGTTTCCCAGGGCCCGGTATGGGGTCTTGTCCCAGCCCTCATGGCCTGGTACCATCCCTCCCCCTCCTTGCATCTTTCCTTTAGGCACCATGGTTAAATTAACACATCACAGGGTCCCACTGTGTAAGCCTAAGGTGTTCCTGAAAGGGCTTTGGGGTTAGCAGGCCACCTTTACAAACAAGCTAGAGCGAGGGGAGAAGGTATAATCAGTCTGCTGGGAGATACCTGACTGCTGTATTAGGCAGGATAGCTGCTGTAAAGCCATATGTGGTTCATGTACATTAAAGAACCTTTCATCTCCCTTTGTGACTCAAGGGAGGATGCACAAAGCTCACCATATACAGTACAGTGGTACCCAATTAATTCTGTGTGCGTCTTTCTTTGTCTATTGTGTCCACTGAAAGCGTCTCCATCCATTGAGTGTACATTCAAATAAGCTTTTTTATATGTCCATTCATGTCTTTAAGGTTTTGTTAGCCATGAAATGAAGTCATGCTAATGAGGGTTATAACCAGAAAGAGAATGAAAGGGATTATGGACTCCCTGTGATACAAGAGACAGCAGCCATTTAAGAGAGGAGATGAAGGGAAAAGTGTTTAGCTTTGATCGATTGGATCTGGTACATGCATACAGGCACACGCACGTATGTGCATGCTCACACATACATGCGTACCACTCATTAATGTAACATGGCACATGCAAAGGCGCAATACTCAGATGAGCTTGGACTATCATGTAAGGATTCAGCTGTGGGGATCAAAAGGACAGGCATTGCTTTAGATCTTTACGCACCGGTTCCAGGCCGCACCTTTAGAGTTGGAAACCTATTAACATTGATTACCGGAAATGTCGATCATGACTGATTGTTTGTTACTGAGAAATAAATAATAAAAAAAGGTCATACAATGGGCGATAATTTTGCCTCATCAGATCACATGGTAATATATAGCGTTTGATGAGCTGCTGCTGCCACGGCTGACGATCTGGCTTTTACAGGTGATGGTTTGAAGTTCACATTCGACCTCTCTCTGCCCGGGAAGAGAGCGTCCCGAAAGAGCCCCAACTCTAGAAAAGTAAGGAAAGATGGAAAAACATTTATTTATTTGTTTTATTTGTTTATTACCATTAGGAATTCATATTTAGAAATGTAATATTGATCTACAATAATGGTGTCGGGAAAATCTGACAACGAGACGGCCCTAATTTCCTTCCACTATCGCAGCTGTATTGAACCCCAAAATGTTTATTATCTCATCATTTTTTCATCTATGGTCCAATCATTTGTTCAGTTTAATAACATTTTCTCTGAATCCAAATGGAAGAGTCAGTGTTGTCCATCTGTGGTGTGTTCAGATCGAGGTGATGCACGACTACCAGGAGAGCCGGAGCTGCGTGTCGTACGTTCTGGATGGAGAGGACAACCCTGAACTCTTGAAGCGGTGAGGAGGAGGCGGCATCTGTCCACCCACCTGTCTGTCCTCAGCGCTGCTCCTCATGTTGTTTACTTTGTGATTCTCTTTGTTCGCCGCTAATAATACCCCCTGGCTCTGCTCTATGTCTACTTCTCTTTGTGTGTGGTGCTTGTGTCACAGTCATGTGATGAGGGAACTAATAGAGACAGAGAGAATCTATGTGGAGGAGCTGCTGTCAGTTTTGCTGGTGAGAAAACACACTTCTCCCCTACCTTTTCATAAAAATACATAGAAATAAATACATCAAAATAGAAAAACCTTATGGTTAATACTTCCTTGTGTGTACCGTATGTTTGTTTTTAATAAATAACTCCTTGTAGTATTGCATATGCATAGGCCTCATATTTCCTTAATTATGTTGCTATGATTGAATATTGCAGGGATACAGGGCTGAGATGGACAATCCAGCTCAGTCAGGGCTTCTGCCTCCGGACCTGCGCAGCAAGAGGGACATCCTCTTTGGAAACATGCCTGAGATCTATAATTTTCACAGCAGGTGAGTTATCGTCAATGACTCACATCACACAAGTAAATATGCAAACAATTCAAAACAAATTGTTGTAAGGAGACAAATGTGGACTGACTGTTAGCAATATATTGATTTGGTGGTCCATTGGTGTATAGCTTAACATATTAAGAGAGTCTTTTTTTTCTTTTACTTTGAAGTGTTAGCTTTGAGGAACTACACTTTGCAATGCACAGGTCTATTAATGGTGTCACAACATCCACTGATCTATAGGTGGCGGTAACACTCTAATACATGCAGCGATGTGCCAGCAGAGGCAGGGGGAAAAGAAGACTGCAAGCTAGTAAATTATTGCCGTAAATGGGGTTCTACTCTTCTTGAGTGGGCCTTCCTGCTGAGGTCCTTGGCTCTGTTTGTTGAGCCAGGTGCACCGCGTTACAGTAGCTGGAAATACACGTGTGGTACTGAGAGAGATCCTTTGATAGCTCAAGTGGTTTCTGTCGTGTGATTTTGTGATGTGCCACAGATGCAACCAGCTCTCTTTGGGAAAAGGAAGGAATATAAAACCAGTTGGACTTGATAAATACAGTTTTTGCTTGGATTGGTCGCAGATAAAGTAGATTTAAAAAAAATAAAAGGCTTTGCATATATGCAAAACACTGGAAAGGATTAGTCTAATGAGACCGGTGCTGGCTGAGGCCCTAAGAGCCAGTTATTGTATTAACCCTGATGTATGGGTTATTAAGGTGTTTGAGATTCAATTCTTGACCTTTCTGTGAATGCAGGGTTTTCCTTCAGGACCTGGAGGGATGCCTGGAGGCTCCTGAAAGTGTGGGAGCCTGTTTTCTGGAGCGGGTGAGATGATAAATACTATGTTATGTTGTGTAGCTTCTTTACATTTTGATGCCACATGTGTCAAACAGATTTCTCTTTCCTGCCTCCCTAGAAAGAGAGTTTCCAAATGTATGAATGCTACTGTCAGAATAAGCCGCGCTCTGAGGCGCTGTGTAGACAATTCTCAGACTGCGGCTTCTTTCAGGTCAGTTTTGCTATGATTTCCTGTTCAAACAGCAATTTTGTTTATGATTTGTTTACTGTATTGTTTTAATGCAAGAATTTCAATACAAAAATATGTACTTCTACAGTTCTAGACTATATTTTAGTTTTACAGTAACAATTATAAAGCTGTGATCTGTCATTGACCAACATTACATTAATTGTTCTTTGCATTTGTCTTCTTTCTGAAGGAGTGTCAGAAAAAGCTGGAGCACAAACTGGGCCTGGATTCCTACCTTTTGAAACCAGTCCAACGCCTCACCAAGTACCAGCTGCTGCTTAAGGTGAGACAGAGGGTGGCGTCACACCACAAACATACACATGAACTCGATCCCCTACATTATGCATGTGAGAGACAAGCTATTCCATGCTATACATTTCATGACATGTGCCTTAAATGTCATGAAAATCCAAATTAATTAAAAAAAAAAAATCAACATTCAGGAAGCTGTCCCAAACTGCATTCATGTGTTTGATAGTTGTGGATAATGTAGCAATAGATTGAGATTCAGATTCCCCCCTTACGTTACCTCAAATGTTTTTTTATGCCCTTACCACTAGAGTGTGCTGTTTAGCTACTGTGCTTATTTGTGGTTTGCATGTACTTGTGTGCGCATGTATTTTCCTACACATCTGTTCTTTTGTTTGTGTGTTCAGGAACTTCTCAAATACAGTACAGATTGCGAGGGCTCTTCAGAACTGCAGGGGGCACTGACAGCAATGCTGGACCTGCTCAAGTCAGTCAATGACTCCATGCATCAGATAGCCATCACAGGATATGAGGTGAACGTTCCGAACTCCTAAACTCGCATCAGTTTCTCCTAACGTACATTTCTACAGCGCATATACTTACAACAGAGGCTCACTCATAAAGTCCTCTCTCCGTTATATGCAGGGTGACATTTGCGAGCTGGGCCGCGTGTTGATGCAGGGTTCCTTCAGCGTGTGGATCAGCCATAAGAAAGGTCCCACGCGCATGAAGGAGCTGGCTCGATTCAAGCCGATGCAGAGACACCTCTTCTTGTACGAGAGAGCTCTGCTCTTCTGCAAACGGAGGGAGGAGCACGGAGACGGCTGCGACAAGACGCCCTCGTACAGCTTCAAGCACTGTCTGAAGGTTGGTCTGTGTCTTTGTTTGTGAGCGTCTTAGAGGAGTACACCGGCCTTTTTGGAACATCAGCCAATTGTTTAGAATATTTTATAAATGGAATAAAATCTTAAATTGAACAAATGCATTCAGTGGATCAGTTATTCCAGTGCTCCATGCTACTACGTCAGCAGACAGTAATGTACATCATGTTGAGAAAGTGACTCATGGTGTCTCAAGTGTGAGAAAATGACATCTTCTGGCAGCTGTTAAGGTCATTTTAAATGTCGCCAAGATGACGTCATTTTAAAGTAGGAGGTTGGTAAAATTAGCATTACACATCATGAGGAATATTATCTACAGCCTGCCTTTGTGAGTAAAATTCTCAATGCGTCTCTTTATTTGGTACCTCTCAAACAACAGTCCCTTTTCTGCTTTGTTTTTATCAGAATGCCTCTAAGTGTGAAATGTATGCACTATGTGTCCATATATTAGTATATAATACTTTGGCTAAATGTTCTACAGTGCAATGTTCTGACTTAGATATGTGTAAATATATATTATATTATATATAATATATATTTATACATTACACCTGGGACAATGATGATATAATCATGAAATGTACTGCTCAATATGTACACTATTGGGTAACACTGCTTGTGTAGAGTTAAACAACACAATGACGATGGTTTCCTGTTTGACGCTTTCAAAAAACTGTTACGGTGACACTAATAACTTAATATAACGGTTTATAGCATTTGTTAAAAGTCATCACATACAATCATTCATGTTATTGTCACTAACAAGATAAGACAATCCTCTATTCGTCCCACAGCGGGGACATTTGTAGGATTACAGCAGCAAAGTGGACAACAAGAGACATCAGTACAAAACAAAACAAGGAAATTAAAACAAAAACAGGTACAATAAAATCCAACAGTAAAGGTATAATAAATAAGTAAATCGCAAAAAAATAACAAAAGCTAAAAATACAATATAATACACATTATTGCACATATGAAGTGTTTCTATTGCATTACATACATTGTTATTGATATTGCACATGAATGAATGAATGAATGAGTAATCTCCTATATGGTATGTGTGGTCTATTGGGAGCTGTGTTGGTTGTGCAGTCTGACAGCGGCAGGAAGGAAGGAAGGACCTGCGGTAGCTCATACACCGCGGGTGAAGCAGCCGGTCACTGAAGGAGCTGCAGACATGCTGTTAGAGTGTCCTGCATGATCTATAATCAGGTTTTAGCACTATACGTGATGAGGTGAATTATCTACTGGAGACACCTAGTTCATGTCGGTGTCTGTGTTGTTACCTTTTAACGCGTTTAAGTTGCCCAGCTGGCCACGGAACCTGGTGTATTCCTATAAGACGTCTATTGTTGTATGTGTTGATGTGTGGAGGGTGTCACAGCAGGTGTCCCACCAACAGCTGCTGCTCCTGCTCTTGATTTATTATTGAGGATGTGGGGAGGAAGCCGTCACACAGCGGAGGTGTGTGTTTGTGTGAGTATTTGTGTTTTGACAGGACAGATGTGTTACATGATGTAAGTCTGAAGTACCATGTGCTGCTCGTTCTAATGCTGTCTCTGTGTGTGTGTGTGTGTGTGTGTGTGTGTGTGTGTGTGTGTGTGTATCGGTGTAAACTGTGTATGTCTCTTGGCAGATGACTGCTGTGGGGATCACAGAGAACGTCAAGGGAGATGTGAAGAAGTTTGAGATCTGGTACAGTGGCAGGGAGGAAGTGTATGTGGTTCAGGTAAGGAGTCGAAAAAAGTTTAATGCTAGCGTTTTCAGTAGTTTAAATACAGTACATCGCTGGTAATTTCTTACTCTTACTGTAGTTTAAATCCCTATTAACTAGAGCTGCAACAATCAGTCAATTAGTTATTTGGCAGAAAATTAATTAATAATTTTGATAATCAATATGTCAAGCAAAAGAATGGTAAAACTGTACGGTTTCATTCTGTCTTCTTTTAAATGTTGATTAATGTGTACTGTCCCAGGTAATTAAATGCTGTTTGTGTTGTCTCTCAGGCTCCCTCAGTGGAGGTGAAGATGGCCTGGCTCAACGAGCTTCGCAGAATCCTGACTAACCAGCAGAAGCTGCTTAGAGGTCTGTTAACAGTTGAACATCTGAAGTTAATGTAGGACAAAGAATCTAAGGCCCAATCCCAATCTCCACACTCACAGACTTTGATGCGCGTTCCCTCAAAGTCCTTGAGGGTTTAGGGCTGTCACTGTCAAATCATCGAGTGTTTAATTAAGGGCTCCCTCGCAGACATTGTGAGCGTTTTATGAACACTTTCCATAAATCTGCATTTCTGCAGAATTACCCACAATTCATAGCAATGTGACGTTAAACACGGGTGACCAGTGGAAGCCAGAGACAAAAAAAAAGGTAAACAAAGAGGACGGCACATGGGTGTTCAGCCTGATATATTACATTTACTCAGAGACATTATGGATTAAAGATGAAACATGAAATCAGGACATTTGGATTGGGCCTATGTGCAAAGGTCCACTTACTAGCTTCTGCGCTCCATTACACAAATCCCAGACAGCATGAGATGTGTGTGAAAGCTGTGTAAGTGGAGGTTTGTGCTTTGATTCTCTGCAATATATTCTGTTGACAAAACTAGATGGAATGTCTTTACCGTCCCCGGAATGAAATTAGTTTTCACGATCTCCACATCTTCATATCACAAGAAGAAAAGTAAGAAATATGGACGACATATTGTCATATATACTCATTCATGCCCATTCCTTTATGGCTACATAAATTACATTATTCACACACATCTATACGAATCGTTCAGTGAGGCATTTCATTTAGGGCTGCTTTGGTAAAGCAGAAGGGACACCAGCCCGTCTGCTCAAAACTAAAATGAATATTAAATGTTTAAAATCAACTGTAAACCTGCACTGGAATTTAAATACAGTGCCTTCTCTCTCTTTTCATAGATGAAGCATATCAACATGGCCAAATGGTTGGGCACATGCAGCTTCCTCCACCACTCTCCGAGAGGTCAGTGTTTACTGGTTGTTTACAGTTACAGTATTTACAGCTTTGTGTTAGGTGCATGACTGTAGGCTATAGTTGCACAAACATACAGACACACACAGGCATATGCAACACACACACACACACACACACATGCATTCACAGCACTATACTATCTGCAAGAGTTTTCATAGTTGATCACAGCTTGAGTGAATGTGACGATATCATTTGGCGTCGCCCTGGTAGAAGCTTTGTGTGTTAGTGGTGTGCGAGAACGGGCGCAGGCCCCATTCTGTCCACTGCTGTCTGGTTGCCTATCCCCACTCCTCCCATCCCCCACCTGCAGGGGCATGCGGCCGTCCAGAGGGGTACCCAGGGGCTGTCTGCCGGGGCTGGACTTTGTCTCTCTGTCGGCCGACGTGTTTCTGTGCCTGCGTTCCCGGAGCCCCCGTCCCCGAAGCCCCCGGCAACGGCCCCGGCCGCGCCCCCTCCACCGCCCCCAGCGCCACTGACCTTCCCTAAGTGCTCAGTGGTAAACTCAGCCTGGCTCGCCTCGCCCTGGCATGAACCACCTGGCCTGGCTTGGGGACCAAAAACCCCAAGGCTGCTGTGTTTGCATACTGATCATCACCTGCAAGCTCTTTTTTTATAACCTCCATCCTGGTTCATAACTGACCCCTTCACTTCCTCCCCGCGTTGAAAGGCCTGTGTCATAGCAGCTCCTCCATGGCATTTCTAACATGCTATCCAAAGACAATCATTTCTGCATCTCAGATTTCCTATTTTGCATGTAACGCACAGGGCGAACAAAATGTAGAGTTTTGTTTTTCATACCATGAATATTCTTAATTTTCTCATGACAGCTGGTTTTAAAGATGGGGCTTGTTTTTGTAGATCTAATCAAGCGACATGTATAAATTGCTTTCCAGAAGCATTCTTACGAAGTGACCAAATCTCTAAATTTGTATCTTTTATAAAAACGAGACCAGATCTTGACACATGCCAACCATGCGTGAACACTGCATCAGTGGTCTGTGAGTCCTACCTTTACAGATAAGCTTGCACATGGCTGATCTGTGCTCTGTGCTGCTGTATGGCTGGTGCCTGAAAGGTCATGGCTGTGTGAGAAACAGACAGGACAGAGTTGTTCCTCGACACTGATCTGGGGCCAGCTATAATGTTGGAGGTATGGATCAGTTTCAGGAAGTGAAAGCTGACCCTAGATTGTGTGGCTGAGGATAACATCTATCCTGAGTGTGTCTGCTGACTGCATTAAGCGTTTAGATGACGCATGTTATTTTGTGTTGTTCCCCCAGCAAACAGCAGAGGGCGTCAGTGAGCTCAGAGGACACTGAGTCGGGGAGGAGCAGTCCAGACCCCCAGCCTCACTCCCCTAAACACCAGCACAACCGCAAGAGTGAGTAAACCTGGACCACACACATTTAGTCCACGATCAAGTAGATACTGAGTAACTAAATCACAGTACATTTTATGGTAATTGATCCACAGTATTGTACTGCTGTTGCTGATTTTCTTCATAATGTAGATATTTGACTCCCCCCTCCTCAGCAGTTCAAGTGTACTTTGATCTGAAGAACCAGGTACATCGAGGAATTTTGGGGGAAAAAGGTCCAACTACTGAGATTAGCTTTTGATTCGCCGTTCTTGTTAATATCCCAGTAAGTGACGAAGGGGTCTTTATAATGTCAATAGAGTGACTAAGTATCTATATGGTGCCTTTACGGTGTAGTGTTTGGATGAAAGCATTCATCAACACCTGTAACAACCCGATGTAATGTGTGTTTCACAGGTTGGCCCGGAGCTCATCAATCGGTCGACATCTGCGAGGGTCTGGAGGAGTGGTCTGGAGGTCGGGAGGCCTTCCACCCATCTGACACAGAGGAGGAGGTTTTGGTGCAACTGGTGAGACCTTCTTTTCCATACTATACTATAACTTTTTAATTAGTTTTTCAACATGCTATACTATAATTTGTATGACCTTTTTTCAACATATATACTATGATTTTTTTTATGACTTTGTGACTTTTTTCAACGTTTGAAACAACGTTTGACATAGTATAATATACATTCTTTATGACATTTGTGACACAACATACTAAGACTATTTTTTTACTTTTTGGACATGTTATATTATGACTTTTTTCAACATACTATACTACGACTTTTTTCCCGAGATGCTATAGTATAGCATCTCGGGAAAAAAGATGATAAAGATATATAGCAGCTATACCATTACATTTTTTATGACTTTTTTGGACATTTTATACTATGACTTTCTTTACTTTTTTACTTTTTTTCGACATGTTTTACTATAACTTTTTTATGACATTTTATAACATTCATTTTTCATGATATACTATACTGTGACATTTCATGGCATAGTATAATATGGCTTTATATATGACATACTATACTCTGAATATTTATGGCATACTTGCCTTCATTATGAAGCAATTTCAAGTCTTTACTATAAACATAGATCTTGACTTACCTTGTTCCTGAAAATGTTCCTTTTGTGTTAGTCTCCAGGTAGATACAAAGCTTTGGCTGACTGCCTTCAAAATGGACCAGACAGCATCACCATCAAATGTGGAGACGTCATTCAACTGCAGTTTGAAGACAACAAGGGACGCTGGTGAGTTTTCAGCCTGTCGACACACATAATGTGAGGTAAACTAGTCTGTCAGGGTGGCTTCATTATCAGCCAAACTATCCCATATGTGAAAGAGTATAATACAATATTTGGCCAAAGTAGCTACATAAGGTATATATTTTTTTCCTTTTAGGCTGGTAAAAAACCTGAGCAGGCAACAGGAGGGCTTCATAGCAGTCTCCAGCCTGCAGCTGATTCTAGTCGACAGCAGTCGAGGACACACATCCAGACTACGGGGTGAAGAAAAGACATGGTCTTACAAGATGACAATATAATGCTGAGCCATACTTTTTTTTAAAACATTGATTATCTTTTTAAAAGTCTGTATATTTCCTTGCAGACCCAGTGAACCTGAAGGCGAGAAAGCTCAGCTCCCCGTAGAGAAGAAAAGCACAGAATTTGAATCTGACATTTACTTGTTGACGATGAAGAGACAGAAGGAACAAGTTGAGCCATAGCTGTCTCATAGCTGATCAGCCGACCACGCCTCACTCCCCGGTCACGTCTGCTTTCTCCAGCACAGATCGATCATTTAAAGAGAAAAATGTGGGAATCTACAGACCTGATTTTCTTCCAGCTTATGATGGACAATCTACTGGGCCGGTGCGTTGAAGATCGTGAAGATGTGAAGTGGCACCAGTGCAAAGGCTCAGGAACTGTTTAGCCCTGTTAGACAATCAAAAGCTGAATCTTGCATCTTGATTGGTCTTCCTCTTTTCTGATGGGTGAGGAGAATCCACCTGTAACACACATACAGTCAGGATGTGACGTTGCTGCTGTAGCAGTTTGTCAATTCACAATCTGTGGACCTTTCCTCATTCCAAGCGGTATTCGAGATTCTAGTATCTCAGAGTGTGTGTTCCTGTTCGTGTCAGTGTGTGCTGGATGGATGGGAGCCCAGGATTTGCCTGAAACATTTCTTAAAGCGGAGACTTTTGTACATATACATACATTTTAACATTTGTTGTACCTTAGTGTTTCATCCTTGTGTAGTTAGTTGACATTTGTCCATTGAATTACTTCATTGTATTTTTCTTAAATTCCATTTTCCCAAAGGCAACACTCTTCTGTACAGTCTAGGAGTTAGAATGCCAAAATGTGCCATGCCATAATGCCTTTTTTATTCCTGCTCTTTTAGAGTCTCTTGTATGTACTGTTTGCAAAATCAACTACTCTGTTATTGCTTCAACCTGACCTCACAAATATTCAAAAGGCACTTTAAAATGGTAGATGGACCTAAATCCACCTATTGTCTACTGAATGTGTGCTCTTGGCGCTGCTTTACCTCTGTTATTGTGTGTTTTCTCTTACTCATGCTGTTATTTCTTTGTGACGTGACAAGAGATGCAGGGGGTGCACGCAGGCAGGCAAGTTGACATGTCACAGTCATGATAGTGATGTAGGACACGAGCAGACATGATACAGATTGATGTCAGAGTATTCCTCAGTGTGCGCCGCAGCATCGAGAAGGGAGAGCGAGGCAGAGCAGAAGACACAGAGGGTGAATATGCGAATGAGAATATTGGTTTCTCCTCACCACTACAGCGCAGTTAATTTCGGGTTCCCCATTAAAAGGGATCATACGACCAACATGAAATCTACCCTCTGTGTTGAACGCTTAATTAAATATTGATTGCAGACTTATATGAATTTACCACATCAAATCGAGACCCAGTCAGAGGGCTGCCTTTGATTCACTATGTTTGATATGCAAATGAGTGTAGAAAGCAGCAGGGGCTGCTTCGTTGTTCATTTATTTATTTTACTGTCATGTTGTTCCTTCATATTGTGAGGTTTCTGTGCAGCTCTGAATGAAATTACATTTCCATATATTTAAAAAGGAGCTAAGCTAGGCTGCACACCAAAAACACGTTCTGTTTCTTTTTAGCTTATTTGACAAAATCAGATGGTTTCTTTGTAACTTTAATCCAAAATGCTGCAGATTTTGCACAGATTTTCCAGATTGGAAAACAAAACAAAACAACCTGCTTGAAAAAATATGATTTACCCTGATGAGCCGAGTAACCCGAGCTTGTTGCTGAATGTTTCTTTAAGATGAAAATGCATGGCAACTGAACACTGAGCAGGTTTGTACTGTTAGACAGTCACTGTTCTAAACTGGCTTGCTTTTGTAAAGCTTCAGTTCTGTAAAAAAACAAAAAAGAATTATTCATTGCAATAATTGTTTTGGTAATTGAAATAATTCAGTACTTGTTTCACGCGGTTTTACACAGTGATATGTTTGACTGAACACTAAGGCTGTGCTTTTTCATGCACGCTTATTTCTGTATTTTTGTTTTAATGGAAGCTGACTTATATAATAAAGCCATGCAGATTTTCTGTTTCTCTGTTACTGAATACCACTACTTGTATAACATTTATTCACCAGCAGATGGGAGTGATGCGTTTTGATGTAATTGCACACAGTCAGTGCATTGCAGGTATGACATGATATTTATTTCATACGGTAAAGAAGGACATATCACATCATGAGAGTATCTTTTTTTTTTTTTTCAAGAGCATTATTTATGATGGAGACGGCTCCGTCATTGGTTTGATGGAATTGAATTGTCATTCAGTAAATGTAAATCACACATTATGTATTTATTAGTTGTGTATATCTAACCCCTTCCTGTGAAGCAGGGAAGCCGTTCTATCCTTAAAATCTATCATCTTTAAATCTCAAGGTCAGGGTCTTCCACATCAAATGCCAGCCTGTGTTTAGTTAATCCCATAACATGGTTTATCCAGCGATAATAAAGGGACACCCGGGTGTACACGCCATATTTCCCTTGCTTTGCACATTCTTCCCCCCAGCTCACGATGCCTGTGAGGAACCACGTGTCATGAATACTGTTTGTGTGAGGACCTCCGCTGTCGCCCTGACAGGCATCCTTGGCCTCATTATCGTATCCTGCACAAAACATGACTGAAGTGATCCTGGCGCTGCTGCTCCGCTTACACTCGGTCCGATCCGTGAAGGGAACCGTGACTTTCTGCAGAGTGTCAGCTGTGAATCCGAGGAAGCGCGTTCTGCCCCAGCCGCTGACCGTGGCCGGGGAAGACGCCATCACTAGGGCCTCGGTGAAAGCCTTGGGCCCTACGCAGATGGGCCGGACTGTCGTGGAGAAGACGATGGGGCTTTTGAGGTAGAGCAAGGCGATGTCATGGTTGTACAAGCTCACACTGCCATTGTAGCGTGGGTGTATGTGCTGCTCCAACACTTCATAATCCTGCTCCGTGCCCTCGTTGATGTTGATGTTATGCTCCCCTGCAGGGGTAGAGAAATTAGACATAACTGAATCCCTTTATATATTTACTTAAATGGAACATGTGCAGTGGATGTCTACAAGTAGATGGCAAAATCATTTTCCTTGGAAGGGTAATAAAACACATGAAATTCTATACACAAAGCTTTACACTACGGCTGCAATAACTATAATTTTGATCATCAATTAACCTGCAGATGATTTTTGATTAATCAATTTGTCTGTAAAGTGTTATAATAATGTTAAAAAGGCCCAGAACAAAAAAAAGATGAGGTCTTGAAATTGCCTGTTTTGACGGACCAACAGTCCGAAACGCGAAGATGTCTTTTTTACTATCAAATAGGACAAGCAGCAAATCCTCACAACTCAGAACCTAGAACCAGGTATCTTTTTTTTGTCCTTTTTGCTTGACTCAAACAATTAATCAGTTATCAAAATAGATGACAAATCGACTAATCGTTCAAGCTCTGCTTTACATAGAGCTCCATCCGGCCTCAGCTGAGGTGAAACCACAGTGGGTGTAGTTGGCGGCAGTGAATCTTACCTACTCTGATGAGGAAGGAGCCTGCTCCCTCCACCAGGCAATGAGCAGCAGTGACGACCCACCGTTCGCTGAGAATGGAGCCCCCACAAAACAACTGACCGCTGGGTCGCTCGACCAAGGCTACCTGAGTAAAACAAAAAAGAGCGAAAAAAAGCTGTGAATAGCTACAAGAGAGTGAACATGCTGCTGTTGTATTATAACAAAGCCTTACATGCATCAAATACTTGTACTTCTATACAATACCTGCCATGGGATCTCTCCTGGGATTACCACCTCCCCACCTACAATGCGTTTAAAAGGCTGAGGCAGCTCCTCAGTTGGGACCTCGGCATCACGGTAAACCCGCCGGGCCACTTTCTTTCGAGATTGGTTTTCTACAGAAGAGTCATTTGTGGCAGGAAAAGGCACTGGTGTACTGGCTGGAGTTGAGTGAGGGGATGTCGTAGTGTTGATGCCTGTCAGTGAAGAGGTGTTCTGCAGGATTGCATTCCCACGGCCGAACAGAGACCTCGTGGATACTGCACTTACCTCTGTCAGGGCAGTTCTGCCACACGGAAATTCAGCTGGTGGTGTGAGAAAGGAGGAGTCACATTGTGGAATTTAAGAGTCAGGAGTTAGGAGATAATCAATTGTGAATATATATACTAATACTTTCTGGTTCACAGCTAAGTCCGTCCTGCAGCAGCCTGTATCCTCTCGCACAGGAGCATTTTGCTCCAAAGGTCCTCATTGATTCACAGAAGTGCATACAGTCCCCATTGTTCACATCACACCTTTTTGTTATAACTGAGGAGAAAAAAACCCACATCGTTAATTCAAACCCATCTGTTACCACTCTTTACCACTCTACAGATATACAATACAGCATGAACTTCTTTATATGTTTTATTCTTTCAAGAGTCAAACGTGTATTGTGTGAGAACTGAACACATTTTTGCACAGAACAAGGGTTGTAGATGTTGACCCTGATCACATTGAGTGCATTAGAGAATGATCTCTTGATGGCCACCATGGACCGGAGGAATGATTACAACTTGTTTTAATGTGCACATTTAAAGATAACTACTATTTGAATTGTGAATCTATCCTTTAAGTGCTGCTATTACACTGTCAGATAAAGGTGTGATTCAGGTAAAATGCAGTCACTACTCACAGAGAGGGCACTTTGACTGCTGTTTTTAGAATATCCAAAAAGACAAACAGTCTAATTTTGGGACCTAAAACCAGACTGACGCTGCTATAGCCATTGATTTAATTTAGAAACAGAAGAAAGGGGAAAAATGGTGTCTGGCTGTTTATCCTTGGAGACTAAGATCTGATCAGATCTGATCTCATATTCTTGGAAGCATTGGATCATGTAACACACAAATCTAATTTCTTTGGATCACATTTTTTTAAATCGAGCCACAGAGCTTTCACTTACCAATCTCACAGGTCCGGCCAGTGAAGCCAGACGGACATGTGCAGGTGTAGTAGCCGAGGTGGTCTTTGCATGACCCTTGGTTCAGACATGGGCTGGATTTACATTGATTCCCATCTAAAGAAATCCAGACACAGACCTCAGCAGACAGTCATCTCATTTTATGTAGTACTGTTATAAAGCAATGTTTACTCAGGGAGGAAAGTAAAAAGAGAAACATGCTAACATAGAATGTCTGAGGTTATACAGTTATACAGTCACCGATACAGTCATCACAACTAACACAAGAAACAAACAGTCACCACTGTGGGAGAAGTCTGTTATTAAAGACATTCTTACCCACATATCCCGCCCAGAACTCCATCTAAAATAAAGAGTAAAGTCTCCGGTGAGTACAGCCAGTAAAAACAAGAATATGTAAATGCCAAAAATAAATAAATAAATACCCACCGTCTTTTCATCATTCTCAAAAATCTCCCTGGCCTCTTCCAGGTCACATACTTCCTTTATACACTCTCTCTCCAAGTTGCCTTGCAGCAGCTCCTCGAACACGCCAGTGTTGTAGCGTTTGTGTCTCCTCAGAACGATGGCGGCTGCCTGACCGGACAGGAACACCGGGCCTGAGGCTGGAGCTACAGCGGGCAAAAGGAAAATAGAGTTAGTGCTTAAGAAACTGTCCTCTTCTCACTCACCGCAAACAACAAATATGTCCAGTGCAGAGATATTCTCTTCTATATAAATGAAGTAAATAAAAAGGACAATACTCCACCTGGCACATGTACTCACAACGCTCTAAAAGTAAGACTGCACAACTAAAACAAACCTCAAGTCAGAGAGAAATGATTTATGAGAATCATAGAGACGAAACATAAAATACCTCCATAGCCCAGCTGAAAGTCCAAAAGCAGCAAACATAAGTAGGACAAAGAAACTAGTGCCATTCTCTGGTATCCCGACACAAACATACACTGGACCATCACTCCAAAGTACAGAGCTCTATTTGCACATCCTGTCCGGAAACACCAGTGTGTCAACATCTACTGCACTGATAGCTTTTTTTTGTGTTTATATGTAAATGAAGAAACATTTGGGATTCCAGAGCAGACCACTGACCAGTTAACCAGACACCTGACTCACAGAACATCCCAACGAGTATACCTGTACTTACCAGTCAACATCTTCTGAAAAGACCTCACAATTAGTTGTCATCTGCCCAAAGGTAGCCATAAACCAAACGCATGAAATATTTATATTTACTTATGACTAAACTGGATTGCCTATTTACAAAAAGAACTCGAGCTTTAGTCAACTTGAAGCTTTACAAAGCATTATATTTAACAAATGTAATTTAAAATAGAGAAAAATAAACTGATTTGGTTGCCACCTTTGTGTTTTTTATGTATTTTATCACGATATTGTATTTTAACAACTTTAAAAGAGAAAATAAAGTCAACTCATTGAGAAAACTACTCACTACACACTCACAGACTTCAATATTTCTTGATACTTCCCCTTTTCTTTCTTTAAATCCACACTTTATCTATAATATACACTTTGGTTTTGTTTGTTTTATTACATTTATCTATTCTTCATTTTGCTTCTCTTTGACTGTGGGCATTACAGCTGTCCCCGTGTGAATTATTGTGATCTGTGCAAATATCTTGATTGCTTGCATTGAACGCGCATTTTGTGGAATGACGTAAACATGAATCAACATTTGAGAACAACCGAAGTCTTGCTTTTCATGAAATCCATCTTTTCCAACCGGATAATATGCAGGTCAAACATTTGACCACAAGATGGCGATCACACTCCTCAGTCATTGAACATAACACAGTAAGGCAGTACCAGAGACGGGATCATGTTCCCCTTCATTTATCACTGCAGCACAGAGATCACTCTCAGTAAGAATACATTACCAAGAGTGCTGAGGAAAAGATGAACAAATGTATGTTTAAAAAATGGCCTTTTTTAACTAACACGTCTACTATCAGAGGGAGTGAAGCCACAAACGTTGTGTATACGTAAAGTGAGGCAAGACATAGTTCATTCAAGGTTTTTTCAATAATTGATGTATAGTATTTTACATTTGTCCCTTATTGAACTGGGTAAAGCACAAACTAAACTAATGCACATAATGAATGCACTTAAAAAAAAGTGTGACTCCCAAGACAGTAACACATTAAGGCAATGTAAAAGGAAAACAATATTGGACACTTTTTTTTTATTTTTTGGTCAGTGGTGAATCAATACCCAAGCTGATGATGTAGTGGTCAAGAATGATGTGAAGCTTGTGCTGACTCAGCGCGGCAACTCAAGATTTAACTCTGGAGGTTTGTATATAAGATGCAACCCATCACTGGCAATGAAATCCCCCCAGAGGGAGACCGAAGTCTTCTCGAGTGTTAGCAACTATTGACCGGAGGCATTTATATTTCATTGAATCGTTCACAGGCTGAATAATTAATTCACTTGAGTAATTAACACTGTCCGCTCAATACAAGAGCTTCTCCATCATTTCCAGCCAGGACGAGTGTCAGGATAAAGTAATTCCAACTATAGTCCAAAACATTTCTGTGTGTACACTCTGCACCGCCCCGGTTGAGTCATATGTCTAAATGTAAGTCTGTTGCTGAGCCTTGTGGAGAATGCTTTCCACGTCGTCTCTCAGCATAGTTTACGAGCAGAGTGGATACAGAATATGACGGGGAGCAAATTAGCAGCTATTTTGTTTTTGCTATTTTCACTGAGGTGATGACTTTAGATGGACGGTGTGGGTGCATGGACGGATAGAAGGAAGTCAAATTGTCTGTGACTGACTATTGATTTATGAAGATCACCCCGACATCTCTGTCTTCTCTCTTTCTTTGGCAGCAGCGCACAGCTGGGGAGTGTGTGTCGGCTCCAATTAGATTAGTCACTATAGTGTGGGATCGAGTCGGGGCCTTGCAGGAGACTCTGATGCTTGCTCAGTGCTATTGATTGTACCTCCCGGGTTGCAGGCAACCCAGTCCTCAGTCTCTCAGAGGGCCAATGTTGTGCTGTGGAAAAAAAAACAACTTCTTCTGTAGTTGTGAATCAGAAATGTTTGCAGAGTTCAAACAAGGGCAGCGTGAGGATCTGTACAACGGCAACCCCACAGTTAGACTTTATTTATGCTCAACTTGTAATATTTAAAGACTCAATCAATGATCTGAATATAAACACTTATTTTATTTATATAGCTTCAAATCATATTATATATAGAGCAGGTCTAGAACGTCTATGTTTTGCTACATTATGATAACTGCATTACCAAAAGAAAAACCCCATTTACAAAAATACAAATTCAGGTTTACTGTGTTTGCTTGGAATGAAACTCTTTCTCCCAGAGTGATGATATGATATACTAGACTATTACTTGACTTGACGTACTATGAATTTTTGTAGAAGATTATTACATTTAAATGACATTTTACTATGACTTTTGAAATATAATATGCTATGACCTTTTTTAAAGACGTTTTATGACACATTGAACTATGATATTGTTCATGACATATGTTCTATACTGTGACATAATATTCTATGAATCATTACTTTTTCGTGATAAATTATAATACAACTTTTTATGACATTTTTATGGCTTTCTATACTACGACTTTTTTGCATTCATGACATAATATATAGTATATACTATATTATATAGTATAATATACTTTTTAAAAGATTTGACCTTAGCTTGGCACATTTATAACATATATAACTATGACTTTTTTTGTTACATTTTTGTTACATTTTTTCATTCTATACTACTAGTTTTTGTGACACTTTCTATGACATACCATACCTTTAAAAAAGAAAGAAGACATTTCTTATACAATGACATTTTTATGACATACTACACTGTGACTTTTTTATCATATTTTTGTCGACATATACTAGGACTTCTCCATGACATTTCTATGATAAAATCGAATGACATAATAACTATGAAGATGAAAGAGAAATGTACTAACACTTGTTTCACTGGGCGTTTCTCACTACAGCGTGTGCAGTAATACCCAGAGGGAGCTCCAATGATGTGAGCGGTGAAAAGAAGCACTGCGGGCCTCAAAGCACTGCTCCACCGCCGCCTACTCTAGAGAAAGTCACTGACATTCATGTGATATTTGAGAGTCTCGCTCCGTTAATTAGTACAGTCATTCCTGTAATTTTAAAAAGCTGATGTTTAACATCTTAACAATTGGTTTGATATTTGGCAGAAGACGGAGAGGGAGCGTTTGGATTTACAGGCTCACGACACCGGTCACGGTCCAAAGGGCCTTTCAGATGAAATCCTGCCAGGAAAATGTAAAAAGGAAAGGATACAAACCCATGATGCATTGCTGGCAATGGATGTTAACATTATAAAAATATATTTTTTTTAAATACAAAATGTCATATTCTTTTGATTTATTGATTATGATCACTTCCTGTATGACAAGGAACACTTCCACAAATACTTTACTCAAGTATAAAGTGAAGTAACTTGATTGATAAAAAAAAATCACTGTACTCAAATACAGTTTTTCCATCCTGGTGTGATTCTTTTTTAAACGTATTAAACCAGGTAAGGCTACTGGTTTAATAAGTAGTAAGTGGGTCAGTGACCCAGAAATGTTTGGTCTTATTAGTTCATAAGTTTAGCTAAATTTGTAAATCCTAGGGGTGCATGTTTTTGTTTTCTTTGAAGTAACCACATGTTCAGGTGTGGGACAAATGAAGAAGAAATAAAAAGGATCTAGTGCCTGGGTTTGAGTATATTTACATAGCCATGCTTAAGCCTGACAATAATGACCCAGAAACACTATTATGAGTTCCTCAGAGATGAGAGCTCTCGTCTACTCCTGGTTCTGTGAGCCGTGATGCAGCCGAGCTGACAGACGCCGGCGGCTTGGGGATGTTCAGCCACCGTTAATGAAAAGTGGAGCTCCCATCCCTCCGAGTCAAATCGTGCCCGCAGAGCTCAGTTTTTCTGCTGAATGTCAAAAAATGACTTTTGACAGAGCTTTGCACTCTTTAGTAAAACATGCCTCAGTTGCTAATAACTCACCTGCTAGTGGACTGATGAAGACTCCATCACCAGAGGAAGCTGCACCAAATACATGTAGATCATCAGTCCCACAGCTGGCTCTGTGACATGCGAGGTATAGAAATGCAATCGGAGGAGCGACCGAATCAATTCTGTGGTGTGTTATAGGGAGACGTGACAGAAATATGACGTCCTGTCACGCCTTTCGACCTTGACCTCTTTAGTTTTGAAATAACTTGCTGACCGCATTTTGACCTGAGGAACTGAGGTCAATGCGCCTGAGCTCGTTCATGCTCCGAGATAAAGGAGCAGGTGCAATAGTCCTGCAAGTGGTGTTTGATGGAATCCATCACTTTTATGTGCAAGACCATCACACATAAACACGCAGACTAAAATGCACCAACACTTGTATGGACTTTATTTTCCTTTTAAATGATCTACTTTAATCATGCGGCATGCACATCTATTATTCAACATATTCATTTATGATGACAACATAGCTAGATATAGCATTTACTATAAAAAGTAAGTAAGTAAAAAGTCCATGTTGACTATTTACTGAGTAAATCCACAATTTACTCGGTACATTTAAAATTAGTGAACCTGCACCTCTCTGATAATGATTATTAACTAAGTTAAATGTCACAAGTCCTAATGATTCATGTAACTTTTGGAACATTTTGAGTGAGAGACGGAAGATTGTTTGTGATAAATCACACATTACACAAAATACATGCCACATATTCCACAAACAGTCCTCGATCTCCAGCTTGTATCCACAGTCAGCAGCCCTGTAACAGGCCCAGCCTGATTACCTTATCAGCCACACTCAGAGCGTGAATCAGGCTAACACCAACAAACAGTTGCAGACGAGTAACCCTGCTGCACAATATTGGCGCATTAATCACCCTCCAACACCTCACCGCCGGTCCCAAAGAATGATTTTGAGGATTAATTCCTCCCAGCATCCATACGGGCTCCTCCACAAATATCACTGTGGGTGATTTTCAGTCCAGCTAAGTTACAAATCAAGCAGCTCCTCCGCTATTGGTCCGGTGTTAGTCTGTCAACCCATGCAACTGATTTATAAGTCAGCTCAGTGTGCAGAGGGCTGAGTGGCTGTTATCCATGCCATTTGAAATTGATTTTGAACTGACTGCCTTGATGAATATAAACTTTCAGCTCTAAAAATAGAACCTGATTAAAGAAATGTATATAGTTCAAGGTGCTATCAGGGGGTGGACCAAATAACATCACCATTTATAAAATCTGTTTGCAAAATGTTCATGTATTCAGTCATTCATTTAACCTTTAAATCTTTCGGATATTATTCCGATCATTCTCTTTGCCAACAACACTCCTTCTGAATAGTTTGCCGTGGCTTTTGGGGAAATATGTTATCACAACCTGTCACATATCTAAGACAAGTAAGGGTTTGACTGACACCCCCAAGTAAAAATAACTAATCCGTTTGATTCACATATTTTACAAATATTGGAGGAAACCGCAGCGTCAAAAATAGACCCCACAACGCATCTTTTCACCAAATGATTGTTTGTTACATTACAAATATAACCTATGCTCTAAACTTCCTCCACTGGACAATCTGCACTGACATACTACAGTCTACCGTAGGCCTGTGCAGTAGGCACAGGTGAATTTGTGTTGTAATTTACTTTTATATGAATTTAACAGCTTTTTTAGATCCTAGAAATATCTGCCTGACACGCATTACCAATCAAGAGGTTGTGCATACATGCTACACTAATACCTGAAGTGTATCGTTGAGGACACATTTACATGTAAGTCAATATAAATCT
Organism: Pholis gunnellus; assembly: GCF_910591455.1. Classification (NCBI taxonomy): domain Eukaryota; kingdom Metazoa; phylum Chordata; class Actinopteri; order Perciformes; family Pholidae; genus Pholis; species Pholis gunnellus. The sequence continues at coordinate 16,629,366 of NC_136537.1, forward strand.
CCATGCTTAAAAACGTTTAGGCAAATATATTAAAACCATTGTGGAAGTTACATTAATACGCAACCCAAAGTAGGGACCATAAAAACCTTTCTTACAGTAAGAAGTCTCTCATAAGAACGCTTTATACATGTTTCATGAGGTGATGGTGCCTTTTCTAGCAGAAATCCTGCAATCAGCAGACGAACAGCAGTGATTCTGGGTTATTCCGTGGCATTGGTGCACACGGGCTGTGATGTGACATCAGAGGTGACAGAGTGTGAGTCAGGAGTGTGTTTGTGCTGCAGGGCTTTGCTTTAAACAGGCTGAATGTAACACTGTACTGAGCCCTGCTGGAAAGGCCAAAGGGGGTCACGGGCCAGGGCAAAAAAGTGGGAACACAACCCACTGACATTTACACTCTCTCTAACCTTCGCTCTGTCTACCTCATTCCCAACATACATGTACGTGCACTGTCCTCATTAGGTGAAGGAAGAGAAGTCACCAGCACCTTCTGGAGCCTTTTGATGATATCAGTTCACAAAGCTACTCAGTCAGTGTCAGTCTCAGCCTAAACACTTCATCACTCCAATTTACAAGTTTGTTTATTGTGTGATGTGTCTCTTTTTTGGCAAATTAATTACACTCAAAATACGAGTGTATAGGGAGGAGAGAGAGTCTGTAACCATAGCTCTACAAAAGAATGATTTAAGATGTGTCATATGTGTATTATCAACATGGTATAAATATTTCATTTCTTAAAATATCATGGTTATTGTCAATACCGGTAAATCGTTACAATATGCATATATAATATGCCACATAAATGTCACTGTATATTCAGTTCAACAACAACTTACATATAATGATGAAAAGACGGCATTTAAAACGAACATTTTCCTTGAGTCATTGCTCATTTAATGCATGTATGATAATAATATTTAAGCACTATCATAAATAATAACCATGAGTCGAGCGCTCTAAACGGAGGGGACTGAAACCAGTAGATGAGCTTTTTCATTAGATTATGATTTAATAACAATAAAGAGGCACATGGACAAGGACTGTACAAAGAGCTGTACAAAGGAATTATGGCAATAACCACCAGGACCAGGAATAGTTCTCAACTGTACCAGTCAAGGGCCAAAGATACAAAAGAGGTGAACTATACTTGTTTAGTGCACAACCAGAGTTTGAAGACAGCATCTGTTTTAGGCTTTAAAGAAATAAAGATACTACAAAGATTCCTATAACAAAATAAGAGTACATAGAGTACTGTAAAATATATACCATGTTGTGAACGTTTAATGGCTAATAACCAGTCCGTATGTGCTTAAAGGTTGTTCAATTTAAAATGAAGATTCAAATAAATACTAATTATGCATTTAGTGCAGAGTGTTAATAATATAGCCCGTTGCTTATACAGTATGACAGAAACAGTCCCAATGCAACAATATAACAAGAAGAAAAATACTGGAACCCTGGTGGCATTACAATTAGCTACATTTGAGTTCAATTTGTCTTTGAGGCTAACTAAAGAGAAAGAAATAATACGACTGACCTTTTTAAAACGGCAATGATTAGACCATTTGAGGCTGAAGCACTCGTTGAAACGGGCCAAACAGGCCACAGTGTGATCTCAGAAAGATTTGAGCCTGTGAAGAAAGTTTGAAAGGCGTCATGTTTCCTCTAAAAATAGCATCTATGTGGATCTTGTAACCCTCAACCTGCAGGTCTTTTTCCTCTGCTGCCACTGAGTGCTAACAGACCTGCAGGGTCAAGAGATGAGACATAAAACCTGCAGAAATCACACGGGGATTGGACCGGGACTCCTGATCGATAGCTGAGACGATTTATACTCAGAATTATAATTATTGACTCCAGAAGTGGATTCCGAGGCTTGAAAACATTTTGGATTTTTGACTTTAAGCTTCGCTCACTCACCAGTTGGAACTGAACAGTTTAACGCGAGTCCAAGTGAAGGATGAGGTTCAGCTTTTAGGCTTCATCTTTACTGGTTTTAAAGGTAAGCACCCCCACAAGCTTTCAAATTAAATACATATTGCCAACTTGCTGAACAGAATAGCTTTCATAATTAGTAGTCTTTTCAGAAAAAAATAGTTTTTCTTTGTTGGGAAGTAGTTCCAATAAAAAGTGAGATCTATAGAAAATCCATGGCAAAAAGAACAATCTTATAATAGATTCTTCTGTGGTCTCATAAAATAAATTGATTTACTTTGAAAACAAGCTAATTATGTCATTGTCATATAGTATTTTCTAATATGTTTTAATATGGTTTTAGAGACAAATGGCTCAATATTACTTTTGTTAAGGTGATTTAAGTTATCTTGTTTTGCATAACACTGATAGGCCTGGTCTGTATAATATGCAACCAATACCTTAAAAACGTACTAAACAGTACATGATTGATAAAGGCAGGCCCTGCAGATATTACAGAATAGTTTACTGAAATATTTCGTTTTTCTAATACATCTAACAAACCACAAAAAGCCTCAGAATTGTTTTTAATACTTTTAAAATCCAGCGAGCGTTTTTTGTTTGCCTCACGCATCTTACATAAAGTCAAAGAAGACCCCTCACATCATGTAAGAGCTGAATGCGCGAGCTGTATGTGAATGAGATGACGCATAGCTCTGCGAAAGGCAACTGATTGAGAGCAACAGCAAGATGGTGTGCAGCGTGCGGCACAACCTCCTCCTGCGTTAATTCTCCGCCACATCGACACGCGCAACCTCGCACGCGCCGTCTTGCACACGCGAATGGGGGCTCGTTCTCATCCCAGCGGTGCCGCTCAAGTCAAAAGAAGCTAACGTCCACGGTGTGAATTTGGCGCTGTGACGGCGGGAGCGCGCGCTCACATTGAGTATCTGTTGATTCTGCCTCTCGAGCGTTTAGAGGAGCAGAGCCTCAGACAAGAAAACCTGGTCGCTGAAGCTACACTGGGTGACACATCTGTCCTGTTTGCTTTCACATAGGACGGTTCGGTGTTTTGACCTCTATTTTTCTTTTCTTTCTTTTCAACGTTGATTGAAGACCAACAACCTGCGCTTCATTTCTTTGGCTTTTTTGTTTTTTGCTCTTCTCCTTTGTCACAGTACAGCAGGTCGTGATTTTTTTGTATGGGATTCATAGTGGGAGCATTTCCTTTCATCAATGTGCATTGATGTAGCAGGAAACGTGGAGGAGATAAGGTAGGTTAAAGACACCACGGGGAGGCTGTGCAGAGATGCTGCTCTTTGTGTTCATTGAAACCATATGGGCTCTTCTGTCGTGCTACTGTGTTTGGAGATCGACAATAGTTGGATGTTAACACTGATATCCAGTTGGCATCTCCATCAACACCTTGCTTCTCCAGTAAACCCCCCCCCCCCCCCCCCCCCCCCACACACACACACACACACACGGTCCATTGTCTCGGTGTATAGCCATGCTTTGACGCCAAAACGTTGCCGTTATTGTGTCATGAAAGGAACATTTCTGATGAATATGTCTCTCTTCGCAGAACCCTTATCTCAGCACCTGGAACCTGTGGTAAGGATTTCATTGAGGACAGTCGGCAATTGAAAGGATTTCGATTCTTGTCTCAATCGGGAATTACACATCCAAACTGGGATCTATGAGCGGAAAAGTGGCGAAGCCTAAAGAAGACAAGGATGCTTCCAAGGGTAAGAGGCGAGCCCCACGCACAGCCATGCTCTACCCCTAAAATCACACCAGGCTTTAACGCGACCATGCACCCATTCATCCCTCACACACGGTCCTACTCCCTCCACCCTTTGAGCTTAGCCTGAAAACAAAAGCAGCCCCTGGATGGTGAGCCGTTTCCAGCGCGGGTGCATGTGGATGTTGTTGCTTGAGATCCAAGCAGTCGCTATTCTATAGGCCTACAAGCTGCACGACGTGTTGGTTTGAGATCACATGCTTCACTTGCATGGACTTGGTGATCGACAAAAAGCGGAGACAATTAGGCAAAGCGAAGAACCAATACGTTGCAGACCAGTGGGCTCCAGTGTCACCGTTTGAGAATAAGAATAATGATATAACACCAAACGTAAACATTAGGCTATGACGCTGAAATGATGACAGTGATACCCCATCGTGTCACTGGCATCCTGTGGAAATGTCCCTTTGTGCTTCTCGCTCGCACCTTATCCGCATACCGATGCGCACATTATCGTCACAACTGTATGCGATCACGGAGCGCGGAGCCCTTTCGGTCTCGTAGCCCGAGTTTATGACCTACTGCGCGAGAAATCAGCTCCTTCACCTCTCAGTCAACAAAGAGGTGAACTGCCTCGCCATCGCCATGGACACGGACCGGAGACAGGGTTGCCAGAGAAACCTGGCGGGACTATAACCCGCTCCATCTCCACCGGGGAGCTGTGCACGACACTTTACGCACCGGCGCACTCATTACAGCACCTTTGTCTCGGTGCTCAATTTTTTAAATTACCCAAAAAATAAAATAAATAAATGAATGAATCACATGGTGGTTAACAATGACGCAGTTTTATTGCGTCAGCAAATGTATTTCCAGATGCAACAATCAGACTGTAGTCCTTTGTCTGTATATACTTGAATGGAATCCGGCATCTATGACTTTCTATAGGCTAAATATATTTCTATGGTGTATAAATAAACACGAGTGTAATATAATAACAACCTGCACTACACTTTGGCAGCTTGCCCGTCGAACCCTTCCTGTTTATTTACTATTCAATTCGCCTTGTTGTCAGGTTCCCGGTTCTGTTTAAGGTGCTCACGACAAATCGATAAATCTAATTGGCTTATTTTGGCAGCACTGCTTCAAGTGATGATGTGCCAGGTTATGTTACTATAAATACATACAGTGGTGGCACTAAAGCAACCTACAATAAACAAAACTGTCCTGCATGTTGCTCTTTACATTTATAGACCATGTGAGTTATTATCCTCCAGAACTATAGCAGTTTAGAGGCCAAATATTAATGGATAATGAACTATTGTGATAAGAACATTTACACCACTATAAGCTGCTATACTAAAGAGAACTGCACCAACTCCAAAAGAGTAGGAATATGATCAACAAACAGCTGTGAAAAAAACACTTTTTCAGCTGTGTATATCATACATTACATACTTAATTTTAGAGATGCCAGTTATTTCATCTCATCTCTCCGGATTTTTTAGAAACACTTCTCTTTGTATGTGATTCGTGCTTTTTGTTGCCCGACAAATGCATGTAACAGAACTAATTTATAAAGACATAATTAAAACAAACCAAACAGCAGTTACAGGATAGAGATAGCCTGGCATGCGCTGACAATACAGTGGGCAAAATATGCTCAAAAGAATTGATTTCAAGATTAACCTCCACGGCACCTTTCGCTCTCATCTCCCGCTGGAAATCAATGGCTGTATGCGAATTGCTGACTCACTTAACCCCGAGGGCAGCACCATCTCCAAAACTCTCAGATGAGATTTTAAAAAAGAAAAAGAAGAAAAAACATCCTTCACCTTAACGAAAGAATGCTCAACAAAGTGTGGTCTACTTTTATTTATTCTTTCACAGCAGAAAGCCAACGCTGCCTTCCAAAAAAAATTATATCTGCAGTTCATTATCTGCATCACTGAGAGGGTCACTTGGTGCCAGCTGTCCTCCATCAGAGCCTTGAATGGCACAAGAGCAGGGAATTGCACAAGGGGGGGGGGGGGCAGTACTGACCCTGCCAACATTGGCAACCACCTGCCCCACAAATTATTTTAGGGAAACAGTCCATTAAAGCCGGAACCACCTGCCATCTCCACAGCTTTCTTTTTTCTTTCTGCAAGCTGTTAGCAGAAAGTTCGGCCTGCCCTCCTTATTCAGAGCTAAAGTGGAACCCCGCATTTCGTCTCATCGACCGCATCGTTTCCGAGTATCGTTCCAGAGTGTCTCAGCTATCTCTGCTAATTTTTACCAGACTGATACAATTACATTTGAATGTATATAATCATTATTATATTAGCTTTGTGTTTACTACGAGGCCTATCAAGCTCTCTGAACATGTACACCCGACTAAAGCTGATTACTGATTCAACATAATCCACTTACTTCTACAAATAACATTATATACTGATTTAATATATTTTCTCTATGGTGGTCCCAGTTGTAATCATATATATATATATATAAAAAAAAACATGTGCCATTACAACTATTCAGCTTTGTGACAGTAATGTGTTCTTCTCTCCTCTGTGGCCCAGTCAGAAAGGTAACAGTTCATCCTTTAGCAGTAGGCTACAAACAACGTGTGCAGAGACATAGAGAGAGCCATGGCGGTGTGTAGAGGAGCTCCAGTATCAACACCAGCGAATCATGTTGCGTTAGTTGCCCCCCCCCCCCCAACCCTGTCCTCGTGAAGCTAAGCTGTGCAGACAAAGTGATGTGTCAAAGTGTGACATACACAAACTCTCAGCTGTACAATTTCCAGAGCCTGAAAACTCAGCTAGACACTCTTGTTCAACAACGGAGCTGCACGGATGCACATTTATTATGCAGACATTTCCACTCTGCTTGGCCTCATGCCATTAATATAATCTCACCCAATAGTCACCATCACACAGATAGTTTTTACGATCACTTTTCCTGTGTATATATTTCTCGCGGATAGTTCATGAATGTCACATTCATGCGAGCAAAGAACTTTGACTGCACTCCTGTCGCTTCATCACAGTGCAGTGCAGCGACAGACTCCACTCTTGGGTGCGAGTTGTTGTCGGCCGGTGGATTCACGAGCGCCTCAGATTGCAGGTCCGAGCCGAGCAGAGGGCATAAGTCTTGCATATTTGCAGGGAAGATTAATTCAGCACGAGGCCCGCCACGGAACTGAATCAATAGATAGACCCAGAGAGGAGTTCAGAGCCGCTTCATTAATCACAATGCAAGGCAGCTCGATCCTCCACAACACTGACACCTGCTTTAATCTTATCGGCGGAACCGCGCGCCGTCTATAGTGTCGTTACAGTGTTTCAATCTGATGGCCGGATCTCTGAGAAGCCTCTTTGAATAGCATATGGTGGCAAGGGGGAATTTGCTTTGTTTAATTATGACATCAGTTCATACGGTGTCAATATCTGCACTGTCTGCTTCAGTTGTCATCTCACTCTCAATGTTTGAAAGATATCTGCAGCGGCAGAAAGAGCCGTAAGTAATGTGCTGGATACCTATATATATGTAAATTATGCACCCTACAGTGCATACCTTGACAGGTTACAGCAGTCACACTGGTGTGTGTGTGTGAGCTCAGCTGGTAATGTGGGGAGTCCTCAAATTCTAATCCCAAGATTTGGAAAATGGTTCTAAATAAATCTTGAACCCAGCAAGCTCATGGGATTTTCAGCTATTTGACAGGGTCAGCTTAAAATGATGTTTTTTTCCCTCTAAGATACTATTACTCAGTTAAATTCAGTTCGGGCTTTTTTTCATTTCCTTCTTAGTGAATGTACAATCTAAACATTTAACTTTTTGGACTACCACTTGTGTCAACGACTGTCTTAACAGTATATCACGATTTACCAATGCAAAATCCATGGGAGCACACATTTTTAAAAAGCATGTTCTCTTTAGGTGTAGATTTGACTCAGTAACAAGCCTGAAAATACGGAAAAAAAAATACTTGAAAAAGTTCCAGTCAATAAAAAGTTAGGGATTTATTTAAAAGTAATTTTAATTTGTGAGGACATGTTCTTCTGGAAGTATTTGTGGTCTCAGGGTGGATGAGTTGTTGCCTGTCACATGCTTCCCTGACGCAGATCCGGCAACATTGCCCAGAGGAAACGGGTTCGCCTCCCGTCAGAGATCTGCCACTCTACATCGCTGACTCGGACGCTGATCGCTGTTTGGGAACGAGAGCCCCATCTCTTCAATTCCTAATGTCAGTTTAGGATTCTGAGTGACACAGGGTGCCCTGTGACTGGTGCATTGCTTTCTGCTTCTCGGTCTGTACTGTTTTCTGGCATTTTGTACAATTTGTCTCTTTGAAAAGAAAGTTGAGTACGTCAGCCACATCATTGGCGTTGTCAAAGTCTGAGGTGGTCAGTTACTCTTCCATTAGTGGTGGGATATGTCTGCTAAAATGTTCCGGCAAAACACATTTTTTGCATCCTATTCAATTCTCTCGAATCACGCTCTGTCTTACGTCATCGCTGCCAGAAGTGTTCTGCCCTTAAAATCTCTAAATACCTGACTGTTCTGGTGCAATAGTCAGCTTGCTGCTAGTAATCCACAGAGCTGCGTGTCTGCTGAGGTGAATGGCTTTGTGGGCCGTCCTCTCAGTGCCTGCGGGGACATGCCAGCCTCTGGTTTTAATTTGCCAGGCCACGGGACCAGTGAAAACACGTCATCATGGTTCTCTCTTGCTCAGTCACCGTTATGCTCTCTCGTCTTTTTTATTCCCGTCATTTCTCGATGTGGTAATACTCCTCTGGATAGACATTAAGTTGCTCATGTCATCTGGCTTCCTCTCTAAATATTGTCACTCAGAGGGACTGAAGGGTTTTAATCCTTGTTAACAAAATGGCCATGAATGTTAAAACATCTGGCGCTCGCGCTGAATCTCACTGCTCTTTAGCAAACACAGGAATACACAGCAGCAGACGTTCTTATGTGAGTGTGATGTCACAAATCAGCCATCTAAAAATGTGTTTTGAAGTGTGTGTTAGTGACACGGTAGCTGTGAGGGCCTTGCCAAAATTCATGAAATAAAAAATGGATGCACAAAACTTCAAAAAAAAAGAAGTGAAATAAGTTTCATAGAATTAATGTGAAGTTTTCAGCGTTGAAGTTGATTTTATTGCAACAAAATCATGCTCTTTCTATAGGCTTCAGATTGTTCTGTGGCCCACTGATGTTGAACATTGATCAAGATGATCATTTCTACATAACGGTGCAGATCTGCACTCTGACAAATAGGTGTGGTATTAACTACTACCTGTGGATTTTGGATTACTTTTAGAAATGCACTCTATGCTACAGTTAATCCCATCTAAAGATAATCCCCGTAATTGTGGTTGTGTGTGTCAAACTGCCCCGGCAACAACAAATGATGTCTCTCCACAGAACACTGAAATATTTAAGGGTGGGATCACTGTTTTTCGTTGCATATTCAAAACCACGTCACAAAAGGCTCTATGGGACAATAGCTATATGGGACCTACTAATCCTTACGTAAAAGCCATGTTGAGGTTAGCAGTGTTAGAAGCAGAGGACATGACCGTTATTTCAAGGATTATCCGCCAAATTAGACAAAGATGACATAAGCAGAAAATGCTCTTTTAGTTATTGTTAGCTGGTCTGATTTCCGCTGCTGCTCTAAAGAGAGCACACTTTAATGTCATGGTGTAGTTTCCTTTCTTACACTCATCATATAGAGTTGATGACAAGTGGCAAACCGAATCAATTCGTGCACATATAATACCTTTATGACAATCCAACTCTGAGTGCTAATGGGCTCACCACAGATCAAATGCTTTTAGCTCATCTGAGATGAAGGAGAGAGCTCGTCTGTTCAACTGAGCATGTGGCAGCACTGACTCATTTATCTGTAAGCCTTCACACCACCCTGAGCTCACTTTCAGACTGTGTACAGTATGTGCCACATGCATTTCTACTGAAGCTGAACACCACACACGTCTTCTTCACTTATAACTCCAAAGTCAATTCGGCCCTACGGAAGGTGGTCATGACAGTCCTCCCAAGAAAATGTGATCGTGTTTGTTTCAGATTAGAATAAAAATGTTTTGCAAAATAAACACAAAAATATATAGAAAAGCAACCCGAACTCGTAGTTTAAGTTGAGCTATTGGAGGTTTCAGAGAATCATTTATAATATTCCAAAGTCAATGCGGAAGCCACTATTTGGCGCCATCATCCAAAACAACCTGAAAAGAGCCTGGTGGGACTGAAGCACCCATAGTGCTGACTTAAAGATTGAAGAGAGGGACATTTTCGGGTCAGAGCGTCACTGGTGGAATACTTGTGAGCGTAAGTCAGGGTCTCAAAATCATGTCATGTACAAAGGTTTTGTGGTCTGCTGGATTCTAAATCACGCTCAGGATTAATAGTTGCTCTGGATATGACTTTTATTAAAGTTGGTGAAAATTATAAAAGGGGATTAATGCGAGGTCAGAAGGGGAGGCGATAGCTGGTGGTAATAAACAGGAGCTACAGGCTGGAACAGAGCAGGCCTGGGAGAGCCGCTGCTGATGGTGAGGGCCAATGATTGCCTCTGGTTTGGGCAGAATTAGCAGATTAGTGATTGGCAGTCTCTTCACTTTTTTAGCAAGGCCGTCGTCTCTGTAGCGATGATTCACCAGGAAGACACCAGAACAGCAAACCACCATCTCCTCTGCACACATGCAGAGAATAGTTAATAGGATTACCCGCGTCTTGCTCTTCCCCAATCCTGCAGCTCATTTCACAAGCAAGTTAGAAACAGGGCCTCACATCAGTGTTCCACCTCAGCAGGTCTCACTGCCTATGAGTGTGGACAGCAAGGAGGAAGTCCTGAGCTGACCTGATGCAGGTGTTTTTTTTAAGAGGCTGTTATTTGGCTTTATGAACCCTGATTCGTAGCTTGTAACCTGTGGCACTCTGGGGATGCCAAGTTTAAAAAAATGTACAACATTGCTTCTTATAAACCCTGGAAACTGTTCCTTAACTCACAGACTTGTGTGTGAAGGGAAGTTTGTGGCAGCAGGAACAAAATAGCAGCCAGCAGGCTCAGCTAATGATATCCACGCTGACGGTAAGGAGCACGGGTTTAAAGATTGAATCGCTTTGCATTTATTTTAACGACATTGTGCCGGTGCACTGTATCTCTGAAATGCTGCTGTTGGCTGAAAACTGCATTTCAAGATATTTATTATAGAAACTGTTCAAGGAAAGCTGTGATGCAAGCTTAAAGCAAAGCTATTCAGTTGTCAGATATATTCTCCATTAACTGGAGAGGCTGGGACTCATTATCAGCACTTCTGGACACACGCGTTCTGGCAATTGTAGATCAGTTGTTTAATAGCAGCTCCACCTGTAAATTACATTCATATGCAACTATTTTGTATCACAAATCAGGTTTTGTGGTGATGGAAATATCGACCAGAAAGCGTAGTGTGATGTTTTCGTGTTTTAATTTTCCAGCCTTTAACAAGTGGTTTTAGTTGCCAAAATCAACCTTACCAACAGAAAAAATGCAGAAAATGTTGTTGCTATTGTAAACTACTTACTGTACATCAAATACATTTGTAGAGAGTTTCTGTGTAACCGGACGGTGACTTGGCTGGATGAGAAGATGTAGTTGGAAGCCTGAAGAAGAGTCAGCAATTAGAGCTGTTGCTCATTAATAAAGGTCTTGACAGACCCCCCTCTCACCTCCACCAAGCTGTGTGCACTCTGGAGGTTAATACTATTGACCATATTGATCTCTAGGTCACTCACTCAAAATAGCTCTTTCATAGGAACCAAGGCATGGACACAGTCTCTAGAGTGAAGGCAGAGGGTACAGGAAATAAGAGCGTGTTTGTGTGTTCACTCAGGCGGAGAGGCATCAGCACAAACTTAACATAAGTGTGGATTAGATCTCTAATGGAGATGGACATGAGACAGCTGAAAGGCTTTTATGAATATTACATGCTGAGAAGGGGACAAAATAAACAGCTGCACCAACTTTAAAGTCATATGTGCTTAGTGTAGGTTCACATCTTTGGGCCATGTTTAATGTCTGGAATGACTGAGGCACTTGGCTTCTCTTGAGCTGGAGTATGAAAGCTGATATATAGCAGAAAGCCATTAGTACCGTTCCTTAGAGAAAGCTCATTCATTCAGCATTGATGAGGACAGAGGATGGAAGGTTAATACATTCGGAGCAAAATATTCAACGGGGAGACAAGAGGATAAAAGAAATTCAGATAAAAATGGCAGTTGGCAAAAATCACCTCAATCCTCTCCAATAAAATGTGTCCGTGCGCCTTTATATGTGCCCGAGTGTTCATTTTAATAATATTTTAATACTCACTGTGTGAAAACGATGACGCAAGCGTTAAAAGTGAGGGGCCTTCTGTTTGGAGGACGTGAGGAAGAATAGGGAATAAAGACATTGTTGAGATGACTGCTAATTATAGTAACGATCCTTCACTGGTCCCTGAAGCCAATTTTACACAGTCTGGAGCGGTGAACATCACGGCTGCGCCGGCCTCCTCCTCATCGGGGAGATATCATTTGCATAATGAGACGCTGCCACGGCAACAAAGCCCCAATAAGCACGGGAGTCGTCAGTCATGGGGGGTGGGCACCAAAGGGGTCTTCCTAACATGCGCACTTGATGCGCTGGAGGCTGCAGTGTTGTGAACGCCGTCGCACACACACACACACACACATACGCTCTGAGCCCGAGAGAGAGAGTCCGTGTGGAGAGACACACTTGATTAGAAAGTAAAGGACGGTAAGGCAACTGTTAACGGGCAGTCCACTGGGTGCTGTCGGTGGAGGGGTTGAGTGTTTTTGTGCATTGTGAACATGTGATTTGGTGTTTTGAGCATGTTGGTGTGTTTTTGATACCTGGTGTGTATGACGACAGCCCATTCTATTATTGTATTAGTCTTAGTTATTTACCAAGCCTTACACCTTTACATATCAACTTACATAACCAACAGCAATGGTAGCAGAGGCAATGTACGGTAAATGAAAAGGCATAAATTCAAAATGAGAAAAGAAAAATGAGAAAAGATCTATTGATGCTTCTGTCAGCATGAAATTGGAATTTCTGCCAACCAAAACAAAACACTTTAATATTCATCCTTTATGTTTCAAACTGACACAAAGCAATTATATTGTCTATATATTATACAACACTTGCAACCAGATATAGCATCTATATGGCTACAGTATATCAGACGGTACTTGATGTGATGATTTTATGTGATTAAAAACCCAATGACAAACGACATATCACAAACAGTTTATCTCCTAAATAATGTAGACAAAAGGGGGGAATCAATAGAACACCAACTGTTCTATCGATTCCCTAATTGGACTGAGAATCTCAGCCATTTCAGGGCTGTAGTTCCACAGAAACCTTACCAGTAGTCCTTCAGCTAGACTGCAGTGAGACTTCAGTTTCCCACCTGACCAACTTCTCTTTTTGTTTTGTCAGATGTCATCAAGAGATTCTCTGTGGTGAATGATCACATCATTGTCAAAGTAATTAGAGGAGACAAGTCTCTGCCTACACTGCAGTACAGAGCGAGAGAGACAGAGACATAGACAGAGAGAGAGAGAGATAGCAAAGGGACAAAGGGAGGTGAGTGAGGGAGAGATGGCAGTCAGTGATCTAACAGTAATCCATAACAGCAGAACTAGCCACCATAAAGAAGATGCTGTAGGCGAAATGAAAAGGTTGAGCGCAGTAATGACAAAACGCCTCAGCTTTGCTTAAAGGTTACAGTGGAACATTTAGACAGGGACGATGTTAAGTCGTCTGATTTATTGTGATTTCTTGACAAAAAAAACCCTCTTAGAGCATCCGTTGCAGTTTCACTTCTGATGCCAGTTTGATTCAATGCCTCCCTTCAGAAAGTCGTCTCTGTCATTTCTAATGAGCAGATGCGTTCAGGACACTAAAGTGCTGCTTAATACTCGATAGCTGTAGCCAATCCTTTTTTAAAACTTTGTGCAGTGTCCATGTGTTTCATGTTTCAAGTGGCCAGTTGTTCACACAACAACAGACGCATTAAATATTCTTTTTCAATCTTCATTGTACCATTCACAGCACAAAGACCTTTTTATCACAGTAACCTTCAGAACATGTCTGACAGTGAAGGACATATACTGCAGCCCCCAACCAGCAGATTCTGAGATGGCTCTTGTTTTCACATGATGGTATGTGTATACGTGTGTGTGTGTGTGTGTGTGTGTGTGTGTGTGCGCGTGTGTGTTTTCTCTGTGGCCTGCCAGTGTGTTCCCAGGATTCTGCAGGGCTGTCTTTGTATTTGGCTGTACTCTGTAGATCAGAATGGAAGGCATCTGGTGTTTGTTTATGGCTCAGATTTGTTCTGTGTCTGCATTGGGATAGACTTATGTGTGCTATGCTGCATGTATGGATCTTAATATAGTCTGTGTGTCTCATCGTGACTGTGTGTGTGTGTGTGTGTGTGTGTGTGTGTGTGTGGTACAAAAGGAGCAATTAGTCTCTAGATCAATTAGTCGATTGACAAAAATAACGTCACCAAAAGATAATATGACGTAATCTTATACCCGCACTTAAAACGGAACAGTGACATTCACACTGGACAATGAATCATTTATGAAATGTGAACTGTACACACTTGCATTCACTCACGCATTTCCACATGATTATAGTGCCTTCATGCTCATACCATCATTGCGTATTGTGTGAACTAGTGTGTCTTCTAAGAAGCTGTATTTGGACACTGTGGGCACTTTTGGTGGGATGAACAGAATGTGTTGTTAACACTGTGTGGAGGCAGTCCTCACACTTGATCTAAAATCAGTCACAAACCCGTTAAAAAAAATACTTGCATGGCTGCTTAGGAAAAAACTGGAAAGTGAAATAGAATAAAAGTGCTATTTTGTCTTGCCCGGTCGTTGAACTTTATTCATTGTGTATTTTCTTTGAGCCACTGACAGTTTGAGCTCCTCTACCCATCCCCAGGCAATCCTGTTTGTGGTGCAGATGAAAATGGCCGTAATGCATCAACAAAGCAGGGGCTGTACTTTAGTAGATTGCAAAAATGTAATCATTAGAAAAACAAAAATGATGATATACTATATGATTTTTCAAATTCATCTATTCATTCTTTCATTCATTCTGGGATGATATGTTTGACGACTAATGTTAGAACCTCGAGCAGCAACCGATTCTGGAGATTAAGGAAGTGTTGAAGCTTAATGCTAACAACATGCTCTACAAATGCACAGGCTCCATAAGCTAGATGTGTTACACACACTTATAAATGTGTGTGTGTAGGGTTTGTGTGGGTGGGTGTAAAGCTCTGAGGGACAGATGGCTGCTCAGTCTCATTGCGAGTTGCTCCACCAGTCTCTTGTCTTTGGCTCTTGGTCTCCATCCTGTCTTGGCTGTAGCATCACAGTAATACCCACCCACCCATACAGCACGCACACACACACACACATAAACACGCGTGCACACACACACACACACACACACACATCACTTGGAATTATCCGAGTACATACCCAGCAGGCTAACCAAGCTGCCTACTCGGCGATAACCAGTAACCCTGCTGCTGAAAGTGACCTGACCCATGTTGGAATCTACAGCAACACGCTAATCTCTGCGACAGGCTACTGACTCAGCAGGTTATTTCATTAAACTTAATGGCTCCACATTACTCTACAAGCAAATGTAAACCTATGAAACTTTCTTTTAACATTAATTTGACTTAAAAGCGTCCTCAGTATGAGGGTTGCAATAGTACAGTCACTGTATGTACTTGTATGTATTCACAGAATACTGTGAATATGACTATGCCAGTGGATTTTATTATTTTAGATCCGGGGTTTTCTATCGACAACTGCACACTAGTTGTTATTCTCCAGCTCTATTATTTGCCTTCACCCACTTAGTCATTGCATCCACGTTAGTGATGGTTATCAAAAATCTAATTTCGTAAAATATTATGTGACGCACCAATTGTCAACATCGTTCGTTGTAATATCGATATTGAGGTGTTTGGAATATTTGATAATCTCCACATTGCCCAGCCCTACGCAGAATTAGCTTTTTGTAATCCGTTTTGCAATGTAACCATCTATACAGACAACCGCCACAGGAATACTTTGATGCAGAAGAAAACTCATAAATGTGAGGATTCTCAGGCCAAATCTGCAGTTATTAGGAGCCGTCTTTATTTTTATGATTTCTAAGCGGATTTATGAATCCTGTGTCTGCACTGAACTTCAGAGATGAGTGTAGCAGACGCTAAGGGTTTTAAAGTACCTTAATTGGCTCCACGAGCTGTGTGACTACTGCTGCCTGGAACTGCTGACTGTTTTGAAAGCCAGCAGGATAAACTATATAACTTCCTGTTGTTTTTAGAACAACTTGCACCCGTCCCTTTCACCTCATGCACACTCTTTGCCCCATGTCTCCTTTGCGTCCCCCTTAACCTCACCCTTTGAAAACCTCTGTCCCAGACGCTAATAAATATCTTGCTCTTATTGCATTCATTGCACTACAATTGGAAGAGCAATAAATGCCCAAATATTTGTTTCTCATATGCAGCTGAACTGTGTCCTTCAATGTGTTTGAATCTTATATTTGTATCTTCATGAAGCATAACTACTTTATAACTTTCATTCTGAGTTTGCAGTTCTCAGACAAAGTCACCCCAGTGAAGATGCGCATAAGAAGGCAGTCCCAGTCCCTGATTGCATAATTAGCCACTATTCCTTTTTTAAGCTCTAATTACGAGCAGATTGTGTGTGCAAATTGAATGAATGACGCAGTGTGAATTTACTCGGCGTAAATAGTTATCTCAAAGTCAGAGACAGCGGAATGATGAGAAACGGTTAATATATCCACAGCTCACGGTAGAGTTGACGACGACTGCTCCAACTCTGCTCATTCTGCTCTGAATAAAACTGAAAACCCTGGCGGGTGTATATATATATATATATATATATATATATATATATATATATATATTTGCATGTGTCTGCAGGTGTGTAAGGGTGCAAGTAGAAGTGTTTCTCTTCAATCATCTCTGTGTTTGCTCTCCTTTGTAGCAGATTCTGAGGCAGATAAAGAGCTGCGATTATACAGGAAGCACTGCGCCTTTTCCCTCTTTGCTCCTAACAGTCTAAGCGTGAACGCATACACAAAACTACACACACAAGTACACACAAAACTACACACGCATTCACCAAATCTCAGCAGAGGATATGGGTCGACATTGCAGGTGCATGCATCTTCTTAGTCACTCAGAATGTAAAGGAATTCTTTGCACGAGGATGTGACTTAAGGGTTGTTTGTCTGCGTGCCGTTTCATTAAAAGCTCCCGAACACCCCGTCATTACAATACAAACAGTTGCATCATTCGTGGGCTTGTTGACATCACATCCAGGAGAACAACATGAAAACAGTAAAAATTACAGTAAACCTCCACCACAATAATTGTGCCCTCCCCTTTAAATGTGAAATCCAAATCTTGCCCAGACATAATTACAGTGCCGGTAATGTTATGCTTCTCACCCGCTATTCCAAACTATTTTGAGCCGGACTTATTAAAGCCGTGCCGCCGCTAATTAAGTTGTTTGTCTTCGCAAAGCGATCTCTGCTTGCCCACTGCTGCTTACTAATGAGCAGTTGTGTCACGGCACCCTGCCCGCTGATTGAGGGGGTGATGAAAGCAGAAAAATGAAAGAAAAACGACCCGATGGTTGCAGATTTTCTAATTGCCAGGGGCGAGACCGTCATTCACGGCACCGAGTCGTGCCAGTTTTGGGCTCGTTAACAGGCAGTTGTGTGGGTGCTCTGAAGGTTCCCGTGGAAGTTATTGACAACACTGCGAGGTTTAAGGAGAAATTAAGCTCCGCTGTTACACATTGGAGGCTTATTCATTGGAATTATACAGTTAAGATGTTAGATGCTGACTCTCCACACTCATGTCATATACGCTTGAGAATTCAATGTTAAATTGCATTCCCATGGCAGCAGGTTTTCACAATGTTCATCAAATCTCTGCAGCATTATCTACTTCACTGTCCATCTGTATGCTCAGTATGCTGCAAAGACTCATAGTTTTTGCCAAAATATGGCTAAATACGGGGCATGAGGAGGCCCATAAAGTGACACTAAAGCAGTGTATTTACTCATATTTTGGCAAAACAATAGCTGGAACATACTGACCAGATGGACAATGGAAGAGTGGATTATGGTGCTATGAGGGTTTAAGAGGATATTGTTCTACCCTAAAAACTAGTCAACGTTCTATTTCTAAATCTAATGAAGTGAATTCAAGCTGATTATAGCTGCAGTTTCTTTGTGATGGGCCAAACTGTACGAAGCCATATTGAATGGTTTTACTGTTTCACAGCTATTATGGATTCAACCTATCTGTAAAGTCGACCATGGAGTCAGTTTCATACTCAAATCTTTCAAGGCTCTGAAGAACAAGTCTCACACCAGCACCCATGAACCATATTCTATGTGGTGGGAATTTCCTGAACCAAACAGCCCCGACATTGTGCTCGGGGTATTTTGCAGAATCCCAGCTAGTTACCTTCCATCTCCATCAGTTTTTACAGCATATAACTTGATAATTGTGTCTTTGCAATTGTAGTTTACCATAGATGGGGATGTTAAAGATGAAAGAAGTGGAAGGAGAGAGGATAAATAAGTAAGGGATAGTCTCATATGTAGCTTATCCCTGCTGACCAGATGTGCAGTGGAAAGTGAAAAGTGACTTTTTGTCATCTAAAACACGAAATACCAGTCAGGTATAGCTTATCCTGAACAGCAAAGTGTGAGTTTGTGCATGTCTGACTGAATCTATGATAATAGAATGTGAAGACTGTGTGCGTGTGTACTGTATGCACATGTGTTGTCGAGTACATAAATGGACATTAGCATGTAGATGCATTCATGTGTTCAAGCGTGAATGTTCTAGTGCGAAGGAGGTCACAGCGTGTGGTAACACGCAGAATAATCTACACACGCTCATTCTTAGTCAAGGCACAGCATCGCCTTTCCGATTACGACAAACTCCCATCAAAACACCACGGCATGATTTCAAATATTCATCATATCAGTGAATTCTGAGATTCCATATTCAAATATTTCGTCAGCGCTAAATATAAGATAGTTCCCGGGACACTCAAAGTGACTTGTTCTTTTAAGCTTTTAAGCCAGGTAGCGTATTTTTCCCACGTGATGAAATGCAGAAATGGTCAGATGTGATCAGCTCCCACTCACTGGACACAGCTGTCTGATTATCTGCATTTGTGAGCATTGCGACGGCTAATGTATGTGTGTGCTGTGCAGGGTTTGCATGTCAGTGGCCCATGCACGAGGCCTCGCAAGGTTACTTCATGTGACTCCTCCTGGCTGCAGGGGTCTCTCTCTGCCTCTCTCGCTCTCCTCCCGCTTTCTCTCCATCTCTCCCCCTTTCAATGCTGTAGGATGCTGTCTGAACCAGCAGCCGTCTGAATGCTGACGACTGTCTGCACAGATAACCTGCGACTGATCTCACTGTCTGACCCTCCTCAACGGTAACCCTGGTGTAGCCAGGCAAGTTAAAAAAAAGAAGACACTGTTATTTAACCGGGTGACTGGAGTTTACACAGCATAGCACTATAGCTACCTAGCTGTGCAGAACTGGAGCAAGTGTGCTGCCAAATGAGTAGCTACCTTCAGGGACTGTTGGCTTATTCCAGTGTGTTCCAGTGACAGAGACATCATCATCACTTATGTTACCCTGTCCAAAGATTTATTCTGTCAGTGCTTCAACAAGCCCACTTCTATCCTGGAACACTCAGAAAACTGCTCTCAACTTTTTCACCTTTCCTTTCTGCTCACACCACTAACTTATTTTTCATCAATCCAAATGATAGCACTAACACAGAACTCCCTTTTTTTTAGTTCTCCTCCTCAGCGACACTTAGATTTTATGTGTAAAACCAACGAGCTTGGGACATCCTGGGCCAGAAGTGTTACTGTGGCCCGTCCATGCTGTTTGTATCTGGGGCTGGTTGCATGAGAGCAGAGTGAGCGGTAATAACTGCAGAGGAATGAAGTGAAATTCAAGTGTAGTAAAAAATTGAACATACAAATAATGCATGAGGAGAAAAGCTATTTGACCAGATAGTCACTCCATTTGAACACTGGATATCTGCTCGCTGGCTATGCACTTGTAGAAAAGAGCCTCTATTCATCAGAGACTTGTGTCTATTACCTGTAACCTCCCCTAGACACACACTCATCCCTCCATCAACTCACTTTTGTGTTACCCTCATCTCACCCCTCTCTATTGCCTTCTGGGATCCTCTCATCTTCAAGCTTCGCTGACTTGTCCTCATGTTTTGCGCTCTACTTGATCCGCACACATTCATCAGGTATAGTCACCTGCTTCCCTGAGACATCCCTCCTCATGGCTGTTGCCCAAACGGGAAGTGGTATCTCATCATGCGTGTGCCCGTGTCGATTTGAATTCTTTACGTGTGCACATGCAACATAGTGCCATGTAAATATGGCAATCGGTGCATGGTAGAGCAACAGTGGCAGTAGCATCACAAGGGTGTCCATCCCAGGGTGCAATGGGAGTGCTTTAGGAAATGTAAGCAGCTTAAACAGTCTATGATGTTGTCATCTCTTCTCAGCTGAGCTCCAAAAATAACAGGCCCTCTGGGTACAGACTGACAGGGCTGAGCAGGGCACAGTCAACAAACAGACCCAGAACAACCCGGCCCAGATTAGTTTAGACCAGCCCGCTAACTCAGTCCACTTGTGCTCAAACTGGTCGATTCAACCTTGCAAAGTTATTCCAGCGGACTGCGCCTTTACATGAGATGACAATTCTCATCCTCTCATCCTCTCGACCCAGAAACCTGCATGGGTCGGCCCACTTTATAACGGCCTGGATGTATAGCAGGCAATTTCCCATGAAGCCCTGCCTTTTGCAGGCTCATGTGTTGGGCAATTTACTTTAAAGAGCACGCTCTCTACCTGAGCCGAGTGTGGCTGGCGAGGTGGTCGCAGTGCTGGTGGCAGGGGAGGTAGGATTAACGCGTGTGTGAAGTAAAGTGTGTCGGAGAAGGAGGGCCTTACACTTCCACTGAGACAGCAGACAGAGAGAAGTGTTTAAGTCTCCTCGCCGCCCCCCCTTTTCTCTCATCTAGGTCATAATGTAGGCTATAGGCTAGCCTATGTATATTCCAAGTATGGTAACACACAGCATGCGTGTCTAAAAGTGGGGGCGTCGGCATGGAGCTGCCTCTGTGTCACATATGTGATGTAACACATGCAGGAGAATGAGTGCTTGTGTTTGGTGTTGTGTACGGTTGTGGACGTATGTGACCATGTATGGTGCGTTATTTTCTGTCACTTTTGTTGCCTCAGATGCAGCACTGTAGGAGTATGTGGATGAGCTCATTCTCACCTGTAAAATGTAGAATGAATTATTCATGATTGAGAGCTAAACTGGATTGAGTTTAAAATGAGCTATTTATGGAATGCCACATTTGAATATTATATAAAACGTTGTTTTTTTATGTGTGTTTTCTGTTCTTTATTTGACAAATTGAAAACAGACATTTCAAGGCTTTGGAGGAAGTATTTGACTTTTATTACAGCTAGTGAATCTAGTCCCTGGTGTTCAGAGCTAACTTGCACATACAGTATCTTTCCAACCTCTGCTGTAGACAGTGAAAAATACATACCGTGTGTGTGATCATGGATTCAGATGAGGACTGGAGATCAAATCCGTCTTCTCTCTATTTCTGTGTGTCTCATGGAGACGACATAGCAACGGAGGAAGAAGATGAGACGTACAATTCCAGCTGCACATGAAACCCGAGTGGCTGTCATGCACAAATTCATTGGTTTAGATTTCTGTCTTACTGACAAGCTAAGAAGGAATGCGTTTATATATATTTTTTTCTATTAAAGGCTCGGATGACACAGCAGTAGAGGTTCAATTCACAGATTAGCCTCCAGCACCCTATCGCACGCAATTACAACACATAGCAGTCAACATCTTACCCTGGTCTAACAATGGGACAACGACTGCAGTGCAGGGGGATTATTCCAATTTGTGACTAAAGGAGAAAAAGAAGAAAAATTAATTAAAAAACGTGAAAAAAAAAAATACTTTTTTCAATCAAAAATAGCTTTGATTTTCCCCCTTTGAACACCAGCACCACATGGACTATGTCTGTTCTTGTCTCTCTATACATTAACACTAATCCCAAGGTCAGAAGCATAATTGCATCGATCTCATCCGCTCACATATTCCCTCCGGCCTGTTGTAGAACTCAGCCCTCTCAGTCCACCATCCATTTCAGTTGTCAAAGTAAGTTGCAGTCAGTTGTTTGTATTTAAAGAATTAATTGGTCGCTAAGCTGTCATCATCCTCTCCGCCTTAAAGTGCCATGTTCACAGAGTGTCATTTCACCTGTTTATGGCCCAGGTCAGGGGGCAGGGCACGGAGAAGGCATGCCGACGATGAGGAGAATGATGATGGATGGAGTGATGCGGTGTTGATTGCTCCCAGGTGATTGCTTGCCTTATCTCGCGGTTATGGTGCTTTTCTTCAGGGTGACCCCTGAGGTGCCGGGGTGTGACAGGTGGAGGGATAAAGAAGCGCATTCTACGACTTGTCAGGGAAGGAATTTGGTCGTTGAGGTTACATGTGCTATATTTAGCCCTCTTTTACAGCCAACGATCATTTAGACGTGACTTTTTGGAATCTGTTTGAATAACAGGCTCTTTAAATCTGAATTGGGTATTGGTGCAGTAGATGGAGCGATGATACTTTTAGATTCATATGATGTATATTAAGTGTATTTTGCATTAACTGAATGACTGCTTTTCCCATTAGACAGCAATCTGGGTCTATCTGTTTTTGCGTCTGTCTCTCACACCTCTTACAGCTCTCCTCATCTTTCTCTTTGTCGATATCTGTCTCTTCCTCTTCCTTCTCAGGATGCTGCTATCCTGACAGACAACTCCCATCATCTCTAGCTGCTTTACCCACACTCCCCTGTGGATAGTGAAACTGCAGGCCGGCAGCAGCAAAGGTCATAGGAAAACCACTGCTGCTCCCTTTGTTGATTAGTTTTCCTACTCTACATTATAAAACCTTGCTGTTAAGCTCGCCCTGCTTTGTGGTACACATTATGTCATAATACAAAGTAACAATCCAGTTTACCAACATTTCCCCTTCTTCAACTTTCGTAAAAAGCAGAGTGACTGACATTGCAAACTAGACAGAATGAGAAAAGCTCAGTGTGTAGAATGGCTACTTGACCCTAATGGCTTTTTGACATACCCTGGTAATCAGAGTTACGCTGGAAAAGTTCAGTTAAGGGAATTGCGCTGGACCAGAGGTGCTTTATGTCCTGAACTACGATCCCTCTGGATTTTATGGCCTCCGGCCATAATGGAGAGTGCGTGGTTAGGTTATATGAAGGACAAAGGCTAGTCCGGTCTGCGTTAGATTCAAACCTGAAAGACTGTGGAGAGAGCACCAGGTGTAAGCTGTGAGCATGATGTGTACACGTGTCAGCTCCTCCACATACTGTATGTAGCCAGCGGTAGTGCGTTCATGTTTGCTGCTCTGACATTTATACCATCTGTGATGTAAAGCCTCCACATAGGGAGTGGCAGGAAAACAAACAACAACCTCCAACCAGACAATTTAATGGCTCCACGACCCCAGAGTGCCAGCAAACAGCTGCGATGTGAAAGCCTGGCCTTTTCTCTCTTTTTATTTAATTCTATCAGTTAGCTAGCATGGGAAAAAAAACAAAAACCAAAACAACAACAACCCTGAAATGTCATTTGGGACACCGGCGTGACCATCATTACAATGCAACGACGACACGGTATGTGCCTATAGTGATAAGGACTTCCTGTCTGCAACAACTCGCAAATCTACACGAGGCAAATCTGATCTCTGAGGTTCCAGATGCGTCATCTTATGTAACTTAGTTTTCAGGCTACGACTTGGCTTGTGAAAACAGCTGTATTTATGTCTATTTGTATCTATATAAAATACAAGGTCTGTAAGACCATCGAGGTTGTTCTTAAAAACCTCTAAAAAGACGCACAGATCATGATGTTCATGGAGCTGATATTGACTGTCACTGATCTGCATAATGTGTCATGGATGAGGTCCAATTCTGGCTGTTATTGAAGACAAGAGCTGCTGCCATATTGATCATCACATATGATGTGAGCCATGCTGCATGATTTGGAATGCTGCACTCTGCATGCTGTAATATCATGAAGCACGGCGGATATTGGGTTTATTCTTAGTATCTCTTCATCTCAGTTGAATAGGACATCTGGCCCTGTGGCAATACAACCGTAATAACAGGAGGAAATAGATGGCGTATCAAGATGCTCTCTCAGTGCCATTTCCATCGCTCTCGTGTGCTGATTGGTTTTGTGTTAAAACAAAAAGGGCAGCGCTGTTAGTACAAACTGACCCAGGGACAGCTCATTATCTTCTCCAAATGGCTGCCCAGATACATAAGATCAGTGCCATCCATTTAAAATAAAGTGCTTTACGACTGGGCACTAATTCTCATCTGTTCATTAAAAAAACGAGGGAGCAGTATTTTCTTCTTCTTTTTTTCTAGTTCAAGCACTAACTGTAGGCCTTTGAATGCTTATCATCCTATTTTAAGAATAGCATTAATACAAAGTGTGCAAATAACATACAGCACAAATGCGCTTTGCAGTGATTGAGCCAGCCTCGCTCATTGTAAATAACCATTTGCTGCATATATGTGCCTTCAATTATTTAACATGGCATAGTGTGGCTGACAAGGATTTCTACTGCAGAGGAGAAGAAACACGTCATTTCAGGAGTGATTGCTGAAGTGACGATGTGTTTTGCCAGAAACAACAGCAGTTACAGCAGCATGTATAGACCAGGACGTACACACGTCTCTCATGTCGACCGCATGAATCCCGACATGCATACTGATTCACCGCCGCTCCTTTTGGACTGACGGGATCGCTGCGTTTTGAGTAGAATCAACTCTGACACAAATCCGTAGGTGAAGCCCACTCACAATTTACTCAATTGTAGGCATCAGGGCAGATAAGTGCGATGTAGCCATTAATGCCTAATTGTTACAATTGTTGCTCATTAAACAGGTATCGACCACACTAATAGCCCGCATCCCATGAGAAACACTCATTTGATTCCGTTCTGTAACAGTGCAGACAATTCTCCTCTCAAGCCGTGGATGTTGTCATGGTAATTATCTGGAACATGGTGAAGCGGTTAAGTGTTTTGTGGCCTTGGCTCCTGCTCGTCACTGTTGGCTGTTCGTATGAACACAAACACAAACACCCAAAAAAACGCTGTGGCACCGTTAATGAGGGGGAGAACACAATAATCTCTCTGTGCAGGTGGAGGAGAAGGCAGGTACTGGCTCTGTATCTCAGCTATTCATTCATCCATCAGCAAATCAATCAATGAGTGAGTGAATGAATGAATGGATGGAATGAATGTTGCCATACAAAACAAAAACATTTAACTGGAGCTAAACCTGAGATGGAGTATTTCTGTGTCGTTCACCAGCTGCTCCCCTGGCCTCGCGGGGTAGACTGTTCTGGAATAGCGTGGCAGGGTAACAAGTGGTTTTCAGTTACAGAACCATTTTCACATGAGGATCATCAACAACTGGCCCTTTCCTTCATCTCACACCGTCCCTCCCTGACGCTGTCGATCACTCGCACGGCATTAATAAAGAGTTTGGCCGCTCTCTTTCCAGGCGTTAAGGATTAAGTTGTGTTGTGGTAAAGATAGTTGCTGGGACGACCTGAAACCCCAGTAATGTAGTTTGGACCAGCTTCTCTCCAACGGTTTGAGCACATTTTCCTCGTCCTGATCCAGACCAGACCAGAAGAGTCACGCTCGATTTACCCGTCAGTTGATAACGCTGTCGAAATTAAAAGTTGTTTCAATGTTTTTTTTATATTGTATTGGTACATTTAGGCAGTTAGTAAGACACAATTTTAAAAGAGGGCTGCTTAACAAGTACATCAGCCAATTAATGAGGCATAGAGCCAAGACAATGCTGCCAAAGAATGATTACACATCTTTAGAAAGCAAAGTACACCGGGATTATTTCTTTGAAACATCATTTTCATGGTTCGCTTTAACCCAGATGTACTGGAGCTGGTTTTATAGTTGTGACTTTAGGGGTGACGGCAGAGCTACGGTGCTTACAGGATGCTGTACGTGACGTGCGCCTCCTAATGAACAGAACTTGACATCGGGGCTACAGAGAATTCGGTCATTGCACCTGGAGACCGCAAGAACTGTGATTGATCCGATTGAGCACATATGCTTTCTCCTTTCCAATATCTAGAAGAGATTGTTGGTAGTGAAGTTAAGGTATGCTGCTCTTCAGTAACGCACATCTAGCAAAGCCATTTGCACCGCAAAAACCTTCTACTCCCCTCGTTGGAAGCTGCCTATCACAGTGAACGAAAGAACGTAAACAAAGTGATTGCATGATAGCGGCCTCATCTTCAGTAATGAGACGAAGCAGAGCAGAGATTACTCAACGTAACAAAATGAAAGGAATGTAAACGCACTAATGATCCAGCCATCTAGTGTTGCAGTGGTGCTATCAACGGGTGAAATAAGATGCTGAACTATAAATCAAAACCTACAGCATAGTCAGTCTCTTGCATCGTTATATGTCTAGCTATGTATATCTTACTGATAGGCTTCATCATATGGAATACTACTAGGGCCTAAAGGTTGAACAGTTACAGGAAACGTTAGAGAGACTGAAAAATAATGATCTTTTTAGACACTGTTTGACTTGTTGTTGGAAATATCTGGCTGCCAAATGGAAGAAATGTTGTCAATAAAAACTACCAGAACCCTGGTTAGTCACCTGTTGCTCCTGCAAGTGCTCGTAAATACCAGAAGCGGTTTAGATTTCCCTTTACCACTTGTTGTGTGTGTGTGTGTGTGTGTGTGTGTGTGTGTGTGTTGTCGGGTGTCAGTATATGGCGAGCACGGGTGTTTTAATAACGCAGAGTAAAGCAGCTGTCTTTAGCAGTTCCTGTGTAATTGTGATCCCTCTGATCAGGCACTCTGTAAACACCAGATAGTAAAACTAGCCTGGAGCCCGACTCAGCGTTTGACACACAGTCTCTTATTCACGTACACTTATACTCACATGCCGGTGCAGAGACACCTGGACTTCTAGACGCGCGCCTGCACACAGAAGCCTCTTGGTCCTTCATGGGCCTGTTTATATGTGAATTGTCCTTAAAATCGTAGCGTCTAATGCTTGAAAAACAAAATGAGTGGCCACTTAAAGCACTTGTGCTTTTGATTGGTCACCATCCGCAGGGCTCAACATGATAACCCCCTTATCACAGACGGTACCCCTCGTCCTATTTACGCTCATGACCGAATGTGATGCTTGTCAAAACGCTCACTCAGGACGAAAGTGAGAGGGGGGCCAACTCTACTCCCAAGTTTCATTTTTAAATCCTTCAAGTTCAGCACAGAATGAACTCTTTTAGCTGCCTCGCTCTGGGATGTCAGTGTTTTCTTTCTGTCACCGGTGGTGCCAGAAGCTTCTCTTCCTTTTTTTCTTCTTTCTATCCCTGGCTCTCTCTCTCTTGACGTGTAGCGCTGAGTGGCGGGAGGAAATGTTGGCTAAACTTGCTTTGCCTATGTAAGGCATTTATACAAGATACTCAGCTCCATGTCTGGATGGACTAAGTGCATAATTCATGTCTTGGTGTGAAGCTAAATCCTCTCTCCATCTTCCTCTGCTGTACTGCTCAACTGTGTAATGGCTTCTGTCTGTGTAGTCATAAAACGCTGGTAGAGTCAACTAATGCCCCCCCCCCCCCCCCCCCCCCCCCCCCCCCCCACACACACACACACACACACACACACACACACGCAACCCGGTACAGAGTCAGAACCAGAACTGCACTCAACTGACAATTCCAGTTCTTTGTAGCCATTCTTTATTCATCACACCGTCTTCAATCCAAACATGTTTGTTTTCAAGGTTTTAAGTTAATACATTAAACTACTACTATAGTAGAGGGATATTGCATTTTAAAGTTTGAGAATGTTCTTATCCCATTCTGTTTTTACTTCATCTTTTTTATAATTACACTCTATATTCTCTTTCACCCCGTTGTATTTGTATTTGCTCTACAGCTGGTGACACCTTTGTTAGGTATATCCGCAAACATTTATTGGAAAGCTACATAATTCATGAGGCTCTACTTTCTGTCTGCTCTCTTCAAGATAATTGTGTAATATATTCACCAGCTGTTCCACATTATTTCTACTGGGGCCAAGTAATCAATTTACATCTAGAGCGATCTAGAGCTTGTACAGGCTTGTCTCTGCATGTATTTGGACAGCTTTTGCTGGAGTGAGTTAGTGTTACGATGGAGAGAGTGCCACTTCAAATAAGACCAGTGCAGCCTACATGTCTCTCGGGGCCTCATGGGGTAAGACAGCTTAAACGCACACAGACACGTTACCCGGAGATTATTATACACAAACCTTACACAGACAGGCAAAAAGTCGTGCCTGTAAACACACTAAATATATCCCACAAGGAACTCAGTTTGTGTTTAATCTTGTTTTTTTCTCTCTCCAAAATCAAAATGACAACATTATGGGTTTTGCATCCTAACCGCTGGGCCAGCAGGACACCCAAGTGTTTAGTATTAATGATACTATGATACATCAAATCATTGAGTTTCTTATAGAATTACCTCTCTGCGTTCAACAAGATTTGATATTATTCTGCTTACAGTGTACAGACATGTGAGCAGCCAGCATGAGAAAGTAAAGGCAGCATTACTAAATGTGCATACAGTAACAACACATAGACATACAGTCAAACATCAGTCGAATGGACCGTCTTGTTGTACTGTAGTTTTTGTGGTGGGTTTTAGTGAATCTCTCCTACATCAGTCCCTTCAACATGTAATCCAATAAAACATCATGGCTGACTGTTAAGTTGTGATGATTTAAAGCTACAGGTCATGGCGTTGTAAAACATGGATTATGGCTTTGTGTACAATGTGTATTCACACACACACACACACACACACACACCTCCAGTTGCCCTGGGGCCCCTTGGGCAGATGGACTCACCGGACAAGCCAGCCTACACACACATTGTAGTGTGCACTTTGATATTTGTTATACAAGCATATTAGACACACTGCACGCATGCACGCACGCATGCACGCACGCATGCACGCACTTTTTTGTGTGAGTCTGTTCTGAGATGAAAAGCAAGATAATCAGAGACCATGACCTCACCATAAGCAGTGCAGTGGATATTGTAGTCTCACTGTGACGTCGGTGTTACGTGCTACAACTCCGGTTTGAGTTCTTCAAAGTGACAGAGCACACAGAGCAGGCTGTTGTGTTCACAGTGCTGGCGGTGTATTTGGACAGGGTGACAAAATGAATGTGACCTTTCCTGTGGACATCTATTGGGCTCTCAAAGATTCATGCATAAAGAGTTTGATAGAAACCACCACCGAGCAAAACATTAAAGGCGGAAGTCTGCCTGACGTTTCAACACAGACCGGTGAAACAGCAGAACATCGTGTGTTTGGATCCGTGTCAAACTCTTTAGATCCACTCAGAGAGTCAAAAGCAAACACAGCAACCACAGAGAGGCTTCTGTGTGCAGCACAACGTGTTAGCAGATCAACAGACGACAGCAGACAGTCACCGTTGCACAACTGTTCTGGCGTGACTGATGACTGCCTGCAGCACCACCCTTCATTGTCCCAGTGTCCCTTTCCCTCTGGCTTCCCATGTGAGTATGTGGGTGCGTGGTCGTCGGAGTGTGTTGAGCACATGATAGGTTAACAGGTGGGATGACTTGGCTGATGTAGAAGAAAATGTTCAGGCTAGGGAACAGCTGCGAGTGAATAGGATCCCCTCGGTGTCAGACCACAAGACTTGGAAAATATTTTTAAATTCACATTCTAAATAGTGCTACAATGCCCGTGATGCACCTACTGTTCTCTGGTTTGTTCTACGACACGTTCAACCCGTGTCGGCTGTGTAACTCGGCCACTGCTGCAGACAGGGTCTTTCTATAAATCTGCAAAAACAAAAATCACTAATCTCGATTTCTAGTTTAGCCGAACTTTCCAAAGTACAGCATGGATCTATTTATACCGCTTTTCTGGGTCAGATTAACTGCATTTCTGGGTTGTTTTCAAATCCTTGCTTGAAATCGACAATTTTTCCCATGTTGCAATTTTGTAAAACGTATGTAGGATTAACATTTCCGTTTACAGTGTGAAGAGTTTTGAGAAACATGTGGTACGAGTAGGGAAATTAAAATAGAAATAGCAATTAAAGTGCAAAGTTACTGCACATGCAAGAAGCACATGAGGAGGAAGCAAGAAAAGGTTTGTCTGATTGTTGAGCCGTCCCGTCACTTAACTCCAACAAAGACTATACTGTTCTGGAATAACCCTGTTTGTTCCGGTCCAACTCCTCTCTTGCTGTGGTTCACATCACAAAGCACAACCAATGCCTGGCTGTTTAGCCAACTTGAAACAAGCAACGACGGGGTGTGTGTGTGTGTGTGTGTGTGTGTGAGCGTGTTTGGATTTTGTCCCTCTTAAAATGCATCATCAGGAAACTGAGCCATCAAACACTAATCCCATATTTTTGATGATTCAGATAGCGTTGGCGTTCGCTGCTCCCAAATCTCCTCTCTCTGAATGCCTGGATTTGAATCCTTTATGTAATGCTGCATCAAGGCCAAGCTAGTTGGGACTCTTGGGTCAATTGGAATTGACAGTGTGTTCTTCACTCGTTAATATAGCAGAAGGGTTAGCCATAATACCAGCGTAATCCTTTTCTCTGATAATGTATTTTATATGTTATTCACTTATGCAGCAATGTAAGGAGCTATTGTTCAATCCAAGGTCACCCTCCCTCTGTCCGCTCCACCTCGTACTCCTGTTCTTTACAACTGTGCTCATGTCCTCACTCCTCCTCTTTCCTTCTCCGCCCCCTCTCCCTCTGCTACCTTTCCTCCTCAACCAACAGGAAAAAAGCTGTATATGTGCATAGATAAACTGCGTAAAGTGTGTGTTTGGTTCCGCTACCCATCTGGGATCAGATCTGGTTGGCAGAGGACAGAGGAAGAGGTCCGCTCTGCCAAGGACTGTGTTCCTCGCAGAGACGCTCGGATCTAGGAGGTTGATTTTGTAAAGTAAATAATAAAGAGGCTCGTAAAACTTGTGAAGGTTTAATGGTGATATGATCATATGGTGCTCGTGCGCTGAGACATAAGTGCTCTGAGGGTTATTACAGAACAGAAGGTTGGGGACGGTGACCACTGCTACTACTAAATAAACTTTTCCTATTTTATAATGCTATTTATTATCAGTGGGTCAAAACAGTTGATTTGACAGGATTTGATGCTTGTCACCAGATTGGTTTCTGATCAGACCTCCGTGTTCTGATTGCAGATGTTTATCTGATGTGTGGCAGCTCGGACTCTCCATCTCTCTTGCTCTGAGCGGCAGGTCTCACTCGGAGATTGCCTCGTGTTATGCAACTCGCTAGACGTAAGCGGCCTGTTGGCAGAGAACATTTTCAGTTTTTTATTTATTTCTGTGTTGAGAATTTATGGCCACTGGGCCAATGAAGGACACATTTGTGACTTTTGTTAACTTTAAAAGCGGTTTACACATTTGTGCAGTGCAGTGTTTATGGAAACTGTAAAAGGGGAATTATTTTGCTCTCCCACTGTTGACTTGTGTCGTATATACGGTGAGCATATTTATTTGGAATGGATTCATAATGGCAGGTTTGATTCAATACATAGATCCACATATTTCTAGTGTAATACCATACCCCAAAGTGGCTCACATATATCACTCTATACCTTGGCTGGGAATTTAGAAGAAGTCTATAAACAGTATGGTTTCTTCAGCATGAAGCAACAAAATGTTGCTCTGTTGAAACATGACTTTATTGATAATGATGAGTGGATACTGATTATTATATCCACTGTCTCAGTGTTTTGGTAAACTTAATACCCGTTATCATAATAAAGACGTACTATTTAAGAGCATTTGTCGTAACGTATGAGGTGATATACTGTATAAGCTGCGTCTACTGTGTATTTTTGTACACAGTGTGTTTACAGACGTGCGCGGGTCCGGTCGTGTAACTTATTTAGAACTTAACTGAACACACGCTGTGAAACACACCAGTGAACCGAGCACTGGTGCGCTTAGTTCACTCGTTCTCGATAATTCTGCGGAGGAGGTTGTCGACACTGTGCTAATCGTCTTATGCACAAAAGAAGACAGATGTTTCCTATTAAAATCCTTGACTGGAGATGAACCGCACCTCATAAAACACGCTGTCAGCTGCTGGCAAATCACAAGCGGGACAGACGGGCAACGCGTCCTCACAACCTTCTTGTGTGACGTTTGACAGCAGGCACAGTCGACCTGAACCGAACACATCATACGTGACTTTTGGAGCGGATATGACATCATAAGCTACTTGGTATAACTTTCTGCTCAGGCTTTGTTGATCCCATTAAACTTGAACCTCCTCCCACAATGTTTCAGTCTAACTGAACTCAAAGGCCTAATAATCGGCAGGCGGTAGTATATGACACTCTACAATCCTATTTGCTCTTGTCAGCTGTTAATTGCTGTGGAAGGGATCCTTAGCATTAATCCGCCTAAGCAGGAGTGTGTGTGTGTGTGTGTGTGTTTGATCCCTGTCTGTTGACACGACATCCATGATACATTTAAATCCATGAGAGAGAGGGAGGATGTGTGACTGACGATATTCTATGGGGAAGCTATGGGTTGTTGTAGGATATATTATCAGCAGGACATTACATCATTTCTGTACACTTTTTTAAGAAGACAATATTTAATCGTCCCGCAGTAGCCGTAATGAACACACACTGCTTCGGAGAAAAAAAAGACTGTGTGTCCAATCCAACATGACGTTTGATTGTATATGAAAGAAATTAGTTGTGATTTTTAGTTTTTATATGTTCATGAGTTTCTTTGTAGTTTATCTGCTGTCACTCTGCCATCCGAAGCAGCATATCGAAGCATTTAAATAGTAAAAAGGTTGGAAAAACAGTGGAAATATATGTATTGTATGGCAGAGATACAAAGAGAGAGTGAGTGAGTCTCTCTACATTGATTTCTTTTCTCAACTTGGCATATTTTCAAGCTAACAGATGCATTCCAGGGATTTAAACCTCCGTGATAAAACTATTGGGTGCGTAAAATAGTTTTCAGGGTGAAAAGGTGAAACGAGAACAGCTTTTCTTTCTGTCTCTTAAACGGGACTTAAAGAGTAAAGGAGGTGTGTTTTCTAATGCATCATGTCGGTGAGACGGAACATGTACTCAGGTTTAAAAGTGCAGTATCTAATAACAACACAATTCAATTTTTACAATGAGACGTTGACTGTCCAAAACGGATACTTCTTGATAGAGTTGGGATCCTTCCCGCAGTATCAATCTGATGGGTTGTAAGATTATTGATGGGATAGCTCAGAAGAAAAAATTGTTCTGCTACAATCAGTTAGTTTTTTTTCTGACTTTTCTCTAATCTTTGCTTCGTTAGGTAGTTTAACCTCTTAAAGCCTCTGGTTAGTCAGAGGAAACAAGGTGTTCAACGTAGATTATGCTGCATTAGAACAGCTCACGGGCCACAAAGGTCTAGAAACCACTGAAATCACATCAATGTGTTCTGTTCTTGTACAGCGTGAGAGGACTTAGCCTTTGGAGGATGTTAACTGACCATAGTTTTTAGATGTGCTACTAAGTATTATAATGCCACTTTGAGCGCTTAATGGACTAGTGTGCCCATGCTTTTGACCCTCTCTCATAATTAAAAAAAAAAACACAGATTAAACTGGAAACCAATTGAGTTATATGTTTCCCTTTGGTGATTAAAGGACAATTATTAATCAGAGTGACATTCTATATTTCTACCCCACCGGAACACACAAGCATGCTCATCATCACATGGCTACGACAGTATATCTCTGACTCATCAAGTGGGAGTCGCATGAGTGTGTGCACGGACTATTAACCCTGAAGCTGTTAGAATGAGGTAAAACGAGCTCTTTTCAAGGCCACTCTTTGATTTTTATTTATTGATGGAACAAGACTTCTTCATATGATCATTGGGCCTTCGCCAACAGTTTCGCCACATTCATCTCTGCAGACAAGCTGTATCGGCAGGCAGTTGTATTACACTTGCCTCTCCTCCACTTACTCACAAGCCCCAGAGCCAACCAGCCACATTTCTGATGATGGGGCTTATACTGCACTGTATGTGACAGTCTGTCAGAGTAGAGGTGGCCCTACTCAATATAGTTATGTGCTTCATTCCCAGGATTTCCCCTCATCATGCAGCATGCAGGTGGCCTCAAAGGTCAGCTCCATACGTCTGAATATAACTCACATTCTGGAAAAAAAGCATCCAATCACACTGGTTATAACCGACGACATCACTTCACCGCAACCCTCCATTCACCCCATTGGCTCCCTGTTCGTTTTGGACTTGATTTGAAGATTTTACTCATCAGTTTTAAAGCATGCCTGGGTCTGGCCCCAAGCTAAATGTTGACACCGTGCTAGTTACAATGTATTTGCAACCATGTCTTAATTCATTGCCCCCCCCCCCCCCTTGTGTGTGTGGTTCACACTGTCATGATGCACAGTGGGTGGGAGATGAGAGGAAGATGAGCCTCCTCCACGCAGTTTTCTTCCAGATTAATAAATATAAAAAGATGACAGGCTTTCCTCGGAGGAAGAGTGTGTGTAAATGGATTGCTATTTTGCAAATGCAATACAATACGGTCATGGCTACAGAGCTAGAGAGCGTATTGTGTTGCATTTGAGTGATGGCCACCCTTAGTGGAAATTGTTTTCCTGTGCTCTGTTGTGCATCACACTCTTTTTATATTAATGGAAGTAGATTCAAAGTAAGTTCCAATAAATTACCGATGGAGCATGCCCAAATGTTATATCAAAACATACTTTATTTTACAATTTGCTGCTTTAATGGTACTATTATATCCTACAGCTAAACAGTCGTTATAAACGTTTAATAAAGTCATGACTAAGATGTAACCATGGATACAGTGAAACCTAAAATGTATTCTTTTCACTTTCACATTTATTTGAATTGTCATCACTCTGGTTATCCAGCGCTTAATGTTTTGATTGCAAAAGGCTACAATATTTGTCCGGAGCTATCATGTCAAACTATAGAGCCTTTGTTTAAAACCCAAACTGCCAAGCAACAAAGAACGAGACAGAGAGCGGGAGAGAGAGAGAGAGAGAGAGAGACAGAGAGAGAGAAAGAGAGACAGAGAGAGAGCGAGAGAGCGAGGGAGAGCGAGACAAACATTCAGCTCAGAGGGATGAAAGAACATGAATAAAAACACAAGCTTATTCTGAGTTTCAAAGAAAACCTCAAGTTCAAATCAACTCACTTTCTCTGCTGCCTACAAGGTGACTTACAACAGAAGTAAAACTATTCTTTCCTGAGATGCACCAAAGGCATCCCAGAAGACAATGTGCTAGATTCTGCTCCTCGTAAAGCCACATTGAGGCCACGGCTATTTTTGAAAACCTCGGGCTTCAGACCCGTTTCTGTGCTTAATTCTCATTCTAATTTAGCGAGTGTGCTATTCGTCGAGTCATGATGAATGTGTCCCACCTTCCTGATGATTTCAGCCATGAGTTGAGTAAAATGGTGCAGATTGCTCCTCATATATGGAAGTGTAGTGCATTTCTCGGGGGCCTGACGCTGCTTCGGTTGATTACACACGTCCTTGAACCCCATCTGAACACGAGGCAGGTGGCGTTTATGAGTCTGGGTGTCACTGATGACGTTTAGTCATATTAAGCCCGCTCTTCTCTTCTTACACGTAAACACAAGCGCAGCATATCACCTGCTACGTACTCCATACGGTAAATACTGCCCACACATACTACGGCCATAAAACCTGAACTAAACAGATGAGCAACTAACCGAAGACACGTCTCATCCCCCTTTCCTCCTTCTTTTTGTATCCATTTCTCTTTACTGTGAGATTTATTCCTGTCAGAGGGGCAAGGACATCTATAGTTTGCTGAAGGTCCAATGTGGCAACACCGGTGCCTGTAGATCACCAGCTATTATGAACTGGGCTGACAGCTCACTCTGAGTGGGCTGGTCTTGAGAGTGAGATCCCAGGTCCATGCCGTGTCAATCATGCATCCTTCAATCTCAATATGCGCTCTTTATCAAGGCTGGAGGCAAGGATGAAGGAGACGGGCTGTAAAAAATGGCGCACACGCCTCCTCTGTTCGTCCTCTCGGCCCCGCCGTCACTCCTTTTTATTACCCCGGATGAGCCGCCAGTTAGCGGGCTCATTAATAAGCGCCGGCTGGAATTGGACATTGGCTGAAGTTGTAGAGAGTCTATTCTCCTCATCTCTCAAACGCACCTTTTCTACCTCAGCTACGAGCTCAGATAGCGATGAAAGAGGGAAAATGACTGCGCAGTGTATTAATGATTGTGCCAGTAAGCAGTTTGAAGTTTGACCCTTTGCCAACTAACCTGTGGATTTGTCTCAGTGCATCTTCACACCTGTGGTGTGCAGGTGCAACAAACCCTTCAGTATTTGTGTAGTTTGTTTGGGGAGGAAAGAAGCTAATCAGGCATCAGGGAAATAGTCAGGATTTCAGGAAAAGTTGTATATTTAACTTTTTTTCTACTCATCAATGTTGTTTCATAGATTTTATATACAGTACACGAATAGACCACACGGTAGAAACTGTGTGCAGTTTACAGGTTCTTACAAAAAAAAGGGGAGATTAGCTCAGTTTAGCTCAATTTCTACTGGATCAAGTACAGTAGCAGCACATCTGTGCCTCAGGGGCAGATAATGGGGTCATATTCCTGGAAGGAAACTTAGACCTCCTCTCTAGTCATTCCAAAGCCCCATTAAAGTTTCAGTAGTGCTGTGGTTTTCAGAGGGGCTGCACTCAGTGTAGCAGGTCATCCAGGAGCCTGAAGGAGGCACCGAAGGACAAAAGGCACGTGGTGATTAACGGCGCTGGGCGTGGAGCCCCGGTTATCTGCTGTCTGTCATTATTACAACATATGAAAATAATGCAGACGTGTAATATATACAGTATGTGTTTGGAGGTCTGAACAGCCATTCATGTTTTTCAGTTTGTTTCTGTCCGTTTCACAATGAAACACTCACGTTAAGATCAATAAGAGCTCAGTTCAGTTGGTCCACCTGGTACAAGGAGTTTATTTTAGTTTGAAAGAGATAACTTGCGATCATTTTTCATGAGGCTTACTTGACATCTTTGTCAACAACCATCTTTCTCAAGTTGATATATCTGCGGCTCTGCCAAACCAGAATAAAATCACTCTTGGGACGGCTATTTATTCATATTGTCAGTTCAAGGCTTCAATTCTTGATGTGTATGTTAAATCAAGATATTCCTCTATTTTGTTAAGGCAGGGCTTATGTTGGGTTACATATCATAATAAAGTGCCTTAAATCCTTAAATTAAGTTGCTTTAAGAGGTCATCCCCTCTCTTTAACCAGTTTATTTCTGATATAATTCTATTCTACACTCTCCTGTTAATTGCGTAACTTTACTTCAATTAAGACCTATTTGGTATACTACTATACTCCAATGGAGAAGCATTCCAACTTAAATGGAATACACTAAATGTTCATGTGTGTAAAGGGGTTTTATGAATGAAAGTAAACATATTACCAGGTGTTTTGGCTTTATATTTCCAGGGTGAGCGTGTCAGGTTTATGGTAGTTTACTGCTGGTAACATGCTGCATCCACACATATCTGATCATGACCCAATATTCAATAGATCAGTATAGTCAAATAGCTTAAGGATTCATTCATAAAACTCTATTTAAATAAAGTACATACACCTTCACTTTATATTCCCATGAGGCTTTGACATGGACTGAAGTTATGATATTGTTGTCTTCCTTAAATTCTAATTGGTACTCTTCACCACACAGCTTTTCTGTACATGTGTAGTGTGTACACAGTGTTCTGTAACTTTAAATTCTTCCTGTCCTTTTAAATACTGTTTAAAAACAATATTAATTGGACCCATGTGCCTCTCATACACGTGGTCTGGCTGGTTTTTGTTTGTGTTTGAGACACAGAAGCAGAGAAATGTGTGCTGCTTGATCTTTATCTTTGTGAAGAAGACACTCTGTGCACTCTGTGTGAAAACACAGCGCATGGAAGTCAGTGAGTGGGAGTCTGTCTACATAATGTTTTAGTTTATATTTAGTAGTTCAGTGTATCCTTTCTGGGAGAAGAAACTGAGGCGGTACTGTAGTCCATTCATGTTTCAGCTTTCTGGGTAAAGCTGTCTGAGGCTTACATGCGGTACAAGATTGTGATATTATCACAGTGAGAAGAGTGGATATCGGGTCATCAAGAACAAACTGTGTGAGAATAGGACATCCGTTTTAACACTATTCATGAGACCATTTCTTCTGGTGGGTTAAGTTAAGATGAAATTAATTATGCTGGTCACATAAGTCATAAATGGAGGGGGATTAAGTAATGTAATGGTTCTGATTGATAGCCTTCTCCACAGTCATTTTCATTATGTAGTAAATGTGTCAGAGAGAGGCATGGCACTCGAATCCATTAGGAAACGAAGATACAATTTATTTGGGTTGATTCTCTTGTAGCTAATCCGTCAACAGAGAGAAAATAGGTCAATGATCGAAGCCAAGCAGGGACTCTGCCCAGAAGAGGACGGACGCAAAAGATCCGATACATACAGACAGAAACAAAGGGCTTTTCACAGGATCCCAGAAAGCCTACAGACGCACGTGCAGAGCGATGTTATAGTACAGCGCTCCTTAACGTCACTTATAGTTAGCGTGAGTCCACTGGCCGCTCCCGGAGGCCCATTCATGCCTTTGCATCTGCCTGCCTACTCATACAGTACATGGGGCCATACTCACCCACCACCTGACCTCAGTTCCAGTGGCGCTGACTGTACTCTACAGTGTACTATACAGCAGCAGACTGCACGCTTGCCCTGCAATCCCACAACCTTTCACTGCTCTCCCGGCCCCACAGTCACCTCATCAAAGCGCAGCAGCAGCTCATGGATCTGTGTCCGCCATAACACTGACTTTGAACATAACTGTTTCCTCCCCCCTTTTCCTTGTGTTATTTGATCACTTTTTTCCTTTTAAGTGACACAGGCTATATTTAACGCATCCCCAACTGTTGTTGGTTGTCTTTAATTTGATTTGTGAACTTGGTGTTCTTGATCTAAGCCTGTCTATTTCCTTCTTTATCCTCTTCTGCCCCTCTATTCTCTCTCTCTTCCTTCTCTCTCTGTCCCTCTGTGCTATATTACTGTTATTTAAAGCTATTGCTGTAGCTAATATGTGACGTATTATCATTTGCCTGTGTTACTGCCTTGTGGTTTTTTTGCTGTTGTTTGCTTTTCTTTCTGTGTGTGGTGAGTTTTTCTAACCCCAGTTCATTCTGTTATGGCACCACCGCAGTCCAGGATGACGCTGCCCCAGGTACCCAGGAGTACATTATGTTACGGCAGGACTCCATCCACTCTGCGGATATAAGGAGTAAAGGGTCCCCCTTTCGCGCTAAGTGTCACGAAATCTTCTGCTGCCCGCTGAAGCAAGCCATCAACAAAGACAGCACAGAGCCCGAAGGTTTGATCGCATCCCCTCCTTGTTTTGATTTGCTGATGCTCCTCGTATCCCCCGCCCACTCCCGTCTTGTTTTCCCCTCTCTCTCATATTCTGTGTGAACTGATAGTTCTCCGCCCCTCAAACCTAAGTTCTCTTTCATTCCTGTCTCATGTTCTTGGAGAGCATCTGGTGTGTTTCTGCCCCTTTCTAGCATGTGTGTGTTTGTGCACGAACGAACGAGTGTGCGGAAGTGTGAGCGCTTGTGTGTGTGTGTGTGTTTGAGCATCGTATAAGACTGAATGCTTAGGGCATGTTTGCTTGCAGAGAACCTTTAGGAGGGCATCTCTCCCTGGGATCCTCCGGCCTGGGTTTGTACTGTACGAGTGTGTGTGTGTGTGTGTGTGTGCGCGTGTCTGTGTGTGCCTGCACACCTCTTACGTCGGACTGAGTGAGGAGCACAGCATCTGTAGCCCCTGCCCACCCCTCCCTACCCCAAACCATTAACTCGGTCATTGCCACCCTGAGGCACATGCACGGACCAAAACAAAAAGCAAAAAGTAAAAGGGGAAATAGATGGAGGCAGCTGCTGCCCTAATGAGTTCAATGACTGGGCAATCTCAGTGTGTGCTTCCACTTCAACTGGCCTCATAGAACAACAAAGGTGAAGCGCTTTTATCTTCCTATCCTGAAGACTATGTGAGAATGAAATGTGTTGTATTCATGACTAAATACTGATCTACTTAGCAACAGACTGCAAGTCAGCAACCCCCCCCCCCCCCCCCCCCCCCCAATCCCCTCTTGTTCCCTGTGCTTCCTATGTGGCTCTTGATGGCTGCATCCTACCCTCTCAGTGCTTCCTTTCCTCCTTCCCTTCCTACCTTACCTAGCACTTCTTTCCCTCCTACTGCATCCGTGTCCCCGTTCACCCCCTACCTCTACCTCTATTTCCACATCTTTTGTGCTTGTAGCAGCATGACGATATGCCTGCATGCACAGCTTACACTGAATATGTTATTGACGTTTGTACAGTTAGGACAGGCAGTAAAGTAGAAAAAAGATCCTTTTACTCCAAGCATGCTTCCTTACCCTGCACTGTCTGGCACTCAGGCTCTTTGACTGCCTCATTTATCATCTATCCCTCGATAAGAGTGCTGAGATTGTAGAAATTGCTTTCCTTTGCAGACTTCCTGATAGGTAAGATATGAATTATCTTGCTCCTGATATGTGTTCTGCAATGTATTGGTGTGTCCTCTATTGCATCTAAAAGAGGACCCCGTTTGGTACAGTAGTGCAACACTTGGATATCAGTTAACCTGTTGATGGATGTCTGTGTGCCTGCTGGAGGACTCAAGCACATGCACTTATCCCTGTGGGGGAGAAGAGAGAGAGAGAGAGAGAGAGAGAGATAAAGCAGAGGAATACTAGCGGAGGTCTGGCTAGAAAAGTACAGATGTATTATTCAGTTTGGCTGCAGCTCCAGTTGGACGTGACTGAATTTACAAAGTAAGGAAGGGAGACTACAGCTGTTACGTAAGCTGTTTGTGAGGACGTCATTAATGTTGAAGCATGATGCAGACGGAAACTTTGTTCAACCATGTGAGGAGCAGCCTACACACAAACACACACACACACACACACACACTAATATCTTTGCCAATACGTGTAAATAACAAATGTAAACAACATGCATATTGAAATAGTAGAAGTTGATATATTTCTTTTGTAGTAAACGGTATTTGATATTAAAATGAAAAACAAGAAGCGTGTGTATGTTTTGAGAGATCTGAGCAGTAAAGTCAGCCTTGTCACATTGTTACCATGGCAACAACACTCCAACTCCTTTGTGTTGCACTTATTAAGGATTTTAATGGATGAGATCATTTAGCTTCATGTGCAATATAGCTTGCCATTCAAAGTGGATTGCAACACAGGCTCTCTCCAGTCAGAAACTGTGGTTGGT
The DNA here is from genome assembly GCF_910591455.1 of Pholis gunnellus. NCBI lineage: Eukaryota > Metazoa > Chordata > Actinopteri > Perciformes > Pholidae > Pholis > Pholis gunnellus. The sequence continues at coordinate 16,670,819 of NC_136537.1, forward strand.
TGTCTTGGATTTAGGTTGTTTATCACACTATAAGTAGTAAAAGGCCTGTGTGTTCAGTTGAGATGCAAGAGTGTGTCTGCTGCTGTGTAGATGACAGCGACAAGTGCTCTGAAAGGTACAAACATTGAGATCTATTGAGGCTTTGGCAGAGTCGGTTATCCACTATATCAAGTCCTCCGAGTATAATTCCTCTGATGCATAGCCCAGCAGCACTATGTTGAGGTGGCTGCTACAGAGAGCCAAGATATTGGTTTCAACAGTCACCGGAGATGTGCTCGTCAGAACAACACATTAGCGGCACACAGGCCTGGGCTCTGGCGTTCAATTCATATCGGTTCATCTCTGTGGAGCTGCAGGGAGCATACGAACTCAGACAGAGAGCACTGGACCTGCCTCCTCCATCCTGAGGTGTGTGTGTGTGAGTGTGTGCTGCACGCTGTCAATCAAGTTGGTCAGACAGTTTGTTATCTATCTTAAAAAGTCACTTTGACACGCTCTTCAGCTGAGTCTGTGTCACCACCTCTCGATTCCTCTTAATGCTCAAATCATTCTCTCCTGTCTCCTCTGCTTCTGTCTCTCTCTCTCAGCTCTGTTCTGTTTCTCCACAGCGGCAACAAAAGATGGTGCCCGAAGGGGCTCGATCTGTGTAAATATCCCATTCATAATTCAGACGACTGCAAGACTCGGTGTTTATAGTTACAGGCCACAGACAGACAGATATCCATAAAGAGATGTAAACACAGAGGTATAAAGGCATGATGTGTATTTTTTTCATTTGTGACTCGATGACTTTTAAAATGCCAAACGACTCAGAAATAGAAATAGATAATTGTCTGACATGTGTTCTCATTACGTCGAGATTTCCATTAATATTAAAAAGGTTGGAAATGAATGGGGCTGTCCCAAGCGAGGTTGTCAGGGTTTAGAAGTGATCTGTAAGAGTTGTAGTTGACCCAGCTGTTTTTCAGCATCAAGAATGAAACTGAAAGCCCAAGCGAATCCTTCTTCCATAGTTAGTCTTTTCCTTACAAAATGTTCTCTTTGTGCTTCCACTCACTTGATTTAGATAACTCAGGCGACTGAGAACAAGCACTGTGGATTTTGTCCCCCAGCTCTTAAATTGCGAGCACATTGTCATATAGTTCATACAGGCACTAAAATAATGTTTCAACACTGACTTGAAAATTGTGAACCTAACCTTTTAAAGTATCAAACCGGCAGTTTTGTGTGTTTTATATCCCTTATCTACAAGTCACATAATAATTCACATTACTGCTGACCTTTTGGTGGAGCACACAGTAAATTGTTAGGTTGGCTTCCAACCCTCGGCAGCATTTTGTATCTGCTCATTTCACCGCAGCTTGCAGAAATGTGAAAGTTGCTCCAATGGCAATTCATCATAATGAATTTTGTATCGCTATTGCTTTATGATGTTTATGTGTTTGTATGGTCATGCAGTTGTGAGAAGGGAATGTTTTTGAGAACTCTGCATTCGAGAATGATTTGATATCTCCGTTTTAACAGCGCAGGTACATTTTTGAGCGGTTGAACTAAAAAATGTAAAGACGTCAGTAATGTGATACGTCTCTCACAGACAGAATGAAGTACAGCACCTGTGTTGCTCGACATTCACGCCGCTATCTAATTGGTTTCAGCCATATTGGCAAAATAACTCATCTGCTGCTCACTCAGCCAAGAAAAAATGTAAGCAGAGGAGCAAGAGGAATGAATAGTAGCCCCATTCATGTCCCCACACCCGATGTAAAATACATGGCTTGGATGCAGCACGAAGTCGACAGAGTGCAATTACATTTCGGGGGGTCCAGCCCCGCTCCTCGTGACAAAGTATCCCATTGCAGTGTCTCACTGAGTCCTGCACACCATACTGCAATGTTGACAGGAGACAAGCATGCAGCCTCATGCTCCAACAACAGCTGGCTTAATTTTCTTTTGTTTCCTCTGCAGTCTATCTGCATGAAAGCAACAACTCTGTTTGTCTCAGTCAATACATAAATAGACTATGCATGAATAAATAATGTGTATGATAATGTGATTTGGTGCCTGGAGAGACGAAAGCTGGGAGGAGAGTTTCAATGTCACATTGGTTCTGCTGCGCGCTTACCTATCTGGTCGCCTGTAAGTGTGCGTTTAGCCACATATTGAAGTTTTAGCACGAACCTTGACTTTGAAACAGATGGTCAGTGAGTGAATAGGCTTCAATTTCTTCTAATAGCTGATAAGAAGAGCAGGAATTAAAGCCACAGTGAGACAATATCTACTATATATACTTATTTCCTCAGATTAAGGCAGAAATATTGCCACAGCGTTCATTTCTGGCTTGGCTGGAGCTTAATCTAAAGGCATAAACAAACAGCAGGAGTGGGTGTTAATGACAACATTAATGAGAAACTACTCAGGAGACCAGCAGAGAGGTGAAGCACACTAAAGTTGCCAGGCCTATTACATTCCATCGGTGTCTATTTAATTAACAATTCTAATGTATTCGCCTCAGCATCCCAGGTCCAGTCCTCGTGGCAGATTTAAAAACAGCCAAACGGGCCGTGACTATTCTGTTCAGAAATGGAATGAATGCATATCAGGAATGGTCACTCTAAATTCTACCGTGCCAGGTACTGCATGTCACCTAAACATACTAAGGAATCTCATAAAACCAATCAGATTTGTGAATTGGAGGGCCTATATTACACAGTGCTCTTGATAAATGTAGCATATTTGGCAAATTATCAACTTTTATGGAAGCGTCTGCATCGTTAGCATGTAACTTTTTAGCCAAGTAGACTGCTCATTGTTGTTCATCCTTAAAAATGGCAACAGAGACTGAAAGGAAGAGTGCAAGGAAGCAGAATGTAGTAGTAAACAGTCCACACTATTTTTTTATAGTGCATGCTTTGAGGGTAATGTTTATAAATTACATTACATAATTTGTCTTATGTTAACGGCCTGAGAAAGGATCGATATTTACTCCATACCAGTGAGTAAAAAGATGCAGTTTACAGTACAGTAGCAATATACTGTTTTCTACACCACATAGACAAATTATAGACATTAGCAGCTTTACTCTCTTTGACCCGAAAATCCCAGTGGTCATAACTTATCATCGTTTTACTCAGAAGAGTTCCTGTTTCTAACTACAGACCAGCTCTAAATCTGAGCTGAACACAAACCATCTGTAGAGCAGTCAGGTTACAGTAACTGTGACACAAGCAAGTGTGTAAGTTTTCCCCAGAGTGAACAAGCGTTGAGCTGTTTAATTGGGGCAATGAGGCACACTGCTGAGTCAGCACCGCGTTAATGGAGAGTCTCGCAAAGTGGCTCCGAACAGCTGCCAGGATAGAGATTACAGATACACACAAAATAGCGTCACTTAGAAGACATTTAGTAGATAATATATTCAATGTGAACAAATACTGAACCCTACTGTATAACATGTTAAATCTGTGATTTTACGAGAGAAAGTTTCGGATCTCTCTTTTGCTATCTCTGACTGTGACCTTCTGCTATCTTCAACCTGTACCCTCCCCAGACCTGGTCTTAATAAACCTCATACTTTGATGAATGAACAGACCAGACCTCTATTTGTCAATTTTAATGTTACGCTATTAATCATTTCTTCAGAAGCTCCCAAACTGTGGGTCGTGATCTGAACGTGTTTACGAGTTGTTCCTGAATTTATGGCCAATTTTGCCAAAAGACGTGCAGCGAATAAACCAACACTTTTAGTTTTCCTGTATCTTTAATTGAATAGGGAGGACTGAGACTTTCTATGTCATTACGGCATCTGTCATTTTATTTCATAATTTCTGCTCGTAGATACATTTCATATCCTGTGTTCTCGGTATCGCCAAAGTCGGAAATATTAAAATCCTAGATACAGTATAGGAGCTTTAATGAAAGTGGAACCCAGACCAGTTGGAAACCGCTGCTCTATGTAAAGCGTACTGTTTTTAATTGAAGTTACATTTTGGTCTTTCCCTACATGTTTCTGCACTACAACTAATATTGTGAAATATGGCGATACATACTATCCAACTTGCAAAATTCTGGCAACTCGAGATTGGACACTTAAGATTGCACTTTGACTACTGAAGACCTTAAAAGCTTCCTCATTTCTGTGAAGGGACACCAGAACCGCCTCAGCACCACATTAGCAGAGACTGAGAGAACAACAGGCCAGTCTGGCAGTTTAAGGGTCATCGTGGGTGCCGGCGGGGTTTTGTCAAGACCTTGCATGCTTCATCTCAGGGAGCACCGAGTAATGTGCCAGCCTGCCAGGGCCGATGTTGGCAAGGATTCCAACAGACACCCAATTTCTCCCATCATGTCGCCTGACAGCCCCGCAAGAGAGGCCTTGGCACTTCCACTGAGCCTGATGAAAGCCAACTTAAAGACCAGAAAAGTTCTGCCTCTACATGCATGGGTTAAACACACTGTACAGTGATATGGACAGATGTTGGATAAAAGTTGGTCAGCTTGCTTTCAACAACCTTTGGTCCAGACTCGTAACACCAGTTGTGTTAGATGCTATGCTTCTTTCCCCATCACCCTTTATTGGTTGTATTTTTGTGCGCAGCACTAGAGACTCAGTTTGTTTGTTTACTTCCATTTCAATGGTGGTTAAATGTCTGGAAAGTGTCCAGGATATTCCACAGTTGCCTTATGCCGACTTGTGTGCTGTGCAATCTCCTCCCCAACTTTGGAACAGCAGCTACCGTAAAAACAAACAGCTAAAGCTATTTAATCATTACAATGATGTGTTATAATTGCTGTTTACGATGCTCTTCTGAAATTATGCTCACAGAGTTTTGGGTTTCACACCTGGTCGGTTTGCTTAACCGTACCCCTCCACAGCTTTAGACATCTAAGTGACAATAGTGTATTATATAGGCAGGTGTGTGCATATATGTGTCATAGTCCAAATACTCAGACCTCCTACTCAAATTTAGGATTTGTGCAAGTATCATCACACGGATCTTTTATTAAAGACGATGAAATTTATGCCTGAAAAGAGGTCGTTGTAAATGTATGTGCCAGAGCAATAGATGGGTTAGACATAAATAATGCATATTGTTAATTAAATGATAATTCTTCAACTGTCAAAGAGAGTTCCCTCTTGCTTCCTCTCCCATTCATCAGTTCCCCCTCCAGCATGCGTTACCGCTCACTAAAGTGTACAGTGCTCCTCCATTACCCTCTGCACTAATGGAAGTAAGTCACTTTCACCTCCAACAAGCTCCAGCAGAGCGTAGTGCTCCTGTGCCATTACGGCGTTGTTGTTCTTCATTGTTCTCAGACACACCCTCAGCTGCTCGTCTCACATCAGTATGCTGTGAACACGAGGCCCGCGAGTCATTATCTTAGACCCAGATCTAATTTTGCAGCATTTATACAGAGCAACCAAGCAGGCCGGGGCATTGGACTGAATAAACAACAAAGAGAGAGAGACATGGTGAGACATGGCAGGCTGCATGCTCACATACAAACGCACACGCCTACGTATGCACACAATGGCAGTAAGGAAGGCAAACGACGCACATAGCAGAATCCTACCACTACTCAGCCAACCATGCATTTTCAAACCTGGATAACCCCACAGACCCTTCTGCCAAATGTACTAAAAAAAACATAGCACATCCATCCTCTTTTCATGAGGAGACTTGCACTTATCTAAATACGCATTTCTCAGCTTTGTGTGCGTGTGTGTGTGCGTGTGTTCTCCGGGCGCTACGGCCTTATGGCAGCCATAAGTGTTCGCTCGCTAATCCACTGGCTGGAGAGATAGTCATCGAACATCTCATCAGGCCCGGCCAGCAAACACTTACAGCTGTCTCTCGCTCTCTCACTCTCATATTTTTCCCTCTCAACCCCTCCCTCTCCCTCCCTCTGTCTCTCTCTCTGATGTTTTCTCAAAAGGTTAAAACCCCTGTCTTCATAAGGTCACGATGGGTCAGAGTGCTACAACGTGAACCCAAAAGAAGGCAACTACATGTTACTGACGTGTTGCCGTAGAAATGAGTGCCTCCTCAATGTAACGGTGAAAACACTAACACTTGGCTCTGTTCTGCTGGTGTGTGTGTGTGGGTAAGATGTCACAGGCCTCAGATGCATGTTCAGTGTGATGTAATGGGGAGCAATCAGGCAGGAAGGGAGGAAGCCCTTCAGCAGTACAGATGATCACACATAAACCATCATCCCAACAGGCCAGTGACACACAGCCTCACATCTCTAATCTGTGCCCTCCGACAGCCAAAGCATCGGTTAATATGTCCTAATCTCTCCACATGTTATGTACTTAATTGCAAACACATACACAGTGACCCTGGGTCATGGTGCATGTCACAGGTCATGCCCCGATTCCTACGAATCTAATCCAGCAGTACTGAACTTGTTCTGACTTGTTGAATAGGAGCGGGTGTTTGCGGCAGCTACTTCAGACACAAAATACCACAGCAGCTGTGCTGCTTGGGGAGAACCTAACCTTCGTAATATAATATGAGCCCCGGTCATTTGTACTGATCCTTCAAATCGGTAGCAGAAGGCTCACTGCAATCGTTCAATCATGTTAAAGCATGACCTCTGACCCCCTGCACGCCACATTGTCCGATCTTGGCTGTAGGCCCTGATAGATGGAGGAGCCCAGAAGAACTAAACCTCAGTCACATTCTCTGCATGCTGCAGTGGTGAATTCAAAGATACCACTGAGCATGCTGCAGGAGTGGTTGTGGAGGAATCAATAGCTGTATCAAAAGCTAGACTAGCTGCAGGAGTTTAAAACAAAACAGAGGAGGATGGGTCTACTTTTTCTCCTCGAGATGAGACACATAAAGTCGATCACCACAACTTTCCGCATACACAGTCACACACGTACCTGTGAGGACCCTTGTGAGGACCCTTATTGACATAATGCAGTCTAGCCCCTAACCTTTACACAACTAAATGACTAACACCAACCATCACCCTGACCTAAACCTGAAAACCAGGTCTGAACCGTCCTTCGAAGTAGTGAGGACCGGCCAAAATGCTCTCACGATGCAGAAATATCCTCACTATGATGGTTTTTTTGTAACTGAATTTGGTCCTCGCAAAGATAGCAACACATGCACAAAGAAACAAACACACTACATACGGTATACACGACCAACCCTCTTCTATAGACAGGTGGGTCTTGCAATGTTATAAAGGTAGAACCTGAAAGTCCCTCAGATGCCTTCTCTCATCAGGGCCGGCACCACACACACACACACACACACACACACACACACACACACCACACACACATACACAGATTGCACTGCAGCTCATAAAGACAGCAGGATTTGAGAAGGCATGAATATTGCAATCGGCTGGTGGCTCGTGTTAATTTCTTGGCATGATGTAAGGTCCACAAAGGGATTAGGTAATGTTGTGTTATTACGGAAACCTTCATTATTAGTATTTACAAGTGCTATTCTGTAATAGTGTTGCATTTCATATTATATGTCTACGACAGACCACAGAGAGACAGCAATCATTTACTGCTGCGTGTTGCCCTACTTTTTCATACCTCGGTAGGGTTCTATCAGCTGTGCACAGCTCCTCCTACCAGTTATAGTCCACTATCATGCATTGACATTATGCTTCCATTGATTTCTCTGTGTGCTGACTCCACTAACAGGCGCAGGGGCTGAAAGTGAAACGTGGGATACTCTGTGTTGACCTATTTATCCACCCACTCCCATAAGTTGAGTCACGTCTCCTGTCGCGTCATTTCCAGCTTAGTCGCAACTTAACACATCGGGGCTTTTAAGTACACACACATTCTGATCTCCCTGTAATATTCATTTGAGATTTTAGTGAAGTGCCAGAGATGTAGAACCCATTTATTGCTGACTGTGTGAAGAACTATATTCTCATCCCTGCAGCTTCCCTGTCTCTCTGTTTTGCAGTCATGGGAATGAACCCCAAATACTTTCCTCTAGGAAATGCATCAGTGGCAGGGGAAATAAAGAGTGTGTTGCCGGACTAAATGAGCTTCATTAATGTTCACACGCAGCTCACTGCACTGCACATTTGACCTCGTTGCATAATATCCACATTTATTCTCGAGGCCAGACGAGAGATGTAATGGGGTTATTTTGAGGACAGGGACCCGGTTAATGGACAAGATCAGGGCTCTATTACAAATACTTGGATGAAAGATATGATAAACATCTTGACAGGAGTAAGTGAGGCCAAATGTTTTTCATCTAAATTAAAGGGACAGTTCACCACAAAATCAAGAGCATATTTTTTCGTCTTTCCAAGTATTTAGTCCTCTGGAACTATTTAGTTTCTACATGAAACTGCTCACAACAAGGTCTGTGGATGTTCTTGAGAAACTGGGTCATAATTTATTGGAAAGAGACATTCTTGTTGTTTTTTTATATTTTTTGGGGGCTTTGAGCACCACAAGCCGAATGCCATAAGCCCATTATATTTGAGATACGGCAGACATCTCTACAGCCGATACCTCCAAAACTCACACAAAAATAATATAGATTGATAAATAGCACTACAGGAAAGAGGACAAATATGTATTTCTGATTCTGGGGTGCACTGCCCCTTTAAGACCTTGCATACTTGCCATTTATAAAGCAAGACAGCATGTCAGCTACAGTTTTAGTTTCAAGAGTAGCATAGTTTCAGCTTTTTATCCTCCTCGCTAAGAAAGTGTCCATCAACTAAGACAACAATGTGTCCTAAGTTAGAAACTCTTAAAAAAGAAGCGAGCATGACCTCGTGCTCTGGTGCCAGTCTCAGAGCGTTCCTTTGTGTCTCCGTCGGTAAGCAGACAGTTTAAGCCAGCTGGTGTCGGAGATGATGCCTTTAATCTCGCTCCATCCCCTTCCTTGATGTGTCATACTGGAGAGGATATGTGGGACAACATCACTTCACTTACTGTATTCTGGGACTGAGACTGCTCTTGCTAGACGGAGTATAATTAGCATGGAGTTATTAATACAAACTTTCAGAGAGTCTGAGCTGTTTTATTTTGGCTGCAGCATACTTCCTTGATTTCTCTTTGATACCAGATGTCCCTCTTCACTGTGGCGAGAGCCCATCTCCTGTGTGTGTGTGTGTGTGTGTGTGTGTGTGTGTGTGTGTGTGTGTGTGTGTGCGCATGTGTTCTGGTTAGTTAGAGGAGGGATAACTTAAAAGAGAATAAAAGTGATTTGGTTGTTTATGGTCTCTCTGCAGCTTTCCCACCGTGATGGATATTGCCAAAGGGCTGCTTCCATCGAGACACCGTCTATGAGTCAAAAAATGTTACTGCTCAACCATCCATTTTTTGGCATGGGAGCATCTCTTGCACTTGATTTCCTCCTTCGGCTACCTCCTGTTGTGATGCTGGCAATGATGGATAGTGGATGTTGTTCTGATAACAGGCATTTAGAGATTCCTATTAGATTTGGCGGGCTGGCTGCCTGTGGGTGCGTGTGTTATGCATGTATGTATGTGTGCTAGTTGAATTATCTATACACAAGTGCATGTGTGCATACATCCTGCTGCATCATCTTATCTTCCAATCACTCTGCCTCAGCTCGCTGATGGAAAAGTAATGTGGCATTAGACACTGTGTGCTGTGGCGAACCAGAAAAAGGCAACATGTACTAAATGAAATTATCGTAAGCCAGGAATTTGCTGTCTTGATTATTGAATCGACCTCACAATGTTCTGTAAGACCCGCTGCTGTTTAAAGCATGTTTTTCTCCACACACAGCAATCAGTCACAGGGACTATCAGCCACCTTCCTCCGGCTTACGACAACATCGGCTATGATTCACCCACAATCCCTCAGGGGACCTGAGAACTGCAGGGTCATGAGATCGGTAGACACGTCCACACACGAGTGCACCCACGGCACGCACACACAGATATTATATTTCAATTTCCATTAGTGGCCCAAACAAAAGCGTGTAGCTTGCTGACATCATCTCATTGATGTTTCATAACCGATCCTGAGTGTTGGATAAACCTGCTTCTTTTTCATATTGCTGCTAAGAAGACAAGCCAGACTTTATTATTATCAGAGAGAATCAGCTTCAGGCTCTCAGGTTTTTTTTAGTAAAGTATTGTGAACCGTCCACATCTTTTTCTAAATTTTGATAGCAACAGGAAACAGGGAGCCTCTGTTGCCTGCAGCTTTACAGTCTTGTGTTGGGGGGGGGGGGGGGGGGGGGGGGCAAATCGCTGGTCTGGCATTAGTCATTCTGAGCAGGCTGCTGTCTGAACTCTGTCCATTTCACACACCGTTTGGTGCCTCTGACAGAGATTTCTCCATGTCATTACAGCCTCTCTCTCACACACGCACACACACACACACACACACACACACACACACACACACACACACACACACACACACACAGAGACAGAAAAAGGCACAGAAGCTATAGCATGTGAAAGCCCACAGCATGCTTCCCAGCTAAATGATGTACTTCACATGCAGTAGAATTAAGAAGCGACAGATAGTGGAGCCAGGCTTGAGTAAACATAGTCACTCGTGTACTTGCTGTGTTTTCTTCACCGATTTGTGTTAAAAGGTATATGAAGTACCTGCAATGAAGAGCTAATTTAATCTACTCCCAAACATCTACTGTATGTGAATTGTTAGTTTCTAATTAAAAGTACAGGTTGAAGAGAAACATATAAACAGTGACCTATTATAATCACAACAGCGGCAACTATTGGTCAAAATGTTATACGTACATAATGAAATAAGTGCATAAATATGTATGTTACATGAAGGAGGATTTGAAATGTCATTTTCTGAGATGATCATAAACCTCTTCTTCCACCATATCACACTTTCTGACCAGATTGCATACACACATCGAATGGAGGCACATTACTCAGCAGTGCACCTCCTCATCCATTTGTATCACTATGAAGCAGAGAGACACAATGTGTCTGGCAGATGCTCAGCTCCTGAAGCTGTTTCAGCTCTGTTTCAGTGCCATATTTAGCTTCTATTGATGTATGAAGTAGAATGCTGCTCCTTTCACTTGGGAAACTAAAATATCTCCATTGTTTTTATCCGTGAGAGAGAAAATATGGCAGCGCTGATCAGTTGACAAGGACTTTGAAGCCAGTTGTTATAAAAAAAAAGGTGAGAGGTTAAATGAAATATGGCAGGCACTGCGTTTTTTCTGCTCCTAATTAGTTTTGGTGATGTAAAGCGAGATTTTATGATGATTTAATGAGGAGCAGACTGCCACACAGCTACAAACACACACACACACACACACACACACACACACACAGATATCGTTCTATTAATACAGCAGTGGTGTTTAAAAATAGATGTGTCTTATGATGTTTTCACTGCCACTAAAAAAAAAACATTTACCCTGTTAATAAATATGGTAAAACTCTGTCTGACACTTGGATAAAAACACACGAGTTACAGGCTATAAAAAGATGTGACATGTAACTGTTCCTCGCTGATTTTTTAGCATCCATGGTGGGGTTGTGGCCACTTTCTCTACACCTTTTGTCCCCAAGGTGGAGATCATCCTGACATACATGCTGGGAGAATTAATGGGACTAATGTCCTCTATATTTTCAGTCTACCGACTCCTTGCTTTCATGTCTCGAACACAGCTCTCTGGTTCTTAAAGGGGTGGGATGGATCACACGACCGTTGCAGTCAGCCATGACTGTATTGTATCCCCCTCCTCTACTGGAACCTTGAGTTATGGTTTCTTGCTCTGTAGCATCCAACCCCCATTCCCAACGTCTCTCTCTCTCTCTCTCTCTCTCTCTCTCTCTCTTTCACACACACACCCTCTTACGTATGTGCAGTCTCCATGGTAACGCGTGGTATCACTATGGCATTGGTGGCCTAGCATGCGGCAAGCTGCTGCTGTTGTGGTGGATTTACTGTAACAGCACAAAGAGCAGAGAGCGAGCAGAGCGCTGCCAAAGGGCTGAACGGTTTGAGCAGCAGCTCATCAGAGATCATTCCTTTTTCATCTCGCTCTGTAACAAGAGGTTCAACTATAAACACTGCTATTGGAGATTCCAATGTTAAGATATGTATCTCCTTGGAGATTTAATATCTCAATACAATCAGTGGCGCAGTCTTAGTATTCAACTTTGCCCCCTATTACACAACGAGCAAGGTTAACCTCGCCATTTATTCAGTGTTTGCCCTTGGAGGCCACTTTTCTCTGTGAATTAAAACAATTCATTAAACGCAAGGTGTTATCATGATAGCCCGGGGTTATTAATAAGACGAGATAGCTTTAATCGTTTGGTTATATTTAATAACACAAAAGGTCAACACGGGGCTCAACCTTGGCAGCAGCAGAAGCTTTTACTTTGCACACTTTTACTTTGGAGCTCTGCCCTCTAGTGGCCGGAGATGGAAAGAGCAGCACGGTGCCGGGACCTTCTGGGTCTGTGTGAAGTCATGCGGTCCTTGCACGATTAGGTGTGTTTGCCGACTGAGAGGAGATGTTCGTTGGACTATGTTTGAACAGCTAACAGTGTGAGGAAGAGTAAACACTACCTCTGGGGCTTCGCTGTGACAGCACTTTCTGAAGAACACTTTTTCCACAGTCCTGGCTTTTAAACACATCCTTTTAAGTCTGACGTTTATCAAATCTAAATCTAGTCTTGGACTTTTAATAATTTTATACATTTGATTATATTGCAAAACACACTCTCTCACTGTGTGTATGCGTGTGAGAGAGTGCAGTACAGTGAAGGTGCCCCCGGGAGGCCACAGTAGACTGGCATTCTGAAGCACTACAGTAATTAATGTGGCCGTGGCGTATTGCTACACAAGCAACCAAATCACACAGCGCACAGGGGCAGTATCTGTGTGTGTGTGTGTGTGTGTGTGTTTGTGTGTGTGTGTGTGTGTGTGTGTGTGTGTGTGTGTGTGTGTGTGTGATGAATGTCCTTGCGTCTTTCTTGCCAGCCTTGTTAACAGTGACTACAGGTGTAGGTTACAGAGGTCACTTGTGTCTATATTTGTTGGAACAGACACGATTATTGCATTTGGATGAAACCAGAGGCGGGTACGTTATCTCTCATCTGATTTCTGAAAGCATAGTTCATGCATGAACTCGTCAGCTGCCAACTTCCACTTGTAAACTGAGCTCAGTTTAGATGTGTGGTAGACTTCAAATGAGGCAAATATAGCTATATCATCCACTTTTGTCTTGCAAAACTATTTAAGGGGGCTAAAGCTATATTTTCTTCAGAGACTACAGATGATACTGAAGAAGTTAGGATACAACACATGCGTATGATTTATACTATTTTTGTTTAAACACCTTGTCTATTTGAAACATCTCTCTCCTGTACTTATCTCACCAGTTCCACTTGTGCTATTGTGTGCTTTTTTTTTTGTATTATTCCTCCTCCATCATTGCTCGGCTGCTGCTAAGAACGGCACTAACAGCGAGACAGACATTATCAGGCCCGTACACATTTGCACTTTCTTTAGGATCATCTTCGGTGTTTGATTAGTGTCGCTGTTTGTACAATGCAGCCCGACTCTCGTCACCTATTTCTGTCCTCCTAACTGTCGGCGATAAACCCAGCCGTCCTCCTGTTGGGCCACACTGTCTGCTTGAGTGATGGCCCAGGTTTATCAGTAGTGCGACGACTGAAACCTGGGATCTGTGGTAGTGTTGCCATCTGTCTGTCTGTGTGTGTTCGTGGCAGAATTAAGAGGCATTGGATAGAACCAGGCAGGTATATTGTCTGCCGCATTGTAAACAGAAGCACCTTAATACTACCACAGGCCCCGAGGCTACGGACATTGCTCATGCCCTCCTCTTCCTTCATAATATGCTACAGCAATACTAATTCAGAACCCTCCGTCAATGGACAGCGACAAATAGTGCCCTCTTAATTTGTAAACAGAATATGAATGAACGCATCAATGTAAGACAATATGCCAACAATAAGTCAAGACAAAGCTAGGTTAGAGAAGGCCAAAATCATATTATTCCTTTCAGTTTTGGTGAAAGGTGTTTCCTGAATTGTCTTCTTTTGTTTGGTTACAAAATATTGGATCTTTTGCAGTGCAGGTTTGCCAATATTGAGCAGCGTAATCGGTATGTGAGAGAGGAGGATAACAGTGCTGATCGTGCAGCTGTCAAGATGTCGCTGTTTTAGTGACTTTGTTTTTGTACTAATAACTGACTTAGATTTCAGACTTTTGTGTAATAGAGGAGTGAGAGGACACAACTTTAGCATGCTTTGCCATTCTTATAAATAATAGGCTGCACCATCGAGTCAGTTTATATTGACTGGACGGAATTTTAAGCATCATCAATGAAATGAATGGTAAATAAGCAAATCATTACGTGGTAGTCTTTTAACATAAACCTAGATTATATTAAACTAGTCGATATGAATCGCCCGACCTCATCACATTCTTCTGGTCGGGACTGAGTGCGCTGATCATCGTGGCCACGCACGGGAAACTTCTGACTTCCCTATAGCCCGATATTCTCTAAATAAATATTTGTGACTCATATTTCTAAAACAATCTTCCCATTTTGTCCAAATAAGAACGTCTTGAGACATCTAAGTTACAGTCACAGTGTCAAAGTAGAGTGTTAGCTCGTCGACAATATCAATATTTTGCCTTTGATTTGATCTGATCTGATGTGTTTTTTATAAATTTCACATAATTAAAATCTCTTATGTGCAACACTTACATAATTCCCTACATATTGTAGCATGTGCGTTTAATGCTAGTATTAAAGGGGAACTTCCGCCATTTTTATATTTCATACATGTTGTTTCTAAGATCTAAGACCGTTCAAAATATTAGTAAAATTAAACAACTCTATCTCCCAAATCCAAAAACTAGAGTACAAAAATTCTATAAAACCCAGTTCAACATTGAAACAACTTTGGTGACCATCTTTTCTCACACTGTGTGTTAAGCTTGACTCCCTCTATGCCATTAGTGAGAACATCAACGTCAGTAAACTGGAAAACAAATATTTGTATCTCTACAGTATTCCTTGTGTTATTTAAGCCAAAGTCAATATATTGGTATTGATCCATGAACTCTGTATATTCTAGTTTCAGTACGCAGTCACAAAAATAGCTTTCTTCCACATGTCATCAATCTCTGAATTAAATATCATTTTTCTTTGCAGTGGGGACTTCATTGATTAGGTATTTGTAGCTGTAAATATATAGTACTCTCTGAAAGTGCCTGATTCCACACTACATTCTGTGTTTGCTGCTCGGTAGTAATCTGAAGGGCAGAGGAAGAGACTGTGGTTATGCATCTAGTCATTTAGAGACAAAGCCTAGAGCTGCTCTATGGATAGTGGTGGATTTTACGTGAGAACATTTTCTGATTCACTATTAGCGCAACAATAAATTAAACACAGTTACAGTGATGTCGGTCAAAGATCAAAGAGAAACACGCTAATTTAATGTCAATAGATCAACATCAAAAAGTGTGATTAAATCATTGATTTGTCTAAAAAGTTGTGTGAATCTGCTGCTCTCGATAGCCTGTCCACTTGCTCCCTCTAGTGTTCAAAGTTAAGCATTGTCACTTGAGTGCACTAACCCTCACAAGTACCTACTGTAAGCTCGTTGTTTAGTAGTCCATCATTACATACACTGACTGCAGCAATACTGTCATAAAGAAGATACTCTACATTTAATAACATGCTTTAATTTGATTAATACGACATTGAGCTGCACAAGCAAGCCAAGAGACCACACTCCATGCGTTGTATTGACAGTAATATATGCTCAGATGCGGATAAATAGCATGCCATATTTGGTCAATTTCAGGAAAAAAAAAGGCAGAAGAAGAAAGATTTGTCTTTGTATAAACACATTACCTAATGCATGTTGTCTCAGTTGATTGTACATCGATATGTTCCTCGGTCCAAAGTGGACCGGCCTGTATAACCAGTTTAGTCAACGCATTATCGGATCATTTTACAGCATTTTTCTGTAATATGAGAGCGAAGTCTTCCCTTCCCCAAGAAGGAAGTACAAGCTCAGCCTGCATTTTCGATCACTTTTCTTCAGCCCGCGCAGCGATATACAGTAAACACACGCCCGTGTTTTGCCGGATCAACAAGACCTCCAAATGAATGTTTAATGAGCATTTTAGAAAAGTCATAATGGCATGTCGCTAATGTCCTGTAATGATCTTCCTGTTGATGGCCACGCCTCGATGCTGTTGTCTCCCACTACGCCTCTGACAGTTGTCTGACAGTGGTTTGAACTTTGCTGAATGTAGACTATACTCGCCTTCACTTCACCACCCAAAAGGACTGCAAGTATCCCATCCATCGCTTCGGCTTCACTGTAGACAAGCATGACTTTCCCGTTGAGAAAAGCTGTTTCAGGTAGGCTGCTGTTTTCTCTTTGAATGCACGCTGAACTTGTTTTTACTTCATATTTATAGTGTGTGTTTTTAAGAAAAGGCTTCCAAAGTGGTCACAAGTAAAAATGTAGTTGATGTTTTTTTTATTTTTTATTCTATTGATACAGTAGTGATTTTCTTGGAGCTGCTCAGTTAACCGCCTTGGAGCTGTCCGTGGTGCTGAAGTGGCTTTAGTTTGAACTCTCTATCTCTTCCCTGTTTTGCTCTGGAGTTTTGACGCGGTTTGGTTAGAGCCTTTATGTCTATTCTTGTTTGAGCTTTATATTTTATTTGTTTAGTTTTAAAGAGTTCTTTCCTATATTTACTTCTATTTCGCGAGGATTTCAGACTAAGCCACGCCTCATATTTAATCAACGCAAAAGTACATCATCTTGAGGTGTGTTGCTGCAGTTTATTGTTAATCAGGAGAAATAAATAAAGCGTCGACGACAGTTTGGCTTGACGACTGTAGATGGCACCATTGGCTAGGCTGTTAGCTGGGCTCAGTCCAGGACTGAGGCAAAGCATGAGAGATGAGGCCGGCAGTCATTGGTGGAGATGACACAGACATCAGTGCCGGGACATGACTTTTGCTGTGGAGTTTAAAACAGCACTAAAAGACCACTCGCTCTGTTGCCTTTTTTCATTATGTAAATTCATAATTTGTCAGTAGCGGGCCATTAACAATGCAGCCTATAGGCGTCTTAAAGGTGGAATAGCTTTGGGTATTAAGATTTTGCAGTGAAATAATTATTATGAGTTATATGTGAATGTATGATGCCGTATAGCTGTGATCCACCGGCTAGAGGCTGTTTCTGTTATTTCATCCCACTACATCCCTGTCTGATGATGGCTACACGCTGTTTCATCCCTCGCAGTTATCTGCACGCTAAAGCGGGCAATTGAATAAGTGTAATAACATTTTTAAATCATATTTGACGGCTGGACGTTTCACCCTCACACAAGTTAGACACATGGGATTCATCTTTTTGAAATTCGTAACCGCCAAACCGACCGAGCTGCACCAGTAGTTCTTTACGTTTTCCATGATTATCTGTCCACTCTCGTCTGATAAAATATAGAAAATAATAAAATATCGGAGGTGATCCCTCCTCTCTCTCTCTCTCTTTCTCTCTCGTCCTTCTCCTGTTTGCCAACTCCACGCCCCCACATCGACGCCCCTTTCTCTTGATATGCACCATGAATTATCCCCATATGACGGCCTGTATGGAGTAGTTCTCCTCTGTGCACAGCAATTGAGTTTTGGCTCACTAGTTAGACTCCCTGCGCTCTCCCTCCTCCCCACCGGTGGGATGCTCTGAGCGGAGTCTTTGCGCTTTGCGCTGTGCTCGGATATACTGCACCCAGAATCATGCGCCCGCTGCCGCCGCCGTTGCCTTACGTCAACCCGCTTCAACAAAAGAGAGAGAACAAAATAAATGGAATCTCTTTAGAGATTAGTTCACATCCTCTGCGTTGCCTTTCAAAAATTCGGTTCTAAGTGCCTCTGTGGCAGGCGGCAGCCTCAGTGAGGGATTAGAGAAAGAGAGGAGAGAGCACTGCAAACACTCCTGCTGTCTGCAAACAGGTGTTTCCATCCTTTGGCTGCGCGCTGAGGTTCATTCACGACCACCTGCCTATCCGAGCACCATGTGCGCGGCCATGTAGTTTAGGAGGGATGATGGGAACCCGCTCACGGAGACCGGGGTTGTGCGTTTTTGTTGAGGTGCAGATAAAATGATAAGAGTTGGAGAAACATGCGACGTGCTGGGGGGGGGGGGGGGGGGGGGGAGTATTCGTGCAGCTTGACAGTGGAGCGTGTGGGTTTTATTTGTTGTTAAGTTTGACTTATTTTTCTCCCTCGGAGACTGAATAACGCCCAAATTCGCGAAAAAAAGAGAAAGATTTATTGGGACATTATCTAACTGGCTTCACCGCACCACTGGGACTATTTTACCGGCTACTCGTCAGAGTCCACTTAGCAAACACTTTTGTTATTTGACGAATAACTGCAGATTGTTACTACTGCGTCTTGGACGTGTACCGTTCGGAATCCAGTTTTTTTTCTGGGTGATCATTTTCACGCTTCTGCTGAAGTTGTCTCCAGCGCGCCGCCACACTGGCCATGGCTGCAGCGATCGCCAGCTCCCTCATACGGCAGAAAAGGCAGGCGAGGGAGCGGGAGAAGTCGAATGCCTGCCGCTGCGTCAGCAGCCCCACTAAAGCAAAAGGGACCTGTGAAAAACCCAACCGACTGAACGTTTTCTCCCGGGTCAAACTCTTCGGCTCCAAGAAGAGGCGAAGGAGACGACCAGGTCTGTTGTGCAAATTTCATCGGGATCAATAAGTCTTCCATCTATTGTAGGATGCCGTAATAGTTCAAAAATTACTCTTTGACGACAGAGAATACTGAGTAGCTACTGCTCCATTTCTATGCAAATTTCATAAGATGAATCACTCTGTCAGGGGTTGGTGGGAGAATCCCTTGTGAAGTTTGTCCACAGAGAAGTCCCTTTTGGCATCTCAGCCTGCTGAGGGACATATTAAACAGTTACGTCATCCTTCACTGTCCACTTATTCAGGCCGCACTGGACAAAATACACAAAAGTGCTTATTAAGTGGATTTTGGAAAATCACTGAAGACTTCACTGTCACTTACTGGTCACTGTTCACTCTTGAAATTACACTGGATGATCAGTTCACCAGGTGATTAACTTATTCTGTATTATGAGTCTCTAAAATGCATTACTATTACTACATGGCAGCCTCGGGTAGACTACTTAAATATATAGAGACACAAGTTTCCCAAGAGATTTGAAGAAGTAGGTCTTAACTTTCATTTTGAATTTTAAGCAGACCTCACACTCAGCTCAAAAGTTATATTTCCCCAGATGTTGGTCAAGTTCTTTGCCACAGATATGTATCCAACTGAAAACAAATGCTGAGCAGATAATGAGCAATATGTGATACCTGATTGTCAGAGTTGAAATGATGGGCATTATGAGTTTATATATAAATATTACATGTGAGCCAAGATGCTCTTTAAGCACTCTGACTGCAGTGGTGTCAGAGGTGTTGTCTTTGTAGCCTAAAGCATCCCCTCCCTGACAAATCCAGTGCAGATGTGACCACAGCTGCATATCTGACCTGATCACATCAGGCACAAAGATCACCTATTGTCACTTGTGTCACTTTCTTTATGTGTGGACATTACGACGACGAAAGGGCGAAGATTCAAATCGGTTTTCTCCCAAACTTTATTCAATCCCATTCATTTCCAACTGTTGTAACTCTGTATACGATGCATCTGGAAGTAAGGGTGCAGAACTATCCTGAAGCCTTTGCACCCCGCTCACTTCCAATTTCCATTTCTATCCTGTGGAGGAAGCAATGAGTACCAAGAAGAAGGCGTTGTCCGTGTGTGACTTACGCCGTATAGTTTGCTGCATTGTCTGGTAATGCAGTGTGCACATCGTCAGGGACCTCCTGTTTACAGCACATGCTAACATATGTACATGTTTTACTGTAAAGTGAAGGTGTTCTACTGAAAAGTACAAAGTTTTACAATACTTCTGGTGTATTAATTAATAAACCTTCTCTGAAGCAAAAGTAACCCTATAAGGCAAGATATGGTGGCATTGGAAGGTGAGTTAGATGAAAGGAGAGATGAAAGGTGTGGTAGACCACAGTAAAGGACACTCCACCAGGGACAGTAACCAGGCCATGGAGAGCACTTAGTGCTTATCAGACTTACACTGATGTATCACAGGCAGGCTGCCCGGCCACTTCAAAAGTAAATGATCTGCCACTTCAAACGTCTTTTAGACTTACTGTGGGTCGTTGTCTATGCCGCTATTGTCTAATTTGGCCTTTGCTCATTTGATTGGTAAAGCTATAACTATTCTCATTGAATAATTCTATTTTGTCCTTGTTTTAAATCTAACGCAGTAACAGAGATAAAAAAAAAACTATAATACAGCTCCTTTTTTTCTATGTCAAAAATATAACACATGTTGAGCACTATATATCACAAGCTGTATAATTTGCAAGTAAATGTTAATGGTCTTCAAATCCTAGTCAAAGATTTTATTGAATTGATTACAATTTAGATATTTGTTTTAACTGTATACATCCTAAACAAGTTATTATGATTTTCAAAAAACAAAGGGAGATTTTTTCAAATATTTTCTCTCTAAAATTCTACTTTATCGGACAGTTCACATGCAGCGAGTGACGGGAAGCCTCGGGGGGAAAACAGGGGGTGACATACAAGAAATGTCCTCAGCCATCTTAGACCACTGACTCACCACATGCTCCGCCTCCAAAGCCATTTTTAAATGTGATATTATTCGCTCTTGTCCATCTGTGGTCCTAAATCTCTGTGGAGCCCTTTTAGTCACCTCTGGTCAGCTGCAGAGAAAAGACAGAAAGAGTTTTAATGGACTGTAGACGCAGCAGCATTAAAACTGTAGGTCTTACCATGCTGCCAATTAAATACTATTATCAATCAATGCGTCGATCTTACAGCTCACTAAAGCGTAGATGTTATATTTAATTGTTTCAATTCATCAGATGTCTTGTTATGTTGTTTACCCCCTGTATAATGAAAAGTGGAACGGCCCGTGTAAAGTGGCTACAGGATCAGTGGGAACAAAAGGCCAGATTGTAATAGTTGAATCAGATTCTTCTGACATGTTTTTGGTGACGATCATGCTTGCTTGCTCGATTGACGAGTGCATTAGCCTATCACAGTCATCGTAATTGCTACATTTTGTCCCACCTCCTCTCCTCTCAACCTTACTATCCTTTGACTAAACTGGATTTTGTGGCTTTCCGAAACGGCGGCAAGCCGTGACCCAAAACCTGAAGCTTGAAAATGTCCTTTTAGAAGGCTCCGAGTGACATCTCATTGCTACATTCTTCTTTTTTTTTTCTTCCTACAGTCCGTGTTTTATTCTCGTGTCTATCTGTCTCTGTGTCCCCTCTGCTTCCACAGAGCCCCAGCTAAAGGGGATCGTGACTAAGCTGTACAGTCGACAAGGTTTCCACCTGCAGCTGCAGGCGGATGGAACCATTGATGGAACGAAGGAGGAGGACAATGGCTACAGTAAGTTTCACTCCAATATTTTGTGTGTATCATGCATCCAACGTCATGCTATGATGTTGGCCGGGTGGAACCTTTCACCTTGCTACCGTCATTTCATTGTACCACAGACAGGATGCATTATAGACTGTACCATTTAACAGAGTATCAACATTATGGCAACTTGAGAGAGACAGAGCAGCTTTGCTTTTCTTAGAATTACAAATGCTCAATACTGCATCCGAATTGCAGAATTTCACTGTTCAAAACTGAGCTTGTTTTGATTTTCACTCCTGCGGATAAAAAAATATTTCATAACACAGAGAAAACTTTTTTTCTTTGCCACTGCAGTAGTGAGTGGTGGTTAATCTTATCTAATCAAAGTCACGGCAACCTTAAAACTGATGATGGTTGTCCTTTTACTCCTCTGTTGTAAGAGCCAGTTATGTCTTATATACTCCGTGTTGATGCGTCGCTATCACCGCCATGACACCCACCAGCTCTTTGTTTTCCTATGGACAAATTAGAGAGGAGATCAATGGAAGAGCCACTTGTCTGGTGACGATACAGCAGAAATAGACCACCTTATAATTAGGTATTTCAGTGAACACTACACGCTTTTGAAGATAATAAAAGTACAGCAGTTAGTGACCTGATGTGAAATCCCCTCTCCCCCCCCCCCCCATACCCAGAGAAAGATGGCACACTGAAATACCTTTGATGTGATACTCGCTGTGTAATCCTGACACTAAGCGGATGTAAACACTTCTGGAGCCTCTGAATTAATACCTCTATATTCAATTATACTCCCCCGGTGGAGATGGCGTGTGTATCTTACTGTACATATAAATAGCAGCTCTGTGATCGGGGGATGTTGCCGAACAAAATAAAGTTAAAGTACTACACAGAGAACATGGTGTAAGTACACACACACACACACACACACACACACACACACACACACACACAATACTATCCTTCACCATCATGTCTGCAAGGGCTCACTTTTCTGTTGACTTACATAATAACTGTCCCGCATTTGGCAAAGAAAATTAAAGAGTGCTGCTGAAGTGGCGAAGGAGGAAAAGTGAAGCTCTTTGCACCGCTCCAAAAATAGCGTTGTTAGGCGCTGGGTGCGCTTGTCTCCATGGTGACGGAGAGCACAGTCCTCTTGGAGCTACTGGTGTCTTGTGATGGTGGGAGAGGACCTACACACACACACACACACACACACACACACACAAAACATGGATTTGATCTTTGCTACAGTTGCTTGCTGAGAAGTCTTGGCCGTTTGGATCTGACAATGAAGAAGTTTCATAAGTCTCATGAATCCCAGGGATTTATCTCCCATTTCAAACTGGTTCACCCATTTTCTTGTGTTGCATCACAACTGAGCAAACCCACTGGGTGAAGAAAAAAACAGAAGAGCATTACTGTAAGGCAACTGTGAATCCTTTTTGTTCTTCGAAAGAAAGAGGTTACTGTTCAATGTTCAAAAGTCAGCCCATTCTCAGTCGTGTCCATGATGTCTTGCTTTCAATCCTCATCTTTGTAAGTAGAAAATAATGTTTGGATTTGAAAGATTGTTAAAATGTGCAGTTTAAAAAAATGTACTGTCAGCCAAATTTGAGACAATGCCTTTAATTGCTCATGGATTTCCTATACCCTGACCTAACAGTGAACAGACGTGTGTGTTCTTACTTTAATCCTTACTAATGTGAAACTAACTTGAACCCTTTTAAACTTCCTGAACATGCAGGTTAATTAGCGCTTCACCTGGCAAAGAGCTGCTAGAAGTATCAGAACTGGTAGAATAGAAACCCGCACACTTAAAATCTATGCAGAGAACACCTTATTTTTAGCTTTTGTGCTTAAGGACCTTCATCGGAGCATACACGAGCTTCCTGAACAAACAATAGTCAATAATAATAAGTCAATAGTAATAAAAACAGTGCCATCCTGTATGCATCAGCACAAATGCTTTTGATGCTAAATGTAAGTCTAGATATAGTCAATATTGACCTAATTTAGCCTTACATTTGTCCTTAAGTAACCCTATTGAGCCCAGCCAGAGAGCCTCTTCAGTGTGCTCAGGTGTTGGAGGTGACACAGGTTCTACAACACATTGCTTTCTATCTGTGGTTCTGTCATATCTCGCCCGCTCTAATTGCCGGCAGGCTGCTCCCAGAATGAGTAACCGATAGGATAAATGATTAAAATGTGACTAGTCCATTGTCATGACTTCTAGGCACGTAGAGAGCCTGCAGGCAATCATGAAAGCTGTCCCTCAGGCGTCCTCACCCTACTTATTCCACGCGGCTCTCGGCACTGAAATGTCTGTGAGTGGGCGGCGGCCCCGTCATCCTCTTCAGTGTGTTTCTAGGAGCCAGGAAGTAATTGAGTTTCCCCTCTTGAAAATCTCCATCAGTCCACCGGCTGGTAATCCTTCTGAAATGAAGCAGACTGCAGATGTGTTATGTGTGCATCGTGGTGAAAGTGCGAAGGAGGGGGGGGGGGACTCAGTGAGTGGAAATGGTTCCATTATAAAGACAAAAAGTGCTCAGGTAGCAAGAGGTTTCAGGGTTGCAACACTTTATACCATCCATTGTAGCTCCATGTACGGCAAAGCCAAGATGGTTTGGTCTGAATAATGGTTGTGGAGAACGTTGAAACCTGTAACCATGAATTTCTGCCAAGAAATTGTTCAGCCTCCGCACTGCAGTAGTGAAGGACGCTCCAAAAAGTAGCAAAAGTTGGAAGGACATTTGTCAAAATGAAAGAAAACTACCAAACCCAGAAGTGTTGAATGCTCTCCCACTCTTTCCAATTATTTGTGTAGTAACTGCTGGTGTGAACTAGTTCAGTAATTATGTACATACACTAATTACAGTTTATGTTAGCGTTTAGAGAGGATGCTGTTCTTCTTCCACCCATAATTACAAAATCTATAGTCATAGTTTCGCCGTCTTTGGTTTACAGTCAGTAATCAGCAGATCTATCATTGGTAAGCTTTAATAAATGCACAAGATTACTGTAAAGTGCATGTTAAACACTGCAGGTATTGAGGTTGTATAATACAAGTCCTATTTGTTTGAGATATACTTTTTACCGGCAGCATCTGCCAAAGCAGGCGCCACCCAAAAAACATAGACACACCGATCTGTCACGGAGAGCGGTGCTTCTTTCCTCAGACATCTTTTGATTGCTGTAACGAGATACAGCGAGATGTCATATGTGTTTGAAAAATGGAGCAATTTAAGTGTGAGCTGTTAGTTAACAAGGTAACTCAACCGTACCGTACCTGAGGATGTATTTGAGGATATAAGATGCACAGAGAAAGGAGAAGTCATTTTTAGGAGGAATGGACAGGAGTCCTGATTATATAATCATTACATGAAAACAAGAACAACAAGACAACTCTTGTTATGGAGCGTGATGTTACAGGCTGGACTAAAGCATGATACTGTATGCTTGTGACCGCTGTTTCAGACTAATTGCTTCCGATCACCATCCAATATATCCATCATCCCTAAAGTGCTGGCAAATGGACTCGCGGGATCTTTATCTAAGAGCCTGACGTACTTTCGTTGTTACTGTTGATATGCTCTGACTGTTAAATACATTCAAACAGGTCATTGGTGACAAGGAGAAGAGACAAGAGAGTGAGTTGAGGATATAACATTTGAAGAAACAAAAAAGAAAGATAGAGAGGGAGAAGTAGAGAGAAGGGGAAGGTAGAGAACCACAAAACGAGTGCTTCTGGGACTTCAACGCCTTTTCACTGAACCAGGAGTACGCTGGCAATGCCTGTTTACTCTACCAAGTAAATACATTACACATTCCCGTGGCTGTTGTTTACAATGAAAGCCCAGAGAGAGGGATGTGTGCAGTGTTAAAGCGATAAGGGCAGATGAAATAGCCCATCAACAAGCCTCTATAGTGCACTTCGCTGGAAGGAGTCTGCAGATAGGGATCCACTAAGTGGTTGACAAGAAGACCTATAGCGAAGGCACGCTCTGACTCACAGATCAACGGGCGTGAGAATGAAGTTTACTTTCAACCTCTCGCATGTCTTGACCACCGAGTTCCTATCCTAACGTGACGATGTCCAGTCTTAACAATCAAATAGGGAACTTGAGGTCAATATTATGATTCTCCTGTTGACATTATTTACTGGATTTGGTAGATAAAAGGTAATAAAAAAGAAAATAAATCCAACAGCAGATCCCTGTTTGGCAGTATGTCCAACAATTGTCAGAACAAAAGGCAAGAAGAAGCACAACCACAGACTATCAGGAGGATGTACTGTACATGTGCTTTCCTCTACTCAGCCCGTGGGATCCCTGGCAGCTTCTTATGAAACACACACACACACACACACACACACACACACACACACTTGTGTACAGTGCTGGCTGACATTAATTAGGTAGAAGTGTACCTCACTGACCAGCTGGGCTGCCGCTGGCTCTCAGCTCTCAGCCTCCCGACTCGAGCTCAGCACGCTGGTCACGGACAGGTCTACATATACAGTATATATGTGTGTGTGTGTGTGTGTGTGTGTGATCATGAAGCCAATGTACAGATTATGTTTTCTCCCTCTTTTTCCTCATAATGCCGCATCGCAACTGGCCCATAGCGAGAGCAGCATTGTCAGATAACAGCGGTCATCCTCATAGCACAGAATAACATTTGGCCACAGTTTGTTTTCACCTTGTTTTTGCATCTCAAAGAATTCTCCAAATTGTGTTTGCAATACTTAAACTTCCCACAGCCTGAGCTGCTTTGTCACTTCAACAATGGCTCTGTTTTTGTCTCTTGTTTCTAATTCCGTTCATTTGTTTTTTGAAACACGCCGGGGAGAGAGCGGCCGAGTCCCTGAGCTTGTGTCGTACCTCTATTTGTGGTTTTGGTTTTGACAGTTCGCGCCTTGGGCTTGCTCTGAAATGTGGATTTGAACATTTGTCCACTTTCTGGCTTGTGATTTTAATACAGAAATATCAGCAGTATTCATGCTGCCTCTATCAAGTGGAACTCTGTGTCTGGCTCACTGAATAAGTCAAGTACTGAATGTGCTATAAATCTCAAGTATAACAGAATCATGAGAATTTATGGAGGCTGCATACCATCTTTTTTTTTATTATTCATTACTTTATTATCTAAAAAATGGTATTAAGTGTATTAATGGAGATGAAATTACAAGTTGTGTTTAATTGTCTCTGTTGTCTCTTTCCAGCCATCTTCAACCTTATTCCAGTGGGGCTGCGAGTGGTGGCCATCCAGGGGGTGCAAACCAAACTCTACCTGGCTATGAACAGTGAGGGCTACCTCTACACATCAGTAAGTGTCTCACTTCATGTGTGTGCGAGTGCTTGTGTGAATGTGTGTGACTCTATCATAGTCACTCACACTGTGTCGACTCAAGGCACGCCATCCTAACTCTAATTTTATGATATAATTCGGTGTCAATAAAAAGCTGAAGGCTAGTGTAAGCAGGTGGAGCAGCGACATATCTGATCGTGGCAGCTGGCTCTTCATCTTCGATTAAATGTGCGAGCTTATTAATAATTCAAGTTGCAGAACGAACAATGTTCCAGTTCCTGTTCGTCTTTTTCCCCAAACGCCACTGTCACATTGTGTGGCAGGTGTCACTGGGGAAGATGTGCACCCAGAGGGCGTGCAGACACACACACACACACACACACACACACACATTCACTGTTAACAAACAATCCTCTAAATCAAATTAGTAGAGATTGTTCTGTGTGGTAAAGGTCTAAGTAGACAGGCACAATGGGGATTGATGAAAACAAGCTGAGAAAAAGCAAAGAAAACCTAATGATCTTGTAGCTTTTTATTTTGCAGCTGCTGCTGGCAAATGATCTATTAGACAGTAATGTGATGAAGGAAGAAGGAAAACAGGCCTTCTGGCTCCTTCTCTCTCTCTCTATCCCACCCGGATTTCACTCCTCTCATACACACAAACACACAAATGAGCTCTCACCAAGCATTAGTTCAGTTAAATGCACTTGCGTCAAGGAATTGCAGATGGTTATACAAATAGACTCTGCTCTTTGAGGGCGCTCTCAAGGAATCCAAGAAGCAACAATACCACTGCTGAAAGGACCAACACCCTAAACAGCAATCACATGTATGAGCATTAGATCCCAGCATTGAGGAGATTGATGTATTGGGGTCAGCTACAACAGTGAGCAGCATTGCTGAATATACATGAATGAATATAATTACCGTACTGCTGACTTCGTACTCATCGTCACACACACTCTCCCTCTCTGCACCGGACACCCGCTAACGTTACTCAGGGCTTGCAATAGCACCCCTGCAGGCACTAATGTTGTCGGTTAATGATTGGTTAACAAGGGTTGGCTCAGCAAAAAAAGTAGCATCCCTCGCCATAGAGATGTACCGTCCTCTCCTAATCTATGTAGAAGCAGCAGTAGAAGTAAAGGCAGGCGTTTACTGCTCTTGTTTTGTCCGGATCCTATTTTTTGTTGTTGTTTATATGGTTTTATTTAAATTGAGAATAAGTAGTTTATATCTTATCGTTGCTATGCAAATTAGATCCAATTATAATGTGCATCCCTTTAGATGTTATGGAGAACATTCACCCATTCAGTGCTTCAGAGAGCTGCTACAACGCTTCTGACCAGCTCCTCTAATCGGACACTCATCTTGGTTTCTCCAAACTGTCCCCTCACCAAATTCAGAATGCAGTTCAAGGTCCATGTGATCACATTTAGAGCTTTCTATGTGTCACACACCTACATCAGTAAGCTATTACAGCACTATATCACTAGATGGTCTCTGAGGTTCTGATTGGATTGTGTCTGTGTTATACCTTGGCTCCAGGCTTAAAACCAAAGGACTCAATTCATTTGAGGCTGTGGAGCCTATACTTCAAAACTCACTATTACCACTTTGGATTGTTGGTCATTTGTTGACTTTCTTATTTTATGTTTTTTGTGGTAATCTTTAAATTGTATAATTTTATAATATTATGATTTATATATCTCTTGTTTTTGTGATGTATACATTTGTTAAGTCTTAATCAAATGGTGAAAATCATAAAAGTCCACAAAAAAAAAAGAATACCGCTGGCTGCATATAGTATATCATCTTTGGTGTTTTAAATACCAGCTCTCACATGTACAATACAGTACATCCTGTAGGTGTTTTAAATAGGAAGAAAGCAGTTGGGGGATGGGTTGTAGAGCTTTCGGTTTCAGCTAAATTAGAGAGGGAATTGAATTGAATGTGTAGCTGGCTGCCTAATAGTGCCTGTCTTGCTGCTGTGGTGAAGCGCTGCCTTGAAGCCACACATTAAACCAGCCAATAGCAGGTCAGCTAAAGGGGGGGAGATTCCCAATCAACAGTGGAGAGACAACAGATGACGTGTCGTGGGGGGGGGGCATTGTGTGCTTAAGAGCATGCATGAATGGGAGCGTGAGTGAATGTTTGCGATATAATAAAAAGGCTCCATACGATGTATAGTCAATTTACATTTTTAACACACATTCTAATGCATACTAAATTGTAAATGTATAGTTGGGTTTAACCTGTTATGTATTTTCTTGAATAGCTTCGTAATTGAAGTGGCTTTAGGAGCAGAAACCGAGCTGCCTCACTTATGCATCGATGTGCCTCTGTTTGTACATAACTGTGTGTTCTGTATGTAGAAGAGCATACACCAAGAAAAACAGAGAGAGAGAGAGAGAGGAGTGAGAACAAGAGTGCTGTATGTGTGGGTGAGGCAGAATACACCAGTGAAAATATATTCATCCATCGTATGTGTGGTAGAGGAAGAACCAATTAATGTGTGTTTGACTTTACAATCCTCTCTTATACCGTTTGGCTCTCTGCTTTTGAAAACATAGTGGAGATACTAATATGTTCCCAATACCCTCGAACACGTCTCGAGCAAAGCAGTGAATATTTCTATAGAATCTGAAGAACAAAAAGCTTTGAGCTTTTCTTGATACGTTATAGATGTGTGGTTATATTTTGACATCCTGAGCTGAGCGGTGTCCACATATCTCACAACGTGCCTTTGAAGTGGTGTTATTAATTTCCTGGTGGGTCATATTTGAATTAGTGAGTCACTGAGGCTCGAGTTGAGTCTCGTCTAGACTGTTCTGTGTGTAAAATGGAGAGTTCAGGGCTCTTGGGTTGGAGATATTTATCAAGTTGGCGTTGAGATTTACTGGCGTTTTGTCCCAAATCGCCAGGCCAGTTAAATCCCCTGCAATGGTCACGCATCCTGTGATAGAGTCCCTGCATTAAGAGTATGCATTATGTGCCAGCTAAACCTGTGAAATGAAAAGTAACGTCATCTGAATAGTGCACAGGAGACAACAAAAGAATGATGATGATGACGAGGAGGAGGACGAGGAGGTTAAAATAAAAAGAGGCTGCTAGATGAATGTGAACCCAGCATTATATCTACACTCTCACTCAAGTTTCTTTTAGAACTTTCCACCCATCCTTAGTGTAGGTTTAGGTATCAATTCTAACTTACAAATAATGCTTCAGGAGAGTCACTGAAACCTTGAATAAAAGATGCAGAGATTGTGTAAAATCACATTGGACTCATTAAACTTGTATGTAGGATAACCACAAATAACAATAGAAACAGCAAACAAGTCCTCATAACATTGTGCTTGTTTTTTAGTACACCCTTGTTAGATATGGAGTTGGCTCACAGCCATGCCTTCCCATTCTTTTTAGCAGGCACAATGCCTTTGGTAAATAACCACTGCTGTAGTAAGGTTCCACTCCATTGAGCTGTGTCATTAACTAGCTTGTGTTGTGTGTGTGTGTGTGTGTGTGCGCTTCAACGTGTACGCTGTGTGGGTGTGTCTATTTGTGTTTGGTATTTGCAAGGGTCTTTTCCACCAGCTTAAAGCTCTCCAATGTATTGCCAAACAAATGAATACCATGAGTGTATTTTATATTCAGCTAAAGAAAAAGGTGCCTTCTAATCCACTTCCACTCGACTGAAAAGACTGGGACATTGAAAAGCTGGATTTAGGAAGATTTGTCTTCACTGCCCGGCCATAGAATTAGCTTTTGTGGGTCTCACAAGCATTGATGTGTCTGCAAAGAAACTACAACAGCACTCAGCCCTGATTCCATTGACATAATTGGTGTCATCTTAGTATTGATATGGCAGCTGAATACACACGGGGGCAGTTGATTTGGCTCGTCTTGTGAAAAGTCCAGCCAATACCTTTACAGAGGAGATCAGATCCATTATGCTAGTATTTATTCTACCACTGATTGGATCAGGAGAACACTACTGGGGCGTAATTACTCCCCTACAGCCAACCAGACTGCTGTTTGAGCTCGCATCACAATTGATCGTGTTTTCTTGACATGACTGATAATGTGATTTTTCGTTTCACAGTTACCCTCACCACTGCTCAATTGTGGAGAGTTGATAGTTGATAGAGAAAGAGAGTTTCCCCAGATGGGCAATGTGTGCCTGTTGTGCCATTAATGGATATTAAAGGGCCGGGAAACATCCTTCAGTATGTCACACTCAACACTTGCATCAGCCTTTAAATATCCCCTCCTTATTGGATCATAAAGACTTCAGCCGGGCTTCCCTCTCGCTGTAATGTCCCTTTGCCCATCAGATCAAATTAACTTAATTTAGAAAGACAAGTGTAAATGAATTTGTGTATGTTTACATGTGCAGTTGTATGTTACGGTTTGACATGAGCTGCCCTGAAATGAGATGTGCCTGCACTTTCAGGAGACAGCAGAGATGGCGGAGCAGAAAGGAGAGAGGGATTTATGAGGCAAACCTTCTGTGCGTCTAACAAAATTCAATCTAAAGCTGTGACAAAGATATATCTTGATGTCCTGTTGTGACTATAATTGTCATTTTGATCAAAAATGAAAGTTATAGCATTTCTCGCCCAGCATTAGAGTGCAAAAACACCCTCCTCATATACTAAGTATGTCAGGCACCCTACATACAAATATGACCTAATCTTAAAATGTATATGTAAATATGAGGAGGTGAAACTAGATGTCGCTGCTGGCACTGTATTAGGTTTAAAATATAAAACATGAACATACCCTGAAGATTTCAATCCTCTGTCCTCCTATTCACTTTCAAACAGGGGTACGTATGCATCAAAATCCTTAATGTATCAAACGCACCGGAGGCTTTCATCTTATTTTCCTTTCGCCCGATTTGGTTCTGTATGAAAGGGGCACAGCTCCTAATAGCACGATATGCACAAAGCTGCAGGCTAATATTCTTTTACAAAAACGCTTGCCTGGACATTGTGTAAGTGAGGTTGCCAGCTGTGCATCATTTGGACAAGGACTTGTCATAGTTGCATATTTCAAGGAAAAAGTCCATGTAGTGTAATGGGATCATTAAAAGTCCATTTAGCCAAAGAGACGTGGGGGGAGGGGGGATGACACGACTGGTTTATTATTTCTATGCAGATAGTGTCCTGCTTTTTTTTATTTCTAAAGTGATTTCCCCCCCGCTCCATCTGGCACTGGAGTCATGATTAAAGTGATGTGAGATTTTTTTTTTTTTTTCCACCGGGAGATTAGTTTCAGTGAACAATAGATGCGCTATTGACTGAAGGAGACGCTTCTGGAGCCCATTCAAAAGAATCTGAATGTTTCTGTCTATCACAGTCCTGTTAGAATAGAAACGGGGATCCCCTGCCATTTGGCCCCGCCTGGTAACAGTCTGAGTGAGCCTGTCCACAGACCCACTCCAATACAGCAGAACCCAGCCAGCAGCAGCTCCTCCGGCTTGGCTCTAGATGTGCCTGTATCTGTATGTAACCAGCCAAATCCACATAAGCTCATTATTAGAGGTAGAACAGAACTCCTGGCTCGAGAGCCGAGCGGCCCGTTGTTTGGCTTTCACTTGCTGCCCGTGCATAACTGAGACGGATGCTGCCCAGCCTCTCCAAGACTGCTGCTGCTGCTAATCAGAGCAAGAGAGCACAGAAGACATTGAGGTTTTAAGGGAGGAGAGCAGCAGACTACTTGACAAATACTGCAATACTGTAGCTTACAAGAAATCACAAACCACTGTGACCTGCTTATGGAAAGAGCCAACGCAGTCTTTATGTTTTTTTAATGTGTGCAGAAAGACATTGCAAACCCTTTACCACTCTGCTGTTGGGAGTGCAACATTGCTACAATCTGCATGGGTCAGAGGCAACAAATCTGGCAATGCAAACAAAACACTGGGTTGGTGCTCAAACTACTCTGGAGCTGTTAACAGTTTGGAGAGGAGAATGCTGTTCAAACGGCTGTCTATCGCGGAAGATGCCTTGAATCCCTACCAAGATCTAAACAGCAGAAATATTTCAGCAATCAAATTATTCAGCTACTATATTCGGCGTACGGATTTGCATAACGCGTTAAATAGGTCCCATACGCCTACATAAAGAACATCATAAATTTCAAGGCAGGAAATGACATAATTGTCCCTGTTAATAGGGGCAATGCATTTATTGTCCGATTTAATCCGGGTGAGATTGTGTTAGCTTTGAACACTTTGTGGGAAGTCTTATTGTCACTGTATTAGCGATGACTGCAGTTTGGTACTGGGCACCAGTAGGACAGTGGTGGGATATGAGGAAAACATTTCATTATCCTAAACCCTGAACACAAACCTTCATCTGTCTACATGAACAGAGGTGAAACAAAGAGTTGCATGTTGTCACTTCACTTGACTCTTCCCTCAAGTTTCCCTCAGGCTTGAAGACTATATTCCTTAAGCATCACGCTGTAAGCTCCCATCTGGTTCTGCAGCCCTCCTGCTTGGCTTAGCATTTATTTAAATGGAGTGTTTGGTACCACTGTGATGTTGCACTTTAACTTAGAGCCACGGCTGATTCTAGAGTGGTCAGTTCAACCTAGATCATTGAGAGTGATGATGAATGAGTGTGGTTGTCAGTTACTGTATGTGGGTCTGGGTTTTGCGCATCAAATGAGCACATGGTATCATACAAGATTGCTATTTTAACAAGTTCAACAAGTGACCATTTTCCGACCCATTAGATTTCACTGTAGGGCTGCTTGATTACGGCATTTCAGTGAATATTTAACACGATTACTCATTTACATTGGAAACATCGTGCATTTATTGAAATGACAAAAACAAACCTTTAAATATTATTAATATAAAAAACAAGTAAAAACATAAATTACAAAAATTTGATAAATTAATAAAATAAATAAAAAAGGAATATATATTTATATATATAAAATCAGTGAATAAAAATATATTAGATAAAAATAAATGAGGTCAACAACTGAAAACTACTAAACATATTAAGGCTGAACTAAACATGCTACAGACTGGCTGAGAGCGAGTTTAAGACGAAAGCTCACAACTGCAAAGGAAAGTGGTGTAATTAAAAATACTTCCCCAGTTCACGGCTTTTACGTTTCAAAGCTTTTGTGTGTTTTAACTGCATCGTACACAAAAGCTTGAACAGCAGCAGTAAAGCACGTCATCAGACGTCAACTTCAGTCTTGTTAGCTCTGCAAATGAAGAGTGATGCTGCTAAACTGTTAGAAAACAACCCAGAGAGGCTGTTATGGATGACTCGTTGACTGGTAGTGACATGTTGTTCGTCATGATCTCACAGGGGGTCTTTGGCCCTGGGGACACGTCATCGCTCTCACCATTGACACCCACCGAAGTGGTGGGTTTTTTTTCCACTGGGATAGGACTGATCCTGGGTAGACCTGCTTCGGTCTGAAGAAGCATCCATCTGAGAGAGTTCCCTTTGTAATACCGTCTGTGAGTTTGGCCCATTGGCTATTACGACTGTGTGATACTGTCATGGTGGTATTTGCATTTTCAGTTTTCTATGACGGAAATGTAAAAGCGTGGCAAGAACAGTTCACTGCTGACTAGCGTACACTGTGCCTCGATGTCTCTCAGGGGGAATCGTCTTCTCAATGATTAGACGAATGTTTAGCCCGAGCAGCTCCACAAATTGGACAAACACACACTCTTATAGACCGAAGAACTCACACGCACGCAAAATCTTTGCCTCGGAGGACATAAACCTCACTGTTATAGCATTCATGGCCAAATCGTATACAAGCACTGGATACTGAACCAAACAGAAACGGGGAGTGAAGTCATGCACAGCATGGAGTCTGGTGGATGAATACTGAAAGAGATAAGGTACCCGGATAACTAAAAGATTGGTAGAGAACAAACACACACACCTCCTTGCATGCACCACCCAGTTGCACACAGATTACATATAAGCCTATTAAAGCCACCTTCTAAAAAGTATTTCATCAGTTGTTGTAGTTTAAAAGAAAGTAAGTACTTAAATACGTAATATAATTAATGAAATGGCAGTACTAAATTATTGCGTCCAACTAAATCTCCCATAAAGCGGACAATGTGAAAGATAATGAACTGCCCATACATAATGAACAGCTTGGAGCAAGATGAGAATATACTCCCTATGTTTTATTAATGCTCCTCTGTATTTGTCATATCACCGTTATCTATGATATAAAGTGCTACATTATTCACGACCGTAAATGGATTGAATAGTTTTAAAAGATTCTCAAGGGACAAGGATTTTAGAGCAGAGGACTTGAGCTTTGAGATAACTTCTTCCCTCTTTCCGTGCCCGTGTGAGTAAAAGATGCAGTGTAATGTACCATTATTAAGTTGCACTCCCAAGTAATGAACTATTCCATTCCAGCAGTTCATACCGGGATGTCAAACAATCTTAAGACCTTGTGAATTACTGTCCAACATCTACAATGCACTGTATCTCCTTCTCCCCCCCCCGCAGGAACACTTTACGCCAGAGTGCAAATTCAAGGAGTCGGTGTTCGAGAACTATTACGTGACATACTCCTCCATGATATACCGGCAGCAGCAGTCGGGCAGGGGCTGGTACCTCGGTCTGAACAAGGAAGGAGAAATCATGAAGGGGAACCACGTCAAGAAGAACAAGCCAGCAGCCCACTTCCTTCCCAAACCTCTAAAAGGTAAGCCGGGGCACATCCTCTTTCCCATGTTACTGTTACACCATTAAGGGGTCGAGTTATACTCTGTCAGAGTTAGTTCATACACTGCAGTAAAAAAAGTAAATGTTGCTCCGAACAGTTGCACTCTAAAGTATAAAGTTGCTGTAACGACTTAATCTATTGAGAACGTTTCTTAATTATTCAGCAATGTCACTTTTCTAGTTTGTTTTTTTATAATAAGAGACCTGCACTGGGAACCGTAAGCGTTTCTCTAATTAAACTTCTATTCTTTTACTAAAGAGCTGCTTTCTACATGACCCTCTACCATTGAGCAGTCCCCTTAGAGATGCTGGTGTTGACCTAGCTTCCACTAGTTGGTCACACTCCACTGCAGACAGAAGCAGCACGAACAACATGTTTTAATGCCTCGAATAAGGACTTTATTTTCAGTACAGTGAAGTCAAAAGAGAACCCCACCCATCCAGGCTATGTGTGTGTGATAGTGTGGCAAATGTGGAGAACAGAGGAATGGGAAGGGAGAGGCAGAAATGGGTCTCTCTGTTGAAAAGGCCACCGTTTCCTTTCATCTTCAACAAGACACAGATGTACCTGTCAACAGAGAGAGAGTCTGTTTTCACTTCAGTGGGATAAAAGAAAACCCTTTTTTTTCTTAGTAAGGAATAAAAGGCTTGCAGCACAAAAAAAGCCCAAACAATGAAGAAAAGAGGGCCGTTCCTTTAGATAGCCGAGTTTCAAAGTTTGGGTCCATCACAAGTTGCTATTTTTATAGTTTCACTCCTTTATTTTGTGTGTGTGTGTGTGTTCACACATTAACATGCCTACTGGCGCTGTCGATTTATTACTGGCTTCTACGGTAACTGTGTGAGAAGATAATTTAGTACCAGATAAAATATTTTATCATACAATTATCAAGGATCAGGGGATTTGGGCAAAATGTAAATCAAGTTTTATTTTGATATCAGTAAATATTTTGCTTTAGTTGCTACATTTGGATACATTATGGATATACAGGGAAATGGATATTTTAATTAATAAACTGACATTCACTTACTGACCATTTCATTAGGCACACTTACAACCTAAAGCAATCCAATAGAACAGATCTGCCATTAAGTCTACTTGTATAAAGGGTATACTTTTTCAGTTTTTGTTGATGTCAGAAAATTGATAACTCTACTTTATTTTTTATTTTTGAGGTCATAGTGAGTGGTGGTGTGAGAGTGTATTCTTCCAACAGTTTCTTTTAGATAAACACTGTGACTGTGAATTCATATTCTTATTTAGAAATATACGACTCTTCTGTTACGATCATCCGTACAGTGCAGTTTCATATACGTTTGTGTTACGGCTGAACTAAAGCATTCATGTGTGATTGTAACGCTGGATATTCCAGCTCGGAGTTACATTCTTCTATTTCCAAATGTGATGCTGCCCCTTCTTGCGTCATTGGTGAAGCTCCTCCGGCCAGCAACTTATTAAAAGTCTGTGCCTGCCCTCCCAGATCACGATAATAGCTTTTCACTTTCATTTAACCGAGCCATCGAGGGGGTCTCAAACACACTTACGAGCAATAACCAGGGAGGGATTGCCTTGCTTTATGCTCAGAGAAAAATACTGAGAAAAAGAATAACGAGGATAGATGTAGGCTGGGTGAGACAGTAAATCTAACAGATTCCAAAAACTATTACCCTCAGCTGTCTTTTTTTATATCTCATCTCCACGGAGACATTTTTTTTGCAGTCCAACAGCAAATCCTAAACAAGTTTGTTGTAATACCCAAAGATGTAAGTAATTCTCCTTCTTTTGAACAAACTTTAAATGATCCAGTGATGCACCATATTTACTAAATCATGTACATAATTTAAACTCCAGATGTATCAAGTGGTTTGGAAAGAGCTTTGCAAAGGAACCAGAGAGAGAAATAAAGGAGAATTTGTTCCAGCGGCTCATAAAGATTTAGAGGCGGCGGTGTTACAGGGCACCAATTAAAAAGCTGTCTCTGTATTGGCGACAGCATCTCCTCCAGCCATTACTCACTACTGCTTCTGGTTCCAGTCTGTGAGTCTCAGCCCACAGCCTCTCATTCTGTCTTCCTCTGGATGAAGCAAGTTCAGCTCCCGTCATTCAAAACCCAAACAGGAAGATCCTCTTGCAAATCTTCTGGAAATAATTGATGCAAGACACAAAGAGTGTGAAAAGTGCACTATGGTCCTTCGAGTGGCGTCTTTCACCGAAACACGCAGAGATTTATATTACATTACAATCATTTCGCAGACGCTGTTATCCAAAGCGACAATAAGTGTATTCAACATAGGTATTCAAGAGAACTACTAGTCACCAGAAGTCATAAGTGCATTTCCTTGATTACACAAGAATCTAAGAGCATAAACCAGAGCGAAAACCAGAGCAGAAGTACAGTGCAGAAACAAACTAAAACGAATACAATAAATGCAAATAAGTGCTAATACAATACAATACCATAAGTGCTAAGTGGAAGGCTCAGGGTGGTAGATTTATGGAGGAATGTGAAAAATGACGAGATGGATGGTTGTTACTGGGGATTCATGTCTAAATATAAATAGTGTCACTGGTGTTGAGGTGGAACCATAATACCGAGGTCAGTCGCCCACCATTATAATCACACAATACTGTCACTAACAAGCCTGGAATCAATCATCAGCAGTTTCCCAGTGAAACCCTGCCATTGATTGATGTGTGTGAGGATGGTCTCCGGATTGCTGCTGTGACCAAAAAATGCCGGGCTAAGTGAAGTGTGTGAAGGACTGGGTTTGCTGTTTCAGCCACACACTCCCTTAGGAATGAACATCAAATAGCATTCTAGGCAGAAGGATGTTGACGACATCCTGAAACCAAAGACTCGGATCACAGATGTTTCTTCTGAAAAGCGGCTGCTGAGACGCTCATTGGGCCAATGCTACATACACAGCAAAGCTGGAGCACTAGCAGCTCCTGCATTTATAATGGCCAGCTGTGAATATAGGATGTTTTTTTTACTTCAGCATCTAATGCTATAATCTCTTGATTCAGCAGTTTGCATGGAACTACGCGATCCCACGTCATGCCATCACTGGAACTACAGTATTCTAACCAAAACAGAGCGACGTCCCACTTTGTTGCCATTTGTCGATTACAAATCACGGTCCTTGATGTCTGTCGTTGCTTGTCTAATGAGTACAAAAAGGTCAGTTTGTCTGATTCTCAATTATTTTGTGTTTCCACAGTGGCAATGTACAGAGAGCCATCCCTCCATGACTTGACAGAGTTCTCCCGGTCCGGCAGCGGCACGCCCACCAAGAGTCGGAGTGCCTCCGCTGTGCTCAACGGAGGCAAAGCCGTGAGCCAGAACGAGTCGACGTAGCCCGGCAGCCGAAAACCTGGGGCCTGGGGCCGAACCACGAAAACCTTACCTCCAGCAGAGCACGAACACAAGCAGACTCATCTCACCGATCGGCGGTTCAGGACTGGCTACGACAACAAAACCACACACCAATACGCAGACACCATCAATAACAAACACTTAGGTACCATCCTGGTCAATCATCATCAAAAAGATCATCAATAGCAAGAAAGTTAACAGCACAGAAACCATTCTGAGCATTACAAAAAAGAAATATTACATTTTTGCTTTGGTTTATCTATTACCTTGATCACTCTTTTTTGGTGATGATCGCATACCAGTTAGCTCATCTTTACCTTGTTTGATTTTTCTTGATTTCCTTTGGTCATTTAGACACCAAGCACTCGTGCATCTGTCGAGACAGGGACAGGAAGTTAGACATGTTGGCGTTCAGGGCTGCCAGTGATAGTGCTGGTCTACGAGGCTGTGGTGGTACAGTACGAGCCCTGATCTCTGTCTCCTCCATGCTTCTGTGAATACAAAGCCTATAAACTCCCTGGTGTGGCCCAGCCCGGCGCTGCCGGGACTGTGGCCAGCCGGACGGTAGCTCTCCTGCATCCTAGTGCACACGCTCAGAGACTGAGCTCATGGGAAAATGAAGCCTATGTTCAGCCGACCTGAAATATAAAAAAGGGACAGTGTGTGGAGTTTTTCTTTTCTTTTTGTCAGAAATGCCACAGCTGCACCTTGGGTTTTTGGCTATTTTTCTGAATTAGCCAAGAGCTTTTTATTTGATAACTGGCTTTTGTTTTTGTCCCCTCTTGTTCTCTTCCCTCACCATCGTTCAGTATTTGTATTTTCGTTGCTGTTACATCACTGAAAGGGGTTCCAGCAAACCAAAGACAGAACGAAAGAGTGTCCCTTTAAGCCGCTGAAAACCAAGCCAGTATAAAGACTGGACATTTTGGTTTTTTTCATTGTACATTTTTATTGAAAGAAAGCTAAGTTTTGTGGGGAAAAAAGGAACAATGAACAAAGCAAGTGATTTTAAACACTTTGGAGGTGGCAGCGTGCTTGATGTTGTACTTTTTGCTGATCTGCTCGATGGCCGAGGATTGAAACGACTATTCTGTGTTCCCATTCCCTTCTGTTACCACTGTGTCACAATGTCTCCGTCCTTTGTCCTCGTGATCCGTCTCCTCCCTCTGTGCTTGTGTGTCATACTTCGACTCCCCCGCCTCCCTTTTTTGTCGACTTCTATTGACCGATACCGTTCACCATAGGAATATGGTGCAAGCCACTTCCCAGGATGCTTGTTATGTGTTTGAGTAAGTTATTGTGGTGACAATATTTTCTATATTTAAAAAAAAAGAATACTGTGGACTTTTAGGTGGCTTAACATTTTATAGGACACGTCATATTTGTAAAAGTGGAAAAAAAAAAGAAGGAAAAATAACATACAAAAATGAACATCTTCCCTTTCTTGCACAGGGCATGTACAAACACAATTATGTACAAAAAGGACCCCTTTTTGTGGGCTAGGTACTCTTCCCTTCAGCTACATAACTTCTTTCTGGTACATGCTTCTGGGAGGCTTTCTTTTCTTAGGTTCCTCCAGAGGTGGTTTGTATTAGTTGAAACTATCTCTTGCATGGGAGAAAGCAGGGAAATTCTGGTATAGAGCTGCATGATGTAGGCTATGTGTATTAACCCACGTTGGATCATGTGTTCCAAACTACCAGGCTAAAGCTGATAAAAACAACATTTTACAGGCAGGCGTTGTGGCTGCCTGGTAACTTCCAGTTGTTTATTATTTGTTGTATACACAAAAATGCACTGAATAAAATGTTTATATTAAGATATAATTTTAAAATGTGTCAGACTTCCTTCTTTGTCCTATCAACTGCCTTATTTATGTAGACTCCTCAACTTAATCTATGTATTCCACCATCCGGCCATTGCAATTATAGAGGAGCTTGGTTGCGGGGATCCGATTTTAGTTGGCAGGATTACATGGTTGGTTGGTGGTGCAGAATTGGGAGCCAGCTATGCTGAACACACACTCATATGGGACGCCGACATATCATATATGGCTGTAATTGCCTCAGAGTTGAGGAGGAAAGGCTTGTAGGGCTCATTGTGTCCACTAAATCAATACGTCATTTTGGGTTTGAGAGGCTGAAGTCTATATACACCTGGAGATTTCTCCACTGCTGTGGCTTTTCGATTCGTGCCGAGTGGCTCAGCAACGGTGTTAAGTAAGAAACATCACTTTTACCATTTCCCTAAAAGATTGAGATTGAGATTCCCAAAAAAGAAATCATCTTTGGGGCAATGCACAAGATCATCATCCAGAAATATCAGAGATCCTTCTAAGTGAAGGGAACTGCAGGTTGTGCCTGATCAAAATAAGTCTTTACATAACCGGGCAGTTTAAAAACAAACCCATGATGGGTAAAATCAGAAGATGTCAGTTCTTTCTGTGTTCATATGCACACAAGGCAGAAACGATCTGGTGAGTCGGTCACTGCTAAAACAAAGTGGTGAAGAATGATCTGAGTGATGGCATGGCGCTGTGTTAACCTGCCAGGCTCTGTTAATAAGGTCAGCCCTCTCCGTTGGTGCCTCCGTCATCTCTGGAGGAAGCCCTTTCTCTAATGAGGGGTTTTGTCCATGATTGTCGCCCACAGTACGTGTGAGGAATGATAAGGGTAAAGGGTGTCAGCCTGTGACGCAGAATTAAGCAATATAAGAAAACTACTATTGTTGAGCAAACTGTAGTGAAATGGAAAAAACAAGAAAATTGAAGGTTTTCTGAATTCATTTCCTGAATACAAAGGTATTTAATGGGACATGTCAATCAAGGACACGTTGCCTTACATTTTTAAAATAATACCCATTAGTTTGAAAGTCTAGGAAATGTTGCTGACATATATCCTCCTCAACCTGGGTGCTTAAACATTTCAATGAAGTTTACACGAGAAGCAGCACAGTCTGCACAGGAATTCCTCTGTAAATTTGCAACAAAGTGACGTGCAAACTAGCTCCTATGCTTTTTAAAAATGAATGAATGACAAACTGTCGCTGTTCTTTTCTTCTTAAACTGTCAGGCTCAAAGAGAGATTGTGAAAGAATGAGTGCCTTACATCACCCCCATACAATATGCATTAGAATACTGTATCTCCATATTTGCAAACTCCAACATTTTGTAAAGACCTTTCATACTTATATTCTGATCAATGGTGCATTGGATAGTGTAGACACAAAACTGCACTACTGTTGTCACAATACCACAATTATGACTTTGATACAATACCTGCCGAAAGTATCTCGGTATTGATGTGATACCACGGCCAAAAGATTATAATAATAAATTAGGAAAAGCAACAGAATAAAACATGACAGAACATGGAACATAAAATTCCTTTAGGTGACACAGCTGCATATTAAAAGGTTAAATCCTTGAGAGGTAAGTACAAGCTGTGCTGTAAGCTTAATTGTCACGTTAACAATGAGGCCACAACAACTATGCTCTCCAACAGAATCCACACAGCACACCGGCCTCTCTCTCTCTCTCCACACTAAGCCGACACACAGCTTGGTTCCGCCTCTTCTTGTTGCCGTCCCGGTGTCCAAAAAGAGGAGAGACAATGTCCTGCTTGAATCCAGGTTCTGACGAACGACAATGGATCAAATCTGTCCAAATGGGGTGCGTTTGGGTCCACAAACAGAAGTGAGAACAGGCTCTCTTGACGCAACAGTCTCCGGCTTGCTGCATCATTTACAACGGAAAATCTTTTCTCGCACTTACTATCAATACTTGTGAATGAATGTATTCAATTTGAATAATGAATACTGCAGGACATAGTAGACTAAGCTTTTAAAAGACAGTTTCGTGACAATCGTAACTGACAATTTTTTTTAAAAAGATTCAAGAGACCCCAAAACTTTTGCTTTGTCGTTTATTTGAAAAAAAGACGAGAAAAAAGAAAACAAAAAGAGAGAGATACGTCAGACGAATCTCTTCTGCATTTTGATGGACAATTTTTCTGAATCTGAATTTAACGAATAGTCAACAAAATCAGGTCGTAGTGGAATGTGCTTGAGAAGTTGTGTCATCGTACAATATTTTAAGGGCAAAAGAGACTTGCTGGTTACTACAGCCTATACTGCACAGCTCTACATTAAACTCACTCTCCATCGTCGGAGGGTGCGATAGAGGAGGCATCCATTTGGTCTATGGAGACTG
This sequence comes from Pholis gunnellus, assembly GCF_910591455.1. NCBI lineage: Eukaryota > Metazoa > Chordata > Actinopteri > Perciformes > Pholidae > Pholis > Pholis gunnellus. The sequence continues at coordinate 16,713,957 of NC_136537.1, forward strand.
CCTCATTACGCCCATTGCCAGCAGAGACAGGAGGACTAATAGGCCTCTGTAATATAGGCCCCGATATGAGCAGCTTCATCGTTCAGTTTGACATCCCCCTACTCCCTTCATTTCCTTTTTGCCCATCTCTGGACTCCATTCATTAGCACGGGGCAGTCCAATTCATTAACGTAGGCTGCCACTTTCACTCTTTGGCGTCTCTTTCTCCATTTCCCTCTTTCTCTGTCTTTCACTTGCTTGACCAATCAGGTATTCTGCCCCTCACTTGGCCAGACTAATGAATCTTCATGGAGCCCCTAAAAAAGAAAAGAAGAAGAGAGAAGATGCAAATCCTGACGGAGCGTCTCTTGCACCTACTCGCCACGCCACGCACGTATACGCACGGGAAGCAACGCTTTTGCCACTCCAGCGTGCGAGGTTCTGAGAACTCGAGTGGGATCGGTCGGCAATAATCCGTCACGAATCGAGCCGAGCTGATGGAGCTGTGATATATGTGAGCACTGTGTACCTGTGAACGCTACAACTCATTACCCTTCATCACTGCCAGCACACGCTGGCTGCCTTCCTTCCTCTCTCTCACCCAGTCTCTCCATCTTTGTCATCTTATTCACAGTTGCACTTTCAGCGTGACATCCTTTACATGTCAAGAAATGACATGAATGTCTCTATAATGTGCTTTATATGGGACTGAATAGAAAGGCTTACTGCATGATCCTTTGGTGCTTCTTTATTGACTGTATTAGAAATTACTAAATTACTCATTAAAGCTTTACAAATCAGCAATTATATTATAGTATCAAGCTTAGCATTAATAAAAGATTCATTAACGTTGATAAAATCATGAATAACGATTTGAAAACCGTTCATGACTATGCTTTACTGCAAGTGTATAGAGGATATGCATCATGATCAGATTTACCAGTTTTACAGTCAAAGCTGTAAAATAAATCCTTTTAACTTCACATATCGTTACTTTCTTTATTTCTGGGATTAGTTATTTCTCACTCACAATGTGGATGTTACAGATGTGTCTGGTAGCCTTTCATTATCCTTTTTCTTACCGCGTTGTCACCAGAGGTTATTCAGAAAACAATTTTCCACCTGCCAGTCAAGAAGTCAATGCATGAAATTACTCTAATTATGAGACAAGCTGGAAAGATTTTTTTGCACACAATTTATTGTACAGCAAACTGAGTCAAACGCAACTTCCCAGAAATATTGATGCGTTTACAACCGTCGGAAGAAGACAAAGACAACTTAATGTAATTGACTGGCTGACGCAGAAACCTCCCACGAGGGGCAGCTGCAGCTCTCATTTACTTCCCTTCCTCTCTTTCTTTATTAGTATTTCTTGGGGACAGTTTAGAAATAACTTACTCTCAATGTTTTTGCAAATGAAAGGGGTACATTAAAATGATGTGTTGCCAAGAATTGGTCTATTTGAATATGAAGCTGTATTGTCAAAAATGGACTATACCAAAACAAATGAGAAAGAGAAATTGAAGCTAAGCAGACTATAAATAATGTCGAGCTATATGGCTCTGAGCCCTGGAGACATACTCAGAGTAAACAGGCAGGAGGGGGGGACAGCTATAGTGTTAGGAAACAAAGATGTGCACTTCCCTCTTGAGTAGAAAGCAGAACAAATAAGTGACACTTTTATTGTGTAAAACTAGTGCACTGGCTGTTATGCCTGGGAAACAAAACGAACTTAGACAAAATAAGCTCATCAGGTGACAGTAGTCGAAACCATAAACTGACATTCTGCGGGCCTTCAACTCGTACAGGAGAAATAGTCAGGTAGAGAAACAGATTTGTGAATTGCATGAAATGCACCACTGCCAACCGTCGGGCCTCTCAATCCCACAACACCTCGGTGTCCTCTGAGAGCCGAGAATTCAAATAGAGTGTGCTGCTATTTGTCCCTCTAACGGCATCTCTTCCATCATCCTCCCCATGTGCCCCTGGTTGGCACAGAAAAGGCAGTGGCTCCATTCTCACCAGATTACCCGGAGCAGAAAGTGTCTCGCACCTCTGCTTATCAGCCCCACCAGCACATCAGAGCAGCAGGGACGGGGAGAAAACATCGCCCAGAAATAGCACACAAGACATCGCGGCTCCCTCCATTAGAGGAGCTGGGGTGTTGCCTCCTGCTTGTGCTCTTCAGGCTATAGTTGGATTTAATGTTGATTGTTTATCAGAGGTGGGAGCTTGACCCACTTGTGTTTACTGAGGAGGAAACTAAAAGGAAATACATTAGAACACAGGACTTGAGAGACCATTTTTCTCTGTGATCCAGCAGACCACACTGACTTTGAAATTAAAAAAAATGTCTTCAAGGTAAAGTGGAAATGAATCACTAAATGTAGTGAGCATAATTTACTAAATGGATTCCCACTTGATAAAACATTCTCGGTTGAACACTGTCAGTGGATTAGCATAGAAATTGGACTGCAGCATTCATCAGTAGACACTTGGGGTTTTTCTTGGTGATGCTCTATCAGGCCTGTACAGCAGCCACTGGGCCTTTTTCACTCCATCCTGGTCTCCAGCAAGTGAAAACCATACTAAGTTGGACTGAGGTCAGATGATTCAATCGGTCAGTCAACATTCCCCTGTTTGGCAATAATTAACTCTTTGGATGCTTTGTTTCTACATGTAGGATACTTGGCATGCTACACTAGGACTATGTAAAGAAAGGGCTGTAATTCACTGGTCTGATATGGGTCCTGCTCTATAGCTTCCTTAAAGTCAGCACATCAGCTTTAGGTTGTGGCTGTTTGATGCAGCATCCCTGGTTCGGGTACAGTTGGTACCCTCTGTAGCACATCTGTCCCTCTTCCTATTTACTGTCAGCTCTCCCCAGTTAACTCTACTAAAAGAAAAGGCATAAAATGCCCCTAATATACTTAAACTAAGCTAAAAGTCTATAGCCTTGCTAGCAACTCTGTGAAGCTGCACTTAAATATCAACAAAGCTAGTGGAAACAATTCTCTGAGGACCACGAATGTCTGCAGAAAATGTCCACGCAGACAGTTATATTCCAGATATTACGGTCTCCTGACCAAACCGTATGGCCGACCAACAACGCTGCTAGCATGGCTGAAAAAGTCGACACCTCTACCTCACAGTCATCGTTTCATTTAAATCAGATGTGTGAATTATATTCTACTACTATTCTGAATATGACAATATTCTGATTTAGATTATGGTTCATGTAAACTTCTTATTAAGCCGTATTCCGAATGGAGCATTTTACGTGAAAAGCGTCAACTTGGCGGCGTGGGCTCATTTTACGTTAATCGGAAAATGCACGGCTGCATGTAAATGGGAATATTAGTGGAATATTCATTGTCATTAGCCATGTAAAACAGCTTATTAGGAGTATTGTTTTTTCAGAATAAGGGAATATAAAACTGAATATTTGGTGCATGTAAACATAGTCAATGTGTGGGTCTGTCTAACCATCCGTTCTTCTCATTTACAACTGATGGCACATACAGTGGACGCAGATAGATCAGTGTAGAGTGGGAATAGTTCAAAGTGTATGCAAATGAATGCTCGTGTATTCAGAGAAGGATGCTGTGGGCGGGTTGACTTTACTCAAAGACTTATAGTAGTTATTTCAGTAAGGTACCACTTCTCCAGAGAGGAAATCAAGTGGCTTTTTGCTTGAAAACATTTGGACATTCAAAGACCTCTGACATTACATCATCATGTAAGCCTTTAGTGACAGCACAACACTGTCATTTCTGTATATTAGATAACAGATGTAGACCACACAGTATAACAAATCACACAAGTGCTGGTGGAAAATCCCTTTGTCTGGTTTGAGCAACTCTTACTTAATCCAGTAATGACGTATTAATTGGAACACCTGTCATGTATCGGCTGTAAATGTGGACGTTTTGCAGGAGACCCACTGTGTGAAAGATTACATAATAAAACACACAAAGAGTAATTTGACTGAATGGAGAAAAAATATTTGGTTGATGCAGCACCACCAAAGCCTGACAGCCTGACAGGGTTCTGACCAACGTATCCCAGTCTCAGTCAGGAGAGTCAGATTAGCGTTACTGTAATCCAGACAAAGACTGGAACCCATTAGTTCAATGAATAATCCCCAGTTAATAATGTAGAAGAGCAGCTTTGGATGTGAATTATGAAAGAAGGAAATGTGTTCTCTGTTGTGCGTGGCAGCTGTTCTCATCCCAGTTTTTATGAAGTATTTGTGGCCAAAAACACATTGCTAGTGGTCCTGGAGTTAAAAAGCCACCAGCTCTAGTCTTATTGTTTTATGTGAAGCTCTCTTATCAGGGGCAGGGGGATGCTACAGTAACTTTATTGGTTAGCTGCTCGAGGTATGGTATTTAGTGTAAATGGAAATAAGCTCTTAAGCATGAAAATATACTCAGAGAGTCTCTGCAGACACGTGCACTTTAAAATGTGCCTGTAGACACACCTGAGGGTGACATTTATGAGATGGGCGATTCTGAGCCTTAAAAATGTTTTTTAACTTGATATCATAAAAGAAAAAGTCCCAGACCAACATGAAGCATGTCCCAAGCTTTTTAGCAACATGTCCCGTCTCACTATTCTACATGATCTGTAAATGCCACGAGTGATTTTGCACAAAACAAACTAAAATTACAATATTTCCTTGAGGCTATAGTATTCTGGTCTATTTAGGTAACAGTCTGGAGTTTGTATCCCTGCTTCATTAATTATGCATTTCTCCCTGAAGGATTATTAAATGTCAGTTGATGTTATCTGGCAAAGAAGCTCTTCCTCTTTGGATCTAAGGGACTGACAGCAAAGACTGATGTTTACTGTCAGAAATGTTAGAACTTTTTAGTGCAACCAACTAGCACTGGCTCTGCTGAAATGTCCTGCGTATGATATTGGAAAGAGAAATGTACTGTATACACCACACTGAAACAGAGTTGGCCTAGAAACGTATGTGTAGTGCTTTCATGCAGAATTTGTGGGTGACAATTGTCTCTAGATCTGTGGTGTGAGATTTTACGAGTTTGTGTTCTAAGTATCACTATTCCGTGCCATTTTACTTGGCGAAAACAAAGATTTATTGGTACACTGAGTTTGTCTTACATAAGAGAAAAGGATCAGAAACATTTCATCTACTTTTATATTGTGGGTTCAAATAGCAACCGCTGTGTGAGGTCATACCCTCACTTTCTTCTGTCGTTTCAGCCACTCTCCTCCACATCACTCAAAAGAAGGTGTTACATCATTCTGTTTCGCTTTCTTGTTTGCTTGTTTTCAAAATGTGAGGCCATTTTATTTATAATGGCACCTTCTGAGTCATGTTTTTGAGAGGATTGTGTGATTCTTTTCATCAGATACTATGAAGTAATCTTCTGTCAGACCCAAAGAAAAGAAAACTGAGAATAAAGTAGAAATATGGTTCATATTTCTACTTTATTCTCAGTTTTCTTTTTGTATATTCTCTGCAGTCTTCAACACCTTTCAACCACACTATATACATGTATATACACACATATACAGTATATGTATATATATATATATATATACACACACATACATATATATATATATACACACACACACACACACATATATTACATATACATACACACTTATATACATACAGATATATACACATATATATACATATACACATATACACACTGTATATATACACATACACATACATATAAATGGCATCAATTCTTCCAGAGACATCACCAATTAATGTACTGTACCTGAAATACTAATTCAAATTAGGTTAATTCAAGAGATGTCCAAAAAACAGCATGGTGTGTTATGCAACAGCAGTACATTTCAATAGTACTGCTTCCATTTTTTGAGTTTGACTACCTCTTTACCTGTTCCAACTGGATTTGCTTCAGTACTTTTTAGCTTTGTATTCAAATCTCAGTCCCGCACAGCCAAGTCATTCCCTCAGGAATAGAGGAAACACTTTGTATACTACTCATATCCTCCTGTCTGACTAACGCACTCACTGCGCATCCCCAGTTCCTACTTACCATAATGAGCCACTCCAATAGTGAACCACACATTTCACATTTCAACCACAAAGTCAAGAATCTGCTCATTTCCTGTCATTTTGGTTGTTGTTAGCATCCTATCCTCATCTGATATCCAAATGCATTTCAGTTACTACTCTCCTTTCATTTTGCCATTTTCTTTGTGCTGCATGGTGTTCTCCCTCCCTCCCCTCTCACTTCTTCCCTTCTCCCCACTACTAGTTTCCATGTGCAGGAGGGAATCCCAACTCTTGCCTCACTGCAGTGGGTGAGGTCGGGCATCATGTAACGGTGAGCAAATGAGCCAGACAGCTAAAGCACCAACCTCTGCTAGCATTGCAGTCAAGCAATAAGGCAGAGGCACTGAGAAGCAGGCAGGGGGCCATATCTAATATTAATGAAGCCTCTGCAGCATAAACTCATTCTCCTGCTGCCGCGCTACAAAAACAGTAGACAGAACTTGGTAAACGTTTAACCAGAAAATATGTGTGGAACTACGTCAAACACACATGAGAGTGGATGTCTTCAGGATGTCTGATATCTAATCATTGAGCTCACGTAATGAAATGTGTCATAATGTTTTGATATTATGTTGAACAGGTGTCACTGGTAAACAACGGGACTTAATCAGAATGTGTAAAAGATGTAGTCTGTGATGTGTGTCCCTCAAAACAGCAAGAGCTTCTTTAATATCCTGTTGGATTGACTGCCACATGTCGAGGTCCGGGAATGAATCAATATTGCCGCCCTTTGGTATTGATGGGATGGTGTGATTTACTGATCTGATATTTGAGGCTTTGCTCTGCTGATAAAACATGACAGTTAGTGAAAGCCATTTCCTCTTCTACATATGCATACCAGTAACCCCCCCCCCTCGCACAAATAAATGGGCTTGACATCAAACATGTGACAGGAGAAAACAGTGAGGGAACAGAAGATAATGAAAAGGACTTAGGACTTGTGTGAGCTGGAAGAAACACAAAGGGAGAAGAAATATGGGGAAAAATACCAAGCTGCCTGCAGGGAAGTCCTCATAGGTTGACTGCTTGCTGCAATAATTGAACGTTTGTGCCATCACGTTTATCCTATGTTGTACTACTGTACTAACCGCTGTATGTTTCCATCCAAATTTAGATTAAAATAAATAAATGTCAGCAAAAGAAAATGCAAATCAGCATTTGTTCCACCTGCAGATAGTATGGGGAAGGAAAGGACTCGTTTGTGAGTGGCAGCATTTCTCATTACAGCTTTTATAATGTTTTTTGCCCTGAAGAGTGACATACAGTTAAGGAAATATTTCGAGTGCTGTTCTCCACGTAAGATATTTAGTGTACGGCTTTATCTCTGAATCTTCAACAGCATCTAGCCCGGACTAGAACAGACTCAGTTCGGCTTGGTCTTGATCTTTACGCACCAAGCTGCGAGCTTTCTTTCAGATCTTTCATCTCACCCCCCCCCCCCCCCCCCCCCCCCTTATCACACAACTCCACGCGGTCTCCCCTCCTCTTCCACATCATTACAACTTCCTTTCTCAGTTTCTCTCGCGGCTCTCTGTTCTGCTATCTCCCAGTCTTATCTCCTGCGCACAATCCCTTTCTCTCTCCCTCAGCCTGGTGCTTTATGCTTGTGTGTCGTCTCTTTAGTCTCCATCGATGCGATTGTTGTCTCTGTGCTTCACACAAGTAGGTGGAAAGAGTTTTCATCCCATCCACCTTCCCCATTCCTGATCATTTCGTGTTGATTCCATTTGTGAATAGTGGGACTTGTGGTAAGGACGAATAGTGCACTTGCTTGGTGATCTGTATCTGTGGCTTGAATCCCCATTAACAGCTCAGCCTCGAAGCTCAAATGTACCAGGATGTCAATATCTTGGCCGGCTGTCGATCAGCTTTCTAAGTGGAGCTGGAGCCAGAAGCCTACAGGGAGGACTGCTGGGCAGAAGGTATCCGAACTTCAATGAAATACAGAATCTCTGCACTCTCTGTTGCCACTACCACAGTGGAAAGGACTGCAGTTGTTAAAGATTACTATGATATATCATCTCATGTCAGGGAAACAACCAATTCAATTGTGTATGCCATTATACTACTTCTGTCTGCTTTTTTTTAGCAATTTTTATCTTTTAGTGCCGCAGTAATCACAGTTTATTCATTCTTTATTATAAAAAAAGGAAATTAAAAAGAATTGCTTACTTTACGTGCGACCAACCACTACAGCACCCCTATCTGAACATGTGTTCACGCCTCATGGGTTTCCAGACATCACGATTTCACCTTAAATGGCTTCATCCTCAGCACTTCATACTCTAATAATACCGACACATCTGTCTGAACACTGTTACGATGCCAGTGTGATAGGAAACAGAGTAAGACATTTCAGCTGCTGTTTTGACGCAAGATTTGGACAGAGATGATGTCTTTGGTGAGTTATCTGAATCTCATTAGCATAATGCCATTGAGTGTTTGCATTGGGGAGCACAGAGTTTAGCTTGTTTCACCAAGACGCAGTGCTGTCTGCCAGTCTCACTTGGTGAGATGGCAAGAAAACAACATCTTTGCCACCCACTGTTAAACAACAACACGTATGTACGTAGGCCTAAGCATGAACCCATATACAGTAAAAATGTATAGTACGTACAAGTACATATTATGTTTAAAGCTTTTATTGGTACATTCTTCTTATTTCTGAGTGATGACATAGCATGTGTCTCTCTGGAAAGAATGGATTCTGTTATTCAGCTCTGCAGAGTTGATCAAGTTTATTTTTTCCTCGTGGTGTGTGATAGAAAGCAATTCAACATTTAGTCACACGTGGCGGAATGATTCTACTGCAGTGCGTGCTGTGGGTTTAACATTTTTAAGCGTATTGCAATTGTGCCCTCTGTTTTTCCTCTAGCCGTGCCAAGCCATGGCATGCATCTCCACTGCTGTGGCCCTGCTTAGTGGCACAGCCGCCCACAGCCATGAACAACTGAGGCCGGATGTATAAACACTACATAGGCACAAAAACATTCGCCAACACATAAAGTGGTATTTATAAGAAGAATGTGTTAACCTCGTGCATAGACGTGGTTTTATCGAGCCATGCAGGTGAAATAATTAGATGGAGATGAATTTTAAGGTGAGAGACAGGAATCATCAATGATTCATAATTTCTGACATGACGATTATTATTAATGACGGTTCATTGGTACATGTGATGCATTAGTGGTATGGGTGCTATAAATAGCAACAACCATGCCTCATGGTCGTGCATAATGACAGTTGCTCTGGAACATTTTGAGACCTTCGCCAATGCTAAACATTCTGTAAAATGCACTTCTTAGATCGCTCTTTTTACATCTCTCTGGTGGTGTCAGTTGTGTGTCTGATGTGCTTTGTGTGCATATTGTGTGTCTCCTTGTATTGGCTATGGGCAACGATTGCTTTGGTGGGAAAATAAAAGTGTGTGTGTGTGTGTGTGTGCCCCATGTCGCTGCATTTGTCATTACCTATTATAGCTGATTGCATGCTATGAGGGTCTACGTTGAATGAACATATTGCCTCGAGGCTCTACACTCACTTAGAATGAATGATGATTCACCCGTCATAGAGGTTGCCACAATCGCTTTGCTCTTGTTTTTACATACATCTTATTAAATGCACTTTAATCATGTTCATGTAAACAATGCTGACGGCAAGCACTTATCCTGTATTTCTGTCATAACGTGACATACTGTGAGCAATCCCTTGTTCAATCCCTTCAATGATAAAACACAATGTCAAACAAAATCTGTAACAAACTAAATAATGATGTTGTTTGTAATGACACCAGGAGCTCATAATTACAGTTCATGAAAAGCATTCATACCCATCTATCTTAATCCCTGTATGAACTATATGTCATTTATATTTACATACACACACTAAACATGTCTAGATCACGATACAGGCCTAGATGTAGAGATTAGAGGACGCATGTCAGCCGGCTTGCTGTAACATCAGCTGTTCCCAGGTAGTGGGGAAGTTTACTGTAATCCCACATTTTCTAGGTTGTTTTTCATGCAGTGGAGAGTTACTTATCTTTTAAATTTAAAATAATAAATATCAAAAACATAATTTAAAGTCTGTCGTGCATTTGTGGCTGGAGCACCGCCCACGCCCCTGATCTACTCTGAGCATTTTCTGATGTTTGGAGTGTGCAGACACTGGATGTGAAGTGATGAGGATTGAGGCAATGGGTCTACGAAGCTCTGTGTGCTGATAACCAATGTCTCACCAGGAGATGTGGAAAAGAGAGAGGCCCTCGCTGAATGGAAGGGATCCTCAATATCTCGTGTGTGTGTGTGTGTGTGCATGGCTGGAATGTAATGCGTCTGCAAATGAGCGTGCCTTTGAGAAAGCGGCACACTGATGCTGTGTGGGTGTGTAGTGTGGGTTCGCTTGGTTAGTGAATGTTCATTCTCAGAGCCACGCTGTATTGACATATATAGGGCATACGCTTCATGTGAAGCAGATCTCGAACAAGAGGCGCTCATGATTCATCTCAAGAAATACGAGACCCTTGACGTTATTTACAAAAAAGAAGATGAGAAGAAGGGATGGAGAAAAAAAAAGGGAGGTGGGTCAGTCATTCTGGGCAGCGCACAGAAAAAGGAGCCGGTTGCCATGGTTTCAGCCAGTAGTTGTGGCTGATGGTGTTGCTGGGCCGACGGGAGGCAGGCAGCTGGTTGCCTAACAGCAGCAGATGGAGCAACGCAGGTTTCCAAGAACACACAGGCACTGTCCCTCGCCTACATGTGTCATATTATCTCCGTCATCGCTATCCACACACACACACACACACACTGCTCTGTGGGGAGTCATTACTGGGCTTTAGCTTTTAGCCTTTTATGTGGCAGGATCTGTTTCCACCACACAACAAAGCGCCATGATGTCAGCTGTAAGTAGAGACAGCATTTACAACATTAAATATAGTGTTTGATCTTAATTGAATTAATGACAAACAGAAAAATACAGACTTGTGCATGGATAGATTAAAAAAGTATTCACGCCATTCTCTCTTGTCATCAAAGGGAACTTTGAAATTCATCAAGTGTGGAATTACAAATGAACTCCGGTATGACTTTGTTTGGATGTCTCCATCTGATCATTTTATAGGCTCATAAATCATCAGTTTTATTCCTTGAGCTAGTTAAGCTCTCACAAGCAAGCACATGAACTTAAAACCCCTCAGAGTATAGTGAAACTAAACTTAACAAAGCAGGGTTTTTTGTCCAAAACACTCACACATACACTACCAATAAGAGCTGCTTCTTCTGTGCCTTTAGGTTGGCAAGCAGTAGCAGTTTTCTACTGTAAACCCTACAAAATATATTTGAATGTGCTTTGGTCAAGTGCTCGTGTCTGTGCATGTGTGCTTGCTTGTGTGTGTCTTTGTGCATGCTGTTATTATAAAGTTGAGAAAGAGAGAGATAAGCAGAGGAGGCAGCTGACTACAACAACCAGAGGATCACTGAGCCCACTCCGAACTTTTAACAACTTCACAGACCTGTGCTCTCACCCCGGGTGAGATAAGTCTGATAATAGCTCGGCAGGATGAGATATGAAATACACAGAAGAACGTCCATAATCCTATACTGTCGTTTGTTTTTGCCAGGATGGCATCAAATCATACAGATTTGGATGTAAGCTCATCAGTTATTATAGGTAAGAGAGCAGGAAAAGAACATGCATAAAAAGCATATTTTCTTCCTCAAGTACATCACGACTCTACAGAAGAAGCCTTTTTTTTGTGCAGTTGCTATGGAAACCATAATTAAAATCCAGCGTGATGGCACTGTTTCCAATTAGAGCACGGCTTTGTACCAAATCGAGCAATGCCAACTGGTTGCTGGATTTTTCACGGACAGCATATTTATCAAAAAAGAGCATGGTTGGATCAAAACACACACAGAGAGAGAGAGAGATTGATAATTGAGATGTTATTGTGTTTTAATATTATTGTGTGTTTAATTTTTGTTGATGCTTTGGCAATACTGTTTCTAAACTTTCATGCCAATAAAGCAAAGAAAATTGGAGGGGGGGAGGGAGGGAGAGAGAGAGAGAGTGTGTGATCGTGGAAATGTCTTCCTGTTTGGACAACACTGGCTTGGCTGACCTCCCACAAATGAGCAGCTGAAAGATCGTTTGACCAGAGGGGACCCTGTGTTAATACCCGCTAATTAATATTCATTACAATATGATATGATTGCTTATCGAACAGCCCGCCCTCCCCCCCACAACGTCTCTGGTATACGTAGAGACACTTCCGTCATGCTCACAGCTTAATTTAAGAACATTTATTTTATGCATCCTTGTCACTGTCCCCCCCCCCCCCCCCCCCCCCCCCCAATAATGCATCCCATCCATCTTGTCACACATGCTAAGCAGGGGGAATTGGAGTTACAGCGGAATTAGGCCCATTAGAATAATTAATTTCCTCTAGCGTGTGAGAATGTATCAGCATTATTAATAATGTGGTAGCCAGGTCCAAAAACAGCCCTCCGATGACAGAGATGGACGAGGCCAGTCAAATTAAGCTGAGAAACGCACCGCAGGCTTCAGGCTGCTGCCAGGCTATGTTGAACTGCACTTTACCAAAGATATAGTATATGGAGTATGGAAGAGCTGGTAGATGCAACACACATACTTGTACTGAATAAGTGTCGTGGACTAGTATTGATTCATACTCGTATTATTATGTTTGTGTGACAGAGAAGAAATTCCCATTCTTGTTGCTTTGTATCTTTTGAAAAAGGCCACGTCTGAATGGTAATGCGCTGTGTCATGCTTTGCTGTTATGCAATCTGCAGAAAAAGTTGTTTTCATGACTGTCTATTAGGCACAAACAATCGGGTAGTTTTTTTTTCATGAAAAAAGGAAAACAAGTGACACGACATGTCAGTTACAGGAGCAACTCTCACCCCACACCCAAAGCCACTGTGCCACACAAGATAAAAGCACAATGAATGAGGCACTGACCTGTGGGTGTACTATGGGTAGTTAAAACGAACCTGATGTTTTGAGCCACCATGTGACTGACCACACTCTATCTAGACACACACATAAACACACACACACACACACACACGCACACACACACCGTCACACATGCACGCACACAAACGCTTACTGGCCGACAGATGTTCCTGCCTGCAGCAAATACACAACACCACAAGATTGGCCACCATACAATGTCATGCTGGTTAGCATCTGCACAGACTTGTTACAAAACAAACAATCATCCATTTGAAAAAGGTCACAGCCACTGACACCAATTTTTACAAATGGAACAAATTACGACGTTTTTAGTGCTGGAATTTTGGTATAGCTGCTATTTAAAGGCCAAAAAAAAAAAAAAAGGAGGACATGAATGGAACAATAATATGTTCATGGCAGCGTGTTTTGAGACATTCGTTTCAGGATTTTTCTGTGGGTGTCAGAAGATTGACAGAACACAGCATAATCCAAAACACTCAACTCAGGCACAAGAAAACACCAGTAAAACAGTGACTGTGACAAAATCAGGTAAATACTGTTTCTCTCCATTTACAGTAAATGGTCTATCCAGCTTGGCCAGGGTTTGCAGTTTTTTTCTCAGTTCCTTTTGGCACAAATATTCAATGAAAGTAATTCATCTCCAAACACTGTGTGAACATCTATTCCCAATGTTATTACAGCATATGCATGTGTTGATCCTTTCAAATATATTATTGATTATCTTCAATAAGCCTTGGGATGCACTGAGCAGGTCTTGGTGATAACACATGAATTACAGTGGTATTGTAATGAAGGGTGTTTCCCTGACATGCGTTTATCGGCATTGTGTAAATCATCACATGCTAAATATGTCTGTGGCTAATCCAGCAAATAAAGCACCTTACAGGTCAATATGCTTTAATATATTGGTGTAAACATCATAATATAGTGTGTTTTAAGCATGTTGTGCAGCTCTGGGATAGAAAATGATCATTATAGCCTTTTTGACCCTTTGCTTCGGACAAGGAAAAACTCCTCCCAAATAAACTGCAACAGGAATAAAGTAGAAGAAACCTCAGGAAGAGCAACTGAGGATGGATTCCTCTTCTAAAACGGAGAGACGTGCAATACACAGAAGTATAGACGTGTTGGGGAAAGAGAGAGAGAGAGAGAACTATCTGAATGCTGCTGTGTGATGGTTAGACCTCGAGCAGTGGTCCTTAAAGACGATTGCATGCTGCATGTGGCCATTCCACTTCACCTCAGCGTTTGAATCAGCATTAGTAACCACACCCTTCATTATTCATGACTTCTAACAGAGCCCCTTTGACACTTTTTGCCAGATTACCCAGCTCACGTTGCTGAATGCTACTCTGAGAAGAAAATCAGTACACAATACTAAACGATTAAAAGACGTGTATTGAAAAGAAATTCAGAGAAAATCTCTATGTTGTTATTTGCCTCTCCAAGTAACCAGCATTTGGGGCCACAAACTTCCATGAAAAATGAAGCCAACGGAAATGCCAACTCAGTCCGATTACCAGCTGCAGCATTTAAATTCTGTTTAAAATATATTAAATGTGTTAATTAAAATCAAATTTATTTGAATCAAAGGTCAAAATAAAGACCAAAAGAACAAATGGTGTATGGATGTGACGACAGACTGAGTGAGGTTGAAAAATGCAGTAAAAGGCTTCTGACACTTACAGCAATGAAAGTTGAATTACAGACGCAGCATACATTCATTCTACTGTTTTGAGCACGTTTATTCTTGGTGTGCCTCATAAACATGACTGAAAGGAACGGATTATTGTAGTATGGAATATTTATAACCCTTATGCTGACTATGGGAGTCAGCAATGTAAAAGTGGATAAGTGAGTGAGCCAACTCCCACCCAAACTATATGTCTAATGTGCACCATCTTTTCATTATAATACAGTCAAATCTGACCGTTTCATCATCAAAATAATAGGGATCTGGATTTGCCATTCTTGGATTAAGATCCACTGTTTATCGTGATTCACAATGTAAATGCCCTTAATCCTGTAATATCATTACATGGATGAAATTAAATATTAACCTTATTCAAGCAAAACAACCTTCCATCTGTGTTTGCAATATCCATGAACAAAATGATGTCTCAATGACCACTGAGAGGTAGTGATGGTACTAAGGCAAGAGGGTAGTATCAATGATTCAACCACAATAAAATAAAAATAATTAGAGCCAAAAAATCAGGACTCGACCAGGAGGTGCAGTGCATGGGGTCGCTCAGCCAATGGGGAGAGCAAAGATATAATTTGATTTCATTTACACAAAGCATCTAATATTTGAATGGCTGAAGGTGTTAGACTGAGTCAGCTACACTGCCATGCTGAAAGACAGCAGAGATCGGAGAGTTTTTAAGACTGATGAAGAGGACATTATTGATGTCGGCAATGATACTGTAATGTTTCACTTCAGGTTCTCAGAGAGCGCATGCATTCTAACTTTTTGTTAGCAACAACAAGCAACAGCATGAAGTCAGGTTGCTCTGTAGCAAGAACTATGACGCCTTTCAGAACTGTGTCAGAGTTCAGTACAAACATCTGATCTATGAATTTCATAAGGCTGTGGAAAAAAAACAAAGCTTGCTTCAAAGACAAATTATAGTCTAAGCTTCAGGGCAAAGATGTCAAGGCTGGCAGACATCACAAAGCACGATACCGAGCACCAAGCACCATATCATAGTTTCAACTGCAATGCTTCTTTCCTCGACTGTTTCAATGATTCTACTGCAGATTCGGAACTGGTGTAAACCACCATCCACCCCCTCTCTCTTGTTAATGGCAACCAACATTTTACTATCTCAGAAAATGAAGCCAGAACCCGCCTCTGCCAAACAAACACCATGGCTACAGGGCCGGTGTGTTATACAGCAGCCCTGAAGCACTTGATGAACACACCCTGGCGCTCACAACCTTTTTTATTTGGTCACTATCCTCCGAAGTTTCTGCTTGCACTAGGGATAGGTCCTACATCACCTCACCTTCTTCTTAATGTCAAGAGACTTGTTGGTTTCAGTAAACATCCCTCCAGTGTTGTGCGATTGTGGATCATATATTCAATTGTTCTTCACAATGACGTCATGTATGCTGAAGATCTCTTCATTGACCTCAGTTCCGAGTTTACCACTGTTGTTCTTGATCGGGGCCTCCACACACTGCAATCAATAGATGCTGATATATCACTGGGCCATTGCATCCGGAACATCTGGTCTAACAGAAAACAAGTTGTCAAATTCATAATCATGTCTCACTACCCACAATTCTGTTTTCTCAATGACGAGTGTGCTCACTTCTTCCATACTTGTTTGATAAGGACATAGCCACCAGATCAACATACTGGTACTTGTACTCATCAACAGTATAGATAGCTTTCAGCATGTATTACTTTCAAAACAAGAATAACGTGGAAGTAAAAAAAAACACAACGAGAGTCATCTCTCCTCCAACCTGTTCCCATCAGGCAGGAGGTGCAGGAGCATGAAATGCTGAACTCCTCACTGTAGAGACCTACATAACCTCAGGCCATCAGGCACTTCAATATTACACCGAGTTATGTCAGCAATTCATATTCTTATACAGTGTGTAAAACATGTTGTGGTCTGTTTCATTTGTGCTCGGGTGACATGGCAATAAACTATTGAACTTGAACAGTGCATGAGTGAGCCGGTTAGTCAGTCAGTAAGTGAGTCAATGAGTGAAGGAAGTGAGTGAGTGAGCAAACAAAAATGGCAGATTGTCCTGCCATTCAAGCTCTAAACGGCTGACAGCGATTTTAAGTGAACAACGCTTTGCTTTTGTCATCTCAGAGCATTTGTGTACGTACAGTACATGTCCAGGATCTCATAGGCTTGTGTGTATTTGTATGTGAGTGAGTGTGTGTGTGTGTGTACGTATTTGTGTATCAGTCTGTCAGGGCTGTCCTCCACTCCTAATGGTTTAATGGGCACCCTGTGGTGCCTCTCAAGCCCCCTGGAGTGGGACACACTCAGAGTGTGTGGGAGCACAAAGGCACAGCCATGTCTCTGGAGAGGAGTGTCTTTGTGACGAGGGGCCACTGCTGTGCTGACTGTTGCTGGCCTCATGGTGATTACCCTCCCCGGGAGGTCTGCTTTGTGGGCCTTGAGACCCAGAACTTCACCTTTACATACCCTCCTGCTGCGCCTCAACAGGGGGCCGAAACGCACCCCTGTCGATCACCTCACTTCGGTAGAAGAAGGCTGGCCGCCGACATGCTCCGTCACTTTTCCCAATCAAGCGTAGGTACGTGCCTCTGCTTCACAACCGCAGTGATCCCTGCAGTACATGCAAGCAAATACGTCTAATATATACATAATATATAAGTAGTGCAGGTCATTTGGACATCTTAATTAAGAAAACAACACTCTGATGGTAAAAACTACATGCAAACCCACTGTCACATGTCAAACTCCCACAACAGGTCTTTTAACCATTCTGCAATGAAATGATAAAGATACAGATACACACACACACACACATACATACATATGCAGTGAATACATCCGCATCTGCAATTCCATGTTCTCACATTTTATGACCTACTTCTAAAGAAATGCATATTTTATATGTCGAATTTTATATGTCGAATTTCAACCACATTATGCTCACACACAGAAAGCCAAGTACAGTATGCAGATCCAATCCCACACAATCTGCCCACTGGCTTCTGAGTTCCACACCAAACACCATGCAAAAGCCTATAATTGTGTGTTGACTGTATTCCTCAATAAAGCAACCCAAGCCATAATATGCCTTTGAGAAGGCTGTAGCCTGGAGCAGAAGAGCGGGCATCCCAGAGCCTGGCTTCAGGTCCAAGGCAACGGAGGCGAGTAGCTTAGTTCCTCTGATTCCACTGATCAGGGTCACACTGCGGGGGCCGGTCCCTGGTGAATATAGTTCAACGCCCACCTCCGAATCTCGCTGTCATGGAGACTGTGGTTGACTCCTCACATTTTCTTTTTTCAGTCTTGATGTTCTGGATATTGAGAATAATGTGTATGTCTGTAAGAAGTCTATGTTGATATTACAACCAAGATGCACTTAATACTATGTGACTCTGATATTAATATACCGGTTGCAGTTATTTTATACCATCTTAACATGAGGTCATTAGATGCTTCATACCATTTCATACCATTCATTAATTTACACAGAATTACGGCAGTACCATATCTGCACACAGGATGAATTCAGCTCATTAGCAACGTGAGGCCAGAGGGTCTAACTGTCTCTTTTATTTGTTTCTCTTCTCGGTAATGCTCATAGCTCCTCCAAACTCAAACTACAATTAGATACCCAGCTATCGTAAGGACATGTTTAATTTAGCTATCAGTGATTGAGGATGCATCTGCGGTGTCTGGCTGTCCACCACAATCAATAAGCTCTCTGAGCAGCGCCTGGGAATAATGTCAATGTAAAGGTCTGCTTAATGTGGAAATCAATGACCCGAGTGTTTCAGGGGGAGATTCTAACTTGAAAATGGCCGATTTGTTTTCAACTTCCCCTGTCTTTCATTTATCAGGCAGTCCTTCGAAATCAGCTCTAAAACCTGGGAACAATTGTACTGATTGTTTGTTTTTTGCAGAGCATCGTTGCTGCAAATTTTGAGGCTCTGACTCTCATCACAACAACTCCTAGCATGCACTGGAGGTCAAAGTTTGAACAAGACTGCAAAGTAAGTCTTGGTGATTGGTCACTTTAAATCAAATTAGATTTGACTTGACTGGTTTCATATTACTCTCCTCCTTTCCAGCATGTCAGCAGCATCTCAATTGCTGTTTATGGCCATTCAGTGCTAGCAGCAACAACAAGAGAGGGAAGCAGTGAGTCCTCACACAGACAATATATCTGTTTCCCAACAACCCTCTCCTTTTCAATTAACTTCTTTCACGCCCAGCTGTGATTCAACTCCACAATAAGCATTCAGGCAAACATTCAAAGGCACCTCCCCAAGTGATTTCTAAATAAGGACTTGTTTAATGGAAATATTTAGACAGGGGATTTAGGCTTACATGCTCACCAGTCGTGCTCCCGCTCAGCATCCATTGCAGCTCCCTGTTACATTCCAGGTTTATTTTCTATAGCTTAATCAGCTTAGATTCTATAATGTCTGCCCATACAGAGAGATGACATTTACAGTGAAGTAGGCACGTCAGCTGGGATCACATGCGTTGGAATATCTAGTTCACAAATTAGGATTTATTGGATAGATGAATCCCGATAACCTTCTTTTACTGTCTCCTAATTCCATGCTCACAGTGTGTGCCAGCATAACGCCAAACAAAACACACTTCTGGTGCATTATGTAATTCTGGAGGAGTTCCCACTGGAAAGCCAAGCAGCAATTCAGAGGCTGCAAGGTGTGCTTGCTGCTGCCTGCTGGAAAACTGCTCTCAACTATTTATGACACTTCCATTACAGCCATAGTGCTCCTCCATGCTTTTCCTATTTTTTTTTTAACAGCTGTGCAGAGTTGCCATCATGGCAGAGATCAGAAGTGATTAAGATCATTTTTGGCATTTGTGTGTTTGTGTGAGTGTGTATATTGAAAGCTATGCCTTTTGGATTTAGATTACCCAGCTGAACCGTAAACTGTCAGCCCAGAGTCCTGAAAAAGATGAATATGTAAAAGAATTGGAGAAAAAATCGTTATTATGTCAATACCGGCTTGCCTTCCACTTGGCATTTTACCCAATTTGGGTGCTGTGAGTTATGTAACAATGTACAGTACAGTAACCTGAGAATCATTTTGTATTTGGCACAAACCTTTTGCGTTTTGTAAATTGAATTCAGTCGATTCAGCCCAGGCCTTTGTCTCGAGACAATGATTAAACAGCCTATAATCAGAGGTTTGGAGCATTTGACAGTGTGATAACTAAAGAGAGAGGAAATGGAATTGTTACAACCAATACACTGTTAATGGCCTATCACAAGTTTTCCACAGCTTTAATGGCAGTTTTAACCATGAAGCTGCATAACGGGGAGCAGGAAAGGGACATATTTGCAAACAAAGAAACAAATACATGATGGTATGACACATAAAAATCACACATTGGGATGAGATGTTTTAACAGTCGAAACAGTGAAGTGAGCAGTCTCAGAATTCTAGACAGCGTGTTGATACTGTCTTCTCGAGCAGTCAGCATAGTTTCCTGAAGGCTCATCTGTGAGGCAACAACACCATTCTGTATACCATTAAACTTAAATCGTAAAGTGTATTGCGACTGTGGCTCAGTGGTAGAGCAGCTTCAACCTTCAATCAGAAGATTGGCAGCTAGTCCGTATCGATGTGTCCTTGGGCAAGTAACTTAACCCCTAATTGCTTCCATAGGCTGCGCCTGCGTTGCATGAAAGGGTATGAATGGTTAGATAGAGCAGGTGATGGGCAGGTGGCCCCTTGCACCATCAGTGAGTCAATGGGTGTGAATGGGTGAATGATGACATGTCGTGTTAAAGCGCTTTGAGTGTTTCGGAAGACTAGAAAAGTGCTCTACAATATAGGAGTGCACTAATTTTATTCTGTCGGTGCACTAACTTTGTCCAACATGTGAGGAACAAGGAAAAAGTTCAAAACAAAAACAGGCAGTATGCACTGTACTTTAGGTTTGTTATTCTGCAAGTAACTCAATATTTCATAAGGGTGTTGTGCAGAATGTCCAAGAAGGATGAACAGAAACAGTCCTCATGGGGAAAACAAAGCTTCATTTTAATCGTTAGACCAAACACCTCTGCAGTAAAGCATACTCCTCACTTCACAAACAGTATTTTTTCAAAGGGGGAATTCTTAGTTCATCATGTCAGTTATCTTATTGGGTACACTGTGAGCAGTTTAAAAAGGATTAATTATTCAGGGTGAGCAAAGTTGAGAATACTCTGTTCCCACTTCATGTAGAACATTCTGTCCCATGCAGTGTTCCCCTCAGAGAACACAGCTAATTTGCCAGATTTTGCAGATTAATTGGTATTTTAAAGAGTTTTCCAACAAAAGAGCTCAGTGACCAGTTACCATCTCCTGTGTGGCATTACAGAAAATATGTCATGAGGTGTATCTCGGTGCAGAGGGGGCCCATGGCATTCAGGCCACCCTGGGGTGTTGAGGCAGATGAATTTCTATTAATGATCATGCACAACAGCCTTCTGATGTATAATGGCACTGGAGAGATGACTTGCAGATTGTCATCCGTTTAATTGGTAGCATCTGAGCCTCCCTCTCTGCAACTACAGACCAGTACATCCTGATTGTGGAAGTTTTGATTATTACTTTCAGGGAAAAGTTAGTGTGGGAAAACATCTCTAAAGTCCTCAACATCTGTCATCAAATCAGGTTCATCTCTTTTCATACTGCAGTGCTCTGCTAGCCACATTTTGTGTTCAAAAATATACCTTTCACTGCACAGGTTATGGACTTGTGACACTTACCACATGGCTGCATAATAACTGTACCATATGTCGCGCAGCGCCGAACACAGAGGGGATGAGAAAGGAGGGCAGAAAAGGTCAGCTGTGGAAGGTGCGGTACAAAAGTGTGCATTAAGTGTCAAAAACTGAGTGGATGCAGCAGACCTGCCTGGGTTATGTAATGGACGAGCCTGGTCTGTGAAGCTTCTGCTGTTATCATTAATTCATGTCACCCGGGACAACATGCACAGGAGCTGAGGAGCCACCGTCGGAGCCACTGAGAAGGAGGCTGATGCTGTGGGAGGATCAGGCGCCACAGAGGATGAAGGGATGGAGGGGAGAGCGGGAGCTTGAGGCACGGGCGTGGTCTAACAGAAAATGTACCGACGGTCGAAGAGCAAGACAGTCACAAAGACACTGTTTACGGAACCGTAGCAAGAAAGAAAGTGTCATTTTGAAAGTTGTATTCCTTAAAAGTCACCATGGGTGTTCTAGATAATAATCTGAGAGGTTACCTCTGAAATATTCTGTGTCAACAATATAGCAACCACAAACATATACTAAATCTAACAATTAGAAGGCAGCCACCTTCAACCGCTGGATACGAGGCAGGACAGAGTGGAGATCAATAGGGTTATACTGCAGCAAGCACCAGTCAGAGTCACCATGAATAGCCTTGATCGAATAGTCCATGTTTTTGGTATGTATTTCCAATCTGCATTTGCACTAACATTGCATCTGTAACCGTATGGGAAATTACTACTGTATAGTATTTTTATGTTCAGGTTTGGCTTTGATTTAACCTCACACTTGTTGACTTTAAACAAGAAGCAACCCTCTGTTCAAGTAAACTACCGTAGCTGCAGCTTTATAGATGGAGATTAATGGCACTGTAGCTGACTTTAGAGGCCTTTTAAGTTTCTCAGGGGACGTACCGGGGGTCTGTGTCAGTGCTGTCCGCTCCTCAGTGACACATCAGAGGCCGGTCGTTCTCTCTTCTGTCTCCATCCGGCCTCCTAAGCTGTTGCAGCACCGATAAGCCTTTGGTCACAGAGTTTTACACTTAGCAGAGGAGGCATAAAATGCTTGACTTCCTTCCACACAGATTGGTATTCACTTTCTGTCTCATTGCTTCCTTCATGTGATTTACAAGCCCAGTCGTGTCACCCATGGCCTTAACCCTAACCTAACCTCTGACAACACTTAACCCCAACCTCACGGCTCCCAGGAGGACACAACATAACAATCAGACACAGTTAGGCCTATAAACACGACTCCTGGAGGGGCAAGTGTGTCATAAACTCTGCCCTGTGTAAAAGTCTCAAAGCATGAAGTTTATCTGCATTAGGCTCTGGAGCATGGAACGAACTTAGTTTAAGTAGCTTGTATTCACATTTGTTCACACGGTATAAACATTTTGCATTTTCACAAAAAGCATGACAAATTATCTCCCACAACAGCTCCTTTGTTTACTTCAGCCAGATGACAGCTGGCTAAGCTGGATGGGAAAATTATTGTCATCAATCAATAGAGAGTAAACAAAAACGCACCACTGCTCATCAAAGAAATTAGAAAACTCAGGCCAGGAAATAAATAGTGCGCCTCCTTTTATAAATACGCGTAGCTGTGGCTTGATAATATACGTTTGGTTCATCAGGAGACTTCCTCTTAGATGGTTAAGGTATCATCTCAATGCTGTCTTTGCTTTATTTAAGTACAACTGTGTGAAATGTAATTAACACGGAGGTCTTTTGACTTCGTCGTATTGTGATTTGACTCATCCCCTCATTGTCTTATTAACTAACATCCATTATTAACGGATAGTGCAGTCAGATTACATAATGATTATCATTAGATTTGCCATTATTAAAAAAGCCAGAGGTGCTACCTTCAATTGGCAGAGACTTTTTTAAGCATTAGTGTCACCCTAAAAAGAGATAACTATTTACCAAGAATCTAAAGAAATCACAATTTGAAGCTCGCGTCTCTGATCTTTTCTACAGCCAGTGTTATCAGAGGCTATAGGTTACAGTGCCGGGATGGAGTGCTTGATAATTATCATCAGTACAGTATGTCTGTTCCTTCCTGTCTTCTCTCCTATATTCAGATTCTGGTTATGTAATCACAGCATGCCGGGTCTGTGGAGGCTGACAGCGTTGGATGTTAGGCTGCGTATATAGATATATCTTTTATAAACCTGAAAGCCTCCGTGAGCTCTCAAGAGCAGTCCATACCTTCTTCTAAATGATGTTGGGCATGTGGATCAATCAGGGATATCACTGAGGGCGCATCATGCTCATCTTTGACAGCTCAATAACAAGAAAATCGGCGAGTTCAACGGCATGGATGTAGAACAGATCAGGTAAAAAAGGAAGTGGACTTCGTCCGCCGACAGTTGACAGTGATGGAGAGAGAGAAGAGCAGTAACGAAACAGCGCTGTCTCCCTTTGTGAATGATTTTGTCCGAGAAGATAGAAGTTCAGAGTCTTGTGTGGGAAAATGTATTTTTAAAAGGAGTGCAGTTCAATCCACTAACTGTCCACAGTGGGTGGGTGGGTGGCTGGAGAGGGGCAGTGCGTTTGATGCTACAGTACTTTTCATCTTCCTGCCGGGCCAAAATGAATTGTGACACGGGAGAAATGAAGACAGCGTACATGCAGGAGATGCTCAAAGCCCTGTCGCTTGCCATTAACCTTGCATGGTAGACTGAATCCTTACTGCTCTCCTTGCCAACACCAAGCCATGTGTGCAGGTGTCTGGGCGTGTATGCATGTGCACAGCAGTAAATGAATGCACAATTGAAGTGGCGCCTAACTGAAAAGAAAAAGAAAAAAAAATGATCTGCATTGTAGCTAAAAGCAGGCATCAGATGAGTTTCCTGTCTCTTTCTAAAGAGTCATTTTTAGATTTATTCAAAAGTTAACCAAGTCTTGAATAATGTCGCATTTGTAAGAGCAATAATATCCATGAATATGACTTGTTTGATTTCCAACGAGCGACAAACATGGAAACGCTCATATTAGGAACCCTGAAGAACAGAAAGCTGCTCACAGAGGTTATCGGAGATGACTCATGTCACTTTAGTTGTACTATACCTGGCTGTCCACATTCCCCCCATCTTATCTTGAGATATTCTCTGGTCTTAACCCTGGGCAATCATCCACTGACACCACAAACTCCGGTGTTAATGCCCCCTGTGGTCCAGCTAATCTCACTTTACACAGTTCTCTGCAGTAGGAAAATGCCCTGGGGTCATGTTTCTCTTTACAGCTCCACACCTCCTCCACTGGCTCAGTGCGCCAGTCCTCCTCCGCCTCAGCACCATCGTATCATCTCATTTCTGCACCAACTTCCTGATTTTGCTCGACCCCCTATTTCCTTTTTGGTGCATTAGGCGTCCGCAGACAACCAGCCGCAGCATGTATTAGTGCTTTGACAAAGTGGCTCCAGAGGTTAGCCCTCACATGTGGAAATGTTCCAGAGTATTCACACAGAAGAGTCAATAACCGGCCCTGTGTGATAAGACACAAGAGTACTTCAGGACTCTGTGGCTTTAGGGCTCAAGCTTCAACTACTCTTTTCAGTTCAAGTGGGAAGATAATATGCGACAGGACAACTGACTAAAATGTGGCTATGTTGCTGTTGTTCTCTGTGCAGCAGGGGACCTCACACACATCTGCACTTTTTTAAAAGTATTGATGTATTTTACACAAATAGTTCAGCTCGTCTATTTTCAGTCATTTCTCAAAAAGACATTACTGCAGTGAGATGATAAGGGTGCAGAGGTGCAACAATCCCATGAGACTCACGTCAAAACATGTTCACTTGCGTTCTGTCATTGTTACGTGAGTGTGAAAAAATATCTGGCTGCCACAAAAGAACCTGTGCCATTTGTTGCCTGATGACAACAAAAAGTGCCGTAGATAAAAATACATCAAGGCGATAGATGGAATTAATTATTAACCCTGAGACATGTTACTGATTTTCCGTTCCTCTTTCCGTTGGCTGCATTTTATGTGCAATGCTGCCATCTGCTGAGAAGAACAAGGAACTGATTTATGTAGGAACACCCTTTACCACTCGAACAAAAGGAGATGTGTGATATCTTTGGGAATTTAACGAAACTATGTGTTTGACTGTTTTCTAAGGTATAGAAAAGCAGAGAAAACTACTGAATGTAAGCAGGTAAATATAAGACGAAATGCGAGGTGTCTCATCTCACCTGGTGCAGATTATATTTGCATAGTGAGAGACGGGATCAACACAGAGTTGGCATCTGAAAGACACGTCTCTACTCACACCACCTAGCTGTCACATCTCACTAGGATCAAAACAAACAGGTGGACAGGTTTGTCTTTCAACTGTTCCACTTAGGTTGGGTAAAAGCTGTTTCACGCTGTAGTTAAGTTTCTATTTCAGGAATGTTAAGTGCCGAGTGAAGTTTAATTACAGCATCTCACAGAATGGTAGAAGCTAAAAATATAGTATAAATTTGGTGTCACCTCATTGGCTCCTTGTCTCCTCTCCTCTCTTCCTCCCCTTTAACCTCTAAAGTGTGCAGCACTAACCTTATTTCCCCATGCTCCCCAGTGAGATCTAAACTCCACACTGGATAGCTTTGCTCTCGGATAAGCACAGAGAAGGTAAGGCTCTTTGATGTAGCAAATGCATTCCAGCAAAGGGCAGTGAGACACACCCCTATTTCCCTCCATCACTCAGACCTCAAGGCTCCACATAAACAGGCAGTGTAATCCACCAGGTCCCAAACGTTCGTCTTTTAGGGCAAAAACAAAGAAGGCTCAGAGGCGATTCAGACAACAACATTGTTCTTAAACATTTAACAGTTTGCAAGCAGGCTAGACAAGGAATGTGTGCCAAGATTAGTCGTGTCTTAGACAGCATCCTCTTTTTTCAATGGGATGCTGAGGCAGGGGGGGGGGGGGGGGGGGGGTGCAAGAGAGATCAGCTTAACTGTCCTGCCTCTTATCCTCTCGTAGTAACCTATATTAAATTAAATGAGCATAGGGCCAGCTCTTGATATGTGTGAAAACCCTAAGAGATTATAGAGTGGTAATTAACAGGAGTAGCTGCGATTACAAAATGCTTGTATCTCTCTGTGTGTGTGTGTGTGTGTGTGTGTGTGTGTGTGTGTGTGTGTGTGTGTGTGTGTGTGTGTGTGTGTGTGTGTGTGTGTGTGTGTGTGTGTGCGTGTGTGTGTGTGTGTGTGTGTGACACAGGAGGTCTTCGGCTGGACATACCCCCCACTGACTGTGCTCCCTACTGGGAAGTGTCTAGCCAAGGTCCCTATTTGAGAGGTTTCCTGCTATTCTAAATCGTTGCCCCTTTAGCCAAATTAACACAACTCTTATGAGTGACATGAAGATAGAGCAGACACAATTTTATTCCCTTTGTGAATGTTCTCCGTCTTTTGCTTTCATCTTCCATCTCAGAACACATGTTGTTAGGGAGCTTTCATTAGAGTAGAAGTAAGATTTATAATTGAAACATGAGGCGTGTGGTGACAGCTTAAGATCGTATGCATTGATCCTGACAGGAAATCACTCACACTGACTATTGCAGCACTGATGCTCATCATACATCTTTTTCCAGGTGAGTAAATACAGCATTTATTATACAGTAATGCACAACGGTACCGCACAGACAGACTTGCGCGCACTTGAAAAAGCAATGTGCAATAACACAGGAAGCCACATAATGAGGATTACTTCATTCTGTCTGAATCCAGATGCAATGGACGTGCTCGCAGATTTCAGGGAAGGAAGGCAGGACGTGAACAGTAAGACATCAACACTTTCATGTCACCCCTTTCCACACTGTGATCCAACATTTCGTCAGCTGTGCCCTGAAAATGCTTTTTTTTCACCTCAGATCCATTCTGCAACTCACAGCAAGCCAATTTGTGCAGCTGAGTGGATCAGAGAGCTGCTGCAACACTGGAGCTCCCTCCAGTGGAGAAACTGGGGTCGCTGCAGAGGCATATGTGACTACAATTAATCCTACTTTGTTCTTGACATCTACTGTTTAGGTTATAAAGTAATGCATTGAATGAAGTGTAGCGTCACAAAAACACATAGCAAACTACTTGTTTGTCAGTTGTCATTTATCATTGTTGACATCAAATCTATTTACAACAACACCCTGCTCGACAGGACTCCTCTGTGAGGGTGAGGAAGGGCAAGAAGAGCCTACCTCTGTCTCAAGTGACTCTTGTTATGTTTTTTGACCAAACATGGACTCATAGTTCATTCCATCTTCGGCCTGATGACAGAAAACGAGCGAAGTGTGAGAAAAAATAAAAGGTGTGGCCTCCCCCAACTTGTTGTTTTCCACACCGTGGTGCTGTTTGATAGATATCTGCTGCCGGTTTGCTTTTTTTAGGAGATAAATCAGATGCTTAACATCTTAGGAAGCCAAGCGTGACCCTCTCTGCTGATCAGACTCCCTCCTTAATTACATAATGGGATGAATTAATTGACTCTATTAATCCAGGTGACCATCTGTTGGTCAGTCTCAGTCCAGACAGTGTCCGGTGATAGTGTAAGCCGGTCCTCACCCAACCTTTCGTGCAAAGCAGCATGGCCAATCTATTACACTGTAGCAGACCTGTCTGGTCAGAAAGCCTCTTAAATCATGGAGTGGACCATTTGACATGCTTTCGTTTTTCTCTCCTTTGGCTGATTTGAAGGAAATTAAAGGGGTAAAAATGTGTTTTGCAAGGGCTTATTTTGACATGGGTGTCAGACAGAGAGTGGCTGAGTGTACATACGTACTCCCCGCATACAAATTTCTTATCGCAGCTCAGCTGTCAGGCGAGGAACAAAGCAGCAACTTTGTGTCATGTCATTTTTGAATAGACAAAGCTGTGACTTCTCTTTTCTGGAAAGTCTTTACTTCTCTCTCCCTCTCTCACTCCAGGGGCCTCGAGCTGCTATAAACTTTAATACATAGTGTTCAAATAGGTGCAGCTTGGAGCTCTGCACACACACACTCAGCAAGCTGGGAACAAAGAGGCCTACCTCCACCCTCTCCTCAGCCTTTCAACTTGAAATCAGTCACCTTATCACTTACCAACAAAAGGCACGCCTGATAAATAAAGTGCCTATTTTTCCCTCTTTATTTCAGCAAATCTGAATGTCCAAATAATTAAATTGGCTCAGACATTTTCCGGAGAAAGTCTGAGCATCGAATGTCCATTGGTCTTAGATAAAAACAAGATGCAGCCCCCTAATAGCTGTTATTTGAAGAGGCCATTTGCCAAGAACACTCTCAGTCCCTAATGATACCAGTCCACAGAGAAAGGATTAGTGGGGTTTTGGTGTAAATATAACACACTTCCTGTTTACTCTGTGCAGAAGCTACTTGAGCCTCTCTCTCTCAGGCTTTATAATATGTCAAGGTGGATGCATCAGTCTTGACACAAAGATGTTATTCTGTCACTTGGAATTGTTTGTAAATGACCCTCTTGATGATATACATGTGAATTAAATATAACTCAATAAATCAAACATAAATTATGGAAGGGTATTGTGATATCTTTATTAGAGTCACTCTGCTTGATGTTCATGAAGTGGAATCTCAAAGCAGTGACAAACATAATTGAATATCGTGTCCAGCAGAGGGCGGCACACAGCCTCTTAGAGGGTCTTTCTAAGAGACACAGCCTCAGCTGGAAAGACTGTTTTCAGTTTAAGACAATTGAAAAGCTGGTAATACTGTAATATCAATAATATATTTATTAACTGTCAGGAATATTATCCCCACCGGTCCATGTGTAATTTCCATTTGAGTTCGAAATACCCTTGTCCTTCTTTTGTGCTTACAGGGATTACAACAACAAGGTTACCGAATACAGTAAAAAACCTGGTGATTTAGTGGTTTGTGTTGACACGTTTGTGTTGACACTGCACGTTGAAGTTATGGCACCAAATACAAACTAGCACGCCTATGCATGCCTTTCTTCACTAAATAAATCCTTTTCTTTTATGGCCATAATGAGCAGGAGGCGTATAAAACGCTAAAGAGGAGAGAGAATAGAGATGCAATAAGATGAGATGAGATGGGAGAAGCGAGGGGAGAGAAAAGAGACTTGATAGTTTGTGCCAGATCTGTGGTACAGGCAGAGGGAAAGAGGGAGCGAGTGCTCCTCTAGTCTTAGCCCTATTTGAAACAGATGCTGTTTATAACCCAAAACCTTAATGGGGAGCTCTCTGGTCTGGTGCTGGCCTATGATCACGTTCCAGCCAAGCTCCAGTGCCCATCTTTTTTTTCTTGCATGGGGAAAAATGCCACAGGAAAAAAAAAAAAATCGACTCTCCCTCTCCTGTACCAGTGGCAGCTCCTCTGTGAAGCCCTAGATTTATCCAATCAAACCCAGCTCTCTGCGCTCACTTCAAATAGCCACCCCCCCTGCCTTCAGCCCTGCACTAAAAGGAGCCCTCATCTTTCCTCTGACCACACACCAATATGACCAAAGACATGCTTATTATTTTATAGACTGTGATCTCTGAGCACATGTAAAAGCATAACCTAAAAGTGTGGATTTTCAGGTTACACGTGATCCCTTAATAAAACTGCACCCGGCTGGCTCGCACTGCACTGAAAGATCCAGGTTATATGAGTATGAAGAGACAGCTGTTGGTATTGCTCTGTGCGCACTGTATTGCACCATGTGCCCCTAATGTTTTACATTTTTGTATTCAAGCGCCCCACTAAAAACCAATTCAAGATTTATTTTAATTTCAAAAACCTTTTAATCTACCTCTTCCTGGCGAGTGCACGAGATCAAAGAGGGAGCCGACCACATCTCATCATGCAAGAAATACCATAATATCTATTCCATTACTGGGAAACACTGCCAAGATTACGACAGATGATTACTCACGTATTTGCTATTTCAAGCAGAGAATTAACTGGTGTTTAGTTTTTGCCCACTGGTCACAGTGACAAAGTGGAATTGCAATTTTGGAACGCACGTGTGAAGAATGCCAGACAGAGGGAATCAAAATAGCTCCATGAAGGTATGAACACATGATCATTTGCCTTCACAATGTTGACAGAATAGGTGGATCTTGCAGTATATCTTTCCATCGTTCCATTTGATGTTTTGAGTTTTATTTTATTTTGTTTGTCAGCATTCTCTAGTGCATCATTTAGTTTTAGATTTCAGTTATTAGAATCTAAACCAGGCCTGGTTCTCAGCAACGTGTTTGAATATAATGGAAGAATATGATTCCTTTCAATAACTGCTGAGATTGATTGATCGTTTTATCAATCACTATGAAAGCTAACATAAAACATGCACAGTATTGATGAAGTGTGTTTTGGTCTCGCTGTAGAGGGATGATACTGCAATGGAAAATATGTCTCGGTCTGGATTGGAGGATCAGGCTATGCAGATCAAAACAGTGCAAAGGCCCGCCGACTGTTTCAACAGCATTAAGTCCATATTTGCGATTTACAGGATATCTGCAGGGTCAGAATGAACACAAGGTTAAAGAACATCGGCTGAGCTGGATTTCAGCCTGAAACACAGTGTAAATGCTCCCCACTCCCCACTGCCCAAGGGCACACACACTCTGATTTATAGCAAACACTGCAAGAAAATGGGGCATTGGGGAAATTATACACTTATTCCTGGGCTTGAACATGAAAACATTTCCTATTCAAATAAAGAGTAAACTTTGCTACTACTGTTATTTTGCAGGCTGTGAAATCTTTGCTCAGAGTTATGGAGGAGTTTGAATTCTTTAAAGGCTATGTTAAAGAAGGGGGGGGGGGATGCTATGGTGGATTACTTGACTGGAATTGGGAAGTAAAAGATCTAAACAACATCTTACTGTTTAGCCTATTGTTTGTGACAGGAAAACAGACACAGACATAGAAGTAGAGAGGCATTGATGTAAACTTCTTTCTTTATAGTTTTTGAAAGAATTCCTATGTCATTGTTGTGTGCTGTGTGAGGTTTAAGACGCATTTTAAGGTCATGTCATTTTATTTTTCTTGTTTTGTCTGCCTGAGTAGAGCTGCTCTGTTGCACACACTGTGCGATTACTTTGCTATAATTAAACGTCAGCGTTGATAAATCTGATTCCCCAAATGCTCACTGATCCAACCTGTTTATTTTCACATTTTTTTGTGTTCCACAGACTTTCTTTTAATCTATGAAAAAAAAAACGGTGGCTTTCAAACATTTTGACGCCCCTCTCCCCATAATTTACAATATAATTGACTGTTTTTGCCCATGCATTAGCCTGGGATCACAGGCCCCCGAGGTTCAGACATCTCTTTTCTCTGCACAGATCAAATGGAGCCAGCTAACCAACACATTGAATTCCCTCGCAAGGAAAATTGGGCTGCATAAATATGGATTTTAATCACTGCCCAGTATTTATCTTTCTTTTCCACTCATCTTTTGATGTTGCCATATTTTAAGGCTAACATATGAGTAACATCTTAATCAGGGTATGACAGGAAAGCACTGTATTTCTACTATTTCTTTTAGTTTCACTGGAATAGAGATCCCCATCTTTGCTTAGTTAGGCATACAGAGTATCTTGGTTATGGCTTATTACGGGAACTAACTGCAATAAGGAAAACCACAAATCTACAGCCAAGTGTCTGTGATTGACTTTTCTCATGGACCCAGAGCACAGACAAAGACTCAAAAGGGGGTCCAAGAGGGAAAGGCCTAAAAAATGTGCCCAGCAAGCTCCTTCAGTATTTTCCAGCCGCCTTTTGTGGCCACAGCCACATTTCTTGAATTGTCAGTGACTCTCCGGCACCATCTATACACATCAGTCACAGGGGCTGTCTTATTTATTTTATCTGTTGTTCCCCCTCTTTCTCTTTGTTTTTGTTTCTTTTCTCACTGTCAGGTATTTAAGCAGCCTGCCGGTTTTATAGAGCCTGCTGAATGGTCTTGATGGACCGGAGACTCAATGGACAGCATGTGACCCATCTGACCAAAGCTCCTTTATGTACCGCCTCTCTTTGTTGTTGTGTTTTTGTTTGTCTGTGAGAAAGGAGAGAAAAGCCCACTTCATTGGGTAGGAGGGTACCAACTTGCTCCATCAAGGAGCGAGCCATCAGGGATTTCATAAGCCACACTCAAACAAGGCAATAAAAAATAACTTGTGACCTTTGGAGCCTTACAGACTGACAAGTGGGAAGAATGAGCTTCACTCTGGAAAGTCTAAATAAGAGCTGTTAAAGTTGCTCCTCCGGCCTGTTAAAACAGTTTGCTGGGCTAAGGGCAAACCTGTTATTGTTATGGTTTCATTATAATCTGACCCTGGACATTTTTTTTTCCTCAGACGAATGTGGACAAAAACAGAAAAGCAATCTCTGGTTTGGCGGTTTTCGCCGGTGTGGCATGGTGGAGCAGCGGACTAAAACAAGGTTCATTGTGAAGTGTGCGAGAAATGGTGCCTTCACGCTCCGGTACACACGTTTGCTCAGAGGTGATTAACTGCCCCCCAAAGAGGAAATGCTGTATTTCTTTAGCTACTGTGTTTCCGAGAGGGAAGTGTTATGCTGAGTAGTGTTGTAGATTAAGAAGTTCGACCTGAGACTGAGCCCGCCGGGTTTTGTTCAAAAGCCCCAAAACTGCAGTGTCACCCCGCTTGTGTAGTACCATTAAATGAAGACCACTGGTATTTTTTTTTGTTTTGTTTTAAATCTGCTGAGGCAAAGTGTGAGGGCTGTTTAATTAAAGATTAAGAGAGCACGACCCCCCATCGGATCTAAATTTCATTGGGTCCTAAATTTGCGTGACCTGGCCAGGATGGGGCTTGTGCTGAGTTGCCCAATACAATGGCCTTTGGGAATTCACTGTCTCAGTGCCCCAACTGAGTACCCCACACCCACCCCAAAGTCCCGAGGTCCCCTGCAACTCTGCACCACTTCCTGTAATCATCCCCACATGTGGTGGTGGCATTTAGCCTCTTCTACCATGGCACACGTCATTAGGCTGAGCTTTAAGTAGGTCTACCTTGCTCCAGGCCAAAGGGGAAACTTTCTTTATGGAAGGAGGGGGTAGAGGGGGTGGGCAGAGGTGGGGGTTAATGAACCACTGACTGAATCATACCACCTAGAGAGGTTTTGACATGCCGAGGTAGCAGTAGCAGCCTACACACCGGTCCGCAGTAGCTCTTGTCCAGCTTTGGAGCTGCGTCCACGTGAAGGGAGGGTCTGTAGGAGTGTTGAGTGGCAAAGGTCAAGCCACTGAAAGCTGTAAATCCCAGAAGGGGACCGGCCTAAAGGTCAGCCAGTCATGGCGATTAGAGGAGCCATCTACAAGATGCGAGAGAATCGGGGGTGGCACGGAAAGTCCCCCCGTGGACCCCTGCATTCGAGGACAGACACTATTGTTTTCCAGAAAGCCACTTTGACAACATGCGTGGTTTATATTTCAGGATAATAGCGAGAGCTTCCTCTAAAGAGGCAGCAGCACCTAAGCAAACATATGAACAACATGTGACAGTGTCTGTTTGTTTTGATCGTTGTTTGAGTGAGTCTGCACATGCATGAAAAACGTTTGCACAGGTTGTAGTTGCTGGTGAATACATGACAGGGGCTTAGTATGGATTATAGTTAAGTATTTTTTTATCCAAGAAATCAGACACTTGAGCATGCATTTACATTTCTCTCTGGTTGTAGTCAGTTTTGGGTTGATTGCTAGTTTAACACCGAAGCTTTTACACCATCAGCACAAAGGGTTTAGTCAAGACCGCCTCTTCTGTGGAAAAATAATTCTGAGGAATAAATGCTTCGTTAGTGTAGAATGTCTACTTCTTTACTCGTAGATAATCCAGACAATGTTTAGGAAAAAGATGCGCATTAAGCGATTTCATTATTTTATGTAGCATAATGCAAGTGTTCATTTTATAGTTGCAGAAGTCGTATAGAGAAACTGGACAAAACAAGTCTTTACTCGAACAAAATGTCATTGTCAAACTGACAAAAGATACTCAGATTAGGACTTTTTTTCTGTTTGTAAATGTCTGAGAGTGTGAGCCTGTAGTTGTTGTTTGCAGATACAAACCACACACAGCTTTCATACGGCTGAGGGTATTTTTTTTGCTGGTGCATGCACAGTTGGCCAGTGAGACAGACTATTTTCTCTCAGCAACCACTTAGAAACTCATCTCTCTCATTTATGCCGAACTGTATTTCTGGGATTTCTATGCGCTCCAGAGACTCGCTGATGTGATGCAGCACAATATCTATCAAACTGAGTTTTAGTTTCTCTGCTATTGTTGGATTATTCTGCATCCGTCAATGCTCACAAGAGATACTTACAAAATTAAAGTAGTTATTTCCAGCCTAGGCTTTGTTGTCCTACTTTTTGTCATTATCCTGATCAATCCAATGAAGATTTTATAAATACATTTTCAGAAAAGGGACACTTTGGATTTTGCACTGCTCTCACAATACAATTCAACATGCTACAGTTGATAACATTTAATAACATTTAATACACATTGCTTCTCACGCTGCAGTTACTTTATCTTGATTTATCAGGCTTTAAGTTATGTTAACCCTCATGGTCTGTTTTGGGTCCTGGGTCCCTCGGGCCCTCTGCCACAGTTCAAAAAACACATCAGCTTAATACTTCATGACATTTCCTAATTATCTGAGAATTGCTTATAAACTTGATTTTGAACTGATGAAATGTTTTGGAAGTCCGTTACAGAAAATGACGCACTACTTCTGTTTTGGGTCTCAGAGACCTCAACATTGTTAAATACAATAGATTTTCTTCCGTGATTGGTGCTGACAGAACGTTTTAAGCAGCACTACCCCTCCCATTCCCAATTAAGTGTATTCGGTTTTCTGTTATGCACGTTTTTTAACAGTTGGTTCATTAAAAGATTTAACAGGGAGTTAGAATCTACTGACCTCAAACACAAGTAACTTCACTCTGTAGGGCTGTCACCGTATCGGAATTTCACTACACGATTTTCTTGGCCATAACAATCCATGATAACGATAGTATTGCATTATCTATGGAAAATTTGAAGTTTTTCTTTTGTGTGCTTTGTCTCGCAAATGAATTAAACTCTAAAAAGAAGTTTAGGGAGAAAGTTTGCATGACTGTATAAATAAAATGATTTAATAAGAGCCACTGGAATATTTACATAATATCATAATCATTTGTGTATCAATTTTTCATTTTTAAATATCACTGCTATGAAGAAGAAAAGTTATTGTTATTCTTTCTAAATGCAAAACTTTCTGTTTCTGAGTCTGTGGGCCCACAAACAAATTTGGAAGCAAAGCCAATGTGAACAAAACACAAAGGTTATTTACCCGGTTAGCTCTGCTGGAAAACTCTAATGATGCTCTTACATCGTATCAGATTCCTTTAAATATATCACCTGGGAATTCAATTAAGAGTAGGCCTAGTGAACACGTGATTTTCTCCGGTAGTTCAACATGAATTGATTCCCAATTGATGAAAACTTGAATTAATCAGATATATATTCCAATAAACCATCTTACATAAAGTGAGACGTGCCTGATGCAGTTTGTGTACATAATCAATCCATTTACTTCTGATGCAAACACGACGCATGAAACACAAAACACTTTGAGGTGTTCAGTTGTGAGTTAAGTCTTTGCTATCATCCACATAGTGGCTTTTAATTCTTCATCCTCTTTCTAAGAAGCCTGTGCTCCTCTTCACACTCACATCGTGACCCCATTCACCTCCAGACAAGTTAACTATGCCCCCCCCCCCTCAAGGGTGAGTCCCCTTAGTCCAAACTGAGGGAGGATGAGTGGCGCACCACTCAAAACGAGCCGAAACAGAGGCGTAGCCATCACCTCCCCACATTCACAAATACCCCTTAAATGAGGAGAAGTCAAAGACAAAAATTCTAATCACTTGCCTTTCCCTCCTTTTTTGTTGGGGGAGATAAATAAAGAATAGAATACGATTTGAACTGAGGCCAAAGGCAGGGGAGGCACTCAAAGTATTGTTGGATGATCTCCACTTAGTGAAGGCAGGGGCTGAAAAGAGTGCTGTCTTGTTAGTTAGTGTGTAATGAACAACTTTCACAAGCCAGTTGGTCAATAGAAATCACAATGTTCCATTCTTGTGCTCTCAGAAATTCACATTGAAGATATCTGGCACGTAGCGCCTTGTCTTTAAACAAATAATGAATGAATTAATACTAATATCATGATAAACAATTCATTTTTATCTGGTATGTTTGTCTTATATTGGCCACCAGAGACCTGAGCTTCATCTTTCATGTAGCTGGTTAAAAGGAACGAGAGTGGAGGCGTACAGAGGCTAAAAAGGACCGCCTCTGTTTGGTAATCATTCTCTCTCTATCTTTTCATATGACCAGACCTTTCATTCCATCCTTTTCACCACAAAAGAAAAAGAAAAAAGTTTGTCAGTCCCCTGTTTCTTTTGTTGTGTGCTTTCTTCTCCATGCTCTTTCTACTTTTATCCTAATCCCAGCCATGCATGAGCGATCAGTTGTGTCCTGTTGTTTCACTGTTCTGCTAGTTTTCAATCAGTAGGGTTCCTCCTTTGTTCCTTTTCTTTACCAAACACAGAAAAGGTAAGGAGAGGAACGAGTAATGAAATCTCTTCTGTAGACTTAGGCCTTTGTATCCCTCATCAGGATTTTTTAGATATAGCTCTGACTGTAATTAATGGGGATTGTTGCTGTGATGCTGCTCTCTGCTGCCTTTCCTGTTGCTCTTTGGAGATTTAGAGGAAGGCTGCATCAAAGCTTATAGCTGGAGTCCGGAAAACACACAAACTGCACTCTTCTGATGTGTGAATCCAATAAAAAGATCAGCTGACATCAGAACTTGTCGAAAACCAGTAACTGACATGCCAAGACATGACTGTGTTGTCTTCAACACACAAAGAGTGAAAAAATCTGAAAATCTACCTGAAACCAAAAACTGAATTATGAACACACTCCTGCAGGACCAACTCTAGGTTGTCCTTAAGACGCCTCAGAAGAAGCTTTGATCTTCCTTTGAAAATCTAGCTTATAAAAAAAAAAAACTCAATTTAATATTAACCATATGAAAGTTTAGTTGAGTACGATTTAGTCAGACTGTGACAGACATCACTGTGTTTTTCCATATTTGCATTTGCATACAGAGAGATGTCCAGAACGGCAGAACATGTGGTCCAGTGTGGAGACTACTGCTGTGTGCTATTGCTGAGGTGATTGTTATTAGCGTGATCATGGCACTATGCTCTCCATATGGGCTCAGTGGGGATAGAAGCTGAGGCCCGTTCAAAGGGACAGTCATTGTTACAGGCCGATCTCTAATCTCTGTGGTTGTCTGCCCTAATTAAAAGTCTTGTGGGTGTGTAGGGTGCCTGGGCCTCTGCTCTGCAGGAAATTATGATCGCAAACGTCTTCCTGTCGAGTCCTGCACTTGGCACTACAAAGTGATGCGGGCCGCCATTACCTGAATGGGCTGGAATCAGAGCAGACAGCCGCATCATCCCAGCTCTTAGTCTATCAGGCCGTGCACAAGTGGCCATTGTTGACGCCAAAAACGGGATTAAGGAGGGTCTTCAAGGGAATTGATTTTCATGTGAGAACAATAGTGGGGCGCAGAACACTGGGGCCTGGGTCTGAATCACACGGCCAAAGAGCTTTATGAAAAGGGGTGCGCCGCGAGCACTGAGATTAAAGCAATCAGGTTCTTTACCCCCACTCTTTTTGGATAACCCTCCTCCTCCCTCCTCCCTCTGTACCCGTCCGCTCGGCACAGTCATTTTAGCCCAAATAATGACCACAGAGGAAAGGCTGTTCAAAAAGTGTGGAGGAGAAAAAAAAGGCACAAGTTGTTTACTTTTCCCCACATTTCCTTTTCCACTTTGGTCTAACAAAGGTTCAAGAGCCATCGACAGGGTGGAGGTATGTGAATCACGATGCAGAATGTCTGAGCAGATTCTGGACACTCTGTCCAACGCTCCTAACAGCCAGGCCAAAGCCTCATCTGTGTGTATAGAGAAAAGCTGTGGGGAGTGGGTATCTGGGCTGGGAGGCGACATGGTTCTTTGGCGGGGACCAATGTTGGGGTGAACATGACGTGTCACTGAGAGGGGATCAGGGGTTACGGATGAAAGGGACGGCCGCCTTGTCCTCTGTCTTTGGCCGACTGCGTGCAGCTGTGGGCACCATTGTGGACATGCTCATTTGCATACGTTTGGCAGGAGCTCCGGGAGGCAGCACAGGCCAAGAGGAGCGGCCCTGTTTAAAATGGAGGCAAAAGGGCGGGCAAGTAAACACCCAGTGTATGCAGATACATACCCATACATTATCTGCACTACAGCACACACAACATCAGTGGCCAAGAGGGAAAAAAGGCTTGTTATTCCAGTGTCAACATGTAAATATAAACAGTAGTGAGAGAGAGTGTAAGTTGTATTTCAGTGGGTGATAAGGCCATGTCACCCTTATGTCATAATGACGGAGTGAGCGACTGAAGGAGTGTGCTGCGTGGGGCTCTTGGCTGGCGGCGGAGGGGTGTGTCCTACACTGACTAGAGACAGGTTTATTGGGCCTGATGAGTGCTAAGCTCCTGTGCCTAGCCACAATGGAGCCTGTGATCTCCCTTTGTGGCTCATTGGGAAGCACTGGTGCGCTCGGCAGCCCCCGCTCTGTCATTAGACAGATTGTGAACAGGCTGCACAAGGCCCAGCCAGGGATGACGGAGCCACCAGCCACTTCATTAGGGGCATTATGAAGGGGACTGAAGCTTTCTTCTCTCCGCCTGTGTCCAGAATTCACAGGTCTGTTTAATCACATAATTCTCCTCAAGTGCCCCAAGGAGGCTGCAGCACAGCAAGAGCCCTTTAGACCCATGACAACTTGGAGAGATGAATTATATTCATCTTTTGGAATATCTGCAGAATAAGAGGGAATTTGATATTGGCTCGCTTTTTTCTGTTTTTTTTCCTCTCTTCTTTTTCCAACCAGCTCTTTGATGTCCTCCTGTTATTGTTGGGGGACGTCTGTGCAACCCTCTGCTGCCGGAGCTTTGATATGCTCCGGCAGGGGTTAAGGGTTAGCGTCCAGAGGTCCAGGGCCAGGACGTTCTAACTTCTGTCTTGGAGAGGGCTGACCCTTGGACCTGAGGGTTGGTCAAAGAGTCTCCAAATTCCGCCTCCCTTTGATGAACGCTCTTTCACAGCAGTTAATTAGCCAGGGTGGCTAAACGTTTAGCCTGGGCGTGAAAGAGTCTGGGATAGCATGTGTGTCCAAGACATTGACCGCTTTTTTTGTGTGTCACAAGGTCTTTTGAAACAATGTGGTTCTTGGACAACTTGTTTGCATAGGATAGTGGGTGAATGCTGCAGTCTTTTCACAAGAGCTCATTCACCAGGAGGAGTTATGAGAAGGCCGTTCTGGTAATGAAGAGAAGTCCTTGACATTTCACTCGTTTCCTCTAATCAACGACATGATTTTTCTCTTTTCCCCAGTCTTTGTTTGCTCTGTGTTGCAGAAATTAAAGTGAAATAGAAGACCCTGTTATCCAGAAAATGGCAGTTGCAGCCAGTGAATTTCATTTTAGGCCACCGCTACATACAGTATCTTCCCCCTAATCTTCACACAGTCTTCGGGGGGGCATTGATGAAAATTTCTAAGGATATGGCTTTCATTAAGTAACCAGGGAGCGGTCAGGGTTTCAGGTAGGATCCAATTTTCACTTCATCTATTCTAACAACTTCTATAAGGAGTCATGAGCCAGACTGGTAGCCTCAGCTGTAACATACTCGATCCATCACCACTCTAATATCAGTTCTTTACTGCTGCACGTCAGGGATAATAATTTCCCTGTGTATCAGTAGAAAAGAGCAAATAAAGCCTGTTTGTTACATTTTGGCGAGGCAGTACATCTCCCCTTTTCGTCCTGGCCCTGAGCGCACAGGCCTATAAGGTAATATAGGGTATTAACAGCAATAGAGCAGCAAATACTTGAGATACGTCTGTGCTTCTCACTGCAGAACCTGTATGTACAGTAAGTCATTAAGCACCGGGGACGTATTTAAGATTTCTTTTCCTACCAAATTGTCTTTAGCCTAAGGCAACCTTCAATCATTTGCCCACAGTGCAACATCAAATAACATTTCATTTCATGTTGTTTGTGCTTCGGATAGTGGGAGGAGGGAGCCAAGTTGGGTCTGCTTGATATTGTAGAGATATTGATCTGCTATTGAGTGCACACTGTGTCCAGACAGTTTCCATCCCCAGGGACCCAAACACTAAATCATTCTCTCATTTTAAGCTAACTTGTGTGTCTGCCGAGCTGCCAGAGCTCTTAGGGTAGACAAACTTTAAAGTGGAATAGTCTCATTCTTCCTGCCTGACTCTCTCTTTCTCTTGTGTTTTGTCTCCAGCTTTGCGTCCATCTCTTACACCATTCCACCTTATATTGATTCAAACGTAGCTGCTGCCACTACAAACTATGATCTTAAAGACGTGTTCCCAAACAAGCCCCTTTTGTCTTTACAAGCATGGAAGGATTTTAAGAGATTTAAACTCTGCCTGTGATTTAAACATCAAGGCTTAACCTATTTCTGTATGAATAAGGAGTTGGAGGGGATGGGGCTGCTCTCACCGTATATTGATGAGTCGGTCATTCGTGGATACGTGGAGAGAAAAAGATTGAACCGTTTTGCTACTTGAATATGTATCTCATCGACCACAATGTTTCTTATGTATGATGGTGCAGTAGTGTGGAAAAGTTCAATCTCCAAACACAATGTTCATTCATTATAAGAAGAGAGATGTTTTCTGAGCTTTTAATAACCCATCAACAAATAGAATATAACTTTATTATACATCATGAATCACAGACACAGACAAGGATCATAACTTACTTGACAGAAATCATGTCTTATTTCAAACTGTTCCGGCTC
Source organism: Pholis gunnellus (assembly GCF_910591455.1). Lineage (NCBI taxonomy): Eukaryota > Metazoa > Chordata > Actinopteri > Perciformes > Pholidae > Pholis > Pholis gunnellus. Next base: position 16,755,380 of record NC_136537.1, read on the forward strand.
TGCTATCATGTATAAAGTCATCAAATGATGAAGCATTCTGTGTGAGGATCATAATGAAATATTGAATCAGACAACTCTCAAACTATTTCCTCAAGTTAGTATACATCTGTCTGATCCGATGATTGCTGGAGCGTATAGTCCCTCCATATGTGATTTTTTTGTTTGTTATGTGCCCGTGTTTGCAGTGTGCTTTGTAGTCAGGCCATGTTTTGGAGTGCTCGGCGCCTGTTCTCCAGCTCGGCCACCTGCAGCTGGGGATCGATCAGCTCTCTGGCACCCCAGCCTAACCCCCCACCGACCGGCCCCCACCTCCAGAATCCCATCCCATCCCTGGCTGTATCACGCAGACCAATCGGGGGCTGCCTGTTTCTTCATTTCTCTGGCCTGAGTGAAGTTAACATCAGTAAGATGTCAGAGGACACAAATACCAACGTAAGTTGACACAAAACTCACAAACTATAAATATGCAATACGGCATGTAGAGCAATTTGAGAAATAGGCGATAGGAGGATAATTTTGACTTTTTCAGGCATATCCTGTATGTTAAATTATTTTTATTTTGTTTGATATCATATATCAAAAGGAAATAAGTGTTTTAGATAACACTTTATTGTATTACCCTGAATTTAAATCATGCATTTTTCTATTTTTATTGAGCATTTATCTGTAACACTTCACTTTCCCTCCCCATCTATCTAAAGGCTGCATATTAGCATTTATCAAATATGGTTTATAACACATGATGAGTTGAACGCATATCAACCTATTTACCATATGTTTGCATTGTATGTTTCTGCAGATCACGGGGTACGTTGAATGATGTCTATGAGGTTTCATATCAGCCTCTTTTCACGCTTGAAGAAAAGCCCAATGCCACATGATTTACTTTGTCAGACAAATAGACTGTCAGACTGTGTTTAGTTAGGGTTTAGGCAACAAAACTACTTGGATAGGGTTAGAAAATAGATCATGGTTTGTGTTAAAATAATAACGTAACATAAGCATAACAATGTTACGTACCAACAGTAAACGTTTACTTCTGGTTTCCAACAGGCCATGAACAGCGGACTCCTGGGTGATGGTCCTGCGTTTTTATTAACCATTTATTACATGTTTATATATGGACTTATACTTGCTAACTTGTGCATATATAATTTGTGTCTCTCAGCACGACTTTCAAACTAATGTATTTCAATTAGAAGTATCTTTCGTGCCTGCACCATGTATTTTTTCATCAGTAGGGACGACATTACGCAACAAAACCTGTTTGATTTAGGCAACAAAACCTCTAAGTTATAGGTTTCAGAAAAACAGAATGGTTGGGCTTAAATAAGTACATACTTAGGTTTAGGCAACGAAACGAACATTATGTTTAGGTATAGCGTCAGAAGCGCATCACTTCAAAACAACACTTTGGGACACTGTGTAGAACACTGGTCTCGTGGCTCAAAATCCTGGTCAAGCCACCAGTGGTCTTCCTCAATATTTATTACTCCGTCTCTAGCTCTGACCGTTGGATGATTTGTGTGTCCACCACGCAATGGATCATAATTGACATTTCGTTGACATTGTTTACGTGCTGAGCGACACAAAAAAAGGAAAATTCGTGTCCACGTACACAAATCACTATATTAGAATTTCGTGACTTTTTTTCTAAGAACTGCCTTGAGACTGGGCTATTACTCATAGCCTTTCAACAGCGCAAAGGTAAAACTCTGCCCATCCTCGTTCGTTCCAAACACTTAAAACTAAGAAGGAGATTTAGCGGGCTGCTGACTCAAATCCCTCTTAGTTTAACTCCTACACCTCGTCAGCCTCGTCGTGGCACATCGGTTTTGACAAGAACAAACTGGTCCTGCTAGAGAAGTGGAGGTTGGGCCAGACGCCTTACAAGGCACTCCCCGCTGCAGAGCCAGAGGAGAGAAGTTTCCTATTATCAAGGACTCTCCCTTAATGATGAAAGTAAACAACATGAGCAAGAGTGTTTAATATTTCATGGCCCACCCACAGGTGTAGCGGTGTGCTGGGAATAACACATACATCCACACATACAATGCGGGTTTGATTAAGATGAGGGTATTGCCCCTGTTGCAATTGGCCAGATCTCCCGTGTGTTTGTGTGTGTGTGTGTGTGTGTGTGTGTGTGTGTGTTGAGTCTTGAACGTATTTGCTGCCTCAGTCTTTTTTTCCCTCTCCACTCTCCCTCTCTCCTCCGCCCTCTCTCTGTGGTGATATATGGAACATATGGGAAATTATTGTGGGGTTATAAAGGGCTGTTGACTTCAGCAGACATGCAATAAATTAAGCTGTTTGTGCAGGGGAGGAAAAACACGAGCTCTTTAGGAACACTTAGTGCAGATTTCCTGTACAGACTTTACTCTCCTTCTCTCCCTTTCTTCCTTTCTAACTCCTCCTTTTACCCTTCAGCCCATTCCCTCCGTCTCCTCTTGACTCCCTCTCACTGTTTTAACACAGGCCACAGCACAATCTCATTCTGTTCTCCTAGTTGGTGGTAACACAGTGGGGTATATCCACACAAATTATCCACATAAAACTCGTAAAAAGCCTGGAAAATATTTTAATAGTTTCCGCACCCCCTTAGTGGCAACAAGCTGCATGTGCAGAGCTGGTGAGCACCACCAACATTATTGGTGCAATTAAATGTGAAACACAAGAGAGGAACACGAGGGAGTAGGAGCCCAAAATGGCTGTAAACAAGGAAAATGACACTTGACAAGTTGTAATTTATGGACGTCGTTTCAAAGCCAAGAGACTCACCGTTCCTACACTGGCAGAGAAAGAAAAATAAAGGCGCAAGGAGCCAGGCATTACAGGAACTATGCACAGAATGTTATTGAATCAAAGCCACACAGAGACAAAAAAGGGAAAGAGAAAGCAGTGACTTCAAAGTCGAAGCATGATGAGCAATGCACAGAGAGAGTGAGAGAGAGAGAGAGAGAGAGAGAGAGAGAGAGAGAGAGAGATAGAGAGAGAGAGAGAGAGAGAGAGAGAGAGAGAGAGAGAGAGAGAGAGAGAGAACGCTTTGCAAAATGATTGTACTCAAAGCAAGCACGGGATTGGGGGGGAGGCCCCTGGATACAGGAATACTCCTCATCTCAAAGAATGCTAAATAACACACACATACACACACCTACACACACCCACACACCCACACACACACACACACACACACACACAGAGTCTGTCTGGGGAATAGACGCCATTAAACAGAATGAAATAGGACTTGAGCTCTCATACCCCAAACCCATCCAGAAACAAATCAGCGTCACCATTTATGAGTTTACTCTCTTTCCAAAATGAGGACAAAACTGAACCAAAACAGTCACGGCAAATAGGCAACCTAAGGAAACTGAAGATGTTTGTCATGTTTGATGAAAGCCTCCAAAGCCTCGACAACAGCAGCCAAAGCCAGATGTTTACTGTGATAGTTACATTTTGTGTTTTCACTGCCAATGCGCTTGTTTAACTAGCTCAGCAGACAATATACCTGTGTAATTTTAGATTAGACTGTGAACACAGTGATTCCAAATGGTCTATTTCATTTCTTTATTCGAATGTTACAAGAAAGTTCCAAGATAAGTGGCACGTTCATTGAAAGTGTATCTGAATCAATTTGCAGCACTTTTAAACTTTTCACAGTACAAACAGGTTTTTTAAAACGTGTCTTTTAAGTCATTTGTCTTTTTCATCATGACTAAGGCCCTTTTTCCTCACAGCACCAACCCCCGCTATTTAACAGCTCTCAAGTTTCTTATCTGCTTTTCAAGAATTACATTTAAAACCAAATGAATGAAATGATCTAATGCATGTTAAGCGCAGCATAACATTTTTCTTCAAAGTTGTTCGACCTGCTCAAGGCATTGAACAGGGAAAATTGTTTAATTTGAGCAAACTGAAATCACTTTACTTGAAAGTGCTTCTTCTCTCAAATGTGATCCATTTGTTTGCACTAAATTCCACAGTGGACCTAAGGAAGTAATGAAGATTAACCAAAATTTGAATGACTTCACAGCATATATTGAAGCCCCTTTGCCACGTAAATATACAAGTTAAATTTGCAGTGAAGATATCCTGTAATTTGCAAAATGACAAGATGCTTGTCTGCACCAAGCACCTCCAATTGCAGCTCATTAACTCAGTCAGGGGGAAGCATTCTACAAGCACGGAGAGAAACTATTAAAATACTTCCATTAGCTGGGAGAAAGAAAATACCCCGGTTGCAGCCCAAAGTGTCTTCATTTGGGCTCAAATGTGAGATATGCCGTTGCTATGGTAATATGGCAATGGCTGTCGCCCTCCTCCCAGCTGTTGGTGGGTTTTGTGTGCGAGAGAGAGAGAGGGAAAGAGAGAGAGAGAGAGAGAGAGAGAGAGGGAGAGAGGGAGAGAGAAAGGGTAAGAGAGAGAGAGACTGTGTGACTGTGTGTTTGTGTGCGTGCACGCATGCATTGATGCTGCCTCCGTGCTGTGTTCCCCCTTTCAGTCTTCAGAATAGTGTCTCTACTAATCCGTGAAAGTTGCGGCGCTCTGAACCAGTGGCCAAGCCTTTTCCCACTGAACCAAGGCCCAGGGTCTGCGCTCTGCTTTACACTTGATTGGTCCCTCCCGTGGCAGGACTCCCCTCCCTGCTGGGCGTGGGCCCGTCCCCCTCGCTGGGCTGCTCAGCACTGCCTAATCGCCTTCTCCCCACCATAATTACCAGTGCTGAGCCTAGGACTCACTAACACACCATTAAAGTCTGGCCAGTCAGTCCTCACCAGCCATCACACATCCAGCACTTAGAACAGGCCCAGAGACTGGCCTAAAACCAGGCCCAACTCCACCAACAGAGCACCTGTTCATGCCTGGGATGCCCCGCAGCACTGTGGACTTGGCTGGTGCTGCTGCTGGGTAAGAAAAAGGAGAGGGGGTTGGCAGCTGTGCTGTTGTCCTCCTCCCCCTGCAGTGGAGGTGATGTGTTTATTTGGGCTGGGATGCTGCAGTGAGAAGCTGTGAGAGGTAACTATCTCCTTGTTGTGCTCTACAGAGTACCAGAGAATCCACCCTGCAGAGACAGAGCCCTTTGATATGTGACCACTTCAAACCCACACATACAATGGAAGCAGTCAATTGTGGAAATAGCCCAAGTTGATGTTGTGTGGGCAAGGTGAGACACATTTGCTTTGCTCAAAACCAACCCTGCACTTTATTTTTCCACCCGTATATATATTTTCAGCAAAGCAAATATGAAACATATTTCACATTCTGGACATTGACAACCCTGCGATGTGTGTAAAATCAGAAATAGAAATACTCCCACTTTCAATTTTGTTGGACCCACAAGGTTCCACATTTCCAACTATTGCACCATTGGTGAGAGCATATGGGACAAGCCAGGTGAAACGCAGTGACCTGGCAAACAGTCCAAAGACTGATGAGAGTCGGGTACACGTCAGAAGGCACTGGGTGTGTTGGCACAAACAGTACCCAGAATGTGGATCAGAGAGACACCCAGCACTCCTTAGCTTATTACTCTCTTATTAGGAACATTTTTGCCTTGCATGGTTTGGCAGAGTCCCGCTAGCCACCCTCTTCACATGGCCCAGGCTCTGTCAGAGCTGATCAAAAGACATTTCTTCACATCTCCAGACGCCAGGGAAAAAAGGAGAAGAAAAGAGGGAGAGAAGAAAAGAGCCAGAAGGGGGCATACTGCTCTCTCTTTACTCTGGTCTTTTGGTGAATGAGGACTTTTCACAATGCCCTCTCTTTTTTCTTTATTTTTTTTCATTCTTCTATTGGCAAAAAAATAGAAAGAAAAAAAAAAGAAAAAAACAGCATTTCCCATCGCGTTTCACCAAATTGTTTTTGCCATATCAAAAACAATTGTCCTCAGGTGAAGAATGCGCCTGCAGAATTACAACCATTCCAGGGGGAGAAAGAGGTCTTCACAAATCTGACTGGCTTCCAGGCAGCCAAGACCCCCTCGAAGTGGTAATGAAAAGTGTAACTTTAGCCTCCCAGCTGTACGTCTCAATCCATAATCCTTCCCCAAAAACCTCACCGTAGAGCCGCCTACCACTCCCATGGCGTTCCCAGCCTGTGCCGGGCTGGGCCTGCACTGATTTATGAGGCAGTCCTGTGTCATACTCTCAACCTGAAAAGGATTTCTTCTCTTATATTTAACAGGGTGGTCAGGGCAGCTCTCTGGAAACACAGAGAGCCCAGTCTCCGGGGCCTCAATCCCAGAAAGTCCTTTTACCCCTCAGTGCCAATAACCTGGACATTTTGGACATTACCAGAATCAGACGAGTCTCCAGTGTTTCAATAGTGGTGTGTTTCATCAGTGCAGAGGTGAGTGTCTGTGTGGGCGTGTGTGTGTGTGTGTGTTTGTGTGTGTGCAGTGCTGTCTGCGACAACGGACAGTAGCTGGGTTAGTACCTGGTACGTATAAGCGTGTTCAGGATTGGTGGCTCGGCCTGCGAGGTGACAACTGGTCCACAAACCTACGAAATGCAGACAGTTAACACATCAGCATGCTTTAGATGGTAAAATGGTTTTTATTTTGTAGATCTTTGTACATTTTCACATCCATTTTTCAGTTGCAGTTTCATAGAAATGCAATAATTTGAAGATCTCATACATGAAAATATCCATCTCCATGACTTTAACTGTGGTCATTTCTATTTAAGGCTCAGAACAGTATTGGAGGAAGAGCGTTTTACAGTAATCCCCTGGTAGCCCAAGCTAACTACTGTGAATCACTAGATTAAAAATGTATTGATATCCTGTGAGTTATTCTGGCAAAGTCGAAAAGGAAGACACTAATTGGTAGAAGTATAACTAATTGATGACTCGTGTGTAAATTACAGATTTTCAAAGAGTTGAAAGACATAAAAGAGAACCGTCTCCAGCAGGTCTGTCCACCACAGTTTTTCCTTTTTGGTGCATCTGACTTGGGTAAAATCTACAGATTGTACTCACCCACACTGACTGAGGATCCAGTAAGAGATGAGAGATAAGAGCTGAACGCGTGTTGGTAGGTGAGATGTTCACTGTGCAGCCACTTCAAGTAAACAAGCCAAGGTGACCTCTGGAGAGCTGGGTTTATACATCCCATGGTTGGTTGTCTACGTATGTGGAGGTGGGAGCAGCGGGTGGTTGACGCAGACTCCAAGGAAGGGATCATCCTATTTTATGTGTGTGTGTCTGTGCGTGTGTGTGCCTGCATTGTGCTCACGTATGTGTCTTTTATGTTTATACATTTAATGCGACAGTCATGTGGTTAACACTAAACACTTACTGGTACATTCTGAGCAAAAAAATGAAAGCATTACTGCTTGGAACATGCACGGAGCACGTCCGATATAATCCACATTTTGCACCAAATATCTTGGTTGAAGGTGCAAATTAAGAGATCGCGTTGCTACAAATTGCCCTGAAATTGATATTACCATCATCACCCGACCAGAATTTCAAAGAAATTAGGCATGACCTGAAAAATACGCTTTGACCAATGCAAATGCAGACAAAATGGCCGCTGTTGCTAAGCTAACGGTGGAGGAGGAAGATGGAGCTGAAACTCTTTGAATGCTATTTGAAAGCAGCACGTTCATAGTTGACTTTTAACGATATTAAAGCAAAAAAACACACACAATGGAGGAATTTTTCTTTTGTCCAGCTTGTTTGAGCAGCTAATAGCTTAAGCAGCTTAATTCTCTCGAACATTTTGTTTCAGATATTTAGTATGTGCTGTGTTATGCAGGCGGTTCCCTCTCTCAAAGGTCCCCTGACATCACAGCTTCAGATTGACTTTTGAAACACATAATAGTTTTCTTAGCATGAGGTTGTTTTTATTTACACCATATTGAGAACAATGGTGTAAATAAACAGCACATACTTCACTCAACTTCTGTAGCAGAATAGGCAACTACTTAAATATTTTCAGCCTGAATTGGGAGTTATGAGATGAGTAAAATGTGACAGCTTCATATGAAAGTCTGTTTGAGTCTTTGCAGTTGAAAGCCTTCATAGTATGACACAAGGAAAGCCTTCAAATGTGTTATCCTTTTTTTTCTCCCTATGCGTTAACTTTGGGAAATCATGTGAGAGATATTTTTCTTTGTAATCGAGATTTAAAGGATAAGATTGGTAACTTTCCAGTATACTTTTCAACTGATGTCAGATTTTAAAGTGTAGGTTATGGAGGTGAATATATTTTGGGGGGTTTTGAGTATGCTTCATAATGTTTCAAAGTTTCTATGACAGTTTAAAGTTGGTTATAGCAAAAGAAAGAAAGGACTGAAAAGAAAGAAAAAGCTTTGAAAAACAATGGAAATTAAATTTGTATTTCATTTGTTCAAACCACTTCTTTATATTAATTTTGTCATCAGATTTTTTACTGTAAAATACAATTTCACATTAACATCACAGCAGTTAGTGTAAGTAAATCGATTTATATGAACATAATTTTCATTCACTTTTAATACAGTTGACCCACTGATGTAAATACAACACAAAAGATTCATATAGAATTGAAGATTTGTGTTGTGGGGATGTCTGAGTGTCTAGATAAGTAGGAGGGACTCTGCTGACAGATGATTGTCCTCTCTACAGATGAACATACGAAAAACAGATGGTGGCCTTTCATTCTGCAAACTGAGAGAAGTTTCTCGTTTCAGCGTAGGAGAAACATCTGATTTGACTCACAGTTTTTGATCAAAAACTCTGCTTCTTATTTATCACCGCATATTATTAGATTATGATGAGAGCCTCCCATTCTAGACAATGTCCCTTGAAGAAATAAAAAGACTTGAAATAAAAGAATCTTCTGCTGGTTAGACACCACCTTGAAACAGAGAGCTAATGAATTTCGTTGTCTTTTGATGCAGCGCATGAAGTTTTGCAAATGAAAAAAACAATTAAAAAGAATTACAAAGAAACATACAAACAGATGGCTTCTTCAACAAACAGCTAAACTAACACAAAGTATAATCACTTTCCAATTGTTCTCGCAGATACCATTTGTCTGACATAAGCTGGAAAAGTTTTCAACGACGCAACAATAACTCTCTTTTCTCCATCTGCTGAAACTAACATTTAAAACTATAATGCTGATTTCTAATTGTTTCTCTTAAGTGAAAAGTATTTGGGTGTGTATACAAATTCAAAACCAAGTTCGTGCGCACACAAATTAGAAATATAATTGAGAGTTTTAATTTCAAGAGACCTGTGCTCCCTGACAGTGAGATTGTACAATTTTATCTAAATTTAGCAATAGTTTTAAAATTCCAAAATGGCCCTGATACTTATCTGATCAATATGATCATTTTAAGTGTTTTATGTATTTTTTTAAATTAGAATAAAAACACTTGAAATAGTTTTGTTTTTACTATCGTTTTAATCTTAAAATAGTCTTATATATTTTTTTATTTGTATTTATATATTGAATAAAACAATTTTTCCATAACATGATTTATTTACCAAAACTAAAATTAAATTAAATACAACTGCACACCCTACAGCCTCAGCTTTTAATGTCAGTAACAATTTCAAATGAATTATTATGTGTCCCACTTTAATTTCACATATATTATAAAGTCAACGGTTATGGAGCACTACTTATTTGTAAAATGAAAAGGTCAACACTTTTAATCACACTGTAGTATTATTTGAATGTTTCCGTTGCTAAAGAAACACGGTAATCCTTTTTTTTTAAATGTTTCATAATAATTATTTTACACTAACTGTCTTTTAGTAAAAGCGAGCGATAAAATGTCTTCGGTTTTAAAAATAAATACACTGAGTGTTTTGGTACCAATCAGAATACACAGAAAAAAGGAAACTGAGCTGAGGAAGATGATGATGATGATGATGACTGAGAGAATTGTGAACACAAATGCATTCAAAGAGGTGGGAGGCCTGCTTATATCACAGAGGCCCCACATTAATTTTGTCGAGTTAAATTGATTCACCTGAAGGTTCTGGTCACATATTTCTTTAAATGCACCTTAAATGAGCTCGGCCATAATTCTAGTGTACAAAAGGGACATGTCAGAGTCACACAATTGAGGAGAAATAAATAGCGAGTAGGTTTTTGTGGACGTTCTTCAAAGGCGCTCCAATTTCACACCGTCAAATTAAAGCACCCTTATACTTTAGTTCCATGAGTGTTATTCCTGCTGTTTGGTCTTCAGGCTTTTTTTCTTATAGGTATTATTTATGCAATCTGAGAAATTATATTTTGGAGTTAAATTAAGTAAAATTATTTATATTTTGTAAAAACACTTCAACTGTTAAGAAATTCTTTAAAATATACTGCATGTCATTTTAACCTGCATTTAGACTTGACTATTGATGGATTGACACTTTTTGGTCGCTGCTTTTCTGCAACTTATAACGGTCCCATTCAGATTTGAAGACATGCAGTCATATCTGGTATTTATCAGTACTCTATTTTGACTGCTGATGTATATTTTGGGTGAAAATTTGTTATCACTGGCATTACCTGTCCTACCATCACGACACATCACATCTCGACACACGTCTGAGCTGAGTGCTGTCATTCATCACGTTTTGCTCTGGGAATATCCGCTGCATGTCACTCAATATTTGCAGAAGATGACATACATGATATGTGACCTGTGCACATGTTAGAGCTGGAGCTGATGTTGATTTGAAGAACTCTGATGTTCAAGTTTGAAAGAGGAAGTGCAACTGACAAAGTGAGGAGATTTAGAAACCTTTCGCTCTGCTTATGTTTCTGCAGCTACATTTTAGCTAGTGAAGCTAGACGACACCTGCCATCTCTACTGCGGAGCGATTGGTAAAATTGTGTCTAAATATAAAAACCAGCGGATACAAAAAGCAAAGTAATATTAATATTGGTGTTTCTATGCGTGATACACTTGAGGTGTTCCTCCAGGTTACATAATCCTGACAAATGGGTCAGCATTGTAGAAGCAGGAAGTTGACTGCTAACGTCCTGCAGCTTGTTTGTGGTGACATCTCATTGCTCGGTCGGCGGGGTCCTGCCAGTGTGTGTCTTTATTAGTCAATATGCAATGCTGGCGTGGGCACCCCAGCAGCAGCAGTGACAGCCCTTATCCCTCCTCTGTGCCTCACCTCATACTAAGCCCTGGATTTGAAGGACAGGCAGCTCAGGACAGAACAAGTGCGCCAAAGCAGAGCGTAAGCAAAGCTTTAGAGCAAAAGGCCACATTCTAGTGTATCTTCCTCAGACAACAAGTACACCACACCCACTGCTTTAAAAGGACATGTCACAGTGAATGTATCATCTGCCAGACAGTCAGGTTTAGCTAAACAAAAGTTAAAGGGCAACGGTCATGAGCAAGAAGTTATCTGTTGAGTGTGTGAAGTCGATCTGTAATGAATCCATCAGCCCAAATCCTCACATCTTTTTTTTAAAAGCCTCAATATCAGGCAGATCTTGGATCCCTGCAGCAAAACCGCTACAAATCAACAACGTTTTGTTAAATTATGAAAGGACATAGTGAAACAGACTGTTATTACCTTTAAATCTGTGGGCTGAGTTCTTTATTCGAGAAGGAAAAGTTTGCTCCCGGGGAGCACCAGGAGGTGCTGTACAGCAGTTAGCCTTTGATAGCACCAGCAAAAACAAACATGGCTGATGAGGGGGGTAGGGCCGACAGTAACATACATTATACTGGTTTTTACTGTTAAAGGAGCTTTGCGAGCCTAGAGCATCAATAATGAAAAAAAAAAATATCCCCCTACATGCCCTCCTACCTGGGGCTCAGGGAGGAGATGCACCCTGCTATGACCTCGGCGGAAAAATTCAAAGTCATGTCAAAAACTGTAGCGCTGTTGCTAGCATGGTTGCTAAGAAGCATTCAGCAATGCTTAGCAACCCACAAAGCAACATGCCGCAATCGAAAGTGTGTTTCTAGTAAAGCAGGCATGCAAACACTGGCCACTTGTGCTGTTGAATTAACTGCGTATCACAACTTCTGCAAACTATTTTTTTTTTTGTTTAAATGTCAGCTGGTTACCTGTATTTATATTTCAAATTATTTTGGACATTAAATCAAATTATCTTTATCATTTATATTACTAGATATGCACTGGCTGTAATAGGACAGGTGTAGAAAGAATGGGCTTTACTGGGTTGATTGACAGCATTGAGTGTTGATGGTTTGTTTCATTGAGTCCCAGATTAGCCTCAGCAGAAAGTGATAAACTAAAAGACGAAGCGAGGCGACCTGGTCCTCTCTCGTCCTCATCTGAAGTGCTAAACCTCACCCTGACTTTGCAACGCTGAGGCTTGTGAGTCACAACTGTGAAGATATAATGTTATTTAAACCCAATCTGTCACCAAATGGAGCGAAAAAAAAGCTTGCCAAGTGCACAAGTCCAACATCACCACTTATGAGTCTCTCTCTCTCTCTCACACACACACACACACACACACACACACACACACCATGTCATTACACTAGACAAATCGCCAATTAATGAAAAGGGAATTCATGGAGTTGTCATTAACACAATCGCCATCAAAGGTCAGGTTAGATATTAAGGAGTAAGTAACAGAAGTATCAACACTGTTATATGACTTAATATGGCACCATGATAAGAAATAATTAGTTCCCATTACTGACAGGTTATTTCAGATGGTAATGAAAAAAAAATACTTTCTTGATGTGATAACGTAATGAATAATTTCTCAGCGGCGAACATCACGGCGTCCCTCTTGGGTCTTAGCTGTTGATACGGCGCGCAACCCGTTTTGCCTTTTAAACTAACCAACGTTGCTAATTTTGACAGCTCACTTCACGAGTACCCAACCCTTAACAAGTCTGCCACCTTCTGCAGCAATGTTGAAGATGGTGACAGACAAGGAACACTGGCATGTTGGTGCCCTGATGGTGTCCAGGTGGTGCTGAAATGCATGCTGTCACATGGATCAATGGGTGTTGCCTCGCGGAGCCATGTTCGGGCCAGAAAAGTTAGTTTTGCAAACTGACTTCTCAACAAACATATTGAAAGTTATAAAATAAATATTCAGATTCTTTACTGATGTACAGTACATCCCTGTAGAAATACGTTGTTCCAAGTTAAAGTTTTGCTTTCAAAATTCTACTTAAAGCAACTCCAAGTAACTTATATTTTGCGTTGATGTTGGCGGTAGTGTTTTCCATGAGCACCACTGCCTCTTGTTGTTACCTTCTTGATCTAGCTAGCACGTGCTTTTGTTTTTGGAAGCGAGTGCAAGAAAGACGCAACTCTGTCACAAATATGTTAACTCACTTCAGTGGTCTTGACAATCGACTTCGTGAAAACTACAATCGATTGCCTGGTCGGTCATTATGCTCATAATCACTGAAAGCTTTGAGGTGCTTGCTCAACAAAGCGGGCGACATACCGGACCGCCCCGACTCACAGCCGGATCAGCAAACTTTCTGTTGCTACCGTTAGACTGGTTAGATCCAGTGCTGCCACCACCATGCTGTGACCCCCGGAGTTACAAAAAAACATTTTGCTCCCACTAATAAAAATACTGTATGGCCTCTTGTCAGTGTTATATTACGTTATATTATAGTATCACATTCATGAGCAGCATTTTAATGTTCCAGTTGTACATGGTGGAGCTAAGTTTACCTGTTTAATATAATGTCAGGTAGTTTAATCAGCGAGTGGTCAATCAAAATAAAAGATCGGACTATCAAAATATGAGGATTTCATGCTTGTTTTTTGAGGATTTCATGCTTGTTTTTTCAGTAAATCAAATATCTTCTGGTTTTGGACTATCAGTCGGATAAAAATAATGACATCGCTTTGGGCTCTGCAAAGTTGTATTGGGTGTTTTTCCCTACTTTTTGATGATTCATACACTTAACACTTAATTTAAATTATTAAAAATGAAATGATGGAATAGCTGCCGCCTGAGTTTAATCCTTCACAATGTATCATTTTATAAACATCATACAGTAATCTGAAAAAAAAGGTGTAGTGGAGTAATATAACAAACTAAATATTTCCTTCTTAGAAGTAGTGTAGTAGAAGTGCAACGTATAATCAAATGAAAAAACACAAGTAAAGTACAAGTACCGTAAAATTATACTTTAGGAACTGCACTGATATTATGAGTGTGTCTCATGTATTTCAGCCATTTCATCACAAATAATCATTACAATACCAGTTTCTAATATAAATAATTTTAGTACAATATCACAAATTTCACTGCTGATACATTTCACATCACCATGTGTGCTCAGCATAATTTGGATTTGTGTTACAGTTCTCATGTCTTTGAAGCAATTCAAGAACACTTGTTTTTTCACAAAATGTTCTTCATGAGAGTCGAGTCCTTGGTTTCTTAATGTTATGTAACTGAAACTATTCAGGGATGTTGAGCCCTAAAACCTGCTCAGCTAGTTTGACTTTGTCTTTGGGAAGGTCAAGGGAATCTTTTGAATTACTTTACGTCAGTTTGTTTAAATCAGCAGGTCTGAGGGATAATAGACTGGACTAACTTAAGTACACTCGGGATATATCATTCAGACATGTGAATTCAAACTGCTGAGTGAAACGATATCTGCAACCCCAGGACACATTAAGAACCAACCAACGAATAAAAATAATAATCTAAAAGAAAAAAAATTATATATTGCCAGAATGAAATTGGCAAAGAATGCAGGGTGTGCACATGGCAGTGGGCTGCTCTATAAAGACATCTGCTGATTACACAGTTTGTGGAGGCCTGGTGGAGAGGAGCCTGGCAGTGAAACGTGTAAGGAGATTGAGACCACACGATGACTGCTGAAAGAACACAGCACTCAGACCCTCACAGCCAGTCACTCCGAGCATGAAGCCATAAAGACGTGAAGCGGAAAGTTGCCTTCGCTCTATTTTACACAACAAGAGAACCTGGGCTGCCCAGGGTGGCAGAATAATATTAGGCCCCCGAAATCCAGTCAAGGGCTTTCTCATTTTGTTCAGGCCTCCTGCTCGCCAGGCGCACAAATATCCAACGTAAGCTGGATTTAATTTTTCTCTGTAATTCTGAAGTGTAAGCAGACAAGAAAAAAAAAGAAAATCCTCTATTTTGAATGGTGCAGTTTGGAACATGTTCTTTGCATACGTCAGATGTGCTGTGTGTCACCTCCCCAAGACGGTGGCAAATTGTGTCCGTCTGAGCTGACAGCGACATGCCTGCAGACAGGTCTCTCCTGCATGCATCGCTGTGTGACGCTGTGTCAACGCTCCGTGTGGCAGGTGGAGACAGAGACCTGCTTCAGGTGGGCCGGGTGCTGCAGCGTGGCTCCCCGGGGAGACGCACCATGGTGCCGTACTGCAGATATCTTCTTAGACTTGGCAGAAGGGCACTAGCACCAGCATCCAGAGCCTTCCACCTAACAGGGCCAGATCCCTGGACCTAGATAACGCCCACACCCTTCTGCCACACTCCTTTTAGAGTCAATATTGAATCAGCACTGCAACTGCCACCTATATGATCGTGCTCATCAGCCCCATCATTTTGAGCCTTGAAAGCTGACTTCCAAGTAAGTAAACAGGAAAACATTTGGTTCAGAAGGTGATGAGAATTTAAACTAAAAACGGTGGAATAAACATAAAATTGCAGTTTATTTACGCACAAGCTTTCAAGGTTACCTAAATGAACTCATAAATACTCAGTATTTTCTATCATGTGATACAACTATTTCCACAGCTTTGTATCATCGCTGCAACTGCATCTGAGCAACGGTTTTCATAAAAGATGTGTTTGTATATGCCTCTCTAGTTAGCTACACACAGGCTCTACAGCTGACATACAGATACAGAGAAGAAACAGACGGACCCGGAGAGAGTCAACCATCCGTTCTTTTATCTTTTGTCTTTTATCGCATGTCTATAAATATTGGCTGGAACAACCTTTCCTCAGTGGGCCTCAGGTACTTTTGTTCAGAAAGAGTGCTCATTATGTCTGAGCTCAGTGTTCTTTTGAGAGTAAACAGCTTTTTAATTTGTAACTGTCCAAATTCAAGAATCTTTTTTTAACAGGCGATAACCACATAAACAGTGTTATTGACTCTTGATTGAAGCTTATCTCTAAATTAAGCATAGCTTTAGCACAATCCGTTCTGAGGTGATGTGTTTACATTGAGCTCATGTTTCACCAGGACATCGGAGGGCACGTGGTTCTTCCTCAGCTGAGACATATGTGTCCCTCTGATCATCTTTAGCCAATGCGTCCTACGTGTGTTTTCCCTGAGCCTCCTCTCTCCTCCTGACCTCTCACCCAGGCTCTCTCTTTTACTTTGTTGTGCAGGTCAGAGTCCATGCACCCGCGTCTACACAGCCGCATGGCCACGTTTTGGTATGCAGATACACAGATGCAGGTAAGTCTGCTCCAGGTGCACCCCACAGTGATCCTGACCCATTCTAATTCACTTCGCAGCTCTCAGGTCAGGCCGAGGGCCCAGCAGGCTCCCAGCACAGGTCACAGAGGGCCTCAACATCCCAGAGATGAGATTCCAGACTGGCATGAAGAAGAGTGTTTGATGTGGCCCTGAGCTGGGCTACGTTACCATGTTGTTATGCCTTTAATTATCTCCAGCAGCTGCTACTTCCTGGTTGACAGGCCCTGGCAAACTCCACTGTCTCTGTAATCCCTTACAGGTGACTGTCAGTTGCACGTCAGCTCATTGTGTACTGACAGGCTGTGTGTTCTTCTTTAAGTCAGGTGTTAGAGCTTTAGAACGCAACATCGCTGTTTACCAAGTTAATTAACTGTGAAGTGACTGTAGACATGATTTAAATGAAGAAAAAAAAGAGCTCACAGTGCTATAATGACCACAGCATGTTTCCAAATATGTTATGCAAATATGCCTCCAAGCACCAATCCCCTGCCCATTATTATTTTTTTTTACAACTTTTGGTGTCTGTTTTCTGAGGATGCAATCATGATTAAGAGACTGCAAAGTTCTCTTGGTGACAGTTAAAGTGCCACTCTGCATTCTTTATCTGGATTTCCAGCTTGCACAAAGACATCTTAACCACTGGAAATTGCCCTCTGAGGACTGACAGCTAGAAATTGATCGCAGACTAGATGAGCGCACCTTGCTGCCCGCTGTCCTTTGTCACTCCCAGGTTGGTGGATCTTTCCTTAAAACTCCACCAGAGATGAAAAACGGGAGACTTCGCAGCTGGCTATGGCATACTAATACCCTGGACTCATTAAATTAATGGGGGCCAGATTCCCCTCACTGAATGTGTACTGATGCCCTTTGAGTTTGCCGGGGCTAGAGGGTGTGCAGCACTTTGAAAGCCCTGACCGGCATATTGAACGTGTTTTAATAGAACCCTTTTGAGACTCCTGGTAGGATGCACAGTAACTCTTTGCCTTTAAGGCCTTGCACCTCTCTGTGTGATCTCGTCAGATAGCCACTCCATCCTCGGATTCAGGCCTGGAGCGGGGGAGGGGACCATGCACGTTAAATAAGGCCAGAGGTGCCCATATCTCAACTGAGGCCATTCTTTCCTGGAGATGTGAATCTTGGAGACATGGTGCTGAGCGAGCTTTGATGTATTAAGTTGCTCGGCGTAAGACTGGAACAGGAAGGAGGCTTACAGGCCGACGTTCAGTGGGATTGCCTCTCATTGGACAGCCGTCTACACAGTGTTGATTTAATTACTCTCCACTATTCACCTAACCACTTACGCTGCACTATAAAATGGATTCAGTGCCACATATGGCCATTATGGACATAATTGCCCAATGTGAAGACACCACTGCCAATCACGCCATAATATAGGCAAGCCTCAGGAATGTATAGGATCCAATAAAGAGGCTTAGCAATAGCAGAATTTCAAGGTGCGAAGGGCAAAGAAAAATATATTGTTTTTGATGGCAATATATTGAATAACTCCTAATACCATGGGAGGAATAGAATATTAATACATGAATTTTGCATATTTGCCCAACAGCAAAAAGATGAATTGATAAGAAAAGAAAGCTGGTGAATTTGCATGACAAAAAAGTCCCTTTAGAGTACTAATACATTACCCTGATGGTTAACAGAACCACATGTGCCCGATGTTAAGATAGGGAAAATGTATCTTCAATGAAATTAAGATATTAAGCCGCAATTTTTTTAGCTTATATTGATTTTTATATCGATATAGTTGTTAGGTAACAGCAAACCAAAAGCGTGTAGCTTCCTCTGCCCTGAGCAGAGAATACATCATGATATAACGATAATCTTGCGTTCAGTTCTGCTCTGTCATCTTGACTACATGCTCTTGAGCGCCGTGAAGCAGGAAAACATCGGCGACATTGATGAGATTATACACAGTCGGGAATGAGCTAGCAGGACTCATCCCAGCAGACTGAAATACGCTTTAAGCGCAGCAGAATAAGACGAGTGGATACTGACAGGAAGATGCAGCGTCTGAGCCAGACAATGAGGCTTTAGCTGCTGAATATAGTGAATAAACAGAAATCCAGTCGAGCTAAAAATGGCTGACTCAGGTGTGCAGCAGAGGGTGCATCGCATTTCTCGATTACAACTCCCTCTCCCTCTCTAATGTAGCCTTTGCATGTGACTAAACAACCCCATGTATATAACTTTTACAGAAACTCATGTTGGACAATCATTTGATTTCCATACCTAGCTTTGACAGTAACAAAGCCTTTGATTTTTAGCTGGATCGCCATGGCTGCAACATCGCCGGGTATGGCTTCTCATTAGCGATTCCATAAGCAGAGAGCAACGTACCGCTGTAGCGGCTGGTACTTACATGCCTCCCACTCTAAAGTGTGGCGGTAATTTATTCTCTCCACAGTGCTCATCATTCTGATGCAACTCACACAGTGACAAGAATCCATCTCCGTGGTACCTGGCAACAAAGCGGGAGGTGGGCTAAAGGGAGGGGGAGCACATATTTTGTGATCACAATCAGAGGGGAGAGGAACGGTTACCAGGCAGGTTTAGAACATCCAAATGCCACAATTCTACCACGAGAACATTCCGTGAAGACTAAAACCAGAGAGAGGAGGTAAAAACAATTCACTGGCTGAGATTTGATCATATATAAGCTATCGCCTTCTGCCAAAAACTTTCTCAGAGTACGGCTTAAGCACTTCAAAGTTAAGTACTATATAGAGAGTATGATTCATTTGGCAGCTCATATTGTCCAGCTTCAAAAACCTAAAGCTAGTCAGAGACACACTGTGGGCTGTTTTCAGCTTCAGAGAAGAGAAAGAATTTGGCTTGAGCTTAGACCGCCCATCCCCATCCAGAGATGGGCTCTTTTTCATCTTATCGTAGTCTTAGCGCATTGGTGTGGTGACTATGTGCTTCACAGGTGGGAGTCTGCCTCTGTCAAATAAGCCAGTTCACTAAGGACGGGATTTGCCGCTGTTATTTTTCTATTAGGGAAGAATTATGCTAAGCCTTTAGAGGCCATCTTTGTGTTGCTATGGCAGCCCATATTTCCTACCGGGTTGAGACCTTGAATGACTACAGTGCAAAGCCAAGTAGCCCCCAAACCCTTTGAGGATTAGAACCAGGGTCTCATAGTTATGCAAAACACCTCTGATATGATTGAACCTTGAATAGTTGAATGACAAAGTTTATTGAGATTGCCTCTCTTTTCATCTGATTATTGTCATCTGATTATTCCCAATCACTTGGCATGGCTTCAAACACAGCTTTTCAAATGGCTATTGTTTAGGACAACACTAAGAGCTTTTTCTCTAACATGTTCACAAACCTCATATCTTTGACTATTGGAACAAGAAAGCATGATTCATGGTGGTAGAAATGTAATACAAAGACGTTCATCTCAAACAGGAATACAGTGAAACGCATTCCTTTAGAAGGCAGGGCTGAAACTATACGTGCACGTTATCTGTTGATTTCTTTAGATCAACGGATTGTTTGTTTGAAAATGCCCATTACAAGTTTGTGTAGTGCCGAGGCTTCATCTAAAAATTGCTTGTTTTCTCTGATCAACGTCAAACGATATCTGATTTTAAATCATCAACAAAGAAAAGCAGCAAATACTCAAATGTGCACATCTTGCAGCAGTGAATATTTGGTATTTTTGCCATCTTCAACAATTATTTAATCATCACAATTGTCCATTCATTTTATGTTAATCGACTACGTATTTTTCCAGCACTAATTGAGGCAAATCAATATGCTAATTACAAACATGCTGCTCATTCGAAGTAGCTTAATATTCAGTTTCCGCTCAAATTGAGTGTTGGTATCCATAGATTCTATAGAGACAACCTTTTTGTAATTTACAGCTGATTTGGGAATTTCCTTCATATAGCTCCCACAATGCCTTTCAGCCTGCTAACTAAGGCCTCCAAGTCGTTGTGAGCATCAAACACAAGATTTTGCTTGTGAGAGTGATTTCACAAACCAGAGGTCTCGTACAGCCAAATCAATAGAAATTGTTTTTCCTTTTGGGATTTTGTCATAACGTCCCCAACTGTTTTCAGACCAGCCATCAAAGCCTCAACTCTATTCGCAGACATGTATAGACAGCAACTCAAAGCTGACACGGAGATGAGGCTTTGAAAGTATGAGATTGACACTATTGTGGTCACAAAGCACAACAGGAAACGACTTTGAAGAGGAAAGTGCTTTGAGTATTGGATTTCACTTTCGAAATTGTGGCCGAAGACGAGCTCAAGTATTAGGCGTGTACATTAAACAAGAAACCCAGACATGTGCACGATACGCTTCTTCTGCTGTGTCCAAACAGAAATGTAAGAAGGTCCAAAGTTTTGAAACCACAGATAAATACACGCAGATTTTTTCTTGTTTTATCTGAAATTTGCTGCACACTGTCTCCTACTTCTGTATCTTGGGACGGTGCAGGCTTGTGATGCGAATAAAAAGTTGACAATATATCCAAGCGAGCAGTACTTTTTCTGACTTCACAAAATAAAACGTCGCTATCAGAGCCACGTCTTGTTGGCAGTTTGGGAATTGATCAGTCTCAATCCCAAACTGCATCCTTGTCAACTGGCAGGTCTGCTGAAGATGACACATTTTCTGACAGTGCCTTGTCAATGACTGCACTTGAGTGAAATCCCCAGCCATGTTTGCTCACTGCCAAAGTGATATCTATCATCGTATTTTTGACAAATTCGTCACACCCGTCTCTCAATCTAATTGGTCTTTGAGGTTCCTGTAAGACAAAGACTGCTAATCTTTGTGTGTGTGTGTGTGTGTGTGTGTGTGTGTGTGTGTGTGTGTGTGTGTGTGTGTGTGTGTGTGTGTGTGGGAGTGTTTCAAAAGCGCTTGCCATTGAATACTTCTCAAGTCTTTGAGTCTGTGTTCAGCGAAGTTTGAAAAACATGACAGTCTCATTTTAGGTGCTCTGATGTCACACAGTCTTTCTGGCTTAAAAGTTCACTCAATATGAGGTTTGGTCTACTTTGATGTGGGGTCTCTAGTGAAGCGATTTTAGCATGCTATCTGCCTCTGCTGTTCTCTGTCACCCACTCCTGCAAAGACTGACATGGGAGCTGCCAGAGCTGAGACTCAGCCTTTTATTCCTGGTGACTACAAATTAAAGATATGGGGAAGGTGAATTCAGGCAGCACCATGACAAGCAGAATGTTGAAACTTCTGCCAGTATTTGCAAGAAAACACTTTAAAACGGGAATGGAGAGATTTTATTTGTATTAAATGTTAGGAGCCTCTTCCTTTTTCAAATAGCATGCAAAACAAAGATATCAAGCACCTATTAGGAGTGCGTCTCCTCAAGCATTTACATGAACAACTTCACCAGCTCTTCTTTTGTTAGAGGAATGAAACCCCTGAACAAAACAAAGCAGGGAAGTTTATTTATGACACACCAAAAACAACTTGCAATTCGTTTCCTGCTCATTATGCAACATTGTTCTATCTGAAGCAGCGATTGTGGAGTTGTGGGGGGGGGGGGGGGGGGGGGGCTCCGTGATAAAGATCTAGTAATCTTGTTTTATGCTTATGACGGAGAGAGAAGATCCTCCGCCCCCCTGCAACGCAACGCTCACCTGAAGAAGCACCCGGAGCTCCACATGACTCCGCCGCTGCTCACAGCTCCCTGTCCTGAGAATTGGGATTTGGGGGGGATTAAAGCAGAATATTTCAATTTAGCGGCGGAATTTACCTGGCTGTGCCAAAGTAATTACCCCTTCTGTAAAAAATGCTATTATGGAAAACACACCTAGAAACGGGGAAGATACAAAGGGCTCGAAGACAAATACACAGGAAATCTATAAGCGTAATGAAAGCAATTTAAAAAATCGCAGCGCAGGTGCTAGAACTCTTAATTTATTACCTTAATCGTGGGTGCGATTGGACTCAAAGGACACATGACAATGGTGCATTCAGTGCAAAAGACTGAAGTGTCCAAAACGGAGAGGGGACCATTTTTTATCCTTTTTTTTTTTTAAAGATATATGAACAGTTTGTGGATGCGTTTAAGAAAAGCAAACATGAATTTGAAATGTCTAGGATGAATTTGTAGGAAATTATAATCGCAGGAAAATGCAGTGTTTCACTATTAAGTGTTGATTTTGTAGTGAATAGGCCTCATGTATAATATATTAAAACAGAAAAAAATATATACATTTCATAATATGTATTTGCATTATTTTGTAAAATTCGGTAAAATACATTGTGGAAACATGCAACATAATTACGAGTCAAACTGATAGACTATTTTTTGGTTTTATATGGAAATCATAAACAGGAGATGGAACTAGAAGTAGGCCAGAAACATCTAGCTAATAATACTGTACTCTGCAACTAGCATTGAACTGAGCTTTATGCTGTAAAGGTTTTCTTTGTTATGGTCACATTTACATTATTGCATTAAAAGTCCTGTTACAAAATGAATGCCTTTAATTGCCTTTTTATACACACATTTAATCAATTTCGACTCATAACACAACGTGAGTCTGCCTACAACACGTGCACCTTATATTCCGATAATAATGTTGCCATATCTTCATCTTAATTCTGCCATTGTTCGTCTGTGTGATGTGTTCAAGTTCTGCATCGAGAGTTGTGCCAGTTAATTTGTTTTAGTAAGGCCTGGACACAAGAACTGTGTGGTCACGTCTATGATATTCGTTACTGTCTAGTGACTGTATAGTGTCTAGTGTTGCATAAATACAAAAATGAATACAAAGTATAAATCCGTTACACAGTTTAATAAATGAACTGAGGTAAACTTGCACATTCGCGGAGTAGCAGTCTGATAAATGCCTCAATAAAATCCGAAATGTTAATATGTCATTTTAGGAAGAAGTGGCTAATGAAACGGGTGTTAACAGGTGAAAATAAGCAATAAATAAATATGCTGGTGCTATATTTAAAATAATTCCTGTTTTTGATTTATATGTAGCATCACATTATCTGCTTTGGATGCAGATTGTACCAGTTGCTCATTCACGTAGCCTTTCATTCTCACATGAGAGAAATAGAGAGAGAGAGAGAGAGAGAGAAAATCAAAACAGTAGCCTACCTCTGTCCGGTCTGGAATGCAGGGAAGACGAGACAAAGGCCCTCTGTGGGTATAACCCATGTAAACAGGGCCGCTAAGCATTGTGTAAATTAGGTGGATTAGCCCCTGCTTTTGTTGGACGTGGTGTGTACACACGGACACTGATTCAGCTCTCCTAAAGCCATTTTGGCCCTCGCAACTTTAAGGAAGTCTTACATTACCAAACCTTCAGCCGGACATGATCTAAAGAGGGACTCCTTTTGAAGTAACACAGCACTTCACATCACTGTTAGTTCAGGTTTTGTTTGGGCGAAATGCTAAAAACATTGAATTCAGTCAGAGCCTCCATCATAGTTTACAAAGAAGAAGAAGAAGAAGAAACAGCCCGTTTGGTGTCCTAAACCCATCCCACGAGGCCCTGAATTTGTTTAACTAACTGAGCCGCAGCCTGTGATGAGAACCTTTAATTATCGAATCAAAAATAACCAACAGACGCCTCAACGATTGATTTGAGTGACGTGAAGTTCATCAGGATATGTGGCCATGTTGAACCTTCTCCACAGCACACACACACACACACACACACACACACACACACAAATCTCATTGCCCACCCGTGGCGTGTTCACGTGAGTTCGCGCATGATGGATTTCGAGGTGAAAATATAAACATTTGCACATATTTCCTAATAATTGCAGTATTTGGACCAATTAAGCCAGATAATATAACGGCTGGTTTATTAGCTCAGCTAATTAATCTTTATATCAATCATCCTAATAAGATCCATCCAAATCATTTAAAAGAGGATGTGTGATGCTCACTGTCAAGTGTCCCACATCTCTGTCAGGTGGTTTTAAGGGGATTTTTATTTTGATGTTAAAATTCCTTGTTTTTATTTTGTGCAAACTTTGCAGATGCAATGCAGTCCCCTCTTTTATTTTATCAACTTGTTTCTCTCCGAAACTTGTATTTACTCTTTGCACTTCGTGCTGCCTTATTGCAAATATGAGATGCAACAGATCTCCGAGAAGAAAGAGCAAACTCTATTTCTTCGGGCATTGGCGTATTTGTAACTTCATGAACCTTTTATCTTTTTTTGTGACTAAATAAATCTGATCGGAAAATGTTTAATGAGAATCTGAGTAACCAACGTACACCAGAAGGCTTATAGGCCCTCAGTGTTTTCATCATTATTCATCCACCTGCATGCAGCACCGAGGCTTCTGTTCCTTTTGCTTCCGCTGAAACGTGGAAATGAAAACTTTTTTTTTCATATGTAAGTGTGTTTGCCTTAGTTCTGTCGGCTATTTCGTTAGAGTTATTTGATTAGGCTATTTTGTTAATCATTTGCTGCACGTTCTTTGAATCGGGCTGCTGATTTATTTAATCATGACAGGTTTATAAAACAATGTATAATAAATAACATGAAGGGTGCAAAAGTGTGTTCGGACGCTCAATTTTGACGTCAAAATTCGTTAAATCATATAATCGTGAGATATCTTCTTGTGTGATCCATTGTTTCACACGTGGGTAAACTAATCCATGTAAATCATCTTCACTTCATCCGAACTGTAATTGTCATGTGTAGATTTAGAAATCATCCTCTTCAGTGACACATTATTGTTAAAGGAGTAAACCATTAGTATTGAAGTCTTAATTATGATAAAACAAACATTTAGCATCGTTGGCGTTTTCAGAGGCTTTTCATTGTGTATCATCCATTAGCGTCGTGTTAAAAATACAGTTTCTATTAGACTTTAGATCGCCTAGAAGCGCGCGCTGACTGACTTTGATTGCGCTTAATATGAAATGATTTGCGTCTGTTTGTGGATTAGACTTCGAAAGAGGAGTTTCAACATGTGGTGATAACCTCTTCAAAGAGCAGAACATTTCAACGGGTCATCGCAGTTTCTCATATTTTATTCGCCTAAATGTTTTATTTATATATATATATATTCAGAAAACAGACACGTACAAATATTACGCTCCGATCACATTAGGAAGCTTTGAACCGAATGAAGGGTTAATTGTCTTCAACAGGCAGTGCAAGCCACGTTCTTTATGGCAGTTGTTTTTCAGAAAGAATAAAGCTTCATGCCAAAGTTTGTCTTTCACGTTGAGGAACAAGACAGCTGCATTTATTTTCTAAAAATAGAAAACCAAAAATAATAATGGAAGCCTTTGTTATTGTGAGTGTTGTAAAAACGGATTCCATATGTGCACAGGTGGTAATAAATAAGTAAATAGACCCCTGTCTTTCCATATAGAGGGTCTTAATTATACATCAGTTCCACTGTGTTTTGTGAAAGGCTGAACGCCTCACTATCTGTTCCTCTGAGATATACATACTCCTGTCCAACAATCAGGGGGAATCAAAGTAATTTAGCAATTACTTCAAAGTACAATGCAGCATGAGTCACTGGTGCAAGAAAAAATGCATTCAGATGTGGGGCCATTTTTGCTCTCCTCCCAACAGGGACGCAGTTAAGATTCCCATGTCCAACACAGGTGACAAGATGTCTAGAGAAATAAAGCAGAATTTGTCATGAAGGACTCATCTCTGTCTCTGCTCTTTGAGTGACGGTAAGATATAAGTACTATGACAGAGCCATGTAGGAATGAGCTACTCACAGATTTAACATTTGTACCTGTATGTGAAAGCTGTGGTAAATGTAGCAAAAGCTTTACATTCAATAAATGACAAGGGATACTGAAACAGTATTTATTAAGCCATTAGAATGAACTGAACACGGCTCATTTACTGCTTTACATCTTACTAGAGTCTTTATTTAAAGACAGGTCATTTAATTAATTAGCGTGGCGAATGGGTATTTTTACATGTCTAATTTTACAGTATGTCTATGGAGTTAATTGTGCCTAATTGTGTGTGTCGTGGAATGTGTGCGCTCATCGTAGTTGTCTTTTTGTCTGACTGTGCCTCCGTGTGCGCCCATGTGCCAACGCAAGTGTGTGCCCATATGTGGGTGTATGAGTGCTCCACTGTTACTCTGTGCCTGTGTGTGCGCCCATGTGTGTTGTGTGCAGCCTATTAGTGGAGTTTAACCCCTGTGTTCAGGGAGTCACATCCCCTCAACCCACCGGGCTCCATTCTTACTGCAGCACGTTAACATTTTACTCTCTTCCCTCCCCACCCACCCCCTTCACTTTTGTCCTAAGAGGGCAATTAAGGAAACAAACGTTTTCCCCAAGATAAGCTGGCTGCCAGCTTTGCATACTAATGCAATGCCAAGTGGTTACAAATAGTGAGTGCTCTAATTACTGCCACTGTTTTCAATCAGAAATTGCTCAATTTCCCAGGATGAGGTCTCCATGGCTGGAGAAAAAAAAAGCAAAACCTGACAGAGGCAAGAGACAATCATCTCGATGTGGAGTGTGGCTGATTTTGTCTGCGTGTGTGTGTGTGTGCTCATGTGCCCGCATGTGTGCACGCGTGTTGGTGCAAATAAACTCATCTGTCTCTCTGTGTGTAGACGCCGGCACGACCCTTTCTATCACTGCTGCCCTTGACAAGTCAGGAAATGGATCCTGTCAGCCTCTACAGCATTTAGCACCACAATTATCCCCTTTTCACAGCCAGGCTGCATTAATGTAAACCACACCAGGCAGTAGTTGCCACTCAGTGATGAGCACAATGTGGTGCACCATCTCTGGGTGAGCAATTTGGTTCAATTGTGCTGCTGTGTGATCATCAGTGCAAATCACGGCCTGCTCATTTATTAAGCAATTTCTGTTGGAGAAAATTAGAAGGAAGAGTCTTTTAATTTGGCATGAGATAGTAATATCTCTAAAAGGAACAATAATGCATAACGTGGCTGACATCAAACAAACAAAAAAGCAAGCAGGTTAAACCGGCAGCAACCCATCAGGGAGGTGTGTAGCATTCGGAAAGAAATAGCCACCGTCGTGTGGCCACCAGGAGTGGTGGGGCAGCACGGACCAAAGTGACAAGGACTCGCTCCCCGGGTGTGAGAATGAGTCACTCCATAGGATGCACGCAGGACCCATCCGTTGGCCTTAGCTGACCTTTCGCTCTGACGGTGGCTAATGGAGGGCTGGCCCTCGATCAATGCACTGAGAGACTGGGTTCATCTCTGCCCTTTCACCGGGCCAGGGAAGGGACGGATGCTGCCAGAAGCCACGCCGCGGAGCCATCGACCCTGCCACTCTCCCATCCTGTGGGTGACAGCTGCGGTGCCAATGAGCCTGGGGACGCCACGCTGCCCTGCCACGCAGGAAGGACAGCCAGCAACTCTATCTCTGTGGTGGTGGGAGGGAAAGTCACTGATGATCTGCTTGTGAATGTCAGATCCATGTAAACAACCCCAGCAAACACTTTGGTGTTGAGTAGATGTTGATATGACAGCCTGCACTAGTGTTGACAACTTGCATTGCAAGATTAAACTTAGTCCTCCAGAACCGTTAGTTTGTATTGCCCTTGTATCCAGATGTAAGATGCAGTGCATATTAGGGTTGATGTAAACATAAGGAACGTTTTCATCCGGTAAATGCATGCTTCATATTGTCAAAACAGTTACTTGCTTTAACATAAGTTGAATAGAGGTGATTACACCGAGACATTACAATAGTTTTCAAAAGCTGAAAATGACTGTTCTGTTTTGTCAGTAAAGAATTGATCAAATAAAGCCTGACTCCAAATGTTAGAAGTTGTTTGCAGTTGTTTGCATTACTTTTGCACTTAAAATGTTACCGTAGGGAATATTGTTTTCTCATGCAGCTTGGTGAAGCGCTTTACAACCCAGATGGTGCACCACTGTATACCTTTTATCTGCCCTTTTTTGTCAATAAACAATGCCCGCACAAAAAAAAAACAGAAAACAATATTTATGATGCATTTTAATTGCAAAGACTTCAATTCAAACATGTAAAGATATTCAAAACAATAGCAGATAAAACACACACTCCATATGGGGAGAGAGGCGAAGACATCCAAGAGGTTTAGCACCGATTGTTCTTTTTATTATCATTAACAGTAATGTGATTCTAAAGCCCCCCGTGACCTCCTCACAGCAGCATCTCATCTCAGAAGTCATTCATTAGAACAAACAGAAGGCAGGCAGAAAGACAGCGAGAAAGAGACATGGGGAGAGAGCATAGTGTAAAATAAATTAGATTGTGCTTATTAGATGAACCACTTTAAGATGGCAAAAGAAAGCATGCTTCAGAAATTCAAAGGGTTTCTAATTGTACAGTGCTTGGAGATGGAGCTGTCATGTGGAGACCGTGATCCAGTTGTTGGTCTTGTGCTATGTGTAATCACAGTTACACTTACTGTCCATTTTGGGTTGTAAGGCCCACAGGGAGCCTTGAAATATGGTTCTGAGCAGTGCATGTTTGGATTGAGATTGGGCTACAGTGTTTCTGTTCAAGACCATGGGCTGATGCGGGCTGTGGTGAGACGAATCAGAAAGCTTCTTATGTCTTCTTCCTCTGATATAAATGGATTGTACGGTCCTCCATGACTTGGCCCAGTGTTTACTGAATAACATTTCTTACACTGGAGTGACAGTAAAGGCCACCTCTCTCAATTAAGCCCCCTTGGTTCCTTCTCCGTAAGAGCAGTCCGACGGCGTTTCTTGCTGCACCCCCCCCCCCCCCCCCCGGTGTCTCTTATCGTACCAGTCCTGTCATGGTCGACCTCTATACATGTTCATGTGTGAATGTACACATATGTGAGGATAAAATAGGATGCAGAGCGGTCAGAGGCTCAGTTGGGCCGGGGCGGCGGAGGAGGGGGAGGGGGGAGGGGGGGGGGGGGGGGGGGGGGTTGAAGAGAGCCGTGTGGATCCTTGGAGTGGTGTGACAGACTCCCCAGCCTCCTGGTAGGATTTGTTGGAATGTGAGAGAGGAGGATTTTAGCACCAGGCGAGCCACGCCAGAGTGCTGCAGACTTCATGCCATCTGTCTCAGCCTCCATCCTCTCTTTGCCAAACTCATCAGACCTTTATTTCCTCTCCCTCTATCTCCTTCTCATCCTTGTTCACAAGAGTAGCGGACATACTGAGATCTGCTAATGTATTGGAGGGAAAAAAATGGCTGGGCTTAATAAACAGATTCAAAAAAAAAAAATTCTCGATTGATTAATATGTATTCTTGGAGCTAATTGTCCGACAGCCCTCATGGAGATGAAATGTGTGTTCGATGGCCCTGCCATTTGTTACTTGACCAACAGGGAACGAGAGATGGAGATATTCATACCATAGCAGATCTGTTGGTCAGTTAATAATGGAATATGTTTCAAGTGAGAAGCCAAAAAGTTAATGCATCATTATAAACAATTACCTAATTAACTTTTGTATTATACTGTATCATGCAATGAATAATATCTGAATAAAATATATCCTATAAATGAATAATGCTCTGTGTTGATGTGGTTATTTTGTCACTGAATTCAGAATATTTGATGGTTGGTCTCAAAAATCTAGATTAGTGAATTTAAGTGGCAGTTCATGAAAATGAGAACGTTACCAAAGGTAAAGGTAACCAAAAATGACCAAATCACTTCCATGTAGAGATTCTTACGCCGTAATTAACTGAAAAGCAGATTTTCACATCAAATGGGTGAGTGCTTGTGTGCTGTTTGAATGGGACTGATCTCTCAACCTCTCTCTCACCGTGTGGGCGACTGGGGAGGATGCTGAAGGAGATCACAGGGTGGAGCTGTACCGGCTCCATGTCCTTAACCTGTTTGCAGAAGTGCAACGGAGGGTGGAGGGAACGGAGACGAAATGTACCCTTTGTCCGAAATGGAACACCAGGTGGCAGGAAGTGGGCAGGAGGCCTTTGAAGATGACCCCTGGTCTCCGCGCTGGGACGGCCTCTCCGATCGATCTGGCCAGAGAAGGCAGGGAGGGGAGCCAGGTGCCCCCAGAGAGCCTGCAGACCAAGCAGATCTATTATGGGCGAGGAGGCGAGCGGAGTCGGCTGGGGCCCAGCCCCGCTGCTCCCAGTCATATCACTGCTCAGACAGCCAGAGTCAACTGGCTGCATCCTAACAAGCAGGCAAATACTGACAACAGTCTGGCGCACAACAAGCTCAACAGGCATCACATGAGAACTTTAGGAAGGATTTCGACTGCAGCATGCTGTCAAAATCAGTGTATCAAACATTGCACAACACTGACTAATTGGTGCAAGTGTGTGTACATGCTGCAGTATGGTACATGTGACAAATTAAATAAATGCAGGTCAATGTAGAGCTTTTGGAGATGTAGCTGCATAGAGCACATTTTGAAAGGAACTTTAAAGATATTATTATGTTGATCTATGTATTCTTTTGCAGAATCACAGATTGCATTTAAACGCTTTGAGAAACTGCTGCAGAAGTCGTGTGTTGAAATATTAAGAAAGTAACAAAAATCAAGATTCAACGATGCTCCATAACAGAAAGAGGAAATCAACGTCAAAAAGGAGAAACACACAAAGAAAACACAAAAGCTGAAGATTAATTCAGCAGATGTTTGTGCACATCTGCACATGGATGTGAATGTGGGGAGGCTGCTAAGTGATCCAGTAAATTGACGACATTGCTTTGAAATTGTCAGAAAGAAAACATCAGCAAATACTGAACAGCCATTATGTGCTTTGGGGTGCCTTTGCCTGCAGCACTAATGCAAAGTATCTGAGGATAAAGCTGATATAATGAGAGAAATCAGTGAGAAATGTGTAAGTAGGTTTGTACATGTCTGTAAATCAGGCATCCCATTCAGCTAGAACAACACGAGACTGTTCCAGCGTTTGTATTTGGGCCAGCTTTGGAGGAGGTGAGCGCTATTAGCGTCTACGTGCTCATCCCTCTGTATCTCTAAGATGTTTACTGCACACAACATGCAAGCAAACACACGTGCACACACACTTAAATGCACAAACAGAAACTCTAATCCCGAGTCGCCCCCCCCCCCCCCCCCCCCCACTCGCTGCTCCCCTCCTCGGGCGTGGAAATGAAAGCTGGGCACTTTGTAGAGGATGGCTGGAAGAAATGAAGACGTGTCTGATTTCCACAGCAACCAATGGTAATGCGGCGCTCCGTACTCTCTGCCCTCTGATAGGTCTTTGTCACTCTCTTCATCTCGAGGCCCATGTCATTCCCTCTAATCCCCCTACCAAACACAAACAGGCCAATCCTGAGACAAGGCTCAGGGGCTGGGGAGGGATGAAGGAACTGAGGCATGGAATGAGCGAGGGATGTGGTTCAGGAGGAGAGAAAGGAGCACCAGAAGCTGATGTTGGTGTGAGAAGGAGCCAGTGTGTTATTATTAATAAAGCATTAGAAAAAAAGTACATCAAAGCATACAGGGGCTATGCTATCGTACATGAAAGTACTGCACTATGGCTTAATGTTTCCTAAGGCGAGTTATGGTGACGCTGCTTTGATTTGAAATGCATTGTGTGGAAAATGGATTTACAGGAGTGGAGAGAGAAAGCTTGGCGTGGGTGCAGACCATAATTTAAAACCTGACCTCATAGGCTCTTCAAAGTCTCTGTGAGTGTGGATATTTAGGATTTAGGTACAGTAGTGTGTGTGAGAGACATACATACACAACAAATAAATACATACGTACATGCGAGGGATGTAGAGGACACCTGCGAAAACAGACAAGGAGCAATCACTGTCACATCCAAATCAAAAATGCAGAATTCTGATCATTAGGAATACATTTTCTATTTTTTCTTTTCTGAGCAAAGGGTGTCCGCACCTCATTATATTGCGCTTGCTTCTTTGTCGATCGATGCCTGCAGGTAATGTGACATCTTTCTCATCGCTCCCCCGTGGCCAGGTAATTATCCTAATCTACCTTCCTCCTGTGCTCCAGCTCCTGTGCCACACTGGCTCAGACCACCTCTGTGGGCTTCATTATCAGTGCTGGGACTCATTAATGGCTTGACGGCCTCGCTGTGCAGGCGACTGGCAGAGAGAAACCACGGGTGAAGAAAAAGAGGAAGAAGCAGGAGGAGGAGGAGAACAAGAAGAGGGGAGAGAAAATTAGACGCTAAAGAGCAAGGGGCTGCCCTGAAGGTTAACATCTCAATCATCAGGGACAATACTCTCCAGTCCGACGGCTTTGTCTCCTTAAAAGTCATCGCTCTCTGATGGAGGATGAGGTTATAGGCCATGAAAATGTCAAAGAGGAAGTCAGGAGATCGGGCAAAGTACGTTCCGCAGGGCAAAATGACCGTGAAATGTGTGTGTGTGTGTGTGTTTGAGGTGACAAGTTGCAATGTCCATGTATGTGCTTCCCTTACAGCCCCGCCCCCCCCCCCCCCACCTTACAAGTCTGAAACAGCTATAACCTCACAACATACAGAAGGACTGGGGGTGGGAATTCAGTTTCACTTTTTTTCTGACAAATGACACCCTGACAGTTGGAAAAAATGTTGGGGTCCCTGAACAGATTTCTCAGTTACAAAAATAAAATGTGTTGGATGAGACAAAGACAGACATTTTACATTCTACTTTTGAACCCCAATGAGAGCACTGACAAATGCCACCCCACCCCCACTCCGTCTGTGCCATGATTGTTTTTTCCTCTCCAGAAATGTCATATAGTTAAGAGGTGATAATTCTATATGGCACAAACAGACACTGACGTCTTCCAAGTGTACATAGCATATAGGCTGACACAGATTGAGATGGTGTAACATGTCTTTGCATCACTCTAAATAGCCAGGCGAGCTTTGCTCGTTCTTCATATACCGAGAGATTCCAGTGGAAACTTTTTGAAACCGATGAGGAATTCAAACGCAGTGCCCTAGGGGTGACCAAAATATATTCGTAGGTTAAAGTTACTGCAGACCTCAGTGATGTGTGAAAATCTGTAGTACTCCTGTTTCTGTGTAGATGAAGCCGACTCAGAAATTCAGAAAACGGCATTGATAAACAGCATGCTAAATCCTCTGAGAGTTGCTGTTAACATATTCAGCTCGGTAAGAGAAACAACCAAGATCATTCGTTAAATGCATTATTTAAAAGAAAATGCTGATTGATGAGGCATGAATTTAGCATGTTTGAGTGTGCTTAGGCTTCAACCACAAACCATGTTATAGATTAAACATGACATGCAAAACTTAACTGCAGCTGCTACAATGGTCCACACTCATATGATGATATATTGTAAAAGTGTGGGTGGGTTTGCACCAGTCTTCTTAAACACCTCCACACTGAAACATCCTCTTTCACAGATGGAAATAATGCTCAGTGCTCTTTTGCAGTCTGGTGGTAGCGTGACCGGGACCAAATAATCTGAAAAATGAGCAGAAACATTAAGGTACTCAGACTCAATATGGTCCCTAATTCGAACCCAGGAGGGACCAGGACTGAATCCAACAAGTAAGAGTGCAGCGAGTGGCTTTTGAGTTAAAGGGTCAGTTCACCCATATTACAAAAGAAAAAACCCTCTTTATGTATCTAGAAAAGCTATTTATTCAATATAAACTAAGTCCATTGAGGTCTGTTACACAGTAACAAGGATATTGTTTATGGAAAAAGACAAATTAAATCTCATTGCATGGCTACATAACTAATACCACAATCTAAGGACTATATTTGAATCAGTAACTCCCTGTTCATACTGTGGATCTCATACTGGAGCTCAATAAGTGTCTTATGCTAGAACAACAACTTGTTCACGACACTTAAAGCCAAACAAAAGAAATCTGGTGGCAATAAAAATTCAAAAGATAGTGTGTGGGTGTATTAAATGGTTGTTGTAAAATCAAAGATCCTGTGTTTTCTCACTGCTAGGAGTGGTGCTCTATATTGATTGTATATGTATTGTCCTCAGTGCAGCTACTGGTGGCTACAAATGTTTAGAAAATGTAACGTATATGCAGATAACACAACCTTTAACAAAATCCTTATGCAATTATTGACCTAAATTATTTATACAAATACAATTATTATGAAGCACTGTAACTCCCACCGCAGCACAAACGGAAATGTTACGGAGCACACTGAACAGACTGTGAACCATCTGATACAGTGCATGTCCTGGACCCAGTTCTTTAAAGTAATATTTGTATTACTTAGATACACCACCACAACTCAACTTACAGTGTCATGAACCAGTTCTAGTTTCATAAAAGGGGTTTTGTATATTAAAAATGAGTAAGAGAAGGCAGTTCTGAGCTCAGGCAACACCAACGTCCTCTTAGAAGGCAAATTCTGCCTTTAAACTAAATCAAACCGCAAATTGGAATATTGGCAGAATTGATGTGATTGAACATTCAGAGCCTCACCCTCTTGTTATATAAGACTAAATATTAAAATGGTTCCAGTATAAAGTACCTTTTAGGACACCTATATTTGGTAAGCATATAAACGGATGAATTAAGGTGAAAGTAAATGCGCATGCTTGGGGCTCAGGAGGATATTAATACATTCTCCACCCCAACAGAGTCAGAGTCAGATGGCACATGCAGTTCTATTAGAGGGTATAACTCTGAGTGGGGTTTGGTGCAGACAAGCATGAAGACATGCTTTATTTTTTGTCAAGGGTAATGTGATGATACTTGCTGCTACAACAATCTTTTCTGCGCAGGATTCTGAATCAGAAACGTGCTAAAAATAAATATGCTAAAAAGGGTTCCGATGGGTTTGTGAGACAGAGAGAGGAGAAAAATCTGCTTCAACTGTTTCTTTTTTTCTTCCCACAAGAAAAAGGTAAAAGCAAACCTTTTCTTGGCCTTTCCAGGTCACAAGACC
The DNA here is from genome assembly GCF_910591455.1 of Pholis gunnellus. Taxonomy (NCBI): domain Eukaryota; kingdom Metazoa; phylum Chordata; class Actinopteri; order Perciformes; family Pholidae; genus Pholis; species Pholis gunnellus. Next base: position 16,790,616 of record NC_136537.1, read on the forward strand.
GCTTGAAAGGTTCGAGGTCTGCTTATCGGAGCACTTCAGTTTCTCTGTAGTAGATCACCACCTTTTGTTTATCATCCTGTGTCATAGTTACAGTGTAGCTTTGTGCCTCAGGTCTGGTGCTGAGCAACGCAACTATAGAGTATATTGCAAGGTAACGAACGAAAGACTTCTCGGTGTGTAAAGCGCATGCAGGGGAGCATACAGGCAGTTGAAGGCAGCGGTGGAACAGATTTTTCTTTTGCATGCAACAACCCAAACCTTATTCCATAAAAGGATAATGAAGGAATGGAAAAAACCTGCTGTTCTGCAGCTTTGCTTTGACAAACCAAAATAGGATCCAGCTAGGAAGAGTGTTCCTCACAAACATGCATCTGTATAACAGATGAAATACGAGCTGACTTCTCTCTAAAGGCTGCGGAAAAATACACAAATAGCACTCACACAGAGTACAGTTAAGAAAACATGGTAATGTCAAATATGTTGCAGTATTTCTGACTAATTGCAGTGTGTGCATCTTTGCAGAAATGTGATGAATGTTAAATTGCAGCATTTAGCAAAAATAAAAAGCTATCAGCTGGTGTACAGGCAACAAAGCCAAAATAGCTCTGAGAGAGTATATAACGTGTTTATCATTAAAATATAAAGTGTGAAAGTTCATTCTTGACCTTGGAGTCAATTGTTTTACTAGATTAACTCTCCTCAAGGGCCACTTACTAGCTGCTCCCTGAGCTTTCAAACGCATCTCACCTTTCATCACAACAATATTTCACCACATAAAATAACTTAAAATATTATGTCTCATAATTGATCCAATGATAAATGAGAGTCCCTTATTATTGTTGGTGAAGGACACTTGTCTCATTCAGATACTACCTGCCCAGTTTTTAAATGTGTGTTTATCTACCTGTTAATAGTCTCATATGAAGCCCATGCATGATACAGGATATTGAATATGAGGTGGTGGAAGGATACTGAGCACATTTACTCAAATACTGCACTTAAGTGTAATTTACAGGCACTTGGACTTTACTTGAGGATTTTCTACTATTACATAAGTTATACATTTAAGTAAATTATGCTGATAATACCTTTGGACTTGTTGTGGAGTATGAAATGAGAGTATTGCTACACGACTAGTTTTACAGTAAAGGACGTGAATATTGAATCAACTTGTGCTGAAACACACCAGGCTACACCCAGCAGTAAATGTTGGGTCATTAACAAAAGAACCCGGTCTGATGTTACACGTCATTGAGTAACAATATATATTCTTCTTCTAATAAATACTACAATCATGGGGGCATAATTCACTGGGCGGTTTAAGATGTGCCTTTAGGCCCGATCATAAGTAGGGCTACAGAACCCGGTGAAACAACCCATGATGACCCATTCACTCCAAGAGAAGACTTGTTTATTTCCATTTCAAAGCTACAGGAGTATAAAAAAACTAAAACTTACTCTGATCCCCATCTGAGGCAGTTTGCAAGGTGTGCTTTTAGCTTTACAGAGGAGTCTGTTAGTCAAACAATGGGAGAGCATTAAAACATGCCAATAGAGTAGTATTAGTCAACAGCCTGAGTCAATACACCCCACTGGGCTGCATGTCTTCCTGCAAACACAAGCAATTGCTTTAGAAGGCTTCGGCACTAGATAGAAACATCAATTACAGTAAATTACACCAAAACAGTGTGAAACACTTCAATTTGTTAAATCTCCTGAGCTGTTTTTGATAAAAGCAGAGCAGAGCACTGGAGTAAGATAACATTTAATAGCCCTGAGATACAGTACGTCGGCCTCTCTCTCCTTGGTCGTGTTTATGCATTGAATGCAGGAATTATTTATATTTTAATTCCTGGGACTTAAAAAAGCATTATGAAACACGCAGGAAAACACGCTCAAAATATTCCCTTTTCTTGTGCAGCCTATACTTTTTAAACGTAGAATCCAAAATAAAACCGTGACTTTCAAAACACACATCGGCTGCACTGTGTGCCCAGTTTTCTGATGGCACTGCGACTTTTATGGAATAAAAGTAGTACTTTCAGCTTTGGTCCAAGATCATAGAGTTGAAAACACTCGCAAAGGGGTTAAAAGCACTTCATGTGTTTATTAAGGCTTTTATTTCAAAGTGCTGGGATACAGGTTGCTGCACTCTGCAGTAAAGCTACATTGAGACAATGGAAACAAAGGATAAAATACCATCTTGATTTACACACTCTCTTCCCCGCACAGAAGAACCACAAATGACAGCCTCTCTATAGCTATATGCTGCAAAATGAAAACTTCCAATTTGGACTAAACTTTGTCGCGCTTCAATGACTCCCCTTGCTATGGTTGATTATCCAGGAGGGGTGTTGGTTGCTGGGGACAGATGAAGATTTGGCTGTTCCAGGGAACATTTTGGGAGGAGGGTGGGTGAGGTGGGGTGGGGTGGGGTGGGGAGGGGGGGGGGGGGGGGGCTGGAGTAAATGAAAGACAAATGCGAGTAGTGCCCACTCAGCTATTTTCCCAGTCAAGATCAAAGGCACGCCGGACTGGCCGCTCCACGGGAAACTTGAGATGGGTCCTGCCTTTGTTTGCTGTTGCTAGGAGACCTGCACAAGGCTGAAAGTGTTTGCAGTGGGGTACAACATCAAAACCATTTCCAATATAAATTTTTAAGACAGCCATGTATTTGTCTCCTAGGCTTTCAATTTACCGAGTTCACTGAAAACACGAACAAATAGCCTAATGACTGATCCCTCTGTTAGCCAAGGAATACATTTCTTGATGTTTGTTTAAAAAAAGAAAAGTTGTCTCAAACATTTACATATGTACACTCTTAGAAAGGGCACCGGTGTGAACACTGTGCACAGTATCGGTGCTTTGACAGTACGTAAGCGTCACCATGTTGATGCTCAAACCAAATACACTAAACAACAGTAAAAGCAAGATTAATGCACCTTTTGGCCCAGCGCAGGAACACACAGCATGTGAAACTGAGCACACAACTTAAATGTAGTTTGATGTATTTATAAGCTTCCCAACGAAGCTAATTATGATGCTGTTATGTATTAATGGGCCCCGTGATAGTAAGGGTGGCTAGACATGTGTCACACAGAGCTCATTACATATCATTAGTTCTACACTCCAATAATGTCTACACCTGCTGAGCAGAAGATAATGACTTGGCCCCTGATATTTGCAGGACTATTGTCTACCAAGCAAAGCACCACCAGGAGGATACCTCCACAGGCTGGAGAGACGCATGAAAACTGATAAAGCTATACAATAACTTCAGGTACACACGTTTTTATTATTATTAATTTGCTGTAAGCTACAGTGAATGCAGCGCACCAAATAAAGAAAGCATTCGTTTGTAACTGAATAAGAGAATAGTACATTGTAAAAACAACATTCCTACCATCTGTACATATTATGTTACATCATTCTGGGAAAAGGCAGGAGAAATATTACAAGTAATATAGATATATATTTACCATTTCTGATGGTAGCTTACATCATCATAATAGACTTGTACTGGCTCACCAAATGTTACATAACCTTGTCTGAATAACTTCACCTCTTAATTTCCTCTTAATTTCAAAATCAAAACCCTAATTTTAATAGTGCACATGGGCAAAATATTGTACATAACTCTGTTAAATACTCAAAGCAGTGAGACTTATGGTCTGTAGGTAGATTTGTAGATACATCGGATATGGAATCTGTCTTGTGACTAACGGCACACATGACAACTGCCATTGCCACAAAAGTGACCTTCGTGTCTGGAACGCTAAAGATTAGAATGGTGCTGTGTCGGCCTTGTGTTTTCACTACTTGAGCCAACTGGCACAGCGCTCGCGTCCTCTCTCCGGCTCACAGTCTGCCATGATGACAATGGCAACCAGCTACCGCATGGCATGCAGAAATGACAAAGCAAGCCAAGGGATACTTGGAAGATATGAAGATAATACAACACAACTGTTTAATCGCTCTGTTAATAAAACGTAGTCCTAGGCATCGCTAACCTTTTTGCGTATCTAGAGCATCGGCCTCTCCCTCCATGTTTAGAGTACAGTGCTTTCAATGGCTTTAAAAGAGGCAATTTCTATAACTGGAAAGAAGAAATTAGGTTATTTGAGGATTCTAAGTTCGGATCCTCTAAAGGGCTGAATTTCTTCTAACCACCAACCACTCAAAATGGCCTACATACAAGTGCGCCATGAGCTTATTTGCTATATGTCCTGCCTTAACCTGCTCCAGTCAGTAATAGCGTGTGTTCACGAAGCTTCAGTTGACAAAAAGGGCGGTATACGAACAGCAGACAGACGGTGACAAACAGATTCAACATCCGTTTGTTTCACCATTAGAGGAAAAAGTCAAGGCTAATCCTGCTGTTATTGTCTTCAGCTGAGGAAGAGAGTTGTCTCCTCCACCCCCTGCGAGAACACTCTGCCGCCAAAACCTGCATCAGCAGTCTAAATACACTTTAATTGGTGTGTGAAAAGCTGCTGCATTAACTCAAAGTCCTGTAGATGCATGACTGCTGAGAACAAGTCTGTGTGAATTGAATTAGTTTTTGACTGTGTTCATTTGGCTGCCACCTGCCTCTCAGTAATACAAATACTTCACTTGTTATCAACACAGATTCGTAGTGGTTCTGATTTGTTTGCCAAATCGCTGGCTACATTCAAGACTTCACTGCCAACAGGCCGCTACTCAAAATAGTTTGATTAAAAAAAACAATATAAATGTAAAACCTATTGTCCTTTGGGTGCCCTTCTCTGCAAAGTGCAATGCTGCAATTAATAAATCATCTATGAGATACTTTATGAATAATGTAGACGTATGCAGCCATCAGAAGTTTTAATATATAATAAGCATGAAAACACAGTAGGAAAGCTTTGAGCAGAGCCATGAATAGTAAAAATATGGCTCATAAGTCTTGGGGCCTGATCTGATGACGGTTAGATCTCAATTTGTGGTTCATTTAGATTTGATTGATAATTGATGCTTCCATTCCGATGATCTTTAGGCCGTGAACATGTTGTCTCAAACGAGTATTGGTTTATTTGAGATAAAGAGGCGAATATTTTAAACTTTCAACAAGAGCTTTTGTTTATTGGTGTGACCAACTGTCTGTGCAGTAAAATCTACAACTAGTTTACAATGAAGAATCCACCCTGTGTTTGTTTTGTGCTGCTTCAAAGCCTTGACAGCTCTGAATGATAAGTTAGCACAGTAGCCAAGACGCTTCCCTAAACAGTTCACCTCTGTTTTGGGGATGACTGCTGCCTGAACTCTGTACCCCCACTGAGACAATAAAACGGCTGGATGACTATAGGACTAGCAGAAAGGCCGACAGTTTATAACTCAAGAGAGGCGAAGCTATACAGCCTGTGTGAAGATAAAGATTTAGTAACGGTAAGAGATTGGAATTCTCTCAGTCTGAGGTCAGACGGCCAAAGTTACCTTTCTCAATTCCCCGAGGGTGCACGAGGAGACCCTGGACTCAAGCTGGAGCACACAGTCACATCCCTTCAGCTCCAGACAAAGGAGTTGTCGCTGTGAATCACAGACCTCATCATTCCAGCCAATAATTGCTTACTAGGTTTGTAAATGACATGCGCTGTCTTTAAGAGCATTGTAGTCAGTCTCCTGCATTCACTTTGCTGCAACCTTTTACAACCTAAGGGAACTATATGGACTTGTAGGGAAGGAATAGTTCACTTAATAAATGAACAGCTAAGCCCTCACAATGAATGGCTCTTCATAGACTATATTTAGACCTATATCATTTGGTTCACACTCAGAGTACAGAGCATGCAAACGTGAACAGGTCGTTAATTTAATTTTCTTTTAAGTCATTTTTATATTCGTCTTGAATGTGTTAATTAGACTGAGATTTTAAAAAAAATTGTTATTTACACCTTCAACCATGTTCTGTCCATTAATGTCAGAAAAATAAAAAAATACACAATAATAATTTAAGATCTTGATTTGTAAGAATAAGTAATTATTACAACTTGAAGTTGCAGCTTTTTGCAGTTTTTGTAGCTGCAGCTGTTGCACAAGAGCTAAAGAGAGAGATTGACAAGTGTAGATATTTTCACTAGATACATGTAAGTAAGGCACAAACATCCCTGTGTGGACCGTTATTAGTAGCTTTAACTGCAGCATGCAATATATTCTAATGTAAAAAAGAAACAAAAGCATTAAAGCCACTAATTGCATAATATTGGACTGTTTGCCTTCTATCCAAACCCATTTCTACACTAAGAAAACCTTTTAGAGTATTCTAGGAGGAAAAATGTATGTAAATACAGCCATACTTTTTAATTAACACACACATATACACTGCACACATTTAACTTTGTTAAAAGCAACCAAAAGTTGAAACATTAGAGCAGTATTATCTTGAGAGTGACTGGTACATAATGATATAGGAGTAGTTTAAAAGTCTTGATCTTTTCACACTCTAAGAAAGAACTGTTATTGGAGAGGATTTGCTGTGAGATTCCCTTTTCATTGTAACGGCATTAAAAAGCGTAAAGACTGGAAGACAGAGGAGCGGCGCTGACGTCACAGTCCAAGAGTCACCCGCCGTGTGTTCGGCGTCTCCAAGTGAAGACTTATCTGCAAAGAAGTTTGGACGGACAATGTGGGTGGACAGGGCGTGAAACTACTATCATCATCAGCTCTGAATGAAAAAAAGAAAACATATCTTCCACAAAAAAGAAGGCTCATTCCAATTCAGCTGCGTTGTTAGGACAACGAGAACCATCCCTCAGATGATTAGTTCCACTTCAAAAGAATTTACTTTCCGCGGTGGAAACGTCCCCCTTTTGTGTCCTTACACAGGGTTTTCTCAGCCCAAAAGAAGAATCGTATGTTTAGTCAGCCTGTTTATTATTCCTTCTGTTCCCACTACAATTGTATTAAATAAATAGAGTACGACTAACAAAGGCCTATTAGCCCATAAACATGTCCTGGTACACACAAAAAAGGCTAAATCACAGTCTCTGCATAAGAATTAAGTTACTCTAAATGCTGGTAAAGGCATAAACTACATTGCTCGGGACATGGTACCAACTAAGAATGTCTTGTCACTGACATCATGAAACATGCATGTTATGTTGCACATATTTTGTCAAACTGGGGATTTGTTATGTGGCTCCATCTCAATTTTGAGAGACGCCGCCCCTTGCAAAACAGCGCTAGTCACCGGTGATGGATGCTGTGAAGCGGCAGTATGCAGTGTGTTTTTCTGGTGCATATATTGTACAAGACAATGAATGGATTGTGCTTGTTGATTTCTCATAAGCAGCAAGGCCAGTCACGTAGATAGGAGTCGTCCTTACATTAAAAAAATCAGATAAACATGCTATGCACGCTTTAAGTTTACTTTACACATATTTACATGTTTTACATGTAATTCTTTAAGTTAGTCCAAAATTGACTAAAATGTATTTAAAAACATTGTATTAATCATCAACTCTACTATTTGTTACATTCAAATTAATGTGATTACTACGGTGTGGTTAAAGCAGAAGATCAAAGAGAGTTACAGCAGTTAGCTTGATTGTTAACCAGACTACCTTGAGATTTCAAAGACACAATTTCAATGCAGAAGCGGCTCAGCTGAAGTTCTGCTGGTTGTTCAGATAAACAGACATATTGCCTGAATCAGGATGAAAAGTTTATTTTTTCATTTTTTGATGTAGCCTGCAACTGGCAGCTGTGACATCATGGTTACTTTGATTAGATGTTTCTTGTTTTTTAATGTGAGGTGTATTTTTTGAAGCTGAATCCCCAAATCAGCCTGGAATACAAAGATGTCTGCAGGCCTTTAGAATATGCAAACAGTCTAGCAACAATAAGTAAAGCTCCACTTCTCGAACAGATGATAGATTTATATAAGGACCCTTAACAATTTAAAGAAGAACGTATTCTTTTATTTATTGCTGAATCTCTCCGTCTTGTTCTGAAACAGTTTTTCAACTGCAAATTCCAGGTTGATTAAAAAAATAAAATGTGTCAAACCACTTCAATCATTTCAGTGGTCCACACTGTCTTTGATGACTGTACTTATATGGACTGGAAGCATGCCTGGCGTGGCTCAGGATCTATTTTTCCCTTCATGATCAGTGACGAGCCTCCTTGTGACCTACAGTATATTAATATGCTCAGCATAAAGAGGCCTCTTGGCACAGGACACGCCACCAGCAGCCCTTTAATGTTAGCAACTGTCGAAGCTTTGATTTCTGATTGATGAGTAAGGTTGGTGCAATAGCAGAACGACACTACTGGTCATCTCGGGCCCTTTTTCCACAACAGGAAACATAATCCTTTAACACGGCAAAGCAGCCCTGCTCCTCCGACCCTCAGCAGCCACCGCACCACCCGTTTGAAACTGGACAAAAAGTCCCTCTCGGCTACAAATGTACAGAATAAACAGTGAAGATGTAACATATGTTGACTGAGCAGGATGGAGGCCAACAAGTGGGAATAAAAGTGTTTTACCGTCCACAAGCCAGGATTCACTACGCCTGTAGTTTTTGTTATTTCAAAGGACTAATGCGTAAAGCATATACACTCAGGGGTCAGTTTATTAGGTACACACAACTCAAACTCAGTCTAATACAACAGCCCTGAAGTAAATGCTGACTTCCTGACGGTTATAGTGTTTACTTGTTCAGAGGCCGTAGTATGTGGTGCTGGTGTGTGACAGTGCGTTATACTGGGAGGTGTTCCTCATATTTTGAACCATCCCATTGATATAAAAAAGGTCACAACTATTAGGAAGACGGCTCAGTGAAATGCAATACAATTAAACTGCACCACAAAGTCTCAAATATGACCAGAGAGCATCGCATCGGTAACACTTTAAGCTCCACAATTTAACATCCATAGGCAGTATATAAACATGTAATAAGGGTCTGTACGAGTAGATAATGAATGAATGACTATAGTAAAACACAGTTCCAATAATATAAAATATGTCATCAGAGCAGAAGTTATACTTGTAATCAACTAGTGTGAATTCATTTTAAAATGGTTGCATATCTGCTTACAACAGCATTACAGCATTATAAACCATTTATTATAACTTAATATACTGCTTATAAATGCATTAAGTTAAGATTTACCATTGCATCAATTGACTGCATTAGTGTTAGAAATTTCTACCTAATAAACTGGCAACTGAGTGGGATGTGCATATCGATTTAAAATGCTAAAAAGTGAGCCTGCTTGTAGGTATTGACCTCTACAGCACCGTTTTAAACCACAACCAGAGTGGGCCATCACCCCGATAAGTATTATTAAGTACACCTGTACAATCTAATTCAATGCAAAACAACTGCACTGCCATGAAGTCTACTTTTATGATGCTTATCATGTTCAGCCGAGCGGTGTAAATTCAATTATGCCTTTAAGCATTGAGGTCATAGTTAGTGGTGGTGTTGTACTGGACTGCATTATACTCAAAGGTGTTTCCAATATCCTGCCTCCCTCATGTTTGTAAACTGTCCGGAAAAAAAATTAGACCTCTCAACAGCATAATGTAGTCCAGTGCAACACCACCGTTAACTATGACCTCAGTAATAAACATGTTATTTAATTTACAAATTGACGACGATGTCAACAGAACCTGAACATAAAGGTAATAATATTACAGCGCAGCTGTTTACTTGAATTGCAGTAGATTGTACAGGTGTGCAGGTTAAAGTAGCCAATAAAGCCTTACATTTAAGACAGAAACTATAATGGTTCAAATACTTTTGTGTTTTTTTTCCTATTCCCTAATAAATGATGAGGAGCTGACTTTGGAAAAGAAATAAATAACTTAACTCAACTGCAACTAATTGCTTCTTTCATCTATCCAATTAAAAGCAGAATTTTAATCCGAGTAGTTTATTTCTTGTTTTGATAGCTCATCACGTGCCACCGCCGTCTAATCAGCACCGAAATGTAAGTATTGCAAATGAATTCAGCAGTGAGCCGTTATTTACAACTATGAGTTCCACCACTCTCTCCCTGCGCAGGGCCGAGCCCACGGTGACCGGGGCCTGTTCGACAACCTCACTAAAGCACGTGTTGGCAAAGTTAGCTGCTAACTGCTAACATTTTTTCAATCCATACCCACTCAGGTGTGCATGTGTGAGAGGGTGTGAGGAGGTTGTTAAAATGGTGCTGAGGATCAATAGGAAGTTGTTGTTAGTGAGAGACCTTTCAAGGGGAACATCAGTAAGGTGGCATCACAAGTTGTCATGTGTGATGTTTGTGAAATGTATCTGCAGTGTTTCTACCTTCAGCTGCCTGTATAAACAGTCAGCAGCGACAACTCAGCCTCCCTGCATGTCCTGTGATGAAACAGCTCGGTTGCATGAGGTAATCTCACCCTTACCCAAATGAGATGGTAATGCCTTCACTCAGGGAATTCAGCAACACACAGCAGCACCTAGAAGGAGGCTGTGCAACTCAAATGGGACTAATAATAGAGCCTCCGTTCTCTTAACTCGGAATCTATATTATACGCTTAAAAAATGAGATCAACTATATGGGTCAGTGGGATTTCTGTGAGGGAAAAAAGGAAAAAGGAAGGGAGCAACCAGAAGAAAATATGCTCTGCTGACAACAGATCTGAGGAATGCACTAGCTAATAAGAAAATGATTTGGGCTGAGTAACGGCTCAGAACTTTAATTAACAGAGCTGGTTTTAACTGATTGAAAGGGAATACATGTCCACACTCATGTGCATGCGAGCCTAATTATTTTCAACCCCTTGATTGTCTAAATAGGCTTTATAAATAAAAGCACAAGTGACTTGAAATGTTCAAAGGAAAATTATTTTCGAAATGGAAATGATCAAAGAGCAGTCTTTCATAACTGGTGTGATCTGTGAGCTAGAATACAGGGGGACTTCAGCTGCACGCTGCTTCGGCCTAGGTTTTACTTTCGAGGACACACACACACACACACACACACACACACACACACACACACACACACACACACACACACACACACACACTACACCCCCAACATCTGGCTTTCTCACAATAAGAGACATTTATTAGCCTCCATCTTTGCTCAGGCTGTCCACACATTAAACTGAACAAATTGGAAAAAAAACTGCATAAATTATTATCAATATATATGATACATGATATATGGTATGAAAGATGAGAAATGGGATCATCTATAAGCATCCTGGGTGTTGGATTTACAACAAAAATCCTGTTTTATTCTGGTGCTGAATAATAAACCGTGTTTAGATAATTATGTCAGTGACTTCATGTTGCCTCTGGCATCGTGTTCACATGTGTGTATTACCAACAGCCCACACTGCTTCTTGATCCGTTTACTCTGTTGTTTACGTTACTGGCTGGTAGCTTTACTTTTCTTCTGTTGATAAAAGGAAGTAAATGTCCATTTCAAAACACATGCAGAGAAAAGCTTGGTACTTACACTACAGCTGCACGGTAAAAAGCTGGAGAGAGGGAGTTTTTTTTTCCTCCAAGGCTCCTTGCTGTTATTCATGGCCCTTCAGATGTGGTTCTGAATTAAGTTAATGTACAGAACATAATTAATGATTTGATCAAGTGGTAATAATAAAAGTCAAACACAGTACATGCATAGTTTTTACTGATTAATTTATAGCTGGGCTTGTTATGCTGGTGCTCTAAAAGTTGTTATATTTCTAACAAGAATGTCACTGTCACTCCTCTCTCTTCTCTTTCAGACCTTGTTTGGGCGCTGACCTGATATCTGTCAAAGCAGGGTGGGAATATTATATTTGTCATACTGAAGGGAGTTGCATTTCCAAGGGAATATGTTCTTTTTTGATAAACATTTCTCAGACACACCCCAGTTACGCATGTGGATTGCATAATTATGTCAATTGCATAACCGAAAGAATACGACGGCACAACAGCAGAGATTATGTAGATAAAGGAGTAGAGCTGAGGATAAGCGCTAATTACCTCAGCCATATCCCACTTTAATAAAGTGAATAAAGGAACTATATGAAACACTCTGCTTTTGCATAGGTGATGGGTTTTTGATCCCCTGCCTCTTCCAGAAACCTCGAACACAGGATTATTCCCTGCGGACAGAAATAGATGCAGTCAGTTCCGCCTTGTTCTTTTTGAAAGTCATCTGTAGAAGAGCGCAAACTTCAGAGGTTTAAGTCAGCAGAGATACTGGCATTGCACTGATCCTGGGACAAAAACACTGCAGCTGTTTTTGATGTTAAATGTGCTCGCGCGCACACCTACACATTGTACACCCCATTACCACATCATAGCATACGTCCAATGCAAGGTTAGGCTGCCTCATTGATCACGGACAAGATGAAGGGACAGTCCTTCCCTTTGCCACTCTTGAATCCGTTACCTGGGCTGCTCAAAGCATCGCTACTGGCTAATTACTATCTCTCATGCCCCTTGTGCTCCTTTTATCCTGTGGCTAATGATGAACTATTCCCATCAATGCTTCTTTAACTTCAGAGGGACCTAAATGACACTTTGGTCTGTTTGAATGATTTTATTGCTGATTGTAAATAAATAAAGCAACAATAGGTTACCTTGCATTTCTTCCTGTTGCCTCTGTGCCATGAGAGTGCTTCTGTCTGTGTCTCGCATGCACTTTAGGGTCAACACCACACCGAATCACATTTGTCCCCTCCATTAATGTCACAGCCTTAAAGCAACATATCATCACAGTGCGGAGCTTGGTCTAACTGTAATTGAAAAGGCCCAAGGGGAATTCCTGGGTTGTGTGTGTGTGGGGCCCCTTAACCCCCGCCACCCTACATCCATCATTGTGGAGTTAGGCCCTGGGGTGTTCTTGTAACGCAGAAGGTTAACAGTGAGATCGCCATGCGTCCTCACTCACAGCTCTCTAAAATGTGGCCCCCGTGGGCCCCCAGGACTGCTACAGAGAGTAGACACCGGCTGAAAGCGACATACAGCATCACGTCGACTACATGTTCATTTGACGACTACATACCAAGGAGTGCAAGCCTGAGCACGTCAACACATCCATGTTCAGTGAATGGATGGACTTCAATAGGGATGTGATCAGAAACAGAATCCGTCCTTCAGATGTCGAGTTCACAGGCTTGATTACACAGCCGCCTTGCAATGCATACTGCAACAGATAAAATTAAACACTCGCGATTGCTCGCTGCTTTGAAACACCCTGGACCGTGATCAATGTGATCTCTTTTTTAAGTTCAACCTCAAACGACGGAGATTTGAGAAATCACACAAAAAACGTATTCAAATGCGGTATCTCACAACAGAACTGAATTGTTGCTAATGAAATGTGATGGTTTTGAGAGACAGCAAAGACAACAGGCACTTAGGGTCTCTTTGCACTGTTTTTTGTCAAATCTAAGGCATCGTGCTCTTTAGGCTTCATGATCAAAGCCTTTATAACATTTTCAAACAAACTCTTCAAATGCATTCAGTAAAATGTGAATCATTAAGCAGAGGCTCTGCAAATGTAACTGATAATTTCTCAAAGATCATATGCTGTAGAACAAGAAGATAAAGGCATCAATTCCTGATCCAACGTGCAGATTGAAGCATATTCATCTGGCTCTTCACATACATGAAAGCCACCAGCTGCCCTTGCTCGGGAGCGGAGGACATTAAGGCTCAGCCTGGTTGATCTCTGACGACGAGGGTCTGTAGGAGGGATTAGAAGCGAGGGGACCGAAGTTATGGTCATTCCCTTAAAAGGATGGCACTGCATCTCATAGGCCTGGAGCTTACGGGAGTTGAAAGATCTTCAAAGGTCTGCTCACCCCACTCAACCTATACTCTAACACCCAAAAAACCTTGGGTCTATGAATTTTTAAAGATGTGGACTTTTAAAACACTATTTATTTTCCTTTTGCATTGCGACAGGCCACAACAAATACCCAAGGCCATATCTAAAAACTTTTACACGCAGTTTGTTGTTTGTTCTTCCCATGAAATAATCATCGTCAGTCATTTGGTTACCAGCTCATAGAAGACGATTAAAGCCTCCATGATATCTCAGAAACTGGCTCATCAGAATATGTCAAAATATCTGTTATGTAAGGCATGGATAATAAATGAAAAAAGAGACTTCTTTTTAAGAACCATCCACAGGGGTAAATTGCAATGCATCAAAAGACAATTATGCATTAGATATGAGGAGAGGCGGGGCCTTTCCCTCTCTCCCGCTGCATATCGGCTGTTCAGCGATGCTGAGTTTTGGCGAACTCTGCAACAATAGTCGGAGAGCTGAGTGTTCGAATGGCTTGGGCTTAAGTTGACAGTGGAGCGACCGTTGGGGAGAGTGAATAGGAGCCTAGTTTAATAAGCCCGGGTACAGGCTGGACTACACAGGGGGCTGGCACCGCTGAAATCAGAACACTGCAGTGCAGATGAAGATGAAGATGAGAAAAAAAAATCTGAAAGGATCAGTCTGGTTAAATCATAAGAGCACAGAGCCGGGGCGCTACATTCATATTCACCATGTTATGGTTTGTAAACACATTAAACATATAATGATTGCATTGTCTTACATAAGAGCCTCGCTACTGAGGGTGTTTTAAAAGCTTATTAATTGTCAAGCTGTCAAATTAACACGGGCTTAGACATAAAACAGATTACCTTCTTAATGTTCTCAGAGAAGGAAAAGTGACATGAGCTACACATTCACTTCACTCCACTGTTTCATCCTATTGACGGTTCAATCTTTTCCCTTAGAATCAATCTTTATTCATTGTAACGGTTGCCCTCAGTGTGCATTGTGAGCATCACTGATGCCAAACCCCTCAGTAGCTGCCATTCTCCAGCTGGAAAGAGAATGTGGAATTTTCTCTTCAAGCAGCAGTGCCGCTGTATCCAGTTTACCATGTGGGGTTGCAATTTTCCATAGAGAGAGGAAGGCAGATATATGAGTGAAGTTCCATGCATGTTTAGAGGAGAATCTGGCAGAGGACACCTACTTACCGTGGAACCACACTGGCAGAGATTAGGGGGCCATCATGAAGGAGCCATAGAGGGTGAAGATAGCCAGGAGCTGCAGGGATAGAGATAGATGAGACATAGGAACAAGAGGACCTGCCAAAAAAAAAAAGGGGAGGGGGCACAGAGGGGCGGATGAAAAGAAAGCAAGTTGAGGAGCAACAGCACCGCTGGTCTGACCTGGGGAGGATGGGGGTGAAAAGCCAGAGATCCAATTAAAATCACACGTGATCAGTCAGAGTCAACGCTGACGCAGCCTCTCCAGTCCGAACCGAGTGCTTAAACCGCACTTGGATAAGTATGGGAGCCGCACAGCGTAAGTTACGCAAGATGTCATACATGATTATGATGATGCATAAAACCAAAGACTTGTGTGACAAAGCAGCCCACCCTCTGGTACACAGCTGGGGCTCAACCAAAGCATGGCATAACAGAAACGCAGGGGGGCAAGATGGCAATTCAATGAATCCCAAGGTGAAATGGGCGTATTTACATTAAATTTATGTATACTGTATACCCTGTCCAAAATGGCGCCTGTGCTTGTTGCTAGGCAGAGAGCGCTGGAGTAAAGATGGCGGCGGGCAAGTGGCAAACTGCGGAGGTCTAATCAGTTGTGATTACTGGGGGGAAGGGTGAGGCAGGGTTCAATGATTATGGAATATTACCACGGCTTGGTCAGAATGCACCACGGAACGCTGACTTGCTGTAGTCGGAGAAATTCACCGTTAAGTTTGCTGCCTTTTGGCTTTATACATGTCCTCACACAACAAACGGAAAATCAGTTTCCCTCATTGCAAATACAGAGGCTTCTCTGAGCACAAAATGATGTTTGATTCCCTCTATTGTGTTTTCTGTGAAGAGATTTACTATTTTTAGAAACAGAGGACAAAAGGGCAGAATGTGGCAGTGCATATAATAGTTGGGGTTTAGGAGATGAGCTCTGAGATAAAATATCTTGAGCTTACTTTAAAAACATTGATACTAGAGCAGCACCAAAAGCATTTGATACAAACTATTGATAAGGTTGCCAAACCAAAGAAATTGATCTCGTGAATTTCCGTCATCTCATCATTAAAGTACACTGATCATAGCCAACCCAGTTCACCTCAATTTACTGGAGGAAAGAAGCACTTCACAACTGAAATATTTTACAACATCAACCACTTTAAATGATCCATCTCAGATCAGATCACACTACTTACCACAAAATCTTCACCTCCATGGAAATTATTATCTGTACCAAGCTAACTAAAACTTGCGGATGGCTTTCAGAAAGAATCCTCATGGAAAGCTAGCAGCGAAGATGTACTGCAGTCAAATTCAAAGGGGATTTGCAAAATGCGTCATCACAAAGATCTGACTGTCCCTAAAGATGTATCCTTATGAGTATAATGTGCAACATACATTTTTAACCAACACACAACACACAAACATGATCATCACAGCTTTGCAAAATCTTAAGAACAATTACTCTGTAAGCACATAAAATGTGCTTACAGAGTAATGTTTCACTCGTAAATAGCTCAGAGGATTAAAACTGTTTGGGGATTTATTAAATGTTTTTTTTTTCAAATATATATATATATATATATATATATATATATATATATATATATATATATAGAAGGATGAATGTTGCAACAAAAATAACACCAGCGTCTTGTGACCTATCTTGCTGGTAATTTGTCTAGCAAATATCAGCACCGTACTCAAAGTCTTCTGGACTTTCAAAGTGCCTAAAGTGTATTAATATGGTCGACACTTTGGGGAAAACATCTTCTAATACAGTCTGGAGCATTCACCCCGTGTATTTTTGTGGCCATCCAGACAACTGCCCCTCCATCAAATCCTTTCACTGGAATAAAGAACATCCTTATTACAGCCTGTTAGCTGTCAGATCACTGTAGCATGTATTTCAAAGACATGTAAAATGAATGCACTTCTGACCTGATTTCCTTTTGATATGTGTAAAGCAGATTGGTGTATATATAATGGCATCATCCGTATGTTTAATGGTATGCTGACATACATACATACAGGTACAAAGTATAAAGCTTTACCACTGGCAGCGGAGCAGACTTTCTTTTTTTTTTCATTACCTTATTTATCATAATTGTGACCCGTCTGACCTCCACAATGATCAAGCTATTGCAGTACTTTCCTGAGCGAGACAAGAAGAGACTCTCACTGTGTACATCATCTTTAGCTACACGACAACATGTGCTGCAACCTGGTCACTCAGTTTCCAATCACTCATCCTTTTTATGCTGTATGGCAATAATAACTCACTACAGATGAATTTAGCTCTGCAGGACTAATGGTAGACTGGATTCAAGCTCTGCCGAGAAAAAGACAGGCTTCAAACCGAAACCTGCCCAGCTTATTTCTCTAAAATAACAAGGTGTTTGTTCAAATTTACATCCCAGAAATACAATAAACAAGCAAACATGAAAAAATATTCAGCGAAACTGTGGAGTGAAGCAAACAGTTTACTATTAGCAGTGTGTGTTAACCCAACTTTTTCAACTTTTATGAATGGCAAAATGAATCACAAGACCACATACATGTCCTATATTATAGTGACATTGTGATTTATATATCAATTCAGACACAAAGTGAGGAGCTTCAAATTCTTTGAATGTATTAGCCTTGATAGAGTAAATACAAGTTGTCTCTTTGTAGCATGAATAGAATAATGATCGGGGTAATAATGGAGTTTTTATTTATTTGGAAAATACAATATTTTGAGGCTACATATGTCATATTTGTGTTGGCAACTTGCTTACTTTCGAGGGGAGACGTTTTGCAGTGTGTGCGCACGCGATTGTGTGCGTGTGATTGAGTGAGTGACAGACAGACAGCGACAGAAATCGAATAAAAATACAAAAATTGATTAATAGGATCTGAAATCAGCTAAATTGTCTTGAAGTGGAGGCTAAGGGCACAAGAGAACGCGCCTTGTTGAAAGACAGAATGCGCGTGACCTTGAGGCAAATACACCTGTATCCCACAAAACGCTCATGACGCAGTTAACAAAACTAAAATCTGATTGAAAAACTGAGCGCTGTTTGGTTGAGAGGGCCGTTTGATATTTGTTGTTCGGTGTGACCATCACATTTTCTTTTTTGCTAGATTCGAGTAATAACAATAATCCAAAAAATGTTATATACTGTTCACGATGGCCTATAGAAGATATACCTCAAACCAGTTTAATACCTGTATGTTAAAGGCATGACCAGTTCATGACATCTATAACATAAAATAAAACCTGTGCACGTGAGAGTTTCCGCCGTATCCATTATTGCACAAAATTGCAAACCTGCAAATATGGCGTGGGCTATTAAAAATGATATAATTAGAAATACAATTTTAAAAAATCTGATGAAAATGCATTGATTGGGTTTAACCACACACGCCTGATCAAAGAGAATATAGACACTTTAATAAAATATAGAATACATAATTAATTATACAGTAGGCTTATGTACTTTAGAACTGTATGCTAATTAAACGTTGTCATAATATCACGAACACTGGTTTGAGCTCACACTGGTCTTACTTTGCACAGAAATGTGAAATATAGGCTACATAATACCAACAAGAATACGAACGTGTTATGAAAAGGGGGCGAATAGTGAAACTTAATCAAGGGGATAAAAAAAACCTACTGAGCCTCGCAGTATTTTAATTACAGGCAAATCATGCTTCAGGCCCATCACGCGGGCTTGTTCGGTCTTCAAACTTAACTTGAGAAGAGATTTCTCTGAAATGTCTTTCTTGTATCGTAGGCTACATATAGACATGAATAATGTTTCTACCTTCCCGACATACATTACATCTAGTTTACATTCAACAAAGTCCCCTACACGTAGGGCTACATTCAGCAAGACGTCTCTTTTTTTTACTTTCCAGTAAGTTCAGAGGACTCAACACGCAGATTTCCATATAAGCCTTTGTCATTTTTTTTTTGTCTCACTTAAGATAGATATCTTTAATAATTACGCAACACCGCGAACAATTAGGCATATACACTGTGTAAAAGTCCATAGAACCCACTGTGGGGTTCGTGTGGCTATGGGCTGTAAGCCAAACCCAAACCAAACAAATAAAGCTCGACACATTTCGCATTTTCAATAGGCTATATGACTCGACGTGTGTGTCACAAAATATTTGATACAACATCCACAAAAAAATACACAGAGTAGTAGAGATACAGCTGTACGTGTTTAGGCTATAACATGGACAGATATGGGCCGCACGTGTCCCAACAGGAACTCAAAGAGACGGGATGTTGTTGCATTGCTTTGGGAACGAGTCCACGCCGCTGTGGCATGTGTACCATCCATTGACAATACTTTTCTGAAAGGGAGAAGTGGAGGGGAAAGTCCTTGAGCTCTGGGCAAACGTGTGACCTGTCTGGCCGCAGGGGTACTGGGAGGACTGGGACCTGTAGCTGCCCCTCTGTAGCAACAAAGGGTCCAGGAGGGGCTGCGACCTGTGTGTGGAGTAGTCCAAACTGCTGTCAAACGTGTGATGGAAACGTGACCTCGAGGTCGACTCGTCCCGACTCTCCGGGGACAGGGGGATATCTTGAGTCGACGTGGGCGGGTGGGGTGGGCTGATGTGGGCTCCGTCCGGGACTCGGGTTGACCTGTCCTCCGCGATGTGACCCGCGTCGCCGGGACGCGCGTCCTCGCTTTTGACTTCGTGGACCCTGTTGCAGTGGAGCTTCATGTGCTTTCGCAGGGAGCTTGGGTGGGTGTAACACTTGTCGCAGCCACTGACCTTGCACGTGTAGGGTTTGTCGCTGGAGTGCACGTGAGAATGCTTCTTTCTGTCGCTGCTGTTCGCGAACCTCCGGTTGCAGCCGTCGAACTCACATTTAAACGGTTTTTCACCTAAACGTTCAAAAAGAGAAATGACGGCGAGTTAAGAAAATACTTACAGGCCTCGTGCATGCTCTCTCTCTTTCTCTCTCTCTCTCTCTCTCTCTCTCTCTCTCTCTCTCTCTCTGGCCTTATATGCTAATACTGATTAGCCTAAGTGAGTTCAGTGCCCTCCATCCCACCACATTATATGAAAAAAGTGAGCTTGGAAAAACAAAACAAATGCACATCCGGGCTTCACACTGAAATGACTGGAATCTAAATCATCAGCTTTCAACATGTGACTCTGCAAACACAGAGCCGCTTTTCCCCTTGCCTTGCTTTTTAAATGCCACATCTTTATAGTAAATTGTTACTAATGTGCAAAAACTAGGACTGCTTTGAGTCATGAAATGACTGACTTGTGCAGGCCTGTTTGCAACAAGTGAGGCAGTGTGCGGACTAAATCAGCCATCAGGCTGCAGTTAAACATGCATTAGATTATGATAAACCTGCGACAGCAAATGCAAAGATTTGTTTAAATGGCGTTATCATCATAGAATGAATTATGGCTATAAAGATGCTAATTGATCTGCTCGCACAAAATTGCCTACAGCTGCGCACTGTCTCTGCTGCTCACGTGCTGATGTAGCGGACAATCAGGAAGAGCATGGACTAAATAAAACTGTTATAGTTTCTCCTAAATCTTCATTTTGCAGGCCTGTGTGTTAATGGGCGTCTATCTTTTGGAATTTCAAAGAAATGTTCATATATTTTTCTGCCATAAATTTAAGTCTAATTAGCTACACTACGCATGTGCAGTAATAAGAAATGCCATTAAGCGTCCCCTTTCCTGTCTCTATTCTCTTTGCTTTCATTAGTAAAACAATGGAACACCAGAAGTAAAAGGGGTCGCCTAATAAATATGTTTTATCTCCAGCCTTCCTCTTTCTCTGAAGACCATTCACTTCATTCGTTAATTATATTTTCAATTGAAATGCCTGCATTTCATGATTACACCTTGTGAGATCCCGTTCATGCAATCCCTGAAGTGTGTGTGTGAAAGATAAGAATAAAATAAGATTGCACCGTAAATCCTTTTTGCAGATGATATTAGTGTGCTCAAATGGGGCATAAAAGGAAAGGCCCAAGAAAGTCAGTTCTAAAATTAAATGCATCTTATGATATCATTTTGGTGGCAAGTAACAGGCCTATCAAAGTGATGGAAATGAAACGAGGATAAGGAAACGTGACTCATTTTGTTTCAATTTATAATCATTTCATTTTGCTGACTGAGGTCATCCGTTTGCTCACGTTTTTATTTCCTACTACATCACAGTGTGATGTGGTGCTCTGCTAGTGTTCCTGAGCACAGGAGAAGACGAGTCCCTGGGAGGCAGAGACAGCGTAACTGCTACGTCACAGCTCTCCGGTGTCCCGGCATTTATTTAATAATTTAACTGAATGAAGTGGGAGAGGCACCCTAACCACTAGGCCTGCAGACTACACTCCTTTGTAACTGCTTTACTGCTACTCTTCTGCCTGCATGAAGCCTGCGCATGCTTTTCTCCTGCAAAGCACGCAGACAATAACAGAGACGGCAAGAGGCAGCGAGAAAAGCTTTGCATAATAATATTTTTATAACAATGATGGCCTAAATAACACAACACAGTGTAATAATAACAAAAAACAATGTCTATGCATTATTAATAATAATAGTCATAATAATAATGATAATAATAATAATGATTATAACAGTAATAATATGACAGAATTGGCAAACGTCCCTAATCCGTGAAATAATAATAAATAAAAAATATGTTGACACAGATAAACACAGCAAAACTCATAAATATTAATTAAATAGTTTGTGTTGAAAGTTGAAAAAACGAACCACATTTCTTTTCAAATATCACTTGCCAAAATGTACAATTATTAATATCATCATTATTATTATTATAATAATCATCATGATCAAATGACGTGCTTTAGTATGATTATTAACTAACCTGTGTGAGTCCTCTTGTGGATTTTAAGATTCTCTGATCGTGCAAAAACTTTCTCACAGCCGTGAAAGGGGCAGGGAAAGGGCTTTTCCCCTGTGTGGACTCTGACGTGGTTCACCAGCTTGTATTTGGCTTTGAAAGGCTTCCTGTCCCTCGCACAATCCTCCCAGTGACAGACATACTCAGAGTGATCTGGTCCTCCGACGTGCTCCACTGTCAAATGGGTGACAAGTTCATACATGGTCCCGTAGGCTCTGGAGCAGGACAGCTTCCCAGCCCCCTCTTGGCCGTCACTCCACTTGCACACCAGCTCGTGCTTCACCATTTGCTTAGAGCACCTGAGGAAAGCGTCGCCTCCTCCACGTTGAATTGCCATGTTGAGGGGTTTGTACAGACCCAGGAACTGGGAGACAAGCTGCTGGCTGTTTCCCTTGGGGCTGATAGTTTGGCCATAATGGTGAGTCCGACTGAGGAGGTCGCCAGGTAGACCCAGCATCATCTGGCTGCCGAAATCTCGAGATGCGTCGGTGGAGGTGTGGGCCTGCTCCTGATAACTGGAGAAAAAAGCATGACTTCTGTTGTCTCTGTAGCCATGGAAGTCACGATACCTTCCAATCCCGCCATGTTGGTTAGCTCTTGATGCCAGTTGATCAGTGACGGGTGGCATGCCGGCTCCAGAAAGATTGGCTCCAAAGATAATGCCCCTAGGGCTGTGCTCTAACCGGTGGCTGTGGTATCCAGAGTCTGAAAAATTGGGAACCGAATGGTCAACATATGCACTGGACCTCGTCTCGGGGTAGTCTCGCAAATTGTGCGCGGGGCAGAGTTTTAAGGAACTGCCAGTGGGGAGTCCCATGTGCTCTCCTGCCAAAGGTGGCAGCACCATGCTGGGTTCAGTATTGCTCTCCCCGGGGTTGACGCAAGAGAGAGGGCAGCCACTAAACCTCGAAAGGCTTGTCATGTTTTGTTGTGAGTTTTGGCTATGAGTTTGCAAAATCAACCAATTCGGCACTCAGGATACACCTAGTAGTTCCCTCTCCATGTCCCTTGTCTGTGTATCATCTGCATGTGAAATTCTTGGCCGTGAACTTCGCAGAAGTAGGAACCAGACTCAGTTTCGTTAAAGTTGGTGTGAGTCCCATGCCGTTCACTTTGCCCTCTTGATTTGTGGCAATAACCGTGGTAGTAAAAAATGCTTCGAAACAGGCCATGGTGCAATATAAAAGCACAGCAGGCAAACCTGCTTTTAAAAAGGGAGCTTTGGGATTGGTTGGAATGCGCCGTGATTGACAGGCGCTGGGTTTGTTTTAAAAGGGACACGCAGGCGTTCGCCGCACGACTCCGTTTTCAAATATCGCAGAGAAAATGCTTTGAAATGTGCCGCGATACTTGCAAATGTTGCTGCCTCTTTAACTCCAGCGCGCCTTCTCGTGAGACCCCCTTCTCTAAATCTCTACATATGATAAGTATGAAGCGTAATGTGTAATACTGATCATCTGATAGAAGTCATGCACATAAATGCAGACATGGGCGAAACATAAGACTATCACAGTCTATCTACCGTCTTTTATGTCGCTGGAATGAATAGTGCCAAAGCAAATGTCCAACTCTCTGCCCTGCAAGCATAATAGAGAGACTGGCCATAGCGTGTCCAGGCCAATTATTGTCAAGACTTTCATTTTGAGTGGAGTTTGAGAACAGTGAGAAATACGCATTTGAAAAAAGAAATCAATTACTTGAAATTATTCAAAACACTAATCCTGCCGTCATTGTCCTGTATAGTTTAAGCCAGTATTATTTTTCTGAAATGTAATATATAGTTCTGAGCTCTCAAAATACTTTTGAGTTACACGTTTATGCGTGTATTTTTTTTTTATATGGGCACACAACTACTTGTTGTCTTCATTACCAAAGAACAATACAACTTTGATAAAGCAACAAGTTGTTCATCGTGTCACCAGACCAGCAAAATATCATGATCATCTTACAGGAATAAAGTGATTTCAGATTCTAGTAGTTCACTAGGGAATACTTCAGAGCAGGATGTACTGTTTTACATTTGAGCCCAACGTGAACCATTTCCACACATGCACCCTTTTATATTAAGCTGTATTAATAATCATCTACAGTGCACCATGCGTCTTGCAGGCTCGCACATGTACAATTGGTTATGTACAAATGTAAATGATGAAAGGTGACAAACAGCAGTGGATAGGCTCCACTGTTCCTGGGAAACTCTGATAAACTTTCTTACTTTGGGGTGCTGTGAGGACAGCAGCTCCAAGCTCCCCACACGCTCCTCTGGTGCAGCACAGCTTTCTGCACGTCTTCATCAGTTTGACGTTGCTCTGATTCTATCAGCGCACTGTCTTCAAGACCACTTTAGCCAAATCCTTTTATCTGCTGCTTTTATTTAAATGTATACGACGTGGCGTTGGCTCCGGACTGCAGTTAGGTGTAGCCTAAGGTGGAAAAACCTTCATTATTTCTAAAGACTGCAGCTGGCAGAATTTTCAACATTTTCTTAAAATAAAAAGGAAAGAAAAAGAAATCCTTTGCCACATTGTTATGCTGACGTCACCTGCAGCGGATTCTAGGCAGAGACAAAGCAAGGGGCCCACTTGACATTAAGTGCCGCAAAATAGTAGACATGCCCAGAACTGGCCTAATTCCGTCATGATTGTAATGGACGCTCATGTTTGTCAACCTTTAACCCGATGCTTTTCCGAAAATGATTGAGGGTTAAAGGCCAATAAACCGAAAGTTTGCAATCTGTCATTCAGAAAGCAGAAAGAAGCCCCAAATCATTCCAGCTCCTCATGTACAACAAGAATGTAAAACAAGAAATGGACTACTTCTTTTATGATATAATATTCAGGCTCACCTTTTTAATAACAGTCAGTGCTATCTGCCTTCATATAGCAGCAGCTTATACTGTGATATTGGGACTAAGAATATTTTAATTCCCCTTAATGTGCATGACTTAATTAGAATTTAGCCTAATAATCATAGTAAATAGCCAATTCATTTTACTGCAATACTGTATGGAATTCTAAAAAGTATTTAATTGTTAAATGTATATGTTCAGAACATGCCAAATACCTTGAAACAAAAAATTGTATTTCATAGGATAAATGTTGGAGTCTTATACGGTTAGCTTCACAGCAATACACAATACAATTATAACGGTAATAGCCAAGACATGCAAACATATATGTATTACCTAGTTGAGGACTTTGTCATGCTACTATTATGTCTTTACAGTAGACTATTATTAGTTTAATGTGATAAAATACTCCAAATCCGTGACAATGTTGCTTTTTAAATTTGGAAACTGCACACGAAACTCAAGTTTAAATATCTACATTGTAACAAATTGTAGCATTTTGACATCTGCAATCCCTCCCAACCCTCCAGCTTCATGAGTGCGGTCATTTATGTTGGTTGCTTGACAGGCCGGACAAAATCCTAGTGACTGTTGCACACAAAATATCACTCCCAACTATCAACACACACATGTCAGGGAGTACTCTTTACATCCATAAGATCCCAGTCAATCTCAGTACAGTGAATGTGGAACAAATGAATGGCAAAGGGCGAAATGCAGGAATGAAATTAAACAGAAAACAAATGGAAGACCAGAGTCAGAGTTTACCGACATGGTAAAGACTGGACTGAAAGTTGAGCTAATTTAATTTCTTTAGAAGAAATCTTCAGAATAACATGCATTTCCTGAATGTTCATTGTATTTCATTCTACCTGTTAAATGAATAAATGCATTTATAGAAAAATATAAGAACAACGGGCATCGCCTAATAATCTGTTCCCAGTGAGAATAAGAATCACCAGTAATGTCAATGTAAGACAAGACATGGCAAATAAATAAAGAGAGGATAGGGAGCATGCAATTATTTCATGTATCCAAATGTGTGTGTGTGACGGACACAAAGTTAATATGTTCATAAATGTGGTACAACCAGGAATGCCTTAATGAGTGTGTGTGTGTGTTTATGCATGTGTGTGTACGTTTAAACAACTGCATGCATCAGTGTGGAGTAGTGCTGAGACATAATTGATGAGGGAAGGCAGTGCACAGTCTTGCCATGACTTTATGAAATTTAGATGAATTAACAGGTTTGGGATGAGTCCATTTGCAGACAGATGCTCCAGTAAATCACAGCAAGAAGTCAATTAGCCCTCTCCTTCAGCCATATGAAGGCAAACACTAGCACTGTAGCAGTCACTCAAGACCCAACTGACCATATAATGTATGAAATATAGATGGCGATCCGTGCTGTTATTCTTGTACTGTATGCAAGTAACCATATAATTGTAATAAACAATATGAAGAAAATATGACAAAACGTTTCTGTTTCTCCTATGACAAGCAAAAAGCAATCACACACACACACACAGCACAAAAATATGCCCGATAGCGTTGCAACACAGTCAGGCATTACATTGTGAAATTCCAAATTACAAGACACTTAAACTGTCATTCGTCATGTACAGCTCGATCTATGGTGGCAAATTCATTGTCATTATCAGCTGCTACACTTGTACAGAAATCTAAAATAACATTTGATTATAGGCAACAAAATACAACGTATAATACCTGTTTTATGAAAACATTAAGCATTCAGAAAACAAGGGGACGCAAATGATGCATGCAAAAACAGTATTCTCACTGAAACAAATGTAAGCCGATGTATTTTCTTCTGAGAATGTATCAAATCTACTGGATTATGGTATGAATGTAGACCAGAACCTCAGCCTTTATACTGTTAGGGGCTCTGCAGAATGTAGGAGAACCAAGAAAAGTGTCATGGAGGATGTATTTTTATTTATTTATTTAATCGAGGAGTTGGCACATTAAACCAAAGCAAAAACCTGCAAGCACAATGTCTATTTAAGCGAAACAGTGAATCACAATGTCATTCATTTAACTGTGCCGTTGGGAAACATTGACCATTTTCTGCCTGTTTGAAAGGGGAGTACGGAAAACACATTCACAGTGGTATATGATAAATGGAAGAACTGCATGGGCTTTGGTCTTGCCATTGTTTTCGGAAGATGAAGATTTCACTATTGAGTTAACTTCAAGTCCACAAACTCTTCTATAGCACAAGCGGCCTGCAGCCAAGCAGGCTACAGGCCAGACTACATGGACTGAAAAAAAAATAAAAAGACTAAACATTGCAGTAAGAAAATATCCAGAAGATTGGGCTACCATAGACACATTTCTTTGTATTAGAATTATAATGATCATGCATCCAAGTTATTTATAAATGTATGCACTATAACCTTTACTGAATATATAGTTAGTAATAAATGTATAAATGTGAATTGTTTACCATTTAGTCTGATGGTTATGTTCTGCTCTTTTCCAACAGCATGGGCCTACTGTCTAAGAGGTATGCACACTACAATATTGTGATATTTTAAGGTAATGCGCATGCTCAGTTAGAAGACGATTATGTTATAACCAATGGGCTATCCCAACGCCCAATGAGGTAATCCCAGCAGAGATAACTAAATCATCAAATTATTCATACTGCTGCAGAATAGCGTGCTATAATATAGCACGTTGCATTACGCCCACGTTTGAATGATCGTTAAAGATGTTACACTGTGTCGGACATTTGAGCCAAACAAAACACGGGCCTAGTCATAGATGCAAAGTCATTTAACATTTAATTTTTTTTATTAGTTAACATATTTAAAGGTTAAAATAAATATGTAAAATCGTGTGGTTGCAAAACTAGAAAATATAACAGTATACATTTTACCAAAATGTAATTAAATAGATAAGTCAAAAAATAGAGGTGAAATGTGAAGGGCGGCATGCCCGAGGACCGGTGTAAAATATTCTGGTAAAACAAGATGTCTGGTGTGAGACAAACGGTTAACACAAGTGCAGCTCTATAAAAAGGCCTATGAAGCTGTCTTTCCCCCTCTTTTTCTATTGTCCAGTAAAAATAGTAGGCCCATTAATGGGCCAACGCAGTCTGCTCCTTTCAGGCAGGAAGAGGTACATTTTATTTTTCCAACAGGAAGTTTTAATTAAAAAAATATGAACCAATATTCTTGCAATCCCGACTCTCTAGATGTGTCTTGATGCTGGTGAAAGGCATGTTTAGAAAAGGCGCTTTTGAAGCCCCAAATCGCCAAATCCCTTATTTGTAGAATTAATTAAATAATAAAATATGCACTAAATAATAGTATACCAGAAACGATCTGCAGTAGAATTAAACTCTCAAGCAACAGTTGCTTTACGTTAGGCCTAGTCGATGACAGCTCCCCTTTTTTTCTCAGCAAGAGCCGTGCCGAAGCTGCTTTTCTGTCGCACACAAACAGTTGTGACTCATCTAAACCATGTTACTTGTGATAATGTGGCTGCAAATACACGGCGCATAACCTTAAGTGGCGTATGGGCCTTCACGTTTCAACAAGCCAATAAAATATGGAGGGAATACAGGAAAACTTAACAGGCTGCTTGTCACTTGTGAAAGTTTACAAAGGTCGCCATAAATCCTACAAGACTGCAGTAGGCAAACTCAGTTAACTGTGTGTGTGTGTGTGTGTGTGTGTGTGTGTGTGTGTGTGTGTGTGTGTGTATAAGCTCCGTGGTCTCGTGTGTGTGTGTGCTCGTGGTAGTACACTGCGTGTGTATGTGTGTGTGCGTGTGTTTTCATGCACGCGCATGATGTGTGCGGTGAGAGAAGACGAGTGTGTGAGAGTGAAGGGAGGAGTAAACTGTGAGGCTATGCCTTCGTGGTGAGAGAGAGAGAGAGAGAGAGAGAGAGAGAGGGGGAGAGAGGGAAAGAGAGAGAGGCAGGCAAACAGAGGGAGGGGGAGAGAAGGGGAGAGAGAGAGAGAGAGAGAGAGAGCAGTTTACGGAGGAAAAGGAGATGAAGGGAATCTCATTCGTCGTTTTGCTTCAAGATAAGTTGTTGAGGTTATGTACAAAAAGCGCAAGTGTTGTACTAATGTGAAATAAACTAATGTGCCATAAAAAAAACAGAGGTATGTCCTTGCGACATTTAAATGACTATGAGTAACAGGCCTAAGCAGTCAGCAGACTATGTTCACTTCAAGAAAACTAAATCCCAAATACAACAACTAGATGTACACACTTCCACGCAGGCCTGCCATGTGTTACTAACACAGAACTACGAGGAAATAAGAACACTCACCTTTTCAATCTAGAACTCTACCTCGAGGAAATGTTCTGGAGTGAATGCGGTATGGATGAGGGCGAAAGCAGAATGAAGGTCTGATTTGAAGATTTTTTTTTCTTTTTTCTTGGTCCAGATCCCCTAAAATAAAGAATGTGAGCTCCTTCCTGGGACAGATTGAGGGGGAAAGGATGTGAAAGGCTTGGAGTTAAAAAGCGCCGCTTGAAGCACTCAGCGCGTCTCTGAACTTGATCAGATTTTATGTGTCCTGCAGCGAGTCAGCGGCAAGCCCTGTGAAACTTGCTCAATGGCACGAAATTTTGGCTGAGCGAAAAAAATCTCAGGATATTACAATTACTGCCATCTTTCTTTCTGTCTTTTATTCCTCCGTCTTACACCCTATAGAGCTTTAGCAAAAAAAAGAATACCCCCTCCCCTTTCAAGCGGCTTCAAGAAAGCCACAGTTTGGACCTGTGCCAAATACATTCAAGTTTTCAGTTAATAAGAGCCAAACTGGTCACATGAAAGAGAAAATAAGAAAGATAAGTCAAAGATATATAAACTACATTAAACTACCGATAGATAGATTTTATTTCAAATATACAGGCCCTCTCAAGTAAAGATTGCCTTTTTTTAAGGTTTTTTAATATATTACATTTAGAAAAAAACTTTTTCTGGCAAACTAACTAATTTATGTTGCAGAATAACTTCGTTAACAACTACTATAAAATAACAAGAGTGGTCCTATAGATGTTGAACGGAATATGGTTGTTAAAAACCTCCAGTAGGTATAGTCTGCACCGATAACATGCATCTTTATTTGTAAAACTGCTTGGGAGTTTCTTGAGGAGTGTAAATCACGTACGGCTGCATAAGACATGCACTGCACATAACACATCCAGGATCTGCGCTAGAGTGCACCGTTATACCTGCAAAATAATGCCTGTAAGAGCCAATCAAATGAAACCAATTGAGACGACCTGCCATCTTCAATACCAAACCGTGCCAATCACCAGAAATCTAGCCAATTAACACCCTCCGTCGCAGTCACGTGTCTGAGGGGTAGCCGAGCGCCGATTGGCTGTCGTAGCACTGCCTCCCGAGTTCATTTATGTTCTGGGAGTGAGTGATTGACTTTATCAGTCCAAGGACATCATCCGCCTGGAAAGGGGGGGAAGTTTGATCCGCTTTCTCACGGATCGCAGTCAACGGGAGTTTTTTTCTCTCCCAACTCTTTACGCATAGGATTTTTCCCGTTTTGGCTCCGTTTGTTTTTTATTTTAGGATTTCTTTCGACAAAACGTGGTACATCTCGGCGCGGTGACTGCAGCTTGCGCGCTCCGCTACACTGGATTTTAATTTTATTTTCTGTTTTCTTCCCGTCTCCTAAGTTTGCTTCAAGCTCATGAGTATGCTTCTTGATAGCGGTCCGCAGTTTGCATCGTTAGGAGTGGGGGGTTTCGGGACACCGCGGCACCACGAAATCGGGAACAGAGACCCAGGTCTGGGACTCAATCCCTTCTCCGATTCCTCCCACTCCGCGGCTTTCAAAATCAGCCCCGTGGCTCACGATATCGCCTCCAGCCAGACGTCAGCTTTCACCCCGCAAGCCACTGGATATGCAGCTGCCCTGGGACACACTCACGGCGGGCAGGTGGGCTCGTACGGCGGTGGAGCGTTCAATTCAACACGGGACTTTCTCTTCCGGAACCGGGGTGTCGGAGAGTCCACAGCGCCGGGCGCCCAGCATGGGATCTTTGCAGCTTCGGCGGGGAGCCTCCACGGGCCGCCGGGGATCACCGATAACCCCGGACATCTGTTGTTTCCAGGACTTCACGACCAGGGGGTGAGCCACGCTTCACCGAGCGGACACGTAGTTAACAGCCAAATGCATCTTGGCTTGCGCGGGGACATTTTCGGAAGACCCGACCCGTACCGTCCGGTCGCGAGCCCTCGGACGGACCCCTACGGGACGCAGCTCCACAACTACAGCCATCCTATCAACATGAACATGGGGATGAATGTGCCGACACACCACGGTCCGGGGGCCTTCTTTAGATACATGAGGCAACCGATTAAACAAGAATTGTCCTGCAAATGGATTGACGAGAACCAGATGAACAGACCCAAAAAGACTTGCGAGAGGACTTTCAGCACCATGCACGAGATGGTCACTCATGTGTCCATGGAGCACGTCGGCGGCCCCGAGCAGAGCAACCACATCTGCTTTTGGGAGGACTGC
The DNA here is from genome assembly GCF_910591455.1 of Pholis gunnellus. Taxonomy (NCBI): domain Eukaryota; kingdom Metazoa; phylum Chordata; class Actinopteri; order Perciformes; family Pholidae; genus Pholis; species Pholis gunnellus. The sequence goes on from NC_136537.1 coordinate 16,821,900, forward strand.
CCGAGAGAAGGGAAATCTTTTAAGGCCAAGTACAAACTCGTCAACCACATCCGTGTGCACACGGGCGAGAAACCGTTCCCGTGCCCGTTCCCCGGATGTGGGAAAATATTCGCCAGATCGGAGAATTTGAAAATCCACAAAAGAACACATACAGGTAAGGCACGGACGATATCGCGGCACCGCGTGCGTAAAACTACATTTAAAAAGCGAAAGCTATTCTTCTATTAGAAATTGTGTGTATATTTCAGAGTGCTCCGGAAAAAAATATGTTTATGTTGTTTACAAGAACCTGAATCTGAGAACTTAGGCCCACTTTACCATAGTGAACAGTTCCCAAATAGTTTCTTAGTGTAGTTGATTCTGTATAATTTCTACATACAGCAATGAATGGCTCAATAATGCAGAAACATGTGGTTCTGTTGAGCAACTCTGTGCGTTACCCCCTCAGTAATTATTGTAGCTTTCATGCTACGAAGATGTGTGCGACATATAAAAGACACAGGCTACTTTTACTCACTTGATGAAGTTAAGGTGTTTTCATCTGCATCGGACTATTAGACGTGTTGTGCTTTCTGGACGTCATGTACAATTATAAGGAATCAGTTACAGGCTACCTTTAGAATTGTCGTCCTCGCTCAGCCGTCACGTTTAGTGCAGAAGATGCCCTGTTGATTCAGTGTTTACTATTACGAGCAGACGCACAGAGCAGGCCAGCGGTAGAATGAAGGAGCAGGCCTCTTGAATAAATAAAGCCTGACAGAGCAGAGTGTAGTAGTGGAGCTGTATCCATGTCGCCCCGAAAATGTAGGTTATACTCTAGTTATATAACAGGCTGCAGACAATTTACATGTCCGGGCTTCGGTTTTTTTTTACAGGTGGTGTTACAATGGGAGTTTGTTTGTGCGGGTCATTGAGGTAATTCACGGTCTGTGTGTGTGTTTAATCCTGCAGGTGAGAAGCCGTTTAAGTGTGAATTTGATGGCTGTGACAGACGCTTCGCCAACAGCAGCGACAGGAAAAAGCACATGCATGTGCACACATCAGACAAGCCATACATCTGCAAAGTGTGCGACAAGTCATACACACACCCCAGCTCTCTCAGGAAACACATGAAGGTAATTAACGTCTTCATTACTCCTTAAACACATTAACACACACATACACCCCCCCACCCCCTCTCTCTCCTGCCACAGACTATCACAACTTCAGGCACTGTCACACTGCTTAAGATCTATGTTGGTTACACTTTAACTCTCAATTAAACGATTGAAACATATCAGTGAACGAGTTGTGAATATTCCACGACTGTCACTCTTTGATCCACAGCTTCAAGCCTTTTCGCTTCATTAAAAGTAACCTGTTTAGAGAGAGAAAACGTTTAAATGTGCTCTCATCATTGCCATTTTTAAAATCACATACTTTAAAAGAAACTACATTTTAAGGTGCACATTACTGGCGCATTGATGTGGATATGTTTTGCATTGTAGAAGTTGCCGTGCCTGTTTCGAGTTGGCTGTGTGTTTACTGTTATAGTAGCTCAATAAATTAATCCGCATTTAAATCCAACACACTTCTACCGAGTCACTTTAAAAGCACTGTTAGAGCATAAATGAATAGCATACGTTTGCCTGAGTGACTCATTATTTTCTCTTATTTATTTTTTTGCAGGTACATGAGTCTCAAGGATCTGAATCGTCTCCAGCAGCAAGCTCTGGATACGAGTCGTCCACACCGCCAGTGCTGGTCTCAGTCAGCAGTGAAGATCCGACAAAAACACCGCCGTTAGCCGTACAGAACTCGTCTGGCCACAGCGAAGGACTGGCACCCAACTTTAATGAATGGTACGTTTGAAGTCAGAAGAACAAACCCTCTCTCAATGTGGACCACAGGGTTGAAGATTAACGAGGATAAAAAAACCTTAAACACTATTCCTGTCCTCTTCACACACATTCATACACACACACACACCTACACACCCTCTCTCTCTCTCTCTCTCTCTCTCTCTCTCTCTCTCTCTCTCACACACACACACACACACACATGGGATTGGGACAACAACAACAACAGGAGATGAGAGCAAAAGCCAGCATAAGCAGGCCACGTCCGTTCTCAGGATCACGAAATTTGACTTTTATTCCGCAGTTTTGAGGAAATCAAATAAAAATCACGAATAAATAGAACGTAATACTTTCTCAGTATAAATAAATGTTTTTTTATCTTTTAGTTTACAGAAAAAAATGTTTTATTTTTCATTTTATGTATTTTCTCAAATTTTTATTTAAAAAAAAGAATAAAAAGGAAGATTATTTCACGCTGTTTTATATGACGGTGACGTGCTATTGTCGCCTCTTCAATTGATTGTTGGAACTTCAAACAGTCTTAAGAAACGTGCCAAAGTCTTTGTCATGAACTTGAACACAGAAAAAAAAAATCCTAAATAAATATTATACTCGTGAATGTATTTCCTTGTTTGATGGGGTCGAATCTATTGTCAACGTCCGTTTTCAGGTGGAGAAATGTGGTATTAGGTTACGATTGTTACCGTTGAATATAACGTTGCCTTTTGTTAATACCGTTGTAAATACATATCCATGATGCCATATTTATCAATTTGTAATTTAATTATGGGTATGAGTTCTGAAACTTAAATGATATTTATGGAAATGTTTTCTAACAGGAACTGTACAGTTTTGGTCATAACCAGCTTAACATTGAACAAATGATAAACTCTAAAGCTCCAACATCGCGATTGTATCCTTCTGTTTTTTTTCCTTTTTAACCAATAGGCCTATATGTGTCTTATTTGGATCGAAGAAATCATCTATATGAATATTATGGATTTGTCTATATATAATGCAGATATTTCCGTCACTTTTATTTTCTTTATGAGACCATTGACATGTAAATCATTGACTTTGTAGAACTGAGTTCAGTTGAGCTGAGAAGCTATAAAACGGTTCTGTTGATATCTTTATTTTTGGTTAAATTTAAACCTTTTTGTGTATTTTACGTTCATAGAATCAGAAATAGATGTCAATTCGTAGCATAAACTCAGTACTGAAAAAAAAAGAATAAACCCATCAGCCTATTGCACTCCTATACAGGTCTTAGACGAGTGTGTGAAGTTCATGATTTCCAAATCAAGGTGACAGCATTTTGAGTATTTCAAATTCGGGTCAAGCACCCAAATATATGCGCCAATATGGCACTCTTTATAGTTCCAGCAATGTCTTTGTGCAAGTATGTTTAAATGTGTGCATCGGCAACAATGGAACTGTCACAACACAGTATCTTCAAAAATAAAAAAAAGTTTTTTTGTCTGTCAGCTTGCATTGTTTTAAATGTAATTCTTCTGTGAAACTAAGCGTGTTATTTGTTGTGGTGTTGCATATAGAGCAGTTTGATTACACATTTGCTTGTTTTGTGTGAATAACTTGTCAAGATGACATTTTTGTGTTTAACAAAATTTAGTGGAAGGAATTCTAGATCTATGTGGGTTGGGGGGAGGGGGGAGAATACGTTCAGTGGCATAAAGAGTTACAGCATTGCATTGTAACCTATTCTCAAGAATTAAATATTATGCATACACAAAGCATATTGTACTCATACGAGAACAATTTCAGACCACCAGCACTACTTTTAAAATAAAATGTAAAAAACGGTACCTCGTGACAGTGATATATGAAATAAGTTTATTTAAATAATTTAAGGAATATATGTTTTATATGCTATTTTCTATACCTTAATTTAAATGAAGTACTTTTTCTTATTCCCACCACCTTTCTGCCCCATGTCCAGAGGTCAGCGAAAAATATCTGATGTATAAACACAGCTAGAATGTGATGTTGTAACACTTTCTGAGAGAAATGGGTCGCACTCCAAGTTATTCCTGAAGAGCAAAATGTTTTACTGATGAACTGTGTCACTGTGCCACATTGAGGCAAACCATGTTACAACAGCAGGCCTATGCGTTAGCCTATTTAGCTACCAGAGGCAAAGATTCCTTGTACTTTTTAGGCTACTGTATGTTGGTTGATTTGTTTTACCAACTATTTATGAAGAAATGTGAACGGAAATTTTGACTGAAATTAAAAAAAACATTATGAAAAGCGATTCTCAGACTACCACGTTGATTATTATCACCCTGTTGTTGTGCTTCCTGCATCTTTACGCATATAGCCGACACTGTTTGCCATGCTGTTTGTATCAGACTAGTAGGAGTCACTTGAACTTGACACTGATTAAGGCGCCATCTTAGTATCTTGGCTATGTGTGTGTGTGTGTGTGTGTGTGTGTGTGTGTGTGTGTGTGTGTGTGTGTGTGTGTGTGTGTGTGTGTGTGTGTGTGTGTATGTGTGTGTGTGTGTGAATGGGAATATTGGGGGGGAGCAGGTTAGAGAACGTCTTGGCAGAGAGTGGGGGGGGGGGGGGTTTAGATGGGGGATGTGGGTCATCCGTATATGCCTGCAAAAGTTCTCCATGCAAAGTATTTTTTTTGAATTATCCTTAAATTAGCGTTTACAAATAATAATCCTAACGTGCAGACTGGAAGACGGGCAACTGAGGACACTGTGTGACCGTGAAAGTGGAGTGGGACTCGTTGCCAAAAGTGGCGCTGTCTCATCGTCTCCCACTACCCGATTAACAAGGAACCGCTTCATAAAAACAACCAAAGGAGTAACCACACATCAATGGTCGCCATAATAAGCATTTAAACGGCGAAAAAAATCAGTTTGAATCACAACAAGGGCATGCTCTGCATCTCTAATATTACACAGTGTCATTAACCCAACGGTTTATAAAGCCATACCCGCTTGAATGCAGGAAGAAAAAAAAACTACACACTCAGTATCATTTGAAAGACTGCTGCAAAGAGAATACTTTACGTATTTACTTCTCTAAAGCAGAGGAGCTATTTTAAACCAACCCCCGCAAGGTACCTCAAACCAACGTAGACAGAATATTGATTCAAATTCTGTTTATGACTTTCGCGCAAGCGCAATCTTTTGCATTCCGTTTGATTTCATTTATTTCAACCCCCTCTTCGCTCCCCTCTTCGCTCCCCACTTCCCCCCCTCCCCTCCTCACTCGGCTCGTCTAGTCGCACATTTTAAGTTCCCCCTCTCAGACACCGTGACGTCAAATAACTGAGACCCGGCTTCCTCCGAAACACGGCGGGCTCACATGGAGGCTGCACTTTTACGCATGCATCTGATGTGTGCTAAACCGAAAGGTGGCTGCGCACTGACCTGCAGTAGGTGATCACCATGAGGGAAGGAGCCAAATATGATATGAAATAAAGCAAACGTTAACATTTTCACATCTTGACATGGTTCATATGCGTTTCTCTTTGACATCACATCAGATTAGATCAGTCGTTATTAACATATTAAAGCGAGCGCATCAATTCAACAAATAAAACATTGTTTACTGATTTGAAGGGGTTTACTCTCCACCGGCAACAGCCCGTGTCATTTCCCACCATGCTCTTGCTTTATGCTGACGTCTAATACAAGTCATCGTTTCCAGATATGAGAAACTAGAGCAGGCGATTCAATCCAGGAGAGAAAAAAAACATGAAAGGCTTCTTTCTGGTGGGTTCTCAATGGATTAGAAAGCAGTGACGGTCACGTGGATGCAGTTGTGTAAAGACTGGCAGCTGTATGCCCCTATGCAGCACACTGAAACTGGCTCTGAATCACGGTAGCGCTCCATTCATGTCAAGTTATCTTACGGATTGCTATACTGGGCTGCGATATGCAGACCCGGAGGATGGCAGCGTGCAGTAGCTAATCTCTCTTTGCCTATAGGGTGTGCTTGTAGAATCCGAAAGGCGGAAGGGAGCTGAGGCTGTTTGCGGGAGTGGGAGGTTTGTATTCTCGGGAAATAGAACCGAGTTTTACTCGTGGCTCGCGCCCGTCGCTGAAGTTTGATATCGGATTGATTGGTCAACCCCTTCTAGCCTCCTCCGTCTCCTCAGTCGTAGAGTATTTGCTGGCTAAGCGGGAGAGCGCGCTCTAAGAGGATAAACTGACACAAGCAGGTCCGCGACGCCTTTTGTCACGCAACGTAGACTGTGATTTTAATAAACCCAAGGGCTAATTTATCACTCAGAACTAATTTAGCAGGCTAATTATTAGACGCAACACGCACAGACTGTATCTCAATGCATTTAAAAGTACATGTGAATTAGTTACAGCAGCACATTTTAGGTTTTGTTATGTGTGCAGTACTACAGCTTTACAGTGAGAGAGGCTGTGCAGGTCGCGGAGTCTTGCTCAAGGGCACTTCAGCAGGCACTTGGCCCTTGATCTGAGTATGAAACATTTTGATTATGGGACAAACTCTGCTGTGTGCACACGATGTTCGGATTTCCTCACTGCTCTAAATAGACACGATGCTGCCAAAAAGGAATCATCATGAATTAATTCAGTCATCTGAGAATGTGTGTGAAATGCACCATTTATCTTTCCCCATATGGCAACAGAACAAGTTAACATAGTGGATTACCGTCGATATTTATGGCAGATCGTTTCTTTAATCAAGACATTAAGCCTGCATGGGTAACGCACAATGTTTTGTCACTGAACGCACCATGACAATCAGATTGAATTTAGATGGATTTGTAACATCATAAGGGGAAATATGTATTGATAAACAAGTAATTGCATAAGAGCTAGCACACATCTGATAATTACTTTAACTAGGGCTTCCATTTGCGCGGAAGTTGATGCCAATTATCGATGCTTATTTCACCTCCAGCTGGGTGTTGAATATGCATTCACAAAGTACCTTAATCCACGGTGAGTCTTTATATCTGAACGTGTTTCATGGCCTTTGTGATGCAGACTGATTAACACAATGGCTTTGTCTTTGAGTTCAATTATTCTTCAATTGACTCCTAAGAGACATTCACATACCCCATCATACTGTTAACTGTAGCCTGCAGGCATTTCTGCTCACGAGGAAATGGGTGAAAGTTGTCGGACAATTGTCAAACATTATAAAATGAGATGCAGTTAGTCAATGAGTTCAGTTCCTCAAGTATTTATACTTTGACAGAAGAAACCCTGATGAAATGTCTACAGAGCTGTCGAATTCATTGTTTCTGTTAGTGACGAAATATGCACAATAAATACAAAATATTCTACGGAGGGCCCATCATGCAGCCCCTAATAACACACAAGCCATCGCAGCTCTCAAGTGGTATTTATGCTGTGCTATGAGCTGAAAGACAAACTATTAGTAGGATGTCCAACAGGAGACGGCTTTAATTCCCCAACATCTGGCGGGGTGTCAGAAACTTGATGAATTCCTTATCAGAGCAGGCGCAGGAATAAACGCTAATAGGTCCCCGGAGCGAAGGCTCCGGCAAACGCTCATTCAGCAAAGCAGATGTTCGGCAATTGTGCTGTGCGTTTGTCTTTTGACAGATATATTTTCAACACTTTTGAGAGGTGGTAAACGGGTAAATGAGCAATTGACATCCCTTTAATGGGCCGTTGCTCTGACCTGAACGCTGCGGCAGTGGTGCTTCCCCCCACAAAACCGGCGCAATAACAAGAAGTCCTCTGAGGACCGAATAGTAGTTTTATGAATCACTGAACTGCAGGCTATTGGTGAAGGGGTAATGTCTTGAGGTTTACATTGTTAAACAATGAGTACCCTAAACTATCAGCATCTGCAATCAAATCTTTAATTAAAACCCATAGCACAACTGTCTCTTTGGCAAAGTCAATAAAAAAGTTGCTTTTGTTTCAGATTGCTTGAATGGCGTGATTCAGCACTTCAGCAAGCTTTTCACCTGAGAGTCGCCCTCGTCCCGGGACAGCCTCCACCTCACAGGACGGGTTCTCCCCTGAGGGGACGGACAGCAGCGCTCACATATTCATCAGCCTTTCAAAATAAAGGGGACAATGCTCGTTAATGTCCCCTTTTCTAGAGACAATGAATTAGAATTGGAGAGTGTCTTTCCATTATTTAAGGTCTTCATTCATAGCCTCTCGTGGTGCTTTTTTCGCGCTTGCGCAATGCTCTGGGTTCTGCAAAGCTCCAGGTTGGCTATACTGCACCATCACAGAATGTAAGGAACGCACATGTGTTTTAATATCAAGATACACATGTTGCACAGTGGTGGCGCACAATGCTAGTTCCCGCAATACGACAGGCAGGTGGATGGATGGAAGTAAATATCAAGCGCATGAATGAACCAATAAATAAATAATGTAGGCTATAGCATTTCTTCCTTCACAAAAAAAATAAAAACATGTCACAGCTACAACAAGAAACAAAAGTAGCCCATATCTCTTGCACAATTCCGTTTTTGTGTCCCAGAAATGCCAATCAACGCGGAAAAACGCGAGCTCTGGTTGCATAATGTTTGCGCAATCTGTAATCCGTTATGGATATGCATGAGGCAGGGATAGCACTATGAATAACAATCCGCTTGATCCTGCCACAGCCTCAGCACGTGCGATTCCTGGCAACAAAAACAGAAAGAAACAATGAAAGATAATTGATCTTAAAGTTTTTTTCTATAACTCTCTAATCAGGCAGGTGGTGGGGGACTGACCCGCATTAGTTTACTGGTTTATTTATTTATAGGAATAGAATTCAGTCACATTTAGAGTGACAATGATCTTTGTAATGTAAATTTACAGGACACATGTTTTAAAACAAAAGGGGTCACACTGACATTAATAGAGGGCATAAGCATAACAGATATTTTTAGATTAGTTTGTTATATGCTTATTTCCACCTCTACATCACTCTCTCCATTCCTTATTAATAACACTCCCATCAAATGTAATAAATCGACAGATTCAACTATACCGGCTGTTAGCCAACTCCTCCAAGAACACTGGAGTCATTATTTCCCAAAAGATTAACAGTTCTGAAAGATGAACAGACCTGTTATGATTCAGACTAACTAATGGTGCTATATTGGCGCCTTCTGTGAGACTAAATATTCTAATATTCACGCATGCATGATAAACTTTTCCAAGAGCTGCCTTGTGCAAAACATTGCTGCAGACACACTTCTTGCACAGCATTTGCTCTTCAGAAAGGGACATTTTAAGGATGGTCAAAATAAAATACAGTAAAATGATGTATGCCTCTTTACTTTCCTTTAAGTAAAAAAATATATATATATACGTATATATATATATATATTTAGCTATTGATGACACATTTACTTTATATGACTGCTGGGCCACTTTGACCTTACAAATACATGTCAAACATAAGTACAATCCAGCGACACTGAAAAGAAACACACAGCCTCTTTAAACAATTGTCTTTTGTTTCCCTTTGTTCAATTTCAAAAGTTCTCCGTGATCCTCTGTAACTTAAAGAATCACAGAATAAGAAGAATTTCAAAGAAACGAGAAGTGTCCGTTTGTGAATTTTCAGCATATTTCGAGGGCATTACCGAAGCTATAGGAGCCACTTAAGAAATATTTCTGTTTGTGTTAACATCTGTGGTACATGGCCACAGGCCCCATTGTAAGGAGGACTATGAGTAGAGAGAGGAAGCATGACACATAATAGCAAACAGGAACCTGAATCTGCCACAACAAAGCAGCCTGGATTTTCCATATGTAATGCCCTTGTTGTGCTCCATGATGAGGATGATACAGTGAGGTGTGTTTGGGTGACTGGGCCTCTCAGGAAGGGACAGGGCTTGCAGACGAGTGGTGGTGGGGGTTCTGCTGCTAAAGCAGAGTGATATTCAACAGCTGTGTTATACAGGTTTTCAACAGCCATAATAAAAAGTGTTAGACATAGCACCAGTTATTTCCTTCCCACTTTTCCTCTAATCTAACTCAGCTCTCCCACTGAGCCTTTTGGCCCAAACTGTGTACCAGCGGCTCATACTTTCACAGCATTAGACATACTATTATTCTGTGGCTTTTTCACAGTTCCGTCTTCAGCTAGACCAACAGAGAAGAGTCAGATATTTTCTCCCCGAGAAGAATCAACAATCACCTCCATCGTGATGGGAAACAATACAGTGTGATTGCACATCTTCAACTTGGTGCCATACTCACTGGACAGTACAGATGTTCCTTTTTTTTCTTTCTTTCTATTAATGGTCACCATCCTGGGATAATAATAGGCCAGCAGGGTTTGGAGAGGGAGGAGAAAAAGGAAACAGGTAGGAGGGCCTGGTGAAGGGAGGGGGGGCTGGGAAAGCCAGGTGCTGGTAGAAATTGGCAGGCGATTGCCAAAGCGACCTCATGCCAGGATAATGCATGGGGCTATAGGTGTCCCCCAAGCCAATCCCAACCCACATGCTGATAGCTTTTCAATGCCTGTGGGACAATCTTTCCAATAATTGCTTTTCCTGTTTCAATTCTGCTCTGAGGGCCAGTAACAAAAGAGAGGGGACTTTGTTTCTCACAAGCAAAGCAATAATGCGTGTATAGTATTCGGAGCTTTTCTTAAGTCACCATATAGTTCTAAATAGGAGTACAATTTATCTTAGTGTGTGTCATGTAAAACACCATCAGCAGTGGTTTTGAAATTTAAATTAAGAGAGTGTGGCGGTTTCAAAGTTTGTGCACGGTCGTGTGATTGGCAGATCTCTCCTTAATATATTGCAGATTTCCCTACAGGAGACCTTTGGAGGTTGTAACTTATCTCCTGTTTGTTAAAAAGTAACATAGCCAAATATTTTCATTTGTATCTCTGAGACACCCTATCCATCCTCTGCTATGATGACTGATGACATATTTCTCTCCTGGTGGAGGGAGTGAAGCTCAGCGGGCCTGGCAGAAACCTAAAACCTCTCTTCACAGTTCGCCCAAAACGTCCCAAGGCAATGAGAAGTTTAACTTGTTGCTCTGACAAAAGGATTCATTTTTATAAAGTTCCTTTGTTCCTTCTTTTCCTAATAAGCTATTCCCCTTTCATCTTATTTTAAATCTTTTTTTCAGCAGCCATGTGCCTAATATATGGTAAATATATTTACTAATAAAAATGCTCTACTAAGCAGACTAAAACTATTGTCAATATTAATATTGTTATTCTTAAGTTGATATGGAATTATCATATTATTAATATCATTGTTGTTGTAATTATTAATATTATCAGATGTTTGTAAAATCCTGCTGACTTCAACTTATTTTGTATTTCTTGTTTGTTCATTTAATGGTTTGATGTAGCGCATTCAAAGTTAAAAGAAACCTACAAGGCCTCGGTTCTCTGCAGTAACCTTCGTCTCTCCGAACCCCAAAATACCAGAAAAAGAAAACGTGCGCATGCACTTCTAATTATTACCGACCCACTTGTCTTGTCCTTGAAAAGGTTTGTGCGCAATGAAGTCAGGGAAACAGAGTTCAATCAAAACAGAGCCAGTTTCTATGGAGGGGAACTCTTTAAGCAATGTCCGGTGCAGCGGGGAGGGAAACCCTCTAATTAAAAGGAACTGTTAAATAAGTTGAATTAATAACCGTGGCGCCTCGGAAGAAACGAAATTCAGCAGACCTCTTTCTCAGGACAAAAAATATCAAACCCATAATCAGCTCTTTAAATGTGTAAGAGCAGACTCATTCATGTTCTTGTTCTGTAGTGAATCGTTTCAGCGCGATGCTTTTTTTTTCTCTCTCTGCTGAATAAGAGAGCCAAATAAAGAAAACACGTAATTTAGAAAAATGATTCTTGTAAATAAAACAAAAGGGCGAGGGGCTATAACTCAAGCTGTGTGTGGGTCAGGGTACAGTTTAATACTGAGAAACGTTACCACGCAGGCAGTTTGTTTTCATTTTTGCGGAGCATCAATAATGTAGAACCTCGCCTGTCTGTCACTTACATTTAATATGCCGTCGATCATGCATTAGAAATGACGGTGGTGGAAAAAAAAAAAAAGAACGATATTATAAGACGCGACATTTGGGAACTGGCTCAACCATCAACGACAAAGTTCACATCTTGAGGAGAGATAAAGATCACGGCCACTTTAAACACGTTTTTTTATATGAATGAATAAGTGAACAAACTTTTCTTGACAGTTTTTTCAGAGAGCTGATTTTAAAACAGCGTCGTTTCAGTAGTAAAATAACTCAAATCTGCAGGTTTATGAAGTGGAGCAAAACCTCATCTCAAGCGTTTTACAGTCAAGTTTATGTGGTCGAGCTCTCCCCTCACTGTGTGATACAGTTGGTATTCTGTTGAAATTGGCAACAGTGTGCCAGGACCGGACCTGGTTTAATTTACCTTGTCTTGGGAGTGATTTTTCTGTATTACCTAAATAAGGTGAAATCTGGGGCATGCAGAGTCTCTACTGCTTGTCGGAATAAGTGAAGTGTGAAATTGCAACACCAGACAGCCAGGATAATAGCTCAGAAGGGGGCTAATGTCCCTGCTACACTCACAGAACATTTTTATAATGACTGAATTAAAAAAAAAGAGGAGGGGGGGGGGGGGGGAGTATAGATTTATGTTATAGTCAGTTTTTTTCCCTTTATTCCTGTCTTGAATGGTGCTTTGGCTTTCTGTAGGTGCATTTGTCCTGTTCAGATTAATCCGTGTAGCTAGATTTAGATCCAAAATGCTGTTTGTAAAATGCAAATATGTGAGCGTATTCCCTGGCTCTCATTTGGGCCCCTTTAGGACCCTCATCTCTCACTCTACTCCGTCAAAGGTGGACCATTTGGAAGAATTCATATTATTAAGGGCTGTTGCTCCATCGTCTCTTACAAAGACACTCAGTCACACATGACTATGACTACACAGATGCACTCTCAAACTCTGTCAAACCTTCTCTGTCCGTCCTTGTAACACATGCACAGACACACACACACACACACACACACATTACATGGGGATTATTGAGACATGGTTCTGTTCTGAGAGAGATGTCACCAGCAGGGCCCGATTTGCCAGGCTTTACTATACCTAAATTCGGTTGGTAATTCGTCTGCTTTTAGATCATTCCAAATAGCCCCCCAAATCCCTTTTTTAACACTCCCACTGGTGCTAAACCTAATCTTTCCTCTGACTGGGGTCACCGTACTGGTGGTCTTAGCTTTCCAGCCACTGGACCAACTCCTACCAACTTAGTCAACAGTCTGTCTCACATCAAAGCGCACATCTGACACAAGCAGTACTTATTTTTTTCCATACATCTATTAACAAAGCAGTGTGGAGCAGCGTCACCGGGGCTGGAAATTCAGCGATCAGGTAGATCAGGGTGACGATATATCACATATTTCGCCACAAACTGACCGTAAAAGAATAATAAAAGTTAAAAGCCGGTCCAGGATTAGCTTAATCAAAAGCATAAAGGAAGAAAAACTGTGGAAAGTCAATAAAAAAGTTGATAAACTTTGTAGTAGCCAGAACATACACTCATAGTAAAGTCAAAGTAATGCTTCTTTTAAGGATGTTGTTCTGGAGATGTAAAAATGTTCCTGATAATCCTGGCTTGTTCAGAACCTCATGAAATCTGTCTAAGCATGTTTTCATGTACCCTGAAGCCCGTAAACTAAACTAAACTAAACCCTCTTTATTAGGAAGATATCGTGTTTTTAGATTGTTTTGATGTGGTCGGGGAGCAGACGGACCATTGGCTAAGCATTGGAAAGAGCAGACAGACAGACAGTCCAAGCGGTTTAGCCTTGTTTAAAATTATTAATCCACTTCTAATTCCAGCTGGCCCCCTGGTAGCATAGAACCCTATCAAAAAAATCAGCGCCTCCATTGTGAGGCCTGGCAGAAGGGGACTGGGCGTATTTATTCTGCTCCAATCAGTTTCTAGAGGTTGGGCGATTAAAAAAAGGACTCCCAAACCCCCCCTTCCTCGCACAGCGGGGGAATAACGGAATCATTAATTCCCCATTAATTTCAGAAACACCACCCCCCCGAAATGTCGACTCGATGCAGTGCCTTACACAAAATATAAAAGACGGGAGTGACAGACAGGAGCGACAAGTGCTTTTGGTTACCCAAAAAGTGTTGAAGGGCAACATTCCAAAACTCAACAAAATCTGTTTGGGGGAAAATTCACCGTAATGTGATGTTTAACATCCAACATAACTAGAATACATACAGTGTGTAAACGTCTCATTTATGGATGCACAGGAACATGACTTGTGGTCCTGACATTTGAGCACTTTCATAAAAGTTGATTTATTTTGGGATGTTTGGGTACTTTTAGTTTTTCAGTTCTGTAGATAAGCTTTTTTTTATGCATTTAAAGGTACTTGAAGCACTTGGGGAGGTGTCGTACCTTTTTGGGGCTGATATATAAAGATACATCATCTGTAGTCGCTGCAGTTTGGAAGTTTTGGAAAAGGATGACATCTCAGTTGTCAGATGTCAAACCGATTACACGAATACACTTGGTTTAACACATACATTTATATTCAAACAAACGCATCCAGTTTTTCAGAGGGCAGGAAAAAAACAAATACGGTCTTTGACTCCGAATGAACTAAATCACAATTGCAAACATGGTGGGCCACTTTCAGCTGCTTGCCAGTATTTGCAACTGGAATCTAATCTATTTTAGAAACTAACTGTTGGTTACAGCTTGTGCTTTCTGTCCTATCTGTTCGTCTCTGTTTGCCATATGGTGACTGTTCCTCTTGACACATTAAGCGATTGAATTATTAGTAAGCAGTATAAGCAGTTGTTGAAACCAATTCACCTGCAGTATCGGCACCGACGATTTCAAGTGTTGTAAGTGTTCTCATATCACTGTTAAAAAGTAATAATTGCCCGATCTTATTTCACATATGACATAATGTGATAAACAATATGATGAAAATCAAACTGTTATGACCCACATTAAAGGAATCGTTGTGATTAAGTTACTTCAAGAGTCATTTTACTATGACAGGTTTACATTATCCTGCGCAGGCAGTTCATAACTACAAGGCTGCTAACCTCACATAGAGCAGGGTGGCAGGCGGGCGGGGGGGGGGGCAATGTCAAATCTCTAAAGGGGACAAAGAGGTGGTTCTGCTCCGTCTCTCCCAATGTAAACACCATACAGCAAGCACAGTGATGCACAAGCACCCAGCAAGCGGATGGGTTTTGATTAGGAAGCATGGCCGGGCCCCAAGTATGGGCCCCTATCATCACTCTTTCATGAATACACACACACACACACACACGTACACACACACACACACACATACATACATACATACAGACGCACACACAGACACTCATGGGGCCATTATAGCTGTCTCTGCTCAGAGTGACAGCCTTTCATATCTGTCTGTCTCCAAGCCAAGTGGTTATCATCTATGCACCCAACCATTAGGAAATGTCACAAACACACAAGCTGGCGCGCACACACACACACACACACACACACACACACACACACAAACATGCATGCAAGTACATGCACATGAACACACACACTATTTTTTTCTTCTTCAGGAAATGAGGTCCAATTAGATGTAATCAATGGCGGATAAGTAAAAAGCATTTCCAAAAATTCAATGCTTTTAATTTTTTTTAATAGATTTTTCCACTAATTTCTCTCTCTCTCTCCCTCTCTCTCTCTCTCCCTCTCTCTCTCTCTCTCTCTCTCCCTCTCTCTCTCTCTCCATCTCTCAGGGTGACTTTTGAGCACTCTGAGATTGACAGAACAAAAGAGATTGTTGTGGAGATACTAATTATTTAATGAATTCTTTATTTATTTTAAAAGTTCCCTGGGTGGCGATGTGCCCAGGCTGTTACAGTAGATGGAAAATTACAGGCTGGAAGACAGTGAGTGACACATGAACAGAAGCAGAGGGGCAGGGGGTGGGCCGTGCCATCCAAACATGCCCATGCCCTTAAAAGCCACGGCGACACCCCCACCTCCATGTGCCCCATTCCATTTCAACAAAACTGCCATATTAATCATGTGTGCTCACTTCAAATCCAGCTTCAATGGGGTTTTTTTTTTGTAACGCTCCATTCAAAGTTCCAATTTCCAAGAAACAATCCTTAAAATGACAACCAATTTACCTCAGCGAGGGGCCGCATGTCCACTACAATGAATCCAAACCGCTAGAATATCAAAATGATGTGTCCTCTTCCCCCCAAAACCAATAAGTAGGGCATGGTGAGAGTAGGCCACTAAAGACCGGGTCATTATTGATTTGACAAGTGAGTGAATAATTCATCTCTCGTGGCAGGCATCAGCTGGGACAGCTGTTTACGGCTACCACTGCTACTATGAGAGACATATCCCAAATCTGACCTCTCCTCCATGTCTCCCACCAGTCTGTTATGTGGTCTAGATCCTGTATTTCCCGTGCCCCACCTCTGTCGGCCTTCGTCACTCTATGGGAACTCCTCTTATGGTCTCTGGTAATCATTTCAAATGTTCCATTTAAACCCAGATTTTGTATGATTTCCTCAGCCAAGTGCTGCTTAATTTACGATCATTTCCAGCTTCCCCGTAGCTCTTGGCCAGCGGGACACAAGGACAGCTTTATGCATGGGTGTAATTCACACACTCATTGGCACGGGCCCCAGCAACTGCCTGCTTTACAAAAATACTGATTTACACACTACCTCAGCAATAGAAGATATAAGAAAAAAAAAGATAGTTTTGATTGGCTGAGTCATGTTCGAAGCTGTTGCCTGGTAAACACAGATGTGACTGCTGAGCTGTTAATATAAATCAGACATCCCCATTTGTGCCAGTACTATACTGCTCGACGCATGAATAACTGCTAGTTAGTCAGCGGTTACGACATGCACAGTAGTGCAAATCTGCTATAAGTCAATCTTGTTAGTGCTAACAAAAACACAAGGGAGATGAAAAACAGCCCTTGTGGTGGTAACCTCGCTGAAAGGTCGTAGGCTGATTCCAGGAATTAACTCACTAATGCCCAGTGACCATCTGAGACTAACAAATCACTGGCCCAGCCATGACTTCATTTCTCCTTCTTGATATTTTAAACAAGTATCACTTAAACGCAGGCATTTCCTTTTCCTCATTCGGTTTGCAGCCTCACAGGTTCCTCCAGTAAAATCTGAATGACATCCATTCTTTGACACACACACACACACACACACCTTGTGAGAAAATGACTAGGAGCTGAGCAACCCTGAGCTTAGCCCCATCTGAACACATTAAAAAAATAAAAAAAAAACGACTGCAATTTATTCTACAGTAAAAGAACAGTCGTGCTCTTGAATAGAGCTCTCGGGGTATGTTGAGCGGAGAAAGGCAGAGTTAGTTTCAATCTGTACTCGGACTACCTGCTGAGTTACCAGATCCCCAGCGAGTGTGAAGTCAAGCAGACTGCTGCTCTGACTCACGCTGCCTGCCACCACCTCCATGCTGCATCATGATTTATTCCCCGACAGCAAGACGCTGGGACTGCACGATTAAGACGCATCCTGCAAGATGACACTGATCACCTGGTGGAGGGAGACGTGTAAGACAAGCATTTAGGCGCACACACACACACACACACATACAGCCTCGTTACACCCACTGCTTGTGCTTATTCAGATGTAGTTACATTTATCCATGTACAGTACATGCACACACCAGTGCGCGCACACACACAGCCTGCCTGCCAGTAAGTCAAGACACCGTAAAGAGTGTCAGAGCAGGCTGGAAGATGATGAGTTATGTGCTTGAGCTGTCTGTCTGTGACCTTTGCCGTTTGTCCATATGATATCACTCAGAGAGCAGGAAACCGTGGGACGCCTCAGTCCCAATCCTGCCACTCTGAACCTGCATACCAGTCTCAGACTATCTGCATTTCGGGAGCACAAACGACTGTCTAAAGACTACAGCTCTCGCTTGTTTTGCCATAAAGAAGTATACTTGAGAGCGGCCGTGTGGCTTGAATAATCTCCTTTCTTTCTTGCTTCCTTTCTTCCTTCTATCTGCGTCTCCCTGCTCCCTCAAAACACACACACACACACACACACACACACACACACACACACACACACACACACAAACACACACACAGGGGCCACAGGGAACTCCAAGTTTCCATTCATGCTTCTCATTATCGGGGCATGTCGGTATTTTATGAGGCCGTGTAAACCGCTGAATTACTGCACTTTAAAATGCATCCTGACACTATTACGCGACCATGTTGATGGAAAGGCCTTTCATTCCTGGAGCGAGGACCTAAAATGGTGGACGACAAAAGAGCATGACTTGTTAATTATTTTTAACTGCCGGATAAAAATGATTATGAAGTAAGGCAGGATACACAAATGTCCGAGGCCACATCATAAAGTGCCCCCCCCCCCCCCCTCCCCCGTCCTTGGAGAAAAACTAACTTTAGTTTTAGTTTGTTTTTCTTCTTTGATTAGAAAAACAAGTTTATTTCCTCTTTAAGACTGTACACCAGATTTTTCAATCTTGTGTCTGTTATTAGCAGAACATGAAATAAAAAAATGAAATTGCCTTGAATCAATAATGGTATATTAAATGGTAATTAAAAATTCATTACATACATGCATACAATTTTTTCAATTATTTCTGACATGTTATATTAATTACAGCAATAATTGAAATTATTCATCCCAATTGTCTTTTCAATTTAATAGACAAGCATTTAATTAAGTGATTTTCCTCATTCAGACAGACACAAAGTGCTTCTGAGAAAAATCTGTGGATTTGTGTGTGTGTGTGTGTGTGTGTGTGTGTGTCTGTGTGCGTTCCAACCAGAACAGTTTTCATGCCGCTGACTTATTTCTTTTCTTGCATAAATGCATTGACCATAGCTACCGCTAACTAAAAGCTCGTTAAACGCAAAAAATGTGTGTACATATTTGTTAAACGTTTAATTCTGCTAGTAGTACAACTAAGAATGAACCTGAATACTTTAAGTTACTCAAAATTTGTCCTGCAGTTTTTTGATGAGATATAAAATTGTAATAATTTTGTTCCTCACACAGATAAGATTAACAAGAGAGTCTCCCTCTCTCTCTCTCTCACACACACACACACACACACACACACTCTCAGTACATTTATAATGCTCATATGCTTTATTTGACCAGTGCTATCATCAAAGCCGATTTCAATCTTTCCAATCTCTTCAGCGTGCCCTGGGGTTTTCATCTGTATGTGTGTGTGGGTTTGTACGGACAAATGTACACGGGCGTGCGTATGCCCGCGCGTGTGTTTGCACGCGCACATTTGCCCTTCCTGCTCGCGGTGCGTGCACGCGTTTGTGCACAAGTGGGCGCACATATGTTGCGTGAGCGTCGCTCAGAGAGCCTCAGTGGCAGTATAAGCTGAAGCAGGAGCAAGCTGTTGGTCGGCAGAGTGGTGACAATAAAAGGTGGCAGACCAGTCAAAACAAGCCCTGTTCTTCCAGGCTGGGCCAAAGTGCCGTTGAAGAGGTTCTTTTGAGGCGCCCTTAATGTGGTAAAGTGATCTCCTCCTCAATTGGGACACTCCAAGAGGCCATCCCTGACAATCAGAGCAAAAGCAAACTCCCTCCCCTCTCCCTCAGACTTGTCAGTTTACATCTAACCCTCGAAGCCAAGATCCTGTGAGTAGATATCCCCCAACATGGCGGACTTCTACCTCCACAGAGAGAGAAAAAAAATACTTTTATCAACATAAACTACTATACCAATACTCTTCTTTACCTGTATCATCACCCCGGTTTGTTTATGTATTCATTTGCATACAACACAATAATAACAATAAGTATCGACTGTATTTTGTTCAGATATTCTGAAAGCAGCTGCATCTATTTTTGATTTCTGATCGACGACACAACGCTCTCACCTTCATGTCTGCCATTGCTCTCAATATCTTGGTACCTATTGCCCCTGTTATTTATCATCTGTGGTGTGGATGTGGCCTAGGCTGCCCAAAGCCAGACAGTGCTCAGAGCACAACAGCAGAGCCCAGTTGGCGTCCTGACAATTTGGCCGACAATACCAGCAGACTTAGCACTCACTTTTTACAAGGGCGGCCTCAAATTGCTTCTCTCTTTCTCTCTCTCTCTCTCTCTCTCTCTCTCTCTCACTCGCCAAAGAGAGAGAGTGGCAAATTGAAACGGAACTTTATTGCAGGCCGTAGCCAGACATAGTTTGTAATAAGTATGGTTGCCCTGATCCAGATAAATAATCACCATCAAAGGAAACTGTCTGAAACACAGATTTGACCATTCTGGCCAACTCTCCGTAAAGCTGCCACAGAAGAATGGAACTTTGGGCTCAACTTAAATGAAAAGGGGGTTTCTTTTCTTCTTCTCGCCCTATTCTAACTCTTCCTCTTTTCTCTCTTTACTTCTTCTTCTTGTCTGTTGAAACATGTGGTCAGCTGTTATGCTTCCATGTGGTCAGATGATCAAAGCTGGGGAGCAGCAGTAATTGTCCCCCGCTGAAGCCCTGCCCCGGCTGGGATCAGGATCCCAGCAGGTGGGGGGGACAGCCATGAGAACGGAGGGAGAGGGTGGAGGAACGCAAGAGGCCCTGCCTGGCAGAAATAAAGACTTCCTAAGGGCTGCTCTCTGACAACAGAGCCCCAAAGGGAGAGTGAAAAATGAAGCCTCCACACATTCGGAGGGGTTTTCACTCAGGGAAAGGGGCCGCCATCGGGGTGAACATTAGAGAGAGAGGGCAAGATGGAAAGCATAAGAGAATAGGATTATAATATTTGCTCAGAGCGAAGAGGAACAATTGTGCGCCCATTTCACAGTGTCCTTAGAACTGAGCCTGTGTCGAATCCAAGAAGGGATTCTTCTTTTTTTTGGATGGTTCATGAAATATGGATGCTGTTTATTTCACCTGCTAACCCAGACTTCTCTGGTCAAACACCTTCCACTGGCAAATACTATCACATGGCAAAAAAAAAAAAAATAAGAAAACTAACAGAAGTAAACCTGGCAGTCTTTCTTGTAGAACACACAAATACATGAGCCACTGACATGGACGTAAACACAAGACAGACCACTCTTTCCTTTCACAAGCAAGCCAACAAACACATTATTATCATACACAAACAAAAACACACACACACACACACACACACACTGAAGGTGTGGGGGGGGGGGGGGGGGGACCACGCATACCTCGGCCGGTCAGTGTTTACCTGAAGACCATAGGGAGCTGTGAAAGCTCACAAGTCGGGCTACTTTGCATGTACGTGGGAGCCCGCAAAACACTTCTCACTGCTGTCCGTCATTTTGATTGCCCAGCACGACTCCTCCGCCCCAAACACCCCCCCACCCCCCCCCCCCCCCCCCCACCCCCCCCCCCCACCCCGGCCAGATGGCTTTTTTTTAACTGTCTGTGGGCTCTAGCACCTCTGCTCTACCACACTAAATCCCTGAGATGGCCGGGTGGAGTGGAGGGTTTGGGAGCTCTGCTCGGACAAATGGTTCGGAGGTAGCAGAGCAAATAAAACGGATTAAGAGGAGTCTTTTCACAGATACTTCAAAACTATTTTGGCGCTGAGCCTTGGACCCCCCCCCCCCCTTCAATACTCCCCCTTGATGGGAGGAAAAATCAGACACCCACAAAGAAATTTTCAGAGCATACAGACCTTGTCTCTGGGGGATCTCAGATGGAAAGTAAATGTGTGCATTATATGTAGATCCGAACATCAATAGTTATATGTGGAGCTGTAACAGAGGTCCGTATATACACTATTCGTGTATTACAGCTGCAGCCCTTCGAAGGAGAGGATTTCTAAATGTATAGAATTAATCCAGCACAGAGTGAAGGTAATGAACCTTGTACGGTGGCTACTTTTATATATGGTAGTGCTCAAGAATGTAATCTAACAGTACGACCAGTTCTCATAACTCAGCTTATTAGTCCTCTTTCATTTTGCATTAAGAATAATGATATCAACTCTCTGTGTGTTGTATGCTCTGTGACTATATATATATAACCACTGATAACGTTAAAAAAGTAAATGGACATTTCTACAGCACAGAACGACTCATGCACCTCCATATATAAAGGATTGTCATTTTCATAACAGCACCCTGTTAAAGCTGCTTTCAATTTTCCGACTGGAGTTTAAACAGTTTTTCATCCTTATTATATAAAAAACACACAGTTACTTTAAAGCATATACTTTTAAGTGAAATATAGCCACAGCCAGGACACAGTGCATCAATAGAAAGTAATATGAAGGAAATCCAAATCACCTCTTGGCTCTATCGAGCCAAAGGTTAGATTCTTGACTCCCCGCTGTCTCCTGTCATTAGGTTGCTTGGCAACAGGCTACAAGCTATAATTAGCTTAGCAAAATTAAGATTTCCATTTTGTTAACACAAAAACACTTATCTGCAAAGTGTCACATGTTCACTGAAAGAGATTCCAAAGGCAATGCATTGAAATATGAGTGATTTTTTTTCTTTTTTTGAAGACTTGGCATGCTACGACTGTCGCCACTGAGTGAGATGTACAAGTGCAGCTGTTACAGCATACTTAATGAAAAATCATAAGATGGGGCATGATATCACCCTGTGAGCATCTGTCAAGTGTTATTCTCATATGTTCATAGCATACTAATTCAGAAACAGTCCAACGGTCCCTCCATCCCTTCATCCTCTTCATCACGCCTGCATACCTGCAGCAGGGAAAAGGCCTTGAGGGGCATTAAACTGTGTATTTCTCCCCCCACTTCTTGTATGCATCCACCCACACTTTCATGAAGTCTCAGGCCACCAATCCAGTGTTTTTAATTCAATGTGCCTTAAAGCACTGCGACTTCAATCAATTCTAGCTCTGTCAGCGTGCAAAGAGACAAAGCAGAAATGTTCACAGCTTCAATGCAGAGCCGCTGAACTGCACTTAACCTCGCTTCCTGACGACGGTACAGCCAGAGCATCCGCCCTCCGTCTATTATCCATCCTTCCATCATTTCATCAATCAATGTACCAGTACATCCCACAACCGCCACCTTTCATGGAGCCAGACATCTAGTTATGACTTAAAGCTCCTGCTGACGTGTTACCAGGCAGCGACGACAGGGTCACCAGGATCACTCAATTAGCAGGGGCGACAAAAGACGCAGCAGGGTCCAGTGCAGCATCCCCCACCTCTGACAGAACATCAGCCACCACAAGCAGCGGCCTGCCTGCGTCTAGATGTACCTAATACCAGTGTTTTTTTCTATTGAAGCTGCTGAACGTTGATGTTTTATGCCAATATGTTTAAATTCATGCCGAACATTATTAAAGATGTCTCCCTCGTGAAGGGCCTCTAAACAGCATTTAGATCAGCAATCCTGAAAAATGAAATTATCTTAGACTTAGCTCCATTTTTGTGTAATATGGAATTCAACAAAAAGCCGTCTCCACAGCTCGTGGATTTCATCATTGGATAAAAGTTTGCTCGGTTGTTATGGTATCGTAGAGCAGCTGTGTCTTCTAAAAAAAATGACATTTACATATTACTTGTTTGTTTTGCCAAATATGATTTTGAGGGAAACGTAACTGCTGTCATTATGTTCAGCTGTGATGTGATTTCCAGTGAAATAAAAGCTACGTTCTTGACTCAAGAGACCAGGGTTGGCATCCTGACTCCTGCATGTTGTTAAGTTTAAGCAACAAAAGGAATCTGGTTCCAGGTAAGGAGAGATTGTAGTTTCAGTCGCGAGTTACAACAACGTAGACAAGACCTGTCTCGTGCTTCAAGCCACCGCAAACCTTTTCGATATTTAACTGATCGTGCTTTACTTGCCACAAGCAGATATTGTAGAGAAATTAGTCATTATGTTGATTCAAAAGAAATGTTATTCGAGCATCATTGATAAATAATATAGTTTATACAATTATTTAAAATGTGGAAAACTCCCACTCATTTCCCAGAGTCCAGGGTGACTTTTTCAAATGTCTTGTTTCGTCTCATCGACAATCACAACACAAACATTTTCAAAGCACTATGATGTAATCCAGAGAAAAGCAATAGCTAAGTCTCACATTTGAGAATCTGGAAGGAGCAAAGCAGTGGGGTACTTTGCTTGTCAAACGACAAATTAATCAGAGAGGCTTGTTTAAGCAAAAACATATTATTGCAGATCTGGAGGGCAGAGATCTAATAAATACCAAAACAATAGCGTTTCAACATATACGGGTTTAATCTTTAAGTGTATACATGTGAATGCAAAATCCTGCATGGATTCATCACAACACACAGATGTGCTCACACTTGTGCAGGTATCTGCACACACACCCTACACATCCTGTACGTATGTGTCTTTGTGTCTGTCTGTTCGTTATTCTACTTTTTCCTCATCCTCTGTCAGTCTGTCAAGCCATCTGTGTGTATTTCCCCTTCGTGGCAACCTGCCTGCCTGCATTTCTCTCCCCCCCTTACTGTCCTATTTGCAGCAAAATGACTCCTGTCTAGATCAGTGCTCGGGATATTCCTCGCTGCAAAAGAACACACATAACCCTGTGTGTGTTTTTGTGCATTCCCTGTTGAACGGATGCTTTTGAGTTGAGGATGCTGCAAGTTGAAGAGATATTGCCAGAGATAGAGGTGTCAGCGAGAATGGCAGCATTGTTAATTAAAACATTCCCCTTGATGGGTCTCCACCTCGGCTACGATATGTAGGGCAGTAGTAACATAAAATAGATGCCTTTGATTGTAGAGTACACACACACTCACACTCTCTCTCTCTCTCTCTCACACACACACACACACACACACTCAAGAGTACTATAACAGCGATGCAAATAAAAAGGTTTAGAGACTTAAAAAAGAAAACAACTCTCTTGAGTCTTTCAAAGGCTTTGTCTGTCTGTCTGTGTGTGTGTGCGTGTGTGTGTGTGTGTGTGTGTGTGTGTGTGTGTGTGTGTGTGTGTGTGTGTGTGTGTGTGTGTGTGTGTGTGTGTGTGTATGTGTGTGTGTGTGTGTATGGTTCGAGACAAGTCATGAATCCATTGGAGGGGTTTTGGGAAGGATGATAGGACTCTTTAAGCTTCCAGCATCATTGAAGTTCTTGTATGCAGTGCTTTCCCTCAGTGATCATTGTCACTCACTTCCATCCAGGCAGGCAAAATTGACATATTTACTAGCGCATTCAAACCAGTAATAACAACAACAACAACAGCAGCAACAACACAAACTAGCAGGGCAACGAATAAGGAGTGGCAGCTGACTGTTACTCTGGAAAACGTGTAGATGAAGTCCACCATTTCACCTCCTACCTGTCGTTTTATTTTCTTCCTTTCCAATATGGAAGAAGTTGGAACAGTGAACACGATTCAGCTGACCTAATAATGAACCGGGGATGTCATTGGAAATCAAAAGAAAGCAAAGTTGCTGAGGGAAAGCTGGTAGAGCTGAATGAGGCTTCCACAGCAAAACCCTGCATGCAAGTAGAACATGTATTTCATAGAGGCAATACACTCTGCATAGTTACAATCTCTAAAATCTCAGTTTTGTTCTCTTTGGCGGCACCTATGGCGAAGAGGGGTAATTGCAGGCGTGTGTTTTGATTGCCGCTTGAGATTGTTCCTGAGAATGTCGCCACAGCCACCCAGCTCGTAATACTGCAAATTCAGCTTTGTGCTAATTTGCTAATTTGTGAAAAGTGATTCAACGGCATATTTAAATGAAAATCTTTGAGATTGTTACTTTAATTAATGCATTTGAACAGTGTGCAAAACATTCGGTGGCAATAGGGGGTCCCCCCACATAGAGCTACAGTGTTTTGTAATTTGAATAATTAATACTGCTGTACATTTTAAAGTTGTTTGACATTTTAGTGCAAGTGACAAATCCTTTTTGAAAGATTTTTTTTCAGAGACCCCACGACATTTTGCAGTGGAGGCTTCCAGGGGGTCTCAAGTGTCCATCGGGGGGTCTCGGATTTCAAACACTGCATTTGACCTTGCAAATTGTGAAGACCCAAATGCAAGACAAACAGCAGGTCAAAGCAGCGCAACAGCTGGCGCCACAGTTTACGCATACTTCTACAGCTGCTCTCATTCAGCAGTTGAATACAACCGTCAGTGATGCATTTAAATAAACACCCCACAGAGACCAATGAACTTTATGCCATTAATTGTATTTGCATGGTGCCATTCAAATTTAGTTTTTCCTCTGAGTTCTCCTCCTCCAAGCTCTCATCATACACCGAGCAGGTATCGCAAGTTAACACTTCACTAATGGCAGCCTTTTGGTGGCCAGTAATTGCCCAATGATTATCTTTACACTCTGCAAACAGTCACACGTCACCTTGTGTCTCCACAGACCTGACAAACTGGCCAATGAAGGGCCGGGTTTGGGCCGGTAAAAGAAAATACCTGGAGTCAGTTGGTCACTGAAATAACTTGTTAATGCAAGGCCCGAAAATAGATGCTCGGTCAGGAGGAGTTCACAGAGTAGAATGGTTGTACTAACCACTTACCTATTTAACCTATCAACCTGTTCACTTTCTTGCCAAGAGCTAGAAGGTTGACCTCACTCTCATGTCTGTGCATTGACTGTGGAACTACATTGGGAAGTCAATAAACTAAGCATAGCATCAAGACTGGAAGCATCTTACTCAAGTTAAAGCACTCCTTTCACACTATTTTATTCCCTCTCGATAGGCAGTGAGATTTGGGAAGAAATGCGTCGAAGCTAAGTTCTGTACGGCTAAAAAACATAGAAAAATATGAAAGATGAAGATATAACCTCCTTGGTGGAGAGATTTCAAGTAAAAGGTAAATGTACAAATTCAAAACACTCAAGGAAGATGTTTTCAGTTAAAAGAACAACTCCATGTACAGCTATAACTCTGCTCCTGTGGAGGAGTGCAGACGACAGGGCTGCACGACACCCCTATCTGTTGACTCTACGCGAGCGTCGTGTTTAATTAGCTGTAATCCAATTGAGGGATACGGCTTCCTGTTAAGAGAGGTGCAAAGGGTCGAAATAAACAGCTTACAAGACTATTAAACACTAAAGACGCAGCCTACAGCCTATATGAAGTCAAACCCCTGACCTCACTAACACACTGAGCACCAGTCCACTTCACAGGTGTGACCTGACCTCCGGGAGCTGCTTCACGTTTGTGCTACTCTACCTTTGTTCGATCTATGAAAGACTTTTTCCTCATTATCGAAGCAGAGAAAATAGGAAAAGGGACACAGAGCGAGGCGGGAAATTGAAAGGGTGAAGGCAAAAGGACAATTTTGGTCGCATCTTATCTCACTTTTATCGTATCTTGCCCCCAAATTGGCGCTTTCAAGGGAGATCAAAAAGTATGGCAAGCATGTGTTTCTAACTAGAACAACAGCGCAGGAACAAAACCTGATGTTATTAGGTCATTATGATAGTGACCTCTTTCTCTCATCAAAGCCCCCGTTTTAAACTCATCCATGAGCCAAAGGTGTCAGCTTGCAAAGACTCTCTCCAAACCTCCAATCAGACTCAAATCATAATCCAAGCCCCCTATCCTGCAGATTAATGAAATTCAGTATATATACATGATTTAGAACAATTGGTCTGACAGGAACAACAGTTGGTTGATGCAGAAGGCATGGGCTTTTTTGAGGAATAAAGAAAGCTGAATGGTTAAAAAAAGACTGATTGGAACATTTCTAAAAACCATGGCAACAGACTCGTTAGTAAACAGTTTATGGAAGCCCAGTAGGAAACCCGGTGGTTGGGTAAAGACAGCCTTGTGCTAATCAGTGCATACCAACACCTCCAGAGCCCAAACCTCCATGAATTTCTCAGGAACAGATGTGTCAACGGTGCCGGCCGTGTCTAAGCCAATCAGAACTGTGTTACTCAAAGAGAATGGTTGCATAAATTACTGTGCGTGTGGATGCACGTGTGCATTAGCGGTGAACACTATGTTTTATATTCAGACATCCAGTTAGAATCGAAAGCTACTCTCTATCAGGTGAAATAAAAATAAAAAAGACAACTCCTGTATCGTTAGTCAGAGTCAAGTTCTCTCTTGTCTTGGTGCCAAGTACCACCTGAAGACAAAGAGGACAAACTCCAGTGAGCTCTGGTATTACTGTTGAATTGAAATTACAAAAAACCCCACCAAGGATTACATACGATTCTTTTAGAATTCCACACCGAGGAGATTATTTTGTGTCTGGCAAATCAGAAAAATAGCAAAAGGATATGAAAATGTGAGAGATACTTAAAACTATAAGTTCAAAGAAGAAAAAAGCATCTTGATCTTTCTGAGGAGTCCCGTCATTAAATATAACTTTGCCACTCGCTACACTGTGATCAATAAGCCAGCAGCAGAAATACCCGAAGCAATCTTACAGGGTACACTACAAACACAACTCATCTAATCATCTTCAAAGTTTCGTAACCCAACACAAACCCTGAGACCAGCTCTGAATCAAAGACCATCACTCTCCAAGCAACAGGCCGACACGGCACATCCGTGTACGTACACACATTTGCAGTTGCACGTGCACTCACACGTACAAAGCAACTTTTAGCCTCAGTCACAGCCTGCTCTGCTCCCAAAGTAACCCAAGATGTAAAATTCACTCTCAATCATCTATCAAAATAATCATCCGCTGGGGCAACCGGAGAAGCTTGGCAGTGAAGTGACACATCTGAGGTCAAGGGGAATCATCTTTCAGGGGCCGCGCCGCACTGTGGGTTGTTGCCAAGCTGCGGCACTGGATGGTGAGGCGGCCATGGCGACGGTGGACGAGGGAAAAGGGGGGGGGGGGCATGGTGGTGTTGGTAGAAGGGGGAGGGGGGGGGGGCTGCCAGTGCAGATGCCCGCAGACAGACAGCCTTGCCTGAGAGACACGAGAGCTGCCGGAGCCTCAGACAGCTCGCTCCATCACCCCCTCCAACTACCCCTCCCCTCGCGTTGCCATCTGTGAAGCACACACACGTGTACACATGCGCGCACACACACACACACACACACACACATGAAGAAAACACGGCAACACTAACTAAGAGGCCCAGGGACACTTAGCCACGTTAGCAGCCTTACTAAGACCGCTGCGCCGGGTAACTGCTGACAAGCTTTAAAAAGACTGAGAGAGAGTGAGAGTTAAAGAGGGAGGGAGGCAGAGCTGCTGAGCCAGATGGTTGGTCTAAGCTAAGCTAAGCACCGAAGAAGATTGAGATATCAGCCAGGTGAATTGTCCTCCGGATTTTTTTTGACAGGTGGGCAGAGAAGAGCCGTCTGGGCTTGACAGTGCTGCCATGTTTTCAATAAGCACTGCTGCGTGTCCTACCGTGTGGCGTGTGCAGCCGCGCTGATAGTGCGGCCATTTTTGTGCGTGAATATTTATGCGTGTCTGTTATTCTGCTTCTGCGTGTCCATATGGGAAGTATTTGTGGTCACATTGTTTATTTTTTTTTCAATGCATGTGCCTCATGTATAGTATGGTACGCCTTGGCAGTTTAGCCGGGCACTTGCATCAATTACAGCGGATGTTGTTTTCGAGCGTAATGACAGAGTTAGGGCCTCTAATGGGCCACACTGTCACTGAGGGGATATAAGCTACTGTTTGCAGGACTCCTCACGTCTCCTTTCTTCTCTCCTCTCTGTATTCTTACTTTTCCCTCTCGCCTTTTCTACTCTTGGCTTTCATTTTTACTTCTCTCCTCTCTTTTAAAGTCCTGATCTGGAATCAGTCAATGTACACTCATTCATCCAATGTGGTTGAAGGAGCCCAGCTTGTATCCACGGATTGTGGATTGGGATCGTAATAAATTCACTTTAAATTTCGCACTGATTCTGAATCTCTTTGATGGCGGCAGAGGTGTAACGGAATATCATCTGGAAAAAGTATGAAATATTTCTACACTTTGATTTATTATTCAATCAAAGGAGTATGCCATGACAACTGTTGCAGACAAAAACAACAACAGCAAATATGAGTCTACTTTTATCACAATTTTGTGATTTTGGGACATCAAAGCTCAAGGAACTGTAACCCTTAATCAATTCCCGCTCAGACTTCAAGCTGGCTGAAAATCCTGCATCAGTGAATCTATTCTCCACTGATTGAAGACATGATGTTGAAAATCGGAGTTAGGACGGCTCGCTTTGGGCTAAATTAGTTCACAAACTGTTTGAAAATGTATTTAAGAGCCGTCTTAATCGTTTAACAGTGGGTAGATACGGCATCGATCTGAAATGGAGAGTCAAATCTGCCATTAACGATTAATGATCACTCTGGGAGAGGCAAATACATTTCGTGATCACTTCGGTGAACGGAGACAGTGCAGATTTGTTCATAGAGGATAAAAGTGCTCTTGCGCTGATGAACTGTGTAGACACACACACACACACACACACACACATTTGTGTGCACACAGTTGCATTGGCTCTAATCTGTAATGCATCCAATGTGGAGCTATTGGCCAGCGCTCCAGTAGGCAAGCTACATGGCACACAGAAATCTGCACGCTAGTCCTCTATACATCTATCCAATCAGCATCTCGTCTGGCTCCTGTGCCAGCGGGCCAATCAGATGCCCCAGATGCAGCCCACTCCCCAACCCCCCACGGACACACACACACACACACACACACACACACACACACACATATCTACAGTAAACACACATGCACACACATCAATCCAGCTGTGACTCTTGGACATAATCCAAGTTGCCTGTCTGGTTTGTGGTGTAAGGTGGCGTCTGCGTGTGTGCGTGCAAGAGATGATCTCCTGTCATTAAAAAAAAAAAAAGAAAGAGGACAGTCAGCGCTCATTGTTGCACACACGCAAACCAGAGACGAGGTGAACACAGAGGGCACAGGCCACTCTGAAAAATGGCAGAACAATAGAACACAAGTGAGAATTGGAGAACAAGAGAGAGACAGTAAGCGAGGGAGAGAAAACGTGACCGAGATCAACAGAAAAGCAGGCAGTCGTTGAATCATTCTCACACACAGAGCTTTGGCCCAGATCAGCCAGAGAGATAAAGGAAGAGGATTACTGGCTGAAAGACTTGGAAGTATCCTGAGTCTCCTCTGACTCTCTGCCACTTCTACAAAGTCACCTCTGACAATGGAACTATCTGTTAGCAGAGGGATAGATCAAAAACACACAAGTACATTTGGGAGGTATACTCCTTAGTGATGTGGAGGCCGTTTCAATGTCCCAAATCAAACATCTACCCGACATTAAAGAGTCCAGACAGTGGGCTATTTGGTGATGGCTACTTATCGTTTCATTCTTATTTGTTTCTTAAACAGGAAATATCACGTAACTTATGGGATATTTTAACCCCTTTATTTAATTAGCATGTTTGCTTGTGTTACCTCTCCTCTAGGCAGCACATAAACATGCTGCTTTAGAACCAGGAAGTGCCTATTAGGACTCCTTGTGATGGTGTTCCTGAGAGAATGCACCAAACGTGGTATAAGTGTGCGTGTGTGTGTGTCAAAATGCATTTTCTCAAATGCTTTATTAGAAAATGTATATTGAGTTTTCAAGTAGTTCTGATTACACTTTTTGATATGTTTAGTGTGATTTTGTGACTATTAATCATCATGTTTATCTGTTGAGAAACTGATAAATCACAGTTATGAGTTAATTGATTTGTTAATTGGCTTTTCCTGAAGTGGGGGGAGGGTCACAACTTAAAGGGCCTTCTCTTAAGAACATAGATTTCCTCGTGTAGTTCTGTCACTTGAAATAGATTTGAAATATTGACATGGAAATGATTTGTACATTTTAATTAAAAAAGAACAATATATAGACTCGCAATCATCACTTATAAGTATTTGAACATTTTGGTGTGTAGAAAGCTATGAAAACTGCATCAAAAACACGCACACATTAAGGCATACAGCTTATTTATTAAACACTAGTATTGGATCGCTACTCAGTATCTGCTGATACCCAAAGCCCAGGTATCGGTATTGAGACTTTGACAACTTTGAATGTTGTGTTTACAAATCGCCACCAACAAATCCTACTCATTCAGCCTTAAGCAAAGTATAGTGGCCTGACCATCAGTGCCAACCCACACTGCCACTGAGGCTAAAAGGGATTACCTGAAATGTTTTTTGTAATACCCCGAATAAATGAGCCGTGATGTGGTTTTTCATCTTTTTTTGTTTTAAAGTCACTTCTTGAGGCGGCATTGAGATTTCATATGCCTCTCCGGTAGCAGCTGCAGTGATGCTGCTTTCTGATGACCTTAAATAGCTTATTGATTTCTGTGGAAGCAGGAATGGACAGACTGCAGTGTGTTTTTTTCCCTGCCCACCTCCTTTTGTGTTTTTCCTCTTCCAAGGCTTTGAAATTATCAGGGTCAGATTTATTGTGGTATGAAAAAAACACTTGTTTACTCACTCTGCCTTCTGCCGAAAATAAAAAAAAAACATGCACATAAACAGCCCTTGCTATGTTGTGTGTCTGCTGTGTGTTAGTGGGGCAGCCATGGAGTTACTTATCCCAAAGGGTCAAAGGCATAATGGTTATAATCTCCTTGTGGACAACCTTCTCGCTCAACAACACTGCTACTTGTAACAAAGAGCCTGGCCTCAGCCCTCAGCTGCCGCTGCCCCTCCTTGGCTTCCACCAGCAGACCTTAAACGACTGGTCCATTGTCGTACTGACTATCGACTAGTTAGATGAATTCAAATTTCACATGTCAATTAAATGAGTGTTGCCCTAGTGATTAGCAGATCCCACTAATTGTCGCTCCCTCAATCCCTCCTCCTCTTTTCTCCAATTTTTTTTTGCCTCCTTTCCCTCCTCCTCTTGCTCTCCTGCCATTTTCCACATGGAGGAGCAGGGAATGGGGCTTTGTGCCGTCGGGCCCCATGCCCCATGTCAAAGATGGCTCCTCAGCCTCTTCCCCCAGCACGCTCCTCCTCTGAGACTCCCAGATCCCCTCTCTCAACTCTGGGGTGTGAGGACGATGGACATAAAGGGTGTGTGTGTGTTTATGTGTTTGGGGGGGCACATATAGATCACACAAGCGTGAAGAAGTATATAGGGTTGAGTGGATATGCATTTCATCCTGTTTAGGGCCACAGCATCAGGACGCAGGACAGGATGCTCGGAAACATCCAGCGCTACAATCCCTTGCGCACCTAACAGACACGAACACGGAGACGCGGCCGACGTGACGCACACTCCCACACGTGCACCCTGGCAGATAATTACCCCAACAGCCTCTGGAGAGCAGAACGCCCATGTGGGCCCCATAACCGCTTTAGACAAGGGCCATGGCACACCCAAGAACCCCCTTCTTTGTCCATCTCCCAAGCTATGTGTTTGTTTTGCTTGACTCAATGAACTTGATCTGTGGATCTTCACGGCTTTGTGTTCCCCGTGCATCCCGGCGGCGTTGAGAAATGGCAAAAATCAAGTCATGAAACAACTCTGAAAATGCAATATACAAATGCTGCCCGCTTCAATATATCATGATATTCTTCTTGTTTTTTTCTCAGAGGCAACCCTCTTGGGTTTTCTGCAACAAAAGTGTACACCTTCACTTTTATTTAAAGCACATATTCACACTAAATCAAGTAGGTGTAAAGTTAAAGAAGTTACGAAGAAGTACGCATTATTGTCTAATGCATAACAAACATTTTTCTTAAAAAGTATACACTATTAAATATTTTCTCCATACTTCCCTGCTTATTAATATTAATATTTCTATCCTTGAGCAACTTACGGTCACGAAGTTGTTTGCCTCCAGCTTGCCTTGCTCAAATTCTAAGCACAAGATCTTCATGAAATGACTGCATATTTAGTGAGTCACCCTTTTCATTTCTAACGTAAGTAGTTACTGCAGGTGTTGGATGAATGAATTGAAGTAAAAACTGGACTATTTCCCGCATGAACATCAATACACCCACACACATATGCCCTGCTCTGATCACTTTGACAAATGTGTCATGTCGGAGCTGTTTGAGAATTCAAAAATATTGGGATTTTAAAACCTTTGAAAGGAAGCAAGACAGAAAACTCTCCTCAAGTCTTAAGAGGAGCTCTAATCATCCCTCATCACAATTAAACACAGCGGACAGCAGCTCTAAACACTGGGTGACATCTTAAAATTGTGTGAATGGACCCTACCCCCAGCAGCCCCCCCCCCCCCCCATCACCTAATGTTCAACCCTAACCAAGCATCACACAGACCTACATTCACAGCTACAATGGAAAACACTGCAGCAGGCCAGTCCAGCCCAGACGGTTTCGTTTGCACTTTATCAGACCATACAAAACAGCAACGCCTCATTGAGCCACAATTTGCTGCTAGTTTCCTACAAGAAGCAAAACAAAGAATGGGGCGGCCTGGCCGTCCTTTTTGTGCCAAAGCAGCGGACCAGAGAGAACACACACACACACACACACACACATAGACACACAGCCAGAGTAGGGGAAGTACAGACTGAGGGAAAAAAGTGAGAGCAGCAGAACAACACACTCCAGACCACGTCTGTCACATCCTTCAAAGTACAACACGAGTACGCTGCTGAGCTGTACGGCCATTTCACTCAACGTAAATAACAGTGACATTACACACCTGCGACACAACCAACTGTGTTGAATAGACTTTGCATATACGAATGCATGTTCATCCCTAACTGCTGCAACTTTTATTTCTTACAGAGGCCTTGCTGCAGCAGCTACGGGAACAGAACAATGGCTTGTCCTCATGACGGGGTCACGGCCATGGCAGCGTTTAAAAAACGCTTGGGGATCAAATACTTCTGTTGGGGCAATGGTTCTCCTTTCACCTCCCTCTGCTTCCCCCGTCTCAGTCCCTCCTCCTCCCTCGTTGTCTCTCTCACTCTTCCTCTCTAGTTTTACAACCACGATAATTCTTGAGTGAGTAAGCGAGTGTGTTCTGTGTGCGTGAGCCAGTCAAGGCTGAAGGCCTGTTTGTGCATTTGTGTAGTCATGCGAGAGCGCGTGTGAATCAGTGTGCCGCTCGGGGGATGAGTGCTGCGGCAGCGAGTGTGCTGAGGGAGACAGAAGTCTGCAAAGCCAGAGGGGGCCTTGCTTACAGTCAGGCTATCAAACAGGCGAAAAACCCACAGCTAGGAGTTCGGCTGCGTCGGCCTCTGCGCACACACAACACGGGCAAATTAAAAGAAACCCCGCAACCGCCGCAATTATCTTTGGAATGAGGGTAATGCAGTTGACACAACAACATCTGAAGGAGAACGGCTCCACATATCTAAATAAACAAAAGGCAAAGAGCTGCTTTACAATGCATACACAAGACCAGATTCATTAGCATACAAACTGAGATCAGAAGGCATCCTCAAGTTCAGTACATCACAGCCTTCTCCTCAAAGAATCCCTTATCAGAGTACAGTCAAGTGCACCCTGCCCCCCCCCCCCCTCACCCCATCGCCATGACAACGCTGAAGAAGTTCAACTACACTGACAAAACGGTGCGGATGATTTACTGATTGTGCCTTGTGTGTGAGAGTGTGTGTGCTGGCCTCCCTTTTCCACCTAACCCCACCCCAACCCCGCTACAGCCTCTCCTAGCTGGCAGCTGTTGGTCCTGGTGAAGGATGGGCGTGTGTGTTGTTTTGTCTGCCTTCGTGCGGATAAATAAATGATGAGAGTGTTGGAGTCTTTGGGACGGGACTAGGCCGCTGGTCTGTCCCGCTGCGGCTTTTCTGTCCTGTCAACAAGGCCAAAAAAAAAAAAAAAGGGTCCGAGGTGACTGCTAATTGGAAGTGGCGAGGTGATCTGATGACACTGCAGGGATACTTTGGTTTGTCACAACGTGTAAAGGCACTCACATTTCAAGGGTGGCTGCCTTCAAGGAGGAGTTAATCAATGCACAGCTTAACGCAGACGACTCAGGACAGAGCACAGTTGCTGGTCCCGGGTTAACTGAGGTTGAAATCGGCGAGACACTTCAGGAAGACGCTTACTTCAACCCGCTGACTTTGGCGCTATTACAACACAACAGCTGTACCTTCAGCCACACATCATACAAGAAACTGTACCAATATTTTTTGTCAACCCTGTCATCTAGGGCCGACAAGGCAGCAGACAAGCACATGATTTGGGTATTTTACCTCAGCCATAACCGGATAGCAGACAGCAGCACATCCTGCAGACAGTCATGATAGAGAGCCTGTAAAAGAGAAGATAAAAATGCATAAGCTCGGAACATCAATCATGGTCCTTCGAAAGTGTTTCCATGCGCAATCGATTTCCACAGTATCTTCGCTCCCTACAGCACATACGATACCATTTCCCAACGACTTTCTTCACACTCACGAAGACATTTGATATGGGGGGGAGGAAAAAAATACATGTGTGTGTATCTGGGTACATGTCAGCGCCCAAACATGTCATATGTTGACATCTAATTCCCTTCTAAAGTAAAGAGCATCCGACATAATATCTGTGTCGAAACCTCTCTCTCTTTTTCTTTTTCTTTTTCACGTGCTCTCTCTCACTCACTCACTCACATGCACATGAACCGCCAGCCTTTACGGTGCGCTACACTGACTTGTAAAGTTGTGATTTACACTTGTGTACTAAAAACAGCTTGAGACAAACAAACACATTAAAATCACAAATGCTGAGGTCTTCAAAGTGTGCCAGCAGTTGGGCTAATTTATTGAGGCACCCTAAATGTAATAGTGAGGCAAAAAGTAGTTAAAAGTTTGTGCACCAAAACAACCATTTTGTTTTTTTCTTTATATAATATACTTAAACTACAAGGAGAACTTTTTTCAACCGCATCTTTTCCCGGACTCCTCTATCACACGTGAACCCTGGGTCGTATGCATGTGCTCCCAGACCACCTTTGGTGCGTCCCATGGTGAAATTAAGACCTTTAGAAACCAATTTACATTGTAAACACACCATGCAAATCTTGTTTACCATGTTGGGGGTCTGCAGACATGGTGGTTGGTTGCAGGTCTGAGGACGGAGATCTATAGGGAATCTCCCTGGACCACCACATAGACATGAACACACACAGTACCCACCCTGCACCCACTAACTGCATGCCCCCCCCTGGAGAGAGCGCCCACCTCCTGACCTCCTCCGACAGGGGGGGTCAAAGGGAATTTAACACAAGGGTCCCACATTCCTCCAAGGTGATAATTGATGTAGCTGCTGGCAGGGGGTCACCAGGCGCAGGGTAAACAAGCAATGGCTTTCTATACCCCCCACCCCATTCCCGCCCCACTAAACAGTATGCATGGCTGTGACCGGACTAGATTATGCCATCAAGCCTGGTGTGACAGCGTGTCACCCATTACAGGGAACTGGGTTTGCTTGGTGTCTGAGGACCCAGGTGTTTCAGTTGACTATAACTAAACCATCAGCCAGACAAGCCCCTTCACACATACTGTCAACGACACGCTGGAGGCTAAAGGCTAGCTGCATCTAATAGACTGTTAGGTAAGTGGAAGAGCCACTAAGAACAACAGTTCAGTAATAGACAAAAATAAAGAAAGCGGTGCAGCTTAATCACACCTCTCTGTCTTCTCTACAGCGATGCAAACCTGGGAGCAGGTAAAGAGCGAGTGATGGATGGAAGCAGGTTACTAGTGAGGTCTACTTTGCTCCGCCTTCCCTTCTGCGTCTGTTTCCCTCCCCTGCCCTAGCTCTCATTACCAATATGTCCCTGTTTTATCAGAAGACGCAGACTTTTAGATTTATAGGCGCGACTCTGCACCTGCTGTTCAATTCAAACATTCAGGCTGGAAATATTTTTCTTTTTCTTTTTGTCCAGAAACCTCATCAAAGTCAAAGTCATCAATTCTGTGTTGCCAAAGCCCAATATATCGTATTCCTCTGTGCCATTGACCGCCATTGTTGCCCTGAAACTATTAAAAACACATCAATATGCCACACTATTGCACTGGGTTACATGCATGATTACGCTGAACAGCACTGTAGTTTATTTTGAGTCCCACACACACCGTCCTGCTGCTGTAAATACACCAAATGTGTATTAATCATGTCTGAAAATAGTCCCCAACAAAGGCACAGTTTCCTCCTGTTTGAGTAGTGTTTGCTCAAAATTACAGAGCCCAGTTATTTCAGGAAATTCCCTCGCATTTGAAAAAAAAATGAAACTATATATTTGTGATTCCTGTTAAAAGATTCACGTTTACAGTCAGAAAGAATGGGCACATTGTTGTAGGTTTTGGTCTTTTCATTGTGTTTGTTGACAATAACAAAAATAGATAGATAGATAGATTTATTCATCCCCAGGGGGAAATTAGTTTGTAGCAGCAGCAGCAATTTACAGAGTAAAATAAAATATAAAATATAAAATATAAAATATTACATAATACACATTTAGTTATTTGACAACATGATTCAAAGAACATCAATGAACATTTTTATTCGACGTTAAGGCAGAATATTCTTCATGCAAAATGATTAAAAAGAGATCTATGCGCTGGTGTCCTGTGCGTTGTTAGTGGTGGTTAGCTTTGATAAGGGGAGGGCCTGGCAGTGCGGTTATTTCCTGGTCTCTGCCCACATGTGGTTCCCCCCCAGCCACACACTAAGGCTTGGGGAGGTTATAAAAGCCGAGGGGGTGATTAAGAAGCAGGAATAATGGCCTCCACAAAACTAGGAATGTGTTTAACTGCTACAGCAGCTCCGGAATAGTTCTAAATCGGACTGCCGCCTTTCATATCAGGAATTATTCTCCTGCTCTTGAGCATTGAACGTTACGGGGGTTTTAACGTGCATTTTCAAAAGGAATTGTCCCTGGGAAAACATGAGAGGCATAGGCAGGATGTTCTGTAGGGTTATGATTTATGTCTAAGGGTGACCCGGGAGGATTCAGGTTGGGTATACCTACAGCTAGGCCGACCTACCCACCAGTTCTGCATTGTTGGAGTTTGGCGGATCCTTCTAAATCCAGGATTAGAAAAGTCAAATATACAAACACCTTCACCTCGCCTCTCTTTCTCACATACAGAGACACCGAGAAGCAGGAGAGATAGAGAGAGTTACCGTTGGCTGCTACCTGCCTGCTAAGCATGCCCAAACCCCGAACCCCATCACTTTCCTCATTACTGGAGCTTCATGGCTTTTTAGGGCTCTGTGCTTTATCTGGGATTTCACATTTCCCAGCCTGCCACTTGACATGGCTCACCCAGCTGCCAGCAATCAAGTAGCAGAGGGCAAGCTGAGTCTTCAGGCTGCACCTTGATTTGAGAATTGCACATCACAGCCACCGGCCCCGCTAAGCTTCGGTAATTACAGGCCACACATCCCATCATGCCTCCAACCCATTTCTACCCCACATCATACACTGACCTGGCATAATGGGTGGAGGGGAAGGGGGGTGCACGCAGGGAGATAGAGACGGTCACGGGTCAGGGGTGGATTCTAAGGATGTGGATCTGTGCCTCAAAAGGCATAAAGTGTGACAGTGTCGGAAAAGGGGTTGAGAATATACTCCATTAAGCATCCTTACTGTCAATAGATTGTTGCGTGCATGAAACGTCCTTGTATGTGTTTTATGCATTTCCGCGCTTGCATCCACAGTACACACGTTGTATGTGTGTGTGCCTAATTGAGAGGTAAGCAAAAAAAAGTTGCCTTTAAAGTTGCCAATAAATATCCTGCCTGTAATGTTAAACACCTGCCCGTAAAGCCCAGAGGAATGCTAAATGAAACCAAGTTGCAGAGCCTGTCTCCTGTCTGGGGTCTCAAGGCAAGACAGCAGGATTTGTAATAGCTGTATCCAGGATTATTGAGTTCAAGCAGAACAGCCAGGAAGCAAGAAAAAAAAGCAACATGACATGGTCGGCAACAATGCTTTTCCCTCCCTCTAATGGCCAGTGCAGCAGCTCTGCGTGCCCTCTTTACACTAAAGAATAGTCCAGATTAGTATTCAACGTAATTGCTCAGCAGAATCAATGCTACAACTTTTGGCATCAGAAACTTGTCAATCATGGCAGAATTTTTTTTTTGTACCCGTCCTCTCACAGCTGAGTGATCAAAGCTCCTCCTGGAGTGTTGTGTAATACTAGTGGACATATGGGTGTTTTGAAAAAAAAAAATTGTGTTCCCAGTGTTCTTTGTGCGAGTGTGAGCTAGATATAGTCAGACAGATGATTACCGCAACTCAAAACATGCCCCCCTGATCTTCTCACCCCGGTGTCACACACCCATAAAACACTCCATACACACACACTCATTTAAGCACACATGCCTGTACACACACACAAGGATAACCATGCACACATGCACTAATGCACATACATTCACAGAGATATAGTGTCCGGGCAGGAAGAGGCTCTCGCTGTGCTTTGGAGCCTCCAGGGGTGAAAGAGAGCATCTGACCCCAGAAGGCCAGAGACGCTGCCGTATGGCCTCATCTCTGGTTTCGATTCCCTAAACTCCTGACGCCTTCCTGCCACTGCACCTGTCGAGAGCCAATAGACCCCCTGCCCAGACCCTTTCACCACAGAGAATATATGGCCCTGCTCCCTGGTGCAGCCTGGCTAATTTCTACTGGCCTCAAACTGGCCCCAAAACGCCACCACGGAACGGGGCGTTTAGCTGGTGTTGCCACCCTGAGGCCCAGCTCAGCAGTCCTCCCTCTCTCTTGTGCCGCTCCATTCCTCAACAAGGGCCAGATAGGGCTGACCGAGCACAGGCATTTACTTCCAGAGTCACAGGCCGCCCCATTCAGCCCAGAGATTAAGCACTGCTGTCTACACGCAACCATGAATAATGAAGCTATCACTCCAGACAGGCAGGCAACAGCAGCGTGAGTTATATACACCAGTAATCCCATAGGCCGCTGCACACATGTGCCAAACCTATACAGTAGCAGCACCACTGTACAGCTCATGCATTATTTCACATTGCAGAAGACTCGCTTAGAGCCAATGAAAGACCTTCAATAGCCTAAAGCTTGAGTAGAAGTTCTTCAACTTTACTGTCATCTTACAATAGGGCAATTCATTGCCGTGAAAAGCCGAGGGGCCCAGGTGCAAAGAAGAGTTGCGTGGCCCCACTACAAGTGCCTTTAGAAACTGCTTCAAATACCAGTGCCCTCACAGTGTGCACAAACAGACAATTTACTCGTTACTATCCTTGCAAACAGCTATTAGCACTGAAATGTAGCATGGTTTTACAGTGAGACATCAACTCAATATATCTGAAGCACGAGTTGTAGGAGCCACTCACGTTTATTGTTGGCATATCAGATCTTGATTAGATATACCTTGCAGAATTTCTTTTGGGGATACTTGGTGGTGGTCGTTAGATGCACAGGGTTGTATATGTACGGGCATAGGTGACAGGAAGAGGGCACAGGTAGAGGGAGCGAACACAGTTCTTACCAGACAGACCAGAGGAACAGAGCAACGTGCAACTCCAGAATTGGAAAACCTGGAATGTTCATTCATCTCTTTGTCCAAACTACTTCGATAAACAAAAAACTAGCTGCAAATAACGAGGAGATAATCTGTTGTCTTAAGATCATCACTTCCGGTGTATAATGCCAACTGGAATAATGACACAAGAAAAGTTGAAAATAGCCATTACAGAGTTTAAGTTTACATTTAAGCTGGTTATTTGAAGATGTGGACTATAAGGAGAAGTCCAACATCTGCCAGTAGTATAGCGATATTAATTGGACAGGTATGGTTGAATGTGTGTCTCGATGTTGTCAAAAATAATTATTAACTGTAAAAGGCAAACTACGATCTCTTCACGTCATGTGAGCTCCAGTCAGGACATCAGGTGGTGAGGTGATGGAAACAGTCCAATTATCATCTTCAAAAATCATGTCAATCTGTTTCTTTGACAGGCAGCTTTTCTTTTGTGATAAGACATCTAAACTGGTATTATGGAATCAAGACATGTAGTAGAAAACACACTTTGGGTTGTACAGTATTTAAATTTAGTGTACATGTTTTAAGTGCAGTTGGATTATCAGTGTAGATATTATACAAATTTTAATATCATAATCAATAACTTTATTATTATTATATTATCAAAAATATTGCCATGGTACGAACTTAAATTTAAAAAAAAAATTCTAAACATCTAATGTTTATTTGTGAAATAAAAACCCTCCCTCGTGCTGCCTCTCCTCAGCAGTAGGCTGCACCTGACGTGAGGTTGGATAATAAGCAGACACCACGTGACTGCAGCACATTCTGTCTGGACACACGGCAGGGTCTCTCACAGCCTCCCTGGTGAGGAGGACACACGCACGCACTGGACGGATAAAAATAGACGCCATTCATGTTTTGAGAGGACGCTTGCAAAGCAACACGATAGGACTTGGTCAACTTTATCACAACCGCTCGATTTGATCAGTGGATTCATTAATAATCAGACTTAAAACAATCTGTTAATTGTCTCACAATACCCGAAAGCGCAGCAGACCAGCTCTGCGCCGATTTCACTCCTCCCTCCTGCACTTGCCATTCCAGTCAAAACAGTGTTTTCTGTTGCATCGCACCACACACACGCACACACTTCGCCCCCGGTCTCTGAACAGCGACACCGACACAGCAACTCTTTTTCGCCTCTGCCATGAACTGCGTCACCGGCTTCAGAGAGGGGCAAAGTATGGCATCATATCTGAACTTGCATGAATGAAAGTGACGGAATCAAAGCACTCAGTCAGCAGGCGACTCACTCAGCCTCCAGTGCGTCTTGTCTGTCTCGCCCGTGGGGCGCTCTGCTGCATCCTTCAATGGGCATCACTTTTTGTGGAGCCGGTGCGAGGCATCCTCCTTTACAAACACCGGTCCATGGACATCCCAGACAGCCCGTCCTGCGACATATTTTTTAGTTTGGACCC
Organism: Pholis gunnellus; assembly: GCF_910591455.1. Lineage (NCBI taxonomy): Eukaryota > Metazoa > Chordata > Actinopteri > Perciformes > Pholidae > Pholis > Pholis gunnellus. The sequence goes on from NC_136537.1 coordinate 16,864,558, forward strand.
GTTGATGTCACTTCCTGCTCGGGCAATAGCCTGTACAAATGAGCACAAGGATGTGGAGGGGTGCTCGGGGAGCCGTGAGAGGGAATTGTCGAGGTCACGCGGCAGGCGAGTTCACGAGGTCAGGCAGAAGCGACATTTCCAGACCCAGACAAGAAGCGCGTTAGTCTTTAAAATGACGGGGCACTGACTCATTCCAACTGTGCCCTATACTTTTATATAACTAGTCACATCCACATCATCCTACCCCCCCTGCGCCGGCGAGTTTCATTTCCTGGTACGCTGTGCGCATTTACGGCTACGGTTATGCAATGATGAAGGCGGCATCATCACTTTGGCTGTTTTGACTGTGCAGCACAACCGGTGGGAATACGATGAGGCACAAAAGGCTCTCTAAAAGGAAGTTCATCACAAAGTCAGGGGACACCTGTTGAAGTCCAAATATAACACATTTGTAAAAAAGGTTTCCTGTTCTTATTCAGTATAAAACAAGCTCACGGCCTTTTTGGACTTTATTACTGCTGAGTTTAAGCTTTAATTAAGACACTCATTGCTTAAAAAGGGTCCGCGTGTCCTTTGATACACATTCAAACAGCCTGGAAGAGTCATAATGAAGACACACATATTATACTCTTTATGCCTGAGGAAGACTGATTGCTCTTGTCTGATGAGAGTTCGGCCCACTGAGGTGTTCTGCAGGACGGGTGATGGAAGCGCGTCCGAGAGTCGACTCCTGCTAAGAGTGCTATCCTCTTTCCTCGCCCGGGACCAGGTCTCTCCTCTTTAACTTTGAACCCAGGCCCAGCAGCCCATCTCTGATCTACAGAGGGTCTCCTCGTTACCCCCTGTCCCCTCGCAGGCCCCCGTGATAGATGACCATCAGCATGCCAATACTGCACAATATTTCAATTTCCTGCCCAGGAAGTGGAATTTAAGGGGTTGAGTGAAGTTCAGAGGCACAGTGTGGTGCCTGCAGCTCACAACCAGCCCCCAGCCTCGCACCATAGACCCAAGATCCAAACAGTCGGCCCGAGAACATTCCAGAAATCAGGTCCTCTCTGTGTCAACAAAACAACCCCTGCTGCCATCGCCCTGCCTGACAGACAGCGGAGCAGAGGACACCCAACAGTCTCTCTGAGTGCAACATTAAAAAAAGAAGATATTGTTTTATTCAAAAGTGAATAACCTGTCTGCAGGAGTAGACCTGTTTGCCTGGTATTGGCCAGTTGTGTTAGTCACTGCTGATATATTTTTAATACACTTAACAATAATCTGAAAGAAAAATGTACTCAACCTGTATCACAAACATAACATTGGATGATAAAGATATGTTTGGCTTTGTTACATGGATTAGTTATATTTATATGCCACGGTGATTCGAACAAACAGGATTATGTACGTTGCATCAATGTGAGTAAGGTGGGCAGATATCCATGTGTGGGACTGTATACAAGTATGCATGTATGTGTGTAGTATTTTTTGATAGGAAGACACTCTCATGTGGCTCTGTTGTAAAGGTCTACGATTGGCTGGATTAGGCGGGGGGCTGCGGTAAACAGGGAGGAGATGCTGCGAGGCATGCAGTGCGACCTAGTGGTAGAAGAGGGGTGTGTGGTACAGAGGGGAGTCACACAGATACACTCACTTCATATCTTGCTCATAAACACACACCAACGCACAAACACAGACTCACAATCAAACCCGTATGCTTTGTTAATTTGCTGTATAGTAATTTATCTCCTTGAAACACATGCTCTTAACCTCTAACCCATGTATTTGATCTAATGTCCTCAATACTCTACACAGAGTTCCAGGTTTAAAAATATCAGATAATTCCCTACAACCCACCCACATGCACGACTTAACGCTCTCTAACCATGTTTGTACGCATTTGTTATGTGTGCCCACCCTCCTAGCCCCTCCACCTTACGCACACCCCCGCTCCTATACTTCCGTCCTCACACAGCCAAGCCCCGCTCTTGAAACAAATGGCACTGTTGGCAACTTCAAAGTCAGGAGCTCTGTGACTACCCAACCTTCAAAAAAAGGGACATCCCTTTGCATCCCTATGGAATATTAGGGGAGTGCAACCAGACCAGCTGACTGAGCAGCGGCGTCCACCTTTTTCCAATCAACCAGCTGACACTTAGCCAGGCTGTTGTTGGAGATGTTCGTCCTCGGATCACACTTTGCCCCAACCCCCCAACCCCGCCCCAAAAAATGCCAGATTACCCCACCCTTCCAGATGTGTTTTTGCAGAGATTGAGTTTTGATAAAGAGGGGGCAGGGTAGTTTGTTGGGTGGAGCTGGTCACCAATTTTGGGAGAAAGAGGAGTACAGCATGGACAAGTAAAGTCCCAAAAGCAGGGTTTAGTAGGGGCCCAGCTCCAACAGAGTCACGGCCCATTTTTTTCTTGAAGGGGATTAATAATGAATTAAGGCACTCCCACCCCCTTCTAAAAAGATATTCATGCATGCTAATGCATCCATTATTTATAGTGTGCATAGAGACTGGCTAGTGGTGGCCACATGCAAGTGGGAGGGATGTAAGGATGAAGTGAGGAGGTGGGGGTCTCTTCCCCCCGAATGAAGCTCCGAGGCTCTGGAAGCAACATCCGCCCATTGTGGCTGGGCTGGAGCTGGGTGGGGATGGGATGGGGACTGGATATGGACAAGTGGGAGGAGGTGGGGGATGAGGGGGCCTCGTTGCCAGACAGGCAGCTCGTGCATAGGGAGAGGGCCGCCAAGTGTAATGGGGGGAGGGGTGGATTAAACAAATAAATACATGATAAGAAATAATCATGCCAGGGAGGGAGGGCGCGATGGAGACAAAGAGGCTAAGAGGGACGGGGCGGGGAGGTTATTTAAGTCAGACAGGATTTACTGTCTGGACAGACCCATTCTTGACCAAAAAAGATATGCCAACTTTTTTAGGTTGTTCTTTTGATTTGACCGTTTGGTTTGTTAGTTTGTTCAGACGATACTTCTCACGGAGAAGCTCACTAAAGCTGTGTTACTTTGTCAGGATATCCGGAAATGAAAGAAACTAGATTAATCTCATTGAGCTCCTCTCGGGATTTCAATACCAGGTCTAGCACATACGGTGATACAGTAAGGTGGCAGTATGTGATAATTTAATAAAGCAGTACAGAAGCGGACGCAGTGAAAGCAAAAGTTGAAATGTGGAAATTTGAAAAGTGTGAAGGTGAGAGATGGAGGAAGAGTGAGAAGAGGCTGCGCTCTTTTCATGTGCGCAGCATGCCAGGTATGTGGTGATGCAGTGAAGAAAGGAGCGGGGCGAGTAGAGTGATAAGATAAAGCGACAGCACGAGCCAGATGAGCTTTCTGCCCGACTGATCCCCATATTAGCATAGATACAGCCATCAGCATAGCAGGGGACTGGTGTTGTGGAGGTGACACCAGGACCACGACACCCCAACTCATCTCCATAGATATGACTGGGGCCATGGAGGTAAATCATACATCAGGCTTATCTACGATACGTCTGTAGTACATGACATTCTGCCAACAAGCTGCCATCTTAAGTTTCAGTAATCCTTGTAAGAGATTCATTCCTAATACTGCTTCGGCTGTCTCCAAAAGGCAGAAATGAAACACAACTTTAAAAAGGCTGAGGCGACCAAGAGTTCAGTTATTTTGTCCGTGCTTCTTGCGTGCATGAATGCACTTCTGCTGGAGATGATCTGGGGTAAGAGGTTATCAGTGTGGCTTTGCAAAACCTGTTTCAATAGGATTGCCCTCCCATTTCAAAGTGATGGTCTGGCATTATACCCATGACATGCTAGTGAGGAAAATCCCCTGGTATGACGGAGTTATGAATGGTTGAACCATAAATGCACCAAATAATGTTACATGAACTGTGTGATTCAGGAACAATGCCGGTAACAGCCAGACATCCATTAATGGCAGACATGCAACATGTTTCTCAACAAGTAGCACCGGAGGCAAGACCTCCCAGAAGTGACAATCTGCATTGTGCAAACATTGCAACCTTTGTTCCCCCCAACAAACACAAGGTGAGGCACTTAACTGTTTTTTTTTAATACCGAAACCTCAACCACACACAGGAAAATCCATAAACATTGGAATGATGTCAAAACAACATTGTGAGGTTTGACGGTTTTAATTTTCCACTGCTCAAAGTAAAAATGGCTCCAGCAACATTTCCTGCACCCCCGGTGATTTTTATGACAAATACAACAGCAGCTTAATTATACATGCGACCACCGCCATAAAAGCAAAACCATTAACTACCATCTTGTTAACACAGAGGACCTGTCTTGAAAGTGCTAGAGTCGCGTTTTAAAATCGTTTCACTCAGCGCCTGTCTGTTGTGGCAGATTGGCACCATTTAGAGGAAATATAAAAAAAATGAGCGTGGCAGTGCATTCTAACCAGACGCCATGGGCATCTGGTTAGAATGAACACGATAGTGACCACTGAAGGGTAATTTTGATGACCTGCTCTTGATATACTGGCAGAAACGTGATGAAAGAAATACAAGTTAGTCGCATACCATCGAGACACTGACATATTCAAAGAGAAACAATTAGGACACAGATACTTTCCCCTGACTTTGAGTTCATTCACCAGCTGCATGGATGCAGGAATAAAGGTGACTGCTGGTGTCCCTGACCTACCCCAGTGTGTCCAAGGGGAAGGCTTTGGAGTTTCCAAATAATAGTGAACTTCCAACCTCTTCCTTTGGTTAAGTTTCAAAGGCTTCCTGGTTTTACGTTACTGGCCAAACACGCCCCAGCTGTACACAAAGTAGCCACTCTCAATGAGAGCCTATGGAGGCATAGGGAGATCAGACACCCCGTGACGTAACCAAACATCCCAGTTAAAAGCAAAGTGAACAGAGAGGGATTCCATTGATGTTGTTGCTTGCTTAAACAGGTCAGTGTTCACTCATGGCAAGTGTGATATTACAGAAAGTAACATCACACGTGTGAGCGATGTTTCAAGCCTCTACAAAGAGAATCCAAAGTTTGCCACTGTCATGGAGTAGAGCGGTCAGTTGAATATTTCATACTCAGTCCTTTAATCTAACTTATCCTTAAGATGTCCATATGGACTTCATAGAATGTGTCAATCTTATGAGTGACTGCATTTAAAACCCACAAAACACTGCCCTAAAGGCAATCCCATCAAGCAGCATTCACGCAGAGATGTATAGCCCTATGTTAAGCAAATGGGCAGAGAAATGGTGACCCACTGAATCCATTATTTCTCCTCCTACATCCATTGTCTTAAAGCCTGCCTTATGTTCCCGGAGTGCCTTTAAAGATATGTTAAGAGAAAAGAGCTCTCTGTCTTGGAATGAGCTAACTTAATTATCATAGCAACTGGCAGTGCTCCTTAACATGTCAATGGTACTTGGCCTGCATGCATAATTTTGCTGTGTTATTGTGGTGGCCTCTGCGTTTTTCACTGACAAAAAACCTAAACCACAGGCACGAGGGCCTATTGTCATGGGCGCATCCATCTGGATCAAGGCCATTAGAGGATATTTGCACTTCCTCTGTGGCTCCTGGCTCTTTTTGACATGCGGCAGAAGGAGCAGGCATCACCCACCAGTGCAGGGCCAATTGAGGTGCAGATTGACCAGAGGGACAGTGAAGAAGGGCAGCCAGCAGGGCAGCGCTCCTGTCAACTTCAGTGATGGACACCCACGTGGGGGCTGGTAGTTGGCCTGAGGTTTCTGAGGTCCTCTAGCAACTGATGGGACATGACGAGGCAGGCGCCCTGGTTTCATTCTTTTGTCCCTGGGGATATTGTAGGGTGTATCAGAGTGTCAGAGGCTCTTGGCTACAGCACACTTCTGGTGTCAACTGCCTGCGATATACAACTGCCCCTCGCCTGCCTACACATACACGATAGGAAAAAAGGTATTCCAGGGGCTAACACATACACGATAGGAAAAAAGGTATTCCAGGGGCTATCACGTACAGGTAAACAGTGCCTTAGACGAAAAGGAAAAAAAGGGATTTTCTCTATTTTTGTTCAACCTCAAAACATGAATTAAAGATGCTTGTATGGAGCCTACCGTATATGGTGTGAACAGAGCGCAAACATTCTGAACAGAAATGCATAAATGATGCCCTTTGAAGCAGTGGGAACATGCTGATAAGGCACACAGCTAAGCCTGATGTGGTTAACGCCACAGCGTTTACAGGGACCTTGACTGTTCCTTCATATGTGTACGTATATGCATGTGTGTGCTTGTTTGCACGGGTGAGTGAGAAGATTAATAGTAAAAGCGTCGATTTCTAAACGCATATGGGAAAACAGCTCTCACACACAAATCAAACAGAACCAATTCAGATCCAACACATAAACACCTTAGCTGTCAATCCATATCGCTCCATGTGTAACTTATATGCTTGTCGCGGCATACGCAGCCCCTCTGAGCTGTGTTGGAATGCTGACAGCACAGAGATATGAATCTTGATTTGATTAAGAGTCAGAGTTGAGGGTCTAAACGCTGGAGCCAATATCAGTTTGGGCGGGTGGGCAGGGAGACTGTTCCGAAGGAGGTGAGGTGGAGGGGAAGGGGCAGAGTGTGATGGCAAGGGTGGGGGGTGGGGGGGGGGGGGTTACCTGTGGCCCTAGCTCCAACTGGGAGTAATTTGGAACAGACTGCTCCCAACGTGTTCATTAGGTTGTGATTGGGCTGAGCGCAGGTGGGGAGGGCCTGCCCTCCCCGACGCTGAATAGTCCTGATTGTGCCCAGCATAAAACGCCATCTGTTTCAATGAGGGAATGAGGGAAAGAGAGAGAGAGACGGGCGCGAGGAAAGAGGAGGGAGTTACTGGTGAAAAGTCGTGTTTTATGATGTCTGGACAATTTTGTGTACTAACAAGGACGAGAAAGAAGAAAAAGCGTAATATACGGCAACATTTGCAACTCTCTTGCTTGTCTTGAATTTACGAGTGCAATAAAAAAACGCCATTCCTTTCGATGCAAAAAAAAAGTCTACGTCCATAAAGTAAATTAATGATTGTCGTATAAGCAAACTTTGTGTAAAAACACAAATAGTGACTTATTCTAGACAAGAGGTAAAATGGCGCACGTTTGCAGCTTAAATGGCAGGTTTCAGTCTAGCTGTGGCTTGCCACTGTGAGCAGACGGCTGAAGAGACAAGGGGATTTGAGATGGGGCAGCAGAGTTTATTTATGGGCCTTCTGCTTCAAAGCCGGGATGTTTTTGGGTAATCCTGTACTCATACCAAAAGCAGACGAACAAATGTTAATCTAGGTGTTTACATGGGCATTTACACTGACTATTTTGCTGTAGACGCAACATTGCCCAAAATCCACATTCATAAGTCTCATGTGGGTAAAAAAAATAGAAGACAAAATTATATTTTTACTCAGTCAGCCTCTCTCTTTTTTTTCCTCTGTAACTGCAAGGTCCTGGGAAGAAAAAGAAGAGAGCAGAAGAGAAGAAGGCCACTGTTTGCTGCTCGACTTTTGAAGGCGTCTTTATCGCGCTTGGCAGCGTGGTCCTGCGTGTCCAAGCCTCGTCGTGCTTTTCATCCTTTGTGCTGTCCAAGGTGTGTCCAATGCACTGGGGCTTTGTGTGTGGAGGGAGACGACACATCACATTCTGTCTTCTGTCCCGAGCTGGGGGATGGGGGGATTCAGGGGGTGGGGGGGGGGGGGGGGGGGGGGGGGACACAACAGAGGAGGGACAAAAAGCAAACTTATAGAGGGCCACGGCTCTTCAAAGCTGCGATGCACAAAGGCTTATAAAGCGTTGCTTCATGTAGAGTTGTGCCAGATGTAATTGCGGGGTTCCTAGAGATAGAGAATCACATGCAATGCTTAGCCCCGCCCCTGACACCATGAAAGGACTGTAAAGCTTCAACTGCAAAAGGGGGGTGAGCAGAAAACTTTGCTTCACTTTGATGCCCAGTAAACAAGTGAGTAAATAAGTTATCGTAAAGGTCCTGGTACAAAACCACCCTTGCCTCCTTGGAAAGGGTAATTTCATGCGCAGAGCTTGATGGATGCAGGAGGACTGGCTGTCCCCATTAGAAATCAGGGAGGGGGGAATCTGCACAGAGCGACAAGTGATCCCCCTCCCCTTTCTGTCTGCTCCGCCATCAGCTTCATGGTATATAGGCTCCCTCAAGTGTGAACACAGCTTTCTGCAGAAAATTATGTTGATTTATTGTTAATAAGCCCAGAGGTTGACAGAGTGAGCGCGGCGCATGGCAAGTATAGGTAGGATGGGGTTTTCCTGATCAACCTGACTAGTCCTCATCTGTTTCCTGTGGCCTCCTGCTGAGATGGTACGGGTGAGGAGCATGCATTGTTTAATATGTTCCAAGGCACAAACGCTGCCACTGTCAGGTACATTTGCGCAGCCTCCTCCCTGTGCAATGTGTGCGCGTGTGTGCGCAGGTGGGTATGTGCATGTGTGTGTTTGTCTTACTGACAGTGAATGGTAATGGGTGTGGAGGAAAGGGTGGTGCCATCACTTTAGGCCTGCAGATGGGGGCTCCCACAGGAGGGACACGCCCCGGTGTTTTTCCGAGACAGAGACGAAGGCAAACATGGCGGCAGATCCATCTTTGCATCTTAAAGGTTCAGCAGACACTTCTATAGCCAGAGAACAGTAAGTTCTTGTTGTCTCTTCATGTGTCGTGTCCAAAGGCCTCCTGCCGGGGCTGTGAAAACCACAGCGTCTGTATCCACAAGGTCAAGGCTTAGATGTCTTGCACAAAGATTTTCTTCAGCGGGCTTCATTTTTAATGTAACAGAGTAAACTAAATCACGTAGAGCTTCATCAAGGTGACATAGCCCGGGCACAATAATAGCATATAAATGCACTTCATCCTTGGAGGATGAGTTTACTCAGGGACCTGTGTTTGTTTTACAGACTTCTTTCTCTCTACTAAGGACTCTCTATCAGAACTCAAGTTTACTTTATGTCTTCATTGCAGTAAAAGGCCCGTGTTTGCTCTATGCTAGCAGAATTACAATGGCTGTTCATGGCAGAGTGAAACCTTGCCCGTGATTAGAGTGGAAATGAAGGATCTTGTGTATATCCAAGTGATATTAAATGGCACCTGGCAGAGCAGGGGCGCCAAAGCCTTAGCCGGTACGCCTTTGCATATCAATAAGTAGCCACTCCCATGAAATGGAATAATTCAACCACGCGTGTATTTGACTACAATAATTATTTTTGATGTCGGAGCCACAACTTGCATGCAAATCCAGCTTGGGTTATAATATGTGAAACAATCATCAAAAAAGAAAATTAATAACAAATGAAAGAGCGCACCGTAACATGTTGCCGCTCCTTTTTTGGGATGGCAGTGCAGCGAATAACAATTAATGTTACATGCAAATACAGAGAAACATATTGCAACAACGTGCACAATAGACGCAGCGATAGAGCCGCTTTAGAGTGGATAGACGCCGGGGTTAAAGTGCGCAGGACTCATTTGGTGATTCGCCACTGCAACGTGCGTCCAGATGAAACTTTTGGATCAGCTGTAAGCTGGCCAGTATTTCTCCACATGTACGCACCACTCTCAGGTCAGAGAACAAAGCACAAGGGGCAGCGAGCAAGTGTCAGGGGTCACGGTATCCCAAGGGGACCTTGAGTCTCATCCCAGAACCTCTAACATTTTTCAAAGCCCTCCTGCAGCCCAGGCCCTCATCAGTGAGTGCCCCCGATGGCCCCGTGCACATATGCACTACCCCAAACTCCTCTCTGGTGGGTGAAGGGGGAACCTGAGTGCATCACCTGGAGCCCCCCGTACGTGAGGAACAGACTCGGTCTGTCCAAAACCAGCCTGAGACCCGGTGGGGGGGGGCAGTAATGATGCTGAGGGGCCAGAAACACATACAGGGGGCAGATTTCATTTTCTCCATATTTCACAAAGGCTTTTCGCACATCTTGTAGGACTCAAAGCCCAGCTCGAGAGCTTTTCACCCCATGAGAGATAATTACTCATAACCCGCATTGGCCCTGTTAGCTTGGGTTCATATACACATTCACTCACATTTCAAATGTTCTATCACCTTAGTTTGACTCAAGCAGAGCCACAACAAACCATTTCAGTTGGTTTGGAGTTAGAGAGTGAGAGATTTAGATTTCAAACTTTTGACCATAGACAGAGACATAAAAATAAGTCAAACTTCAACCAACACTGCCCAGCGAAGGACAATCATTTCGAACAGGTGGGAATGATACTCGTACTAATCCTGCATTCATTTGATATGTCTGTGAAAGTGTGTGTTGGGCCTTGATGAAGTGGTTCAAACCGTTGATGCAGAAAATCTAAAGACCCCCCCCCATCCCATCCCCTTGTCTTCCCCATCAACCATCAATAAAATCTCTCCTCTTCACCAAGACAGTTACAACACTGGCCGAGCCCCACCTTACACGGGGAAAGAGACACCATGGCCCCACTGTGTCACATGTAAGAAGCTGAGAAGAATTTAGGTGCTCTATCTCTCAGCAGATTATACTTTATCCCAGATGAAGGGTTGAAAAAGAGCGAGCGTAGTTCAGTCAAACTAGCTAAACGGGTGAGAATTAAGATGTTGTAGCGTGGGATGAGGCAGTTATGCATACATAACATGTTGAGGCTGGGACCCCCTACTGGGGAGAGGCACGACAAAGCCTCTCAAACAGCAATACCTCTGGGACAGCTAATGATTAATTAGCTTGTGTCATTAAGTGAGGCAAATGTCACCCGAGCTTCCTGGGGAAGCTGTCACACCATGTGTAGGCTACTCACAAGTTTACCCCTCAGGTGTTGGTGAAGGATGGGGGGGGGTAGTGCACTGTTACTAGGCAAATCCTGACATCTAGTGGTCAAATATAAAACTGCATCAGTCTCCAGACGCCATAATAAAACCTAAATCTATACAGAAAACTATTTTTTCCTTTGTCTTGAGCAATTTATCTCCATATTATGGCGAAACGGTAGTTTGTCAACATATAACGTATGCCTAACATTTCTAACAATAGGCCATCAACAGAGAGGTTATCCAGATTCGGCTTTGGGATTACTCCCTGATCTCTGATCCCTGATCACTAAATTAGGTGAGGTGACCTCTGACCTTTGAGTGTCATTTACCTCATTGACCGTGGCACTGATGTCAAAATTAAAGAGCTGATGCTTCCTCACGCACAAGTTTCTGAAGAGGCGTGAGCTGGCACACAGGCGTGCTTGGCGACGCAGACATTTTTATAATTGCAAGACCTTGCATCACACAAACATTTTAGATATAGCTTGCCCGATATAACATTATAGTCTTTTTTTTTTTTTTTCTTCAAATGTAAAAGCAGACAATTCAAATTTTCTTACCCAGAATCCGAGGAGCAACTTTCCCGCACAGTTTGGAACTAATCCAGACAAGCGAGGCCGCCGAAATGGTGGTTAAGAATGAAGTTACTTACTTTAACGGCTAATTAAATTCTAGTTTCTCCATCAGTTACCACTCAATTTTCACTGAACACATTCTCAAACTTTCTCTCTCTCTCTCTCTCTCTCTCTCTCCATCTCAGGATCAGTTAGTCTAATGAAGGTCTGCATTAAAACCTGTTCTGCTACAAGACCAGACCAAGAAGAAGTGAGAAGGCCCCTCTCTTAACCAGGGAGTGGCAGCGCAACGTGGAGAGGCTCAACGCGCTCACAGACGCACACACATACACACCTCACGTCTGTGTTTATTCACGTCTGCAAGTGCACACGCACGCACGCACACACACACACACACACACACACACACACACACACACACACACAATCTGCCTCAACCTCACATAGACATACGCATACAAAAGCACACCTGTCAGGGTCTTTCCACTCTGTGAGCAAGAGCAAAGAAGTCTGGCCCTCCCTCTGTCTCTCTGTATGTGGTATCCCATGTCTGTTATATTAAAGCAAATCCATTCAGTTCCCACTTTCTCATCTGAAATAATGGCATGAGTAATTTTCACATTTAGGCAAGCGAGGACACATGCAGTCTCTCGCTCTCCCTCTCTCTCTCTCTGCTTAATGAATGGAATCGGATCTGGGCCCCTGTGGCTGCGGTTTAATCTGCCTTTGAAGATTTCTACAATTTCCCGATAAAGAAATAAACCCAAACCTTCTTACACCTTTGTATTCTTTTGCAAAATACGCCAGGAAATAAGACATCCACTCATACCTACCCCAACATTTACTCATACCTACAAGTGCATGGGATTTATGTGTTATTTACCTCGGCTAAAAGGGCCCCGAGACCTTGGCAGGAGACTCCCGATTGTGCCAGTTCACTAGTGTGTGACGTCCATTTGAACGGAATAGAATGATTGAATTAAAGTGCACTTTGGTCCGGAGTGCTCTCTCTTTGCCACTTTGCACCATAACATGTCTTGTCCTAAAATAATTAGATTGGGGCCTTGGGTGGTGGAGTGGCCGGATCCTCAATGGTCAAAAGAAGGAATGGCTTTGAATGGAAGCCTCCCATCTTAAAAAAACACTTTATTTCTTTACACTTGAGGTTTGTTGTCTTTTGTGACTATTATGCCCATTCACCATTTGCTTTCATGCAGCTGTGCCCCTCTTAAAAAAGTCTTTGTGCCGGCACCATGAATACAGGGAATGTGTCCATGGCAGGTAGCCCTTATTGCAAGTTAATCTCCTGAAAGAGCCTCATACAAGTACTTTTAAATTCTCCTCGAGCCACAGAGGGCTCATCATCAATCGAGCACTTCTCCCCTTTGTAGGACTGATGAGTGTGGTGCCCGGCCGGTGACAATGGCTGCCAAGTGTGGCAAATAATCACCTTCAGGGGAAAACACTAGTAATTACTTCTAAACTGTTTGGGCTTCGGAGACAACTGCTATTGTGCAATAAAATGAAAGGCTCCCTTTACAGAGCAGTGCTGTGATGGTTGCTCGCAATCTTTTTATCATCTGTTTACTGTCTGCATGTGTTTTGGTTTACGTTTGTCCCCATGCCTCACGCACTTCTACGCCCGTATTCCTCACCAGAGAGAGAATATACCGACATCCATTGCGCTTACAAAAAGTCACGTTGCATTGTATGAACTATAAGAGTCTCGTAATTTCAATTACACAATTAGAGTATGTTAATTGAGCACATTCCTGCATTCAAACCGTCATGTATTCATCCTCTATTGGGCTCTGAATAAGAGCGAAGGAAGAATGTGTCCACTTTAACAGCTCTAATCGCCTAAATGCTTACCTATCATAGCAAAGAATGTCATTGTACCACAGCATAACCAAATATGCTACTAATTTTGTTTCCACAACAACTATGGTAAAAGATTTGTCTTACCAGATCCCAAGCTGGTAGATCAAAATACATACTCCACTACACATTAGGAATTGTAATATTTACCTTATTTTCTAGAGTCAATTCACAGCATTAAGAAATATATATTAGTATGTGTGGGAACACAGTGATGGTAAACGCCAATATTATGTGACAATATAAGTAAAAGCTCTATGTCAATGTCAACTTTAATAAAAAGCTGTTGGCATTTTCTGTGTAACTGTGATTATTTTGTTTACCGATAATCAGAAATGTTCTGGATTTTCAATAAATACGGACAATAAACGGTATTTCAAAAACAACCCTGGTTTTAGGAATGTAGCTTTGATTTCCCTGTTGAAGGCAACACCACCTTCACTTACCTCAACTTCACCATTAGCTCATCTCGGCAGTGTGACACGGCCGTGTGGGGCCCGACTGGAAATCCACGCAGGACTTCTCATGCTGTCAGAAAAAAAAAGAATCAAACTTCAATCCAATTTTTTATCCAATTTTGTCCTACTACATTCAAGCAATCTTGTAAGGCAGGTCATTCTGTGGCCAAATTGGTAAAGTCAATTTTAAAACATGGTTTTCCAAAGGAAAAAATAAAGTGACTAGAAAAAAAATACCAAAACTTAACTGAAGCTGTGAAGGGCAGGTCGGTGTCCTGCTGTGTTTAAAAATTGAAAGAGTAACAACAAATGCATCTGAATATTGCATCTGAATCGGCCAAGAGAGAGAAGAGCTGTGTAATGATACCGTAAATTCAATGTACAGAATGCATGTGCATACGTGTATGAGGGATTTGCAGGAATATACATTTTATACAGTATATACATTCATATTTTTTTTAAATCATCAGGTCAATTAATGTTTGGGGTATCTTTGCTCTCATTTCTATTATCACATTTGTAATGTTGTGGCTTAGTCTAGCAGCAATGGCTGAACATCATGCATGCTAATAGAGAAACAGACAGAGTTAAGGCCCTTTCTCACCTGCAACAATGCTGGGTGTTGTTATCTGGGTACACGGTAGTGCTTTTCCTGACATAATGCATCATCCACTCAAGCTCAACTTGACTTTAACAAAACCCTTAAAGCTGCACGAGTCTCGTTTTGGCCACCAGAGGGCAGAAAACATAAAACCGAGCTGACAGATAGTAAACCTACAATCAACAACAGACTGTTAGTGTGGTAAGAACATTTAGCAAGTGTACTGTATTTCTAGAGGCAGTGTCCAATAGACAATTGCTTGCTAACACACCGGCCATACTCTTCTCTCTAGTGGCCAACAATTGAATAATGCAAACGATTACAATTAATAATAATAGCAATCCATAGCATCCAGGCAGCTAGCTACCATACAGCAGATAAGAAAGAAGAAGGAACATATATTGTTTCTCATGATCAGGTGATTTTTAGGGCACTGGCCAACATACAATTGTTTGCTTACCAATCAGTCACAACATTGTTTTGTGTCAACATGTGTCAGGGCTGTGTAACTATCAGCTTGTATGTGTTAGTTTCTCTGCTCCACAGTGGCCAAAAAATCATAAAATGCTTAGAATTCAAAATGGCTAACATGCTAGCAAACAATTTCCAGTACTTTCAAATGCAGCGGTCACAAACCAACGTTAGCATTAGTTTGGAGTCCCTTTCTGTCCACTTGACAAATGCAAGTTCAACATTTACTCACCTTTTAGCTCTGCTTTTGTCTCTGTCACCTCCACTGTCGAAAAATATCCGGCTCCTAAGCTTGCTAGATAGTAGCTGCTGTGTTTACCATGCACTGAGTAGTATTGTCTAGTGCTGGGCAGGAAGCTAGCTAGCTAAAAAAAAGCCTAAAAAGCCTTCTTTTTATTATACCAGCAGCAAAGGGGAGCTTTAACTGTTTTCAGTTACTACTGTAGGCTACACTGTACACTGAACCAAACAGCTGCACAGTGTTAGTGATGAAGGAAAGCGCAGGGTAAAGACCTAGATGTCTCTGCAGGAGAAGGTCATTTTTTGGCAGTGTGAGCATATAGGCCCCTTTTTCACAGCAGACATTTTGACATATCATAGCAAGGTAAACACGTTCTATTGAATGTGTCACAGCCATTCCAGTGAGCCAGCACACATAATACCAGGGGCGTGGCTCTCATAAATGAAACAGGTTCATTATGTCATAATCAAGTTAATTACACCTGTGTTTACCCAGCAACGGCATGATAAAAGGGTTTTCTATCTTTTCTGCTTCATAGTGACCAAAAATCAACAAATTCAAAATGCACACTTGCGAACGTGTGAAAAAATACAACACTATAGGCTGATCTACAATTGTGTCAATCCAATAGTCTCTTAACTTGAGACTTGATCTAACATAAAGACCTTAAATAAGTCCCAAATATGATGGCGATCACTTTTTAAAAGCTGAAGAGTATAGGACAGAATGTCCTCAAGGGAGCAGAGACGGCGATAAAGGTGTCAAATTATGGAGGATAAACAGCCAGAGATTTATTTTCAGATTATTTTTTTGAAGTTAGAAAAAGGAAACTATGTCAGCACTGCAAGGTTTGTGTTTGAATGAATATGGGTCTTAAATAAATCTATAATGTATAGTTTCTCCTTTTCTCCTCATTGCATCAATAGACTTTATTCATTTGACACAATTGTACATTTAAAGTCATGCCAGTAAAGCCCCTGTTAACTAAAAGGTAAACTAAATTGAAAATAGACACAGAGATAGAAAGAAAAAAAAAGAGAAAAAGTGGTGAGCTTGCCGTCCTTCTTGCCCATTGTGTGTTTGATTATTGGCCCATAGGTGTCAGTGAGTGACAGCGAATGAGAGAGAAGCCACATGACAGAGCTAGAGAAGGAGAGACGGGCACCTGGTGCCACATTGAACATTCATACTGTATTAACAGTCTAATAGTCCCATGAGGCAGCAGGCCTGTGGGTCTGCCTTTGAACCACAGTCCACTCAACAAAAGAACAGGGAAACATCGCCCCATCCCTTTGCAGTCACCAGCATTTCATTTGCAATCTAAATCTAAAACACAGGGTGCTCGAGACTCACATCAAAGGGCTTTTTGATAGCTCGGTTAGAGCAAAGGCTTGAAATAAAATGGCTAATTACGAGCGTTGATTAGTAGGCCACGTAAGATGCAGACTAATTGGATTGCACAATGTAGTATGTCGTACTGCTTCTGTTTTTTCTGCATCTTAATGAAGTCTTTTTACTAGAAAGGCTGAAATGTTGATGCAATTTTTTTTTTTTAATATTTCCAGCTATAAAAAGAGATGGCTTACGTACAAGCATTCACAGGAGAAAGGTGGTTATTTGATCGAGAATGAGCTATATCCACATATTCATGTACACTAAATGTGAAAGCTCATTTGTGTTAACAGAAATGTTGGAAGTTTCATGTGAATATATTTGAGCTTGGTGCAATGGGCCCCTATTTATCTATCAAGTCTTATATTTAGAACGAATCGAGGTCTAGTGTTCAGCTTCATCCTGTCAGAGGTTGTATAATGACGCCTGAAGGAGTTAACTGAATACATGCAGTAAATTCCCTTTTTAAAAATCAGTAAAGTTTTGGGCAAATATATAACTAGCTGTATGCCAAGTGTTTCTTAAAAGGTTGTGTATTTATGTACAGATCTGTTAGAGTGTAATAGCAAATATGGAGTTTAAGCTAAAACGTTGAGATTGGTACTGTAACACTGTAGGTCAGGTAAACCAGTGCATAACTAAAACAGGTATGTAATTCTATCATTTTCTGTCTGTACAAATCCTCGGGAGAAAAGACGGGAGCCCTGATCTGAGGTGGAGCAGAAAGAAAGAAGAAATCAGCGTGAAAATAGCTGATGAAGATCAAGTGATGTGACTGATAGCACCAGAGCAGCTACAACATGGACCTAGTGAGGACATTTTGGTCAAATGATGTTTCCACAGTCAAGAATGGATTCTGAAGCTCAGCATTTGAAGCCAAGGAATGGACATTTGAACATCTACAAGTCTTGGTAGTGAAGATACATCTGCCAGTGAAGATATGATATGATCAAAAGCTCCAGAGCAAGAAGTAATTGGACCTTGAGGTGAGATAGTTTTGCAACTAAATCTTAGTGCTGTGATATTACCAAAGCATCTAGTTTGTATTATAGTTTTGATTGTTCTTAGTGACATAAGTTAAGCTACAAAAAATATGTCACCACGTGACAAATGTACCAACAAGATGTTAAAATACTGATACAAACATAATATATTATAATTCCAAACCTTTCGTGCTTGGTGCTCTGCAGAGATGCATGCAATGGAGGTTGACTTTAGTCTTATTTTGTTCTCCCCTGACAGCCATCCAATTATGTGAAGATCACATAAACAGCCACTAATTGAATCACTTGTTGTTACTAAGGAGATCTGTGAGACTGGCTGAGATACTTGGCAAAATGGAAAATCAGGCTTTTTTTCTTGTGAACTGATTTCTATAATGATCCCTATAAATAGGACCGTGGTTACATGTTGCTGAAAGGAACAAATAGTAACCTGTTCAACCATCGTTTGATGGGTTTTTTTAAATTATAATTTATAAGATAATAAGAAAATGAAAGATTTAAGACAATGCAAAATGGTATAACGGTTGTATCTTGTGTATTAAAAAAAACGTGTCAGACAGCATCGTGAAACGCACTTGCACACTCACAACAAAAAAAGGGAAACAGCGGATGGGAGGGGGGGGGTCGGTGACAAACTCGAGGGGGAGCTTTCAGTGCAGGTGTTTTTTTTTTTCTCATGACACCTCGGAGACAAGACCCGACCGTAAGTAGCCTAAGACTGTTGAGGAGGAATCAAAGCTGATACAAAAAAATAATAAATACATGTTTGATCCGCACTGAAATCCGAAAGGAGCAGCGAAAGGAAAGATATGCTCGTCTGGATGAGAGACCCCCGCTGGGCGACGACACACGGAGCGTATGTCGGCTGAGCCGTGAAGGCGCGCTGCCATTGACTGGAGCCGAGGCGCAAATGGGAGCGAAACGATGAAAACCGAGCGCGGCGGAGTGAGCGTCCTCGCGCAAAGGCGTCGCATCACTGATCATTTCAAGGTATTATACACCATTTAAGGATTAGCAATCCGAGATATCTGCCGCTGTCTGGACAATCGTCGGTCGATGCCCACCGCTTGAACGGCGGCATTTATTTTGTCGCCAGACAAATTCAATTTTTTTCCCCTCTGCAGATGTGGGCTGCTAGAAGAATAGGGCCTGTTCGGTGGGTGAAGGGATTATTCACTGATCACGATGAGCAACACATCGGTGTTAATCATCCACAGCATTACAGGCTGAGCCTTATGGATGAGTCTGCTGGACTGTTTTCACGTGTAGGCTAATGGATGATATGGCATGTTTACGTGAGATGTGAGAATAAAGAGAGATGCATGTCGAATTTTGCACCTGAAAGCCACTGGAAACGGAGGAGCAGCTACATCGGCTTATTGTTGTTGCACCGTGGAAAAGCGAACAAAACCACAGCTGGTTTTTCCTCTCCTGACATTCTGCTGATCAAGATGGAACTAACCTGACTTCATGTCAACACGCTGCTGGATGTGAGGCCACACGTGCAGACAATGCCAAGCTCTCAGGCGCCCGATATGGGCACAAATTTCACTGATGCTCCCTGGGAGCCTGGTTTCACCGGCTCTAATCGACACTTGGTGTGGTCCTCCATGGTGAACAGCGTGGTTAAGATGGTGCTCATATCTATCATAGTGTGCGTGTCCTTGTTCGGGAATGTGGTGGTGCTGCTGGTGTTCCAGAGGAAGCCCCAGCTCCTTCACGTGGCCAACCGCTTTGTCCTCAACCTCCTCTTGGCAGACCTGCTCCAGACCATATTAGTCATGCCCTTTGCCATTGCAGCCACCGTGCCAGGCGTGTGGCCCCTGGATGCTCGACTGTGCCAGGCTCTGGTGGTACTCATGCACCTTTTTGCTTTCGCTGGGGTCAACACCATCATAGTTGTCTCTGTGGATCGCTACCTGGCCATCATCCACCCTCTGTCCTATCCCACCCGCATGACCCCTCACCTGGGCACTAACCTGATCATCTGCACCTGGGTGCTCAGTTTCCTGCAGAGCACACCTCCCCTCTACGGCTGGGGGGCCATTGACTTTGACCGGCGTCACAACGTGTGCTCAGTGGTGTGGTCCTCGAGCCTGTCCTACTCTGTCGTGGTGTCCACCTTCTCCTTCTGGCTGCCTGTGCTCATCATGCTCGGATGCTACTGGATGGTGTTCAGAGCGGCTCGGAGGCAAAACGCACTCGTGCACCCCATACAGACACGGTCCTACTCCCAGCCCTGGCCACAGGGACCGAGCAGTCCACAGCGCCAACCGCAGCCCCAACCGCAACCGCAGCCACAACCACAACCACAGCCCCAGCCCCAGCAGGCCAGTCCACCTGATGGCCCCTACTCAAACAGGGGATACCCTGTCCGGGTTAGGCACAGACGCTTCCACTACCACTGCAAGGCAGCTCGTGTAGTTTTCGTGATAATGGCCTCATATATCCTCAGCATGGGGCCTTACAGCATACTTAACACTATATCTATGAGTGCCAGAGCAGCTGTACCCCCATGGCTCTCCTCCCTTGCCCTGGTGCTCTTCTTTTTGCAGTGCTGCCTCCACCCGTACATTTATGGTTACATGCACCGCAGTGTGAGGAAGGAATTCCTCGCGCTGCTCTGCGGGCTGTTCTGCAAACAGGGCCGTCCCAGCCAGAGCTCTGGCGTGGAGAGCTGCTTCACAACCACAGAGGGACGTTTCGGTGCCCACTCTCACCTGCCCAGTCTGACTGCCCGAGTCTTCCCTCTGCGGACTTGGGAGGAGTGCACGACGTCCTCCTCGCCCACTTTTGAGAGGAAGTCAAGGGACAGCCGCAAAGAGACGACCTCCACCAGCGTCAGCTCTGAGAGGGAACTCACAGTCCACAGCAAACGAAGCACATAAACTGTCTCGAGGATCCATCGGATGGACCGTGTACATCACAGAGTGTGGTCACACATTAACTAATATGCCTCGTTGACAACAGGGTCATTCATTCTGAAGTTGCTGGCATTAGAAATAGTGGTATATCTAGTTGATCACCAACATTATGTTAATAACTGTTCCTGATGATTGAATAATAACTGGCTGTGTGACTATTACGTTATTTTCATTGAGTCAAATTTTGAGAAATACACTTTTTGGAGCCAGTTTAAAAGTGTCAGATAAGTCACAATGTAGGCAGCTGTTATTTTTGTATTTTATAGTTGCATTATGTTTTGTCTCTACAAATCGTTTTTAGTATTTTAAATGTGTGCAATTGTTGTGCCAGTTAATTTGACATAAACTGGGCATTTAGATTAATCTCAATTTTGTAAAAGATTCAACCTAATGTAAATGTTTTGTTTTTGTTTTTTCAACTAGACAAATGATCATGTTGGATCAAAGTGATTTGCCCTCATCATGGGCCATAGATGTCTCCGGTAAAGCATTGATCTGCAGTATCTGCACAACAACTATGTCTCCTATAAACTCTCTGTGTGATCCTGCCTGAGGGAACATGATGTACTGTCCTTGTGTTACCGCAAGTTTCGCCTGCAACTAATGAACTCAGGGTATATGCTCGTGGAACAGTGTGTAGTCTCGGTTTTTGAATCTTTGAAGAGCAAGCGAACATATGTGTGTTTACGTCCCGGTCGCGGTAACTGTTCTAGGTCTCTTTTGAGTAACTGAGTAGAATAGTGATTTGGTGCCACATTGTCTTAGCCTCTTAGTTTCCTTTAACTCTCAAGGTGGACATTCTGCATCTTACTGCAGTGTGCCACTGTCTATTTGTACTCAGTATTTGCTGTCTTTTCAGTGTCAGCCTTTCTTTGAGGAAGCTCAGTGTTTTCATTGAGAGAATACAGAGCATAGAGAGCAAGGTATGATAAAAAAAAAAAGTTAAAAAAAAAACACTACTCCAGTGGACTCCTTGCACCAGTTATTTAATGTAGGCTGCATGCAGCAAGATCTTATGTAACAGATTTCTCATATTCCACTGAACACATGTAGATTTGTAAAGTTACCTCCTGGTGCAGTATTTGTAATGGAAAAAAAAACCTGTGTGCTTAAAGAGGATGAGTACTTGTGTAAGTGGCAAACGCTTGCAATGACTCATCTCAGAGAGAAAGTTGTTGGGTAGATGATGTGTTTCCAAAGGATGTCATAGGTGCATTACAACATGTGCATTGTTTGAAAAGTGTGTCAAGTCCCAAGTTTGTCAAGTTTTTGTAGCATTTTGAGAAAGAGAAAAAAATAATTCGACGAACGAGCCAGGATGCTCATAAGGCTATGATAGTTTTCTGAGAAACCACTCACGACTTATCGGACCTGACTGGCTTTGATTTGAGCCTTAGTTGACTGAAAGGGTCACTGTAGAAATCCATACTACGGTATTATAAATGACAATCAAACTTGTATAATAAGTTTGTCTTAGTGTTGCTATGTAAAAGACGAAGGGGTACAGTACAATATGTAATTAAGTTTATTGTCAAATTAGAGAAAAGAATGTTTTTAAGTGCTTTAAAACAACATAATTTTGTGATTTCTATCGTGCTTTTGCATTATTTCTGGTTACCTTATCCGGCATCAAAAGTTGTCTGTTGTTTAATAAAGGTGAACTTATTGTAATATGTGTAAAGTGTCATGTTCAATTTGACATATCTGTTTTTCGTATGAAACACTTCCTTGAGACTAAGTTTACCACAGGTGTTCTCCCTCGCCCCCATCCTCCACTGCCTGGCTTTAGAAATCTAAATCACATGCTGGGAGCAAACCTGCAGGAAAAAGTACAGCAAACCTGTGCAGCACTTTTTAAAAACAGGCCAAAAATGAAATTAGGTTCAAACATACGCTTCTTAATTAGAGGTTTTGTGCATTTGTGGTACACGCAAAAGTTTTAAAATTCAGATCAAAAAAGAAATCTCAACATTCAGCTGGAAATGTTAAAAGGGCTGACGAGGCTCTAGTGAAGGTTCAGTTAGGAATTGACTATATTTTTGAACGCTCATAACTGTAGTTTATTATTCATACATCCTGCCATTCCCTCCTCTGGACTCCATGGGTGGATGAATCTTGCTGCTCGATTATAAACCTCCCGGTAGAGTCTAAGCACCAAAGACTTTCTGTCAAAACTTTATTATCACACATCATCTGTTATAATAAACAATTATCTTTTCTTCATTCACCTCTCTTCTGATTAAATGATATGCACTACGCTGAACCCCATAGCATTGTGTCCGTACACACAAAGTAAAGCGTGCGATTAATTGTGTGCAAAATGTTCACGCATGCATTCTAGTCGCTCAAAGAAAAACATGTGGCCTTCATTTTGGAATCGATTGCATTTATTTGTAAAAAAAAGGTTATCACCTTGAGTGATGACTCCCCACTGCTAGAAGCAAAAGGCAGCAGTGTTTTACGTAGTTACAAGTCACCAAACTGCTTATTAAAATCTAAAAGGGTACATCTGTACTTAATCAGTGAAATCATGAACTGCATTATGATAACTACGTGAGAATCTCTCCGGTGGCCAAACAAACCAGGCATGTCGTTGAGAGGTGGTCCTTCATGTGCAACATACTGTAGCTGTAGCATACGCTTCCATGATACAGATGTGCTTCTTAACCAAGTGTACCCTTTGATTCTATGCAAACTTAAATGTAGCCATCGAAACAAGAGAATGGACATGTATCATAGTAATATCAGTGTTTTATATATCATTTCTGAACTACATTACAGGCTGATATTTAAGGATGTATAGCCCCATCTTCACCTTACAAAAAAAAGAAACTCCTACAGATGACAATCTTTTAAGTTCATTCTCCCGCTCACTCTCTTTCTATACAGTATATGTACACACATTTTTATCATTACATTACAGGTAATGAAAAACAAAACATTTAGCCAAAAGGGAATAGAAAAGCAAAAATACAGAACATTTTACTTTCTTTAGAAAATTCAAATAATTTTTTTCCGCTGTTCTTGTTAAACCCCAAAAAAACAAACGCTCACTATGACAGATAGATAGATCATTGGAACCCACACTGATTTTCAAGGCGCCACTCAAAATATTACTGGTCAACAGTGAAGACAAAATTATATATATATTAAAAAAAAGAAAAGAAAACAATAGCAAACGGAAGTTTAAAGCACAAAAGAGGACGGGCTCTGCTCTTCGGGTCTTTTCTCTGATAAGTGATGGTTTCAGTTCAGGGCCATTCAGACCACTTTATCACCCAGCCAGCCCTGAGGAGGCCAGCACTGCGACAGGAAGGAGTCAGTCTTTCCCTCGGTCCTCTAGTCCACCTTGACCACACTGTAGATCTTATTTACAAACCAGAAGCAGGCGAAGAAGCCGATTGTACCTGAGAGGAAAAGAAAGGTTCGAGAAATGATTTGATGAACGCTATTACAACCGATACAAAAATAACACAGAAAACTTAAAAACACCCAAGACTAGCTGTCATTGAAATCTTTTCAAATATGACAAATATAAGAAAGCACAACATTAATAAAAGGCCACTAGGTCCTGAAATGTATGCACTTCAGGAGCACAGACACAACAACTAACCACAGTGTAAAATTGTAGACTCCATCTACGAAAAGCTTGAAAAAAAAACTTTTGACAGTTAAGACTGCAATCTCCCCAAGAACGCAACAAACACCAGCACTTCATTTTGTCAGCGAGAGAGCACATTCGCCCCCAATGTTCAGAAGCCAGATTGGTCAAAATCCTGGATCAACTCAAGTGGGTATAAAAGTCCTCTGTGACAGCTCAACAGAGGCCAAGCAGCCCAAACCCAAAATAAGTTGGGATCAAAGTTGGGATGAGTCGAAAAAGACAGACAAAAAAATACAAACGGGGAATGAGAGAGATTAGGATTATTTAGATCCAAACTGAAAGCAAGGAGGGAAAAGTGATAATCTTTTCCTTGAATCCTTGGATTATTTCTTAGTGGTAATCTTTTGACATCTCGTCCCCTTGCTACTTACAGCTCTGTCTTGAGATAGTGTCAAGCAGCACCGCAGTGACAAGCAGGGCTACAGGCTAACCGTTATCTGGCCTAGTGACAGTATAACACCAGAAGAATATGTCGTCATCATCTGACATCACGGAGAGCAGAATGTTTCTGGGCGTTGTAAAGTCTAGGCTGTTATCTCGGCCCGTTATCCTTTTTCTGCACCCGCCCCTACTCTCACTACTTGCGTGGTACATCCATCTGCACGACCTCGAGTCACACGGCTGGATTTTGAGTGCAAGCACAGAGAAATTCAGCAATGGTCAGGAATCCTGAAGTCTATAGAGCTCATTATCATCCATGGCAACGAGGAAAAGTGGTGCCTCTATCTTTTGATCTACAGAAAAAGGGAAGAAGCTCCCTGATACAACTAGGCTCTGGCCTGTCAAACAGCAAATCACAGACGGTAAGATTGACCCAAATAAGTCTGCAACACTGGATCTGACCAAGAGGGACTTCCAACACTCTGGTCTAATTTCCCACAGTCGCTCCGATTTTCATTAAACTAAAATGTTCAAATAGGATCCTTGCAAACGAATGCTCTTTAACTTCGTTTGACACGGAACGCTTGGCTTTAACTAAGTGACAAGAGAAGAAGTATTGCACAATAGTGTTTTACGTCATAGGAACAGGATGGAAGTCCTGAATCTTCACATTCCAGTTAAACTGTCACTGAGCAAACATTGACTATCACGCCTACAAACAATACACACCTTTGTGATGGCATACAAGTAAGGATTAGAGCTTACTCCCTGGTAAGGTTAACTAATATTTGCATACACGCTGCGCACACCAGTAAATTAAATTACTATACGATATCTAGGTATCATTGCAACGTGTCAAAAGAAGCAGGAAGTGGTTGTGGCTGCTTAAAGAGCTCACGACACGCATCTCAAAGCCCCACCTGTGAAGAGGAAGAAGATGAGGACCATAATCATGGTGTATCCAAAGTAGAGGATGGTGCTGGCAGCTCCAACTATTTGCAGCTTGGAGAAGAAGTAGTGCACAGCGTAGACGAACAGATAGACTGCTGTGAAGCCGCTGGTCAGGAAGGAACGCCACCACCAGTGGTAGTCCTGGACACACATGACAAAAGATGAGATGTCAGCTGAAATGACCCTGTTCAGACATGTTATTTACATAAAATGTAGTCTGGGCTGTGCGATGTAATAACTAACGACTAATATATTCAAAAGCAAGATCAAGAGGAAGATACTTTAGTTATTTTAGTTGCGTTACTTACAAGTAGGACGATAATATGACAAACGTGCGCTATTAACAGTGAATTTATTGTACTGCTAGAGTGTCATGAGGTCAGATATATCAAGTACCTCAGCACATAGGTGGAAGTAGCAGAGCAGAATTGTGGCCTCAGAGCATGTGATGAGTAGAATAATGAAAACCAGGAACAGGAACCCGAACATGTAGTACATCTGATGAGACCTAAAAGACAAAAGACCACGTGCGTCAACGAGCCAAACTTGCTGAAAGAGTGCGAGCTGTTGAAAACAGAAAATACCGGGCAATCAGGAAAGACATCATTCCTGTTTTCTTACCAAATGCTGTTGAGAATGAAGAACAGTTGGATGAAGATGCAGCCAAAGGGCAGGATGCCCCCCATTACTATACCAGGAATAGGCTTAGTAAAGAAGGACTGCTCAGGAATTTGGCGGGGGATTTGGTTTGTTCGCACCGGTTGCTCAATTGCCTGTACAGGAACACAAAAAAGATTACAAACTCTAAAGCGCACACACACACGCGCAGATTTCATCCGTAATCAATAAGTTCAAGCTACACAATTTGATCAACTAGGAGGCCTAACTCACAGATTTCTTGAATCCAAAGTAGGCACCAATGAAGGTCAGGGGCACAGAGATTCCAAACCACAGAGCCAAAATGGCCACCAGAGTGCCAAAGGGGATTGCAGCTGAGGAACCCTCCACCCACAGGATCAGGTTCATCAGAAAGAAGTCTGCAAACACGATACTAGGGAAGAGAGATGGCCGACCGACAATAACACAGAGAAACAGAACACATGTCAGAATGACAAAATAAGAGCATATACAACAGAAACAGAAACGAAGTACAAAAGATGAGACAACTTCACTGACCCTGGGCACAAGAGTGCTGTCAGCAAGACGTTTGTCTTCCACTTTTCACCTCCAAAAGCTGAGAGCAGAAACAGAGACGGATGAGGATATCGCCATGACAAATATCACACCGACGGCAGCAACTCGTGAAATTTTGCGACAGCGTTTTCCCTGGACTCTTACTTTTGTAAAGGCGAGCAGACACATAGCCAGCGGGCGTGCCCAGCAGAACCCAGAGGACCACCGCACATGTCATGAGCGCCCCTCTGTTCGCCGGGGACAGGAAACCCAGACAGGCCAGGACTACAGTGGGGAAACGGTCATCAGTGCACTCATTCAGACAGAACCATTGTAAATGAAGTACTGGAACTTCTTGGTTGATGATGTAGTTCAATATATTTCAGAGGCTCCAACAGATGGACCTTCAACCTTTGTTTTGAACTTCTTTGTTTGAAACATTTGGACTTGTTCTAAAACTCGCATACATACACGGGGTATGTTTTGGGAGATGGTGCAAAGTTAAAACTCAGCTGGTTGTCTTGAAAGTTCCACTTAATGTATTTAAATTCAGTTTCCACATGCACTCTGTATTAACAATGCATTCATTTTAACTAACCCGACTGAATATAACAACAATGCATCGTATTAGTGTAATATTGACTGTAACAATCAATAAATTGCTGTAACAGGTGTGTGTGTGTGTGAAAAGAATGCAACACTGGTGCCACTCCTTAATGTCCTTTATGTCGGTGAACACAAAAGGAAAAATGCAACGGACGACGAGCCATCAGGGTTCCCACGCTTGCCTTGAAAAAAAATTCCATGTTTTCCATGGTTTCCAGGTACCGTGGGAACCCTGGCCATTCATCAGAAGGAAACTCTAATCCTGTATGTGCAATTATTACCGGCGTTACATAACACAGCCTGATGTAAAACAGTCCTTACAGAGAGTGATGAAGGTCATGATGAAGATCTGGGTGCCCTGTCCGAGGAACACAGACAACAACATGCCTTTCCTGGGGGGGCGGAACACATCGCCGTGCACCTGCTTCCACCCGGACTCCTCCTGCGCGTCCTCCTGGGAAGGGAGGCAGAGAGCAATACAGCGGCGGTCACAACCAAGGGAGGACTCAACATTTACAAATGATACAAGTTTAAAGGCTAACCCACCACCAAGCAGTGATTACTACCTCACCTGTTAGCAAGAAAAAACAAGATGAAGACCGAAAACTTAGTTTACCAAAAGCTGTAAAATGTGGTGTGAAAAACTGCTCCGTCAATTCATGAGTATAAGACCCTTTCTCTTTACAGTTTCACATTAAAAAGTCTTCGCACCATATTTTACATTGTGTTCTAATGTGCCGGTTTACTTCAATCACACACCCAAACACCTCATTTAATAAAACACAAAAGGTTCTGTTGAAAACAGCTTTCGATAAGCTTACGTAGAGAATAGAGGATTTCTCCTTGGTCGTTGGAAGCTTTATCAAGTCTGCCTGTGAAATGTAACAAAATAATTTATAATTCTGGGTACCGTGCACCCAGTGTGATGGGCGGTATTTCACACTGCAGAATTACAGCCATGTAACTGTGATCAAGATGAGCAGTAAACACACACACACTTACTGCCAGGTGAAAACCTGAAAGCTCTGATATTTGTGAGTTAAGTGAGTCAGCTAACATCTAATAATGTCATTATCCACTGTGGAATAAGATGTACAATACAGGCATTAAGTGTCCCATTAAAGCCCACTAGCGTAGCCTCAATGATGTCTGCTCATTAGCTAGAAACAAGGCTGCACTGTTTTCACAGAACGTGTACCATCTACTTTGAATACTTCATTTGCATGGTGGCAACATATTGACAGAACAGGACAAGAACTAATGAAATTCAAATTGTACCCTTAAAAAAAACTAACCGCTGCATCTTCAAGAAATCGTCACTTGTATGCTAGTGCTTCATGTACACATCTGGAAGAGAGATTTCTGTTCTACAATGCCGTTACCTGGTCCACCTGGTTGTATCTGGCAATGTCCTTGTGCAGGGTTCTCAGCATGATCATGGCCACCATGCCAGACAGGAAGAGGACAATGACCAAGGAGTTCATGATGCTGGAAAAACACACAAAGACATACCATAGCATGAAGTAACAAGCAGCAGGAACCAGGATATTTTCTGTGGTGCACAATGTGAAGAATGTCTTCATACCTAAACCATTGGATGTTGGTGTGAGGCATGGAGACAAGGATGTAGTCCCACCTAGAGGCCCACTTGATGGAATTGTTTTCCTGTAAAAGGAAGTAAAATAGTTGCAAAAAACACATCACAGACAAAAATAGGCACATAGAAATAGTTATATATATATATACATATAACACCATATATAGTACAATTGGGCATGTAGTTTGGAGGCCTACCTCAAATGTGACAGAGTAGGTGTAAATTATCGACACATCACCATCAAACGCCCCAGGGACCTCCATTGGGCTGCCTCCTTCACAATTTGGATTTTTTCCATCTGCTTGTTT